>NC_052148.1:99322931-99966706 GCF_902713615.1 Scyliorhinus canicula
AGAGACAACATCATCACCTGGCAGAACCCTGAGCAACGAAGCAGCCTTTGTAAGGACAGCACTGCTTGCTCTTGAATTGGACAAGGCCAAGAATAGGTGGCCTCAACAATTGCTCATCTCCCCATCATCCAGTTGGCTTGCGACGGTCAATGGGCAGCATTTAACGCAGCGAATCTGACCAAGAAGAATATATGAACTCCTAACCTTGCTTCAAAAGGTGGGGAAAGAAGAAGAATTTTGAAACTAATCTGTTGGAACATGAGAAAAATGCTCGATTTTGGTGACAACGGTCACCCCCAGCAATGCTCAGCCCTGGTGGCCTATGAATTAGCCAGACTGGACATTGATATAATGACTATAAGGGAGGTTCTGTGGAACTCATTGCCGCAGAAGGCTGTGAATTCCAAGTCATTGAGTGCCTTTAAGACAGAGATAAGTAGGTTCTTGATTAATCAGGGGATCAAGTGTTATGGGGAGAAGGCAGGAGAATGGGGATGAGAAACATATCAGCCATTATTGAATGGCAGAGCAGACTTAATGGGCCGAATTGGAATGGATTGGTTTTGTTTATTGTCACGTGCACCGAGGTACAGTGAAAAGTATCAAACAGATCATTTAGTACATGAAAAGAAAATACGTAATAGGACAACACAAGGTACACAATGTAAATACATAGACACCGGCATTGGGTGAAGCATACAGGATGTAGTATTAATCAGATCAGTCCATATGAGGGTTGTTTAAGAGTCTGGTAACAGCGGGGAAGAAACTGTTTTCAAATCTGTTTGCGCGTGTTCTCGGACTTTTGTAGTTCTTGCCCGATGGAAGACATTGGAAGAGTGAGTAAGCCGGGTGGGAGGAGCCTTTGATTATACTGCCCACTTACCCCAGGCAGTGGGAGGTGTAGATAGAGTCAATGGATCTGTGGCTGGTTTGTGTGATGGACTGGGCAGTGTTCATGACTCTCTGAAGTTTCTTGTGGTCTTGGGCTAAGCAGTTACCATACCAGGCTGTGATGCAGCCAGATAGGACCTGTAAAAGTTGGTAAGAGTCAATGTGAACATGTCTTATGGTCTTATAGGTCCACTTCACAGAGCAAAGCCACAACGTTGACTATACCCTTTATTGATCAAGTAGACCTCAAGATGAGCAGTGCCTCACTATTGGCTTCACAGTAAAGAAGACTATCACCACTAAACTTTCAAGCCTGCCAATCAGCATTCTGAAAGAAACATGTCCTTTCAAGGCCAGCAGCAATACACCGTCAGCAGAGATGGATTTTGGAAAATGCTTGAAAAGCTTGGATGTCCACGAAAGTTCCTGACCATGGTGAAACAGTTTCATGAAAATCAGTACAGACAAGCCTGGCACATCAGATGTCTCTTGAGTACAGAGAGATAGCCACTGATAAATGGCATAGAGGGGCCTTCAGCAAACATTTCAAGGACTCCCGAAAGAAATCGCTCTGAGTGCCACATTGACCAACGCCAGTGTGAAGCGCAGGAAATAGATTGTAGTGCTTGGAGATGCCACACCGGGAACGCTACAGACACTTTTGAGATTGAGCAAAGAGCTAGCATGAAAAAGGAAAGAGGAAAAGGATAGATCCATTTGCCGCCAAAAGCAACTACACCTTCACTTGAACCTGCTGTGGGAAAATCTGCCCGTCATGACAGAACTGACTAGCCATCAGAGGGCTTGCAGCCAATGAGAAGAAGAATACAACCTTCCAAAAAGCTTCATCCGCGAAGAAGTGTGAAGAAGAGATTTAGATCCTATTACTATAACATTGTGCTAGCAAGTTTGACTGTTAATATAAATTTAATTATAAGGCAAATAGTATTTCACCAAATAAATGCCATTGGAAACGTTAAAAAAACACATTTTAGTGAGGTTGTCATTCTGAATGGGCAGATAGTATTACTATGCTGTGAAAGAATAAGGGTCAAAGGATATGCTATTAATGCAAGAATGTGAGATTAAAACAGTTACTGCTCTTTAAACTCACGAAAAGTATAATTCCATTCAACAGAAGTCAAAAAGCAGCTTGCAAAAATACGATCAGCTTAACTCCCTTCACAACATTGTAAATTCGATGATAAAAAATACAGCAAAAAACAACAGTATACATTACTTTCTCTTACAAGAGCAAGTCGACATACAGTGCAACCCCTGATAACTAAAACAACAAATCAGATAAAAGAACTTTAGGTCCCTGTAATAACTTAGACCAGACCTTTGGGATTGGCCAATTGGAATACTAGTTCCTTTGATTAGTGGCCCAATCAGGGAACCCCTTTCTCTGTATATAACAGAGAGTGTCAGAACCTCTGCACTCCCAGTGTAGACAGCAAGCTCATTGCACATGGTTGTACTGCTGTTGGTTTTGTTAATAAAAGGAATTCTGGTGAAAGGACTTCTGCCTCTGTGGACTTACAGTTCCAATTCTCGCTTGAAATCATCCTATGACTAAGGGAGAATATTGACCAACATTGACCACCTCGGCCTCACCTTTAAGAAGAGGTCAAGCCATCAGTTCCTGGAATTGAACAGATACCCAATTATAATGGGTGGTCTTTTCACTAAATATGGAAATTAAAAGGAGCGGTCTCGTTACAATTAAAGAAACACCTAAAAAATAATTATTCAACCTCCAAATGTGCTATACGTATCTGAAGCCAATCAGATAAATTTATATTTGTTTGATGACTGCACATCTCACTCAGGGATCAAGATCACCTTACTTTAATATTTGATGGATATCATTTTTGAAATATTGGCCGGAATTCTCCGGCCATTGGGGTTCTCTTTTCCTGCTGACAGCGTACCCCCGCCTATGGGTTTCCCGGCGGCTTGTGATGGCTTCAATGGCAAATCCCATGGGCAAGCGGTGGGAAGAGAGACACCTGCTGCCAGCAAACGGTGTACCATTGAGAAACACGAGAATCCCGCCCATCATTTCTGTAACAATTAGTGCTTGAACTGAGATTCCGTATTAGAAATAAGAATTAGCTATTTTCCCACTTCATAGGTCTAACTAGTGCCCTGAATTATGCCTGCCACTTCAACATTTGATGTTTGCTTTTTTTAAATAAACTTTTACGTGTAATTTATGTTGTCTCTCATAGTTTTCTGTATTACTAACACAAAGAACCCAACTCCATATCTCCTTGTGGTGAGGGGAAACTTAACTGATGAGTTTATACCTGCACCTTTATGATATATGGGAAAATTACAATCTAACTGAAACCTATTAAAAATAAAAGGCTAGGGTAGCACGGTGGCGCAGTGGGTTAGCCCTGCTGCCTTACGGCGCTGAGGTCCCAGGTTCGATTCTGGGTCACTGTCCGTGTGGAGTTTGCACATTCTCCCCGTGTTTGCATGGGTTTCGCCCCCACAACCCAAAAATGTGCAGGCTAGGTGGATTGGCCACGCTAAATTTCCCCTTAATTGGAAAAAACGAATTAGGTACTCTAAAATTAAAAAATTAAAATAAAAGGCTCTCAGGAAGAACGTAACAATCATGAACACCACTTTTCCGTCCGGGAGGGGCTGATCAGACACTACAGATCCAGTCGAATATCCTTGAAATCTGACTCTCACTTCTTGAAGTTGAAGGAGGTTAATCAAGTAGGTACATCTGATCAAGAATAGAATACACCATGTTGGGGCTGGTTTAGCACAGTGGGCTAAACACCTGGCTTGTAATGCAAAACAAGGCTAGTAGCGCGGGTTCAATTCCCGTACTGGCCTCCCCGAACAAGTGTCGGAATGTGGCAACTAGAGGTTTTTCACAGTAACTTCATTGAAGCGTACTTGTTACAATAAGTGATTATTATTATTATGATGCAAAGTGCAATTTCTGAAAATAATCTAAGAGCTTTCCTGTGGGATGGGATATTTGCAGGCACTCCCCATTTTACACACAGATTTTCAGGACAGTACTGCTCTCCAAAATGGCACTGGCTGATGTAATTCTTCCTGAGGCTGATGTCAGGTCTCATTTCATTTAAGCCCTGACCCCCACAGAATGTCATTTTTATTTCAGAAGTATTCTGTACTCTCGGTGGTAAATATGTTTGTACTTTGGGCTTCAGGTAGTCAACTCATTTATAATGAACATATTTACATTTTTGCTGCACAGAGTGCATCAAGATATCTTTCCCACTGTTTGGTCAGAGTGTAAGTTTTTATGTTAAATCGGAGTCCTGTGAGTGCTTGATAATATTAGGTGCAAAACGTTGAAAAGTATTTAATTCCCATCACTAGTATTTCACAATTAGCCAAAATATAACAAAGATTCTCATTTTATTTGTTTTAATTTTATCACAACATACTCTCCAATTTAATACACATTTAAGTTTCACCACAAGCAAGGGGCTGAATTCTCAGTTTTCGGGACCATGTCCCCATGCCGTCGTGAAAACTGTGGTCTTTTGTGCCAGGCATCAAAAGTCTACAGATTCATAGCCTTGCAGGGGGTTTCCAGGCAGCTGACATGGAGCTCGCAGCTCCAGCTGCCGATACAGCCCCCCCTGCACTTCTGGGTCAGAGTGGTAGCCTCCAGAGGCTGCGCGTGCTCCATGGCGGACTCAGCCCACGGACCTGGACCGCTGAAATACTGCCCCTGATCGGCCATTCGCCCGACCCACACCTCCCGCACATATCGCCCCCACCCCAGTCCCAAGTGAGGCCCCCCCCTGCCCTCCAATCGGCTCACCCCCGAATCAGGCAATGGCCTCAGGTGGTAGGTACTCAGTGCTGTGCTTTTCGGGGGTGGAGAATCGTGGAACCGCCGCCGGTCCCGATTTCATGCGGGAAAATGGATTCTCTGCCCCATCGCCGAACGCGATTTTGGCGCTGGGGTGTGGAGAATCCAGCCCAAGGATATGAAAAGACTAACACAAATATTAGGAATATTGTTTGGCCCTGAATGTTCTTAAATACCTAAGTAAGATGTTGCCCAACTTGTAGCTCTCAAATACAAAGAAATCACAAAAGAGACACAAGCAGGCAGTCATATTATTCCACGTCATGGAAACTGAAGAGCAACTGGGTAAGTTGCAATTAGAGACGAGACGTGTTCAGACAAGGCTGTGTGTGTATTTTTAACATCCTGCCACAAATATATGGAAATATGTTGGCTTCAGCCATTTATCCAAGTCCAAACATCAGTCCGATGTTAGAGCACTTTTCAAATGCTGAAGTATTTTTAACGATGCACACCACAAATTGCAGATAGTTCACAGGCTATTTTGTATTATACCAGATAGTTTTCAAATTATTGAAAGGCAGGACTTTCATATTATTTATTTCTTGAAGAAAAAAAGAGAACAACTTGCATTTCTTTTGCGCCTCTCATGCCTTCAAAATGTCTCAAAGTGCTCCTCAGTCAATTATTTACTCTTCAAACCTTGTTATTGTAGTTGTGTAGTTAAATATGGCAGCCGATTTGCATGTATCAAAATTCTACCAACAACATTGAGATAAATGATTGCAGAATCTAGTACGATTGAACACTGAATATTGACAAGGATACCAGCAGAAATCCCATGTTCCTTTTCACATAATGGGATGATCCTGTTCTTATGACGAGCAGAGCCAAACCACCATTTTTCAAAAGAAGAGATGAATAGGAAGTAAAATGGAAAAATCAATCTCAACCCTTAATAATGGCACAAATACTCCACAATTGTGCATTTGGTAATCATGGTGAACAACATGGTAATCATGGTAAGCAGGTCAGAAGTACACAGATTTGATTCCTAGTTTGATCTATTAATTGATCTCATGTTTTTGTCTTAATGAACAGTGATTGTAACTAATGGAACATTATATTATTGTGATAACCTGTGACCTAGGAACAGTGCAGTCAGGAAAATTTGTAATTTTGTTAAAAAGTCTATAGAATTAGAAAATGGCTTTTAAGAGTTTGCATCATTGTAAAAGGATCATTTCTTAAAATTTGTTCTTGCGATGTGGGTGTTAATGACTGGGGTAGCATTTGTGGGTTGGCAGGCTATTTCAGGGCATGCCAGACTGGGAAGGATGGCAGATTTCCTTCCCTGAAGGGAATTAGAAAACCAGATGTTTTTTTATGACAATCAGCAATGGTTTCATGGTCATCATTATACTTTCAATTACAAATTTTTATTGAATTCAAATTTCACCATCTGCCATGGTGGGATTTGAACCCTGGACCCCAGAACATTACCCTGAGTCTCTGGATTAATAGTCTATTGACAATACCACTGTGCTACCACCTCTCCTATCAATTATAATTTACTTGGATAATAAGTATACAAGTTCATGTGATCTTTTGACCTGGAGGCAGTACCAACAGGTTGGAAGATATAAAAGAAAACCTTGTGACCAGACACAGAGAAGACAGATTAAGGAAAGCGACAAGCAGGAGAGCTGGAGGAAGAAGGGGATCAGGACACAGAAGAAGAATCTTTTGCAGGCACTATTTGAGCAACATAAAAATGCCTAAAACCCAAAGGATTTGTGAATAGCTCAGAGACCTAAAGAGCTGGGTGTTTTTCCAGCTCTTTGCCAGAAGTAGCTAAACTGTGAACCAGGGTGTAACTGGTGAGTCGGTTAAAACGGAATTCATCAGGACTGTCATGGCCTAAGGGAGAGAAGGTTCTTAGAAATGCACCTTGTTGATGATAATCATACCTGTCAAACCCAAAGGTGAAAACTGTTATTTGATAGAACTCCTGACCTAACCTTATGAATAAAGCCATGATGTGGAGACACCGGCGTTGGACTGGGGTGAGCACAGTAAGAAGTCTGACAATACCAGGTTAAAGTCCAACATATTTGTTTCAAACACTAGCTTTCGGAGCACTGCTCCTTCACTTACACTTTCCTGAGGAAGGAGGAAGTTGCAGTGCTCCGAAAGCTAGTGTTTGAAACAAACATGTTGGACTTTAACCTGGTGTTGTAAGATTTCTTACTTATGAATAAAGAACAATATATTGGGGAACTGTGTAGATATGTAGTACCATATGTCTGCGGGAGAGTGGTGGTTTGTGTAAGATTTATCTTTGTTGCAGTGAACATGGAAAGTGAAAATTGCCTTTTTATTTGAAGTATCATTTGCCTATTAATTTATGATTACTTTGCATTGGTTTCAATCTATGGTTAAGTAAAAGGTACAATAGACAAAATCCAGTTGGTAATTTCTTCATTTGGCAGTCCTTTGGTAAATCTGGTTACTTTTGGCTGATGATTCATTACATAATTCTAAAATTATTATTTCTCTTGCATTGACTTACATCAGAGTTACTTTCATGTTTTTGTTGGCCAAGGTGCTTTGCAAATTAAAATGGCCTGAGGAGGAAATAGGTTTAATAGGTCCAAAAGTATTTTCTTATTTATTTTATTTGTAATTAAATCTCTCGACCAGTTTATCATTATCCCAGCAGTTATTTTTAAAATTCATGGACTCTGTTAGTATATTCAATTCACATCTTTGGGGTATCAATTATCATAGACCTCTTCATTAATGTCTCATAACCTTCCCCACCCCCTCTATTTAGAATCACCAACATGATTAAGTCACTGCACAACTAGAGTGTTGCCATGGAATGTCATCACATCATTCCTATCATTCCTCTTCCATTACAGTTTTAATGCCAACATATCATTATCTTAATGTCCTTCATTAACTATATGAACATTTAATTACCATTTCAGAATACATTCTAATATTAGTTAAGAGCTCATATCTGAATTGGAACATTACTATCTCATTTCACCTTCACCTATAAAGAAATATGATTTATTTTGCATTTCATTTCCTTTATCTCTCTTACCTGTTGTCACTTATATTCACCCTGATATAATTTCTGATCCTTTTTCATTTAATCCATCCCCATCTCTGGTCCTCTCATTATTTTTCTTAATTTTCTAGTTCTCTGTTCTCTTTCTTTCCTTCTTTGCCCTGCCACACTAACTATAATGGTTTATTCCTCATTATTATAGATTTTTATCCATTATCGACTGATTCCTCATCATTTTTGTTAGTTAATTTGTGTTGAATTTTGATATTCAACAACATTTGGGGACCTTTGTTCCTCGATGTTTCCCTTTGTTTTTCAAACTGATCTTTTCACCATGCTTCTTCACTAGCATTTTCCAGTTTTCATTTCTCCCTTTACATTTTGCCGCTTCAGCTTCTGTAACAATTCTGATTCTGTGGGCAGGATTCTCCCGAATTGGCGCGATGGCCCGACGCTGAAAAATCGGCGTGAACCACTCCGGCACGGATTGCCCGTAAGTTGCAGAATCCTCTGCCCCGGAAGGGGCTAGCAGCGGCGTGACGCCAATTGCGACGGCGTCACCCGTCATAGATGAGCGTGGCGTCGCTCCACAAAAGACACCACCGCTGGAGACTCGGCAAAATGGCCGCCTAACGCGCAGCGCCGAGGTTCCAGGACCGGGACATCGAGGCACCTCTGGACGCAGTGGAGCAGAGGAGGGAGGCCCTGGACCCCGGACATGGCCGCAGGGTCACACCACACACCAGCCGGCGCCTGTGAAGGGAGGTGGCAGAGGCCGTCAGCGCCGTGGCCGTACAGCCGGGTTAGGCAGCCAGTGCCACAAGAAGGTCAATGAGCTAGTCAGGACAGCCAGGGTGAGTACCCCTCCCCAGGATGAGCGGCACAGCCCTAGCTGAAACTGTCATGGCTGCACCCACCCATGCAGTCTGCATTGGCAGGATGGCTTGTGAACTGATGCCAACAAACACACATAACCGCTGGTCTGCAAGTACATGTCCGCCTAACACTATTGCCCTTTATCTCTGCCGCCTCTTCTCCCCCTCCCCCTCCCCCACACCCCGCCCCCCCGGGAGAAGCGCGCTCATAACAACTGGGAGCGTGGCTTGAGAGGACCAGAGAGGGTCAACCTGAATTGCGCCCCCTCACCGTTCATGAGGAGAGGGCCCTGGATCTTGCAGGTTGACCCGAGGACCTTGAGGTTGCGGAAGCAGAGGTCGGGGCGCAGCACCAAGTGAGACCTCCCACTGCCTTCTCCCCATTCCCCCCTTCCCACACACCCTATTCCCCCTTCCCCCTTCTCCCTAACCCATATCCCATCCCCCTTCCCTCATTTCCCCAATCTCCCCTTCCCCCTTTGCCTCTTCCCCATTTCCCATCCCCCCTTCCCCCATTTCCCAATCCCCCTTTCTCTCCTTCCCCCATCTCCCCTTTCCCTCATTCCTCCTTTCCCCATCCTCCTTTCCCCTTCACTCCATCTCCCCTTTCCCCCTCCCCCCTTTCCCACTATTCCCACCCCCCCTTCCCCCATCTCTCCTTTCCCTATCTCCCCTTCCCCCCGCGCCCCCCCCCCCCCCCCCCCCCCCCCCATCTGCGTGCATACTGTATTGTGTATTGCAGGACCAAACGTCGTCCCTGTGGATGACAACTGCCCCCAGAACGTGCCAGGGCACCCACAAGACATGGAATGATCTGGGCCGTCAGGCATACGACGCCCCCACCCAGTGCCAGTGCGGCGACGCCGTAGGGCCACATCCAGCGGCGAGGAGGGCAGCTACACCAACAAGCCCCCGTCCCAGTCGATCCAGGACACCCACACACAGAACACACCCACCCAGGACACACCCAGCCAGGACACTGACGCGCAGGACACCACCACCCAGGACACACCCACCCATGACAGTGACACACAGGCCACCCACACACAGGACACACCCACCCAGGACACCCAAAGACAGGGGATGAACGGACAGGAAACACCACCCTGGACTTCGGGTCCAATGAGGACCTCGACATTACGCCACTGCTATCTCCTATACCCTCCTCCATCGCAGAGACATTCACCTCGGTTGGTGACTTTAGCGATGAGGCTTCTGGTACACTTACTGGTGAGCACCACACAGCCTTCCCGGTAAAGCAGGTGGAGGTAGGAGCAGAAGAGGGGCCGGGAGGTTGGTGGGCATCCTGGCCCCAGCAACCAGCTGCCGCCCAGATGGGTCCAGGGTTCCTGGAGTTACCACACCCACCCATAGACCCAAGGCAGTCACGGACCCAGGGACGATCGAAAGGGGTGACGGCCGGCCTGCAGCAGCTGCAGATGCAGATGGAGGGGTCCGCCCACATGCAGGAGAAGGGAGTGTTTCCGGTCATGCATGCCACCAGGCCGAATCCACATGGGTGGTGTCCGCGGTGGAGGCAATGGGTGCAACAGTGTCAAACATGGGTCACAGTATGCAAGGCCTGGTGCTTTCTGTGCAGGCGGCGACCGTGGCCCGGGACATGGCTGCCCTCTCACAGGAAGCCATGAGCCAGAGCCAGCTGCAGATCGCAGCGGCACTCAACGCCATGGCCCAGTCTCAGCAGGCCATCGCTGAGGGCATCGGCGCCATTGCCCAGATGCTGGCCGGCATCGCCCAGACACAGGCAGGGATGGCCAACTCCACAAGCTCCATAGCTGCAAACCTGTAGACCCTGTTGATACCAGGGCGGGCCTCCAGGACTGGCAGCGTCAGGTGCCGGTGGTGCGTTGGGTGCTCGGTCCGTTCGCATCCCCGACCCATGAAGAGGCCCGGGGCCTATCGGGCACCCCGAGGGAGGAGGAGGTTCTGGGGTCCATTCCGGGCCCCTCTGTGGAGGAGGTGTCTGGTGGGCAACGGGCAGAACAGGCTGGCAGCTCGCCATCCTGCCCGCCCAAGGCGCCGCCTGGCCCATCCAGGCCAGGCAGCCCCAGGAAACGGCTGCCAAAGGGGACCCTAGTCACAGGGCAGGAATCACAGCAGTCCACCTCCAGTTCTGCTGTACCCTCTGGGGAACCACCTAGACCAGGGGTGGGCAAACTTTTCCGTGCAAGGGCCACATTCAGAAATTCACAATTTTAAAGGGCCGCATAGTATATTAAGTAAAATAATTACTTCACCCGGTTATGATTCTGGGCGCCTCATATAGAACATAGAACAGTACAGCACAAAACAGGCCCTTCGGCCCTCGATGTTGTGCTGAGCAATGATCACCCTACTCAAGTCAACGTATCCACCCTATACCAGTAAGTAACCCAACAGCCCCCTCCCCCCCATTAACCTTAAAAAAAAAATTATTTAAAAAAAAAATTTTTTTAATTAAAAATTTTTTTTTTTTTTTTTTAAATGACTTGGTGGGCCGCATAAAGACCTTTGGCGGCCCGCGGGCCGTAGTTTGCCCACCCCTGACCTAGACGTAGTCATAGGGCCAGTAAGAGTGAAAAATTAGACACTGAGTAAGTTGGAATGAGTGCAGGGCACAGATTAGTCATATGGGCTCGGGCACATGTATGAACTGTTTGTCATTAAAATCACTTTCACACCTACAGGAACTGCCTCTGTGCTCTTTCTGATGCGTTCGGGAGTGGGGTGGGAGGTGAGCGCCAGTGTATGTGTGAGGGGTGATAGGACGTCGAGCTCAGGTGAGAGTGCTCCACCCCTCCCTCCCCGGGTCTCCCTCGCCATCGACGGGACCGTGCGCTGCTATGTCCAGGCCGCATGCACAGTTGGCCCAGATGGAGAGTGTTACTATGGCCATGAGTCAGACATTGTTGCTGAAATTGTGGGAGGAAGCCGGAGCACCTGGAGGAAACCCACACACCTGAGGCCTAGCTATTGTCACTGGATCCCAGGTTGCAGCTGTATGATGTTGGGGTGTGGGTCACAAGTCAGAGAGAAATGGGATCAGCAGCGAGAGCAGGCGTGTAGTTCTCACTGTTTTGTAGATTTCAATGAGATCACCTCTCATTCTTCAAAACTCTAGAGAATACAGGCCCAGTTCACCAATCTCTCTTCATAGGACAGTCGTGCCATCCTGGGAACATGACTGGTGAACTGCCTCTATGGTTAGGGGACCAAAACTGCACACAGAACTCCAGGTGTGGCTTAGCCATGGTTCGATGCAATTGAAGCAAAACCTCCCTATTCTTGTCCTCAAATCCTCTTGCAATAAAGACTAGAATACCATTAGCCTTCCAAACTGTTTGCTAAACCTGCATATTAGCTTTCATTGACTTATTGATGAGGACACTTTCTAATTTCTCACTATTCAAGAAGTGCTCCACACATCTGTTCCATGTACCAAAGTAGATGACCTCATTTTTTCCACATTATATTCCAAATGCCATGTTCTGTCCAAATCGCTATGAAGTCACTTTGCATCTTCTTCGCAACACACATTTCCACCTAGCTTTGTATTATCTCCAAACTTTTATCATTAAATATTACATTTGGTCACCACATCATGGGGCGGCACGGTAGCACAGTGATTAGCACTGTTGCTTCACAGCGCCAGGGTCCCAGGTTCAATTCCCAGCTTGGGTTACTGTGTAGAGTCTGCACATTCTCCCCGTGTCTGTGTGGGTTTCCTCCAGGTGCTCCGGCTTCCTCCCACAAGTCCCAAAAGACGTGCTTGTGAAGTGATTTGGACATTCTGAATTCTCCTTCCATGTACCCAAACAGGTGCCGGAATGTGGCGACTAGGGGACTTTCACAGTAACTTCATTGCAGTGTTAATGTAAGCCTACTTGTGACAATAACAGAGATTATTATTATCATTGATATATATTGTAAACAGCTGGGGCCCAAGTACTGATCCTTGCAGTCCCCCACTAGCTACAGCCTGCCAACGTAATAATGACCCATTTATTCGTACCCTCCGTTTTCTGCCTGATAACCAAACCCTGATCCATGCCTGTATATTACCTCCTATCCCATCCTCATCCCTCATAAGGACAGAAGTAGGAAAGTGGGCTGTTAATTGCAGAATGTTCAATACAATTTGCAATTCCTCATACATTGAAGGGATATGAGTCCTTATGCAGCAACACCTGGACAACATTCAGCCTAGGCTGATAAATGATAAGTAACATAAGCGCCACACAATTGTCAGGCAATGAGCATCTCCAACAAAAGGACATTAAATATCTACCCATGACATTCAATGGAATTACCATCATTGAATCCTCCACTATCAATATCCTGGAAGTTACCATTGATCTGAAACTGAACTGGACCACCCAGTAATTCACCTCCTGACTCCCCAAAGTCTGTCTGCCATTTACAAGGCAAAAGTCTGGAGTGTGATAAAATACTCTCCACTTGTTTGGATGGGTGCAGCTCCAACAACACTCAGGGAGCTCAACACAATCCAAGCCAAAGCAGTTTGCTTGACCAGCATGCCATCCACTGACTTAAACGCTCACTCCTTCTACCACCAGCTCACGGTGGCAGCAGTTTGTGCTTCCTCCAAGGTGGACTATGGTAGCTTACCAAGGCTCCTTTGACAGCACCTTCCAAACCTGCCACCTGGAAGGTCAAGGGCAGCAGATGCACAGGAGCACCGTCACCTGTAGGTTCCTCTCCAAGCCACACACCAACTAGTCCTGGAAGTATATCACTGTTCCTTCACTGTAGCTGGTTCAAAAATCTGGAACTTCCTTCCCAACGGCACTGTGAATGCATCCGCACCACATGGAGAGCAACAGTTTAAGACAGTTCCGCGCTACTACCTTCGCCCCCTCCACTCCCTCCCAGAACAAGGATAGATTCCCCTTCGTTCTCACATTTCATCCCACCAGCCTCCTAATCCTCCGCCATTTTCACCAACTCCAGCATGATGCCACCACCAAACACATCTTCCCTTCACTCCCTCTGTCAGCATTCCGCAGAGACCGTTCCCTCCGAGACAATCTAGTCCACTCCTCCACCATACCCAGTACCTCTCCCATCACCTATGGCACCTTCCCATGCAATCGCAGAAGGTGTAACACCTACCCCTTTACCTCTTCCATGCTTAACATTCCAGGCCCAAAACACTCATTCCGGGTTAAGCAGCGTTTCACTTGTATCTCTTCCAATTTGATCTACTGCATTCGCTGCTCCCAATGTGGTCTCCTCTATATCGGAGAGACCAAACGCAGACTGGGTGATCGCTTTGCAGAGCATCTTCGGTCTGTGCGCATTCAGGATCCTGACCTTCCTGTTGGTTGCCATTTTAACAAAAGACCCTGCTCCCATGCCTGTTCTTGGCCTGCTGCAATGTTCCAGTGAAGCGCAACGCAAACTGGAGGAACAACATCTCATCTTCCGGTTAGGCACGCTACAGCCTTCCAGCCTGAACATCGAATTCAACAACTTCAGTTGATCAGCCCCACCTCGACCCATTTGTTTTCATTTCATTTTAACTGTCTTTTACCATTTCTTTCTTTCTTAATATACATTTAATCCCCCCCCCCCCCCAATCTTATCCACCTTTCAACTGCACCTTTCTCCTCTTTTCTTCCCCCTTCCCCTCCCCCCACACCTACAGTTCATCCTCTGATGTTAGTTTCCCTGCTGTTTGACCTTTCACATCTTTTGTCTTCTCTGGGGACTGCCATTAACACTCTTTCCCCTTGGTATCTGTGGCCATTAGCACCCGGTTTCCCTGGGTTTCTGTGACTATGACTCATCTTTCATTCTCACTCCACAGTATAAATATTTCCCACTCTCTCTGTCTGTTAGCTTTGACAAAGAGTCATCGGACTCGAAACGTTAGCTCTTTTCTCTCCCTACAGATGCTGCCAGACTTGCTGAGATTTTCCAGCATTTTCCTTTTTGTTTCAGATTCCAGCATCCGCAGTAATTTGCTTTTATCCAGAGTTTAAGACAGTTGCTCACCACAACTTTTCCAAGAGCAGTTAGGGATGACCAACAGACCAGAATTAGAAGTTGCTTCCAGAAATTAGAAAATTATAAATGAATTAAAATGTCCTATTTACCCTTATAAACCAGTTACATTTAAATAATAGACCAGGACTTTATGGCCCCTCCCCGCCAGTGGGCTTTTACGGTTCCACCAAAGTAAACGGCAATTTAATTAGCCCATTGCATCTGCCAGGGAGAGACATGCCATGGCAGGGCTGTAATGTGTAGAATCATAGATTCCCTACAGTGCAGAAGAAAGCCATTCAGCCCAGTGAGTCCGAAATAGCACTCTACCCCAGGTCCACATCCCCACCCCATCTCTGCACACCCTTGGACACCCCATAGTCCTAGCCATAGTTTTGTGAATTGTGTATGTTGGAATAGTGGAAGCAATAAGTCGAGCGAAATGAAATTCATCATGCTTTATTTAAAATGACGATAGTACTAGGGCGGCAAGGTGGAGCAGTGGCTAGCACTGCTGTGCGCGTCACTGAAGACCCGGGTTCGATCCCGGCCCCGGGTCACTGTCTGTTTGGAGTTTGCATATTCTCCCCATGTCTGAGTGCATTTCACCCCCACAACCCAAAGATGTGCAGGTTAGGTGGATTGGCCCTCAATAAAAAACACGAAATTACTGTAGTACATAGCTGTATGCGCATTACCAGTATTTATGTTATTCCACAGGCATAATAGTATATTTGCTTAACCCCACAAATGTGAGGGCCCCATCTTCTGTCATAGCAATAACCACCATCGTAGGAACCGTGCAATACAATATGCATTAATTGCAAGTGAGGAAAAGACTGTTCATGTATTCATCCATAAAACCCCTATGGATGGATTTGCCCTCAGTGATTTTATAAAATATGCCTCAGCTAACAGATTTTGCAAAGTGGATCTTGGCTGAAACCGCAATAATAAAAAAAATTCTATAAATTAATTGTCTTAAAATTACATGAAGTGAAAGGTCAATTGCCAAACAAATTAAATGAAGAGCCCATTATTCATGGTGTTGCAATTAATCTACTGTAATCTAAAAAATACTTGTATTTTTCAGAAATTAGTTTTTGCATGATAGCCCTAAGGCAATAACGGCCCAAATCGTCTGTTCAGGGCCGGGATTCGTGTTTACAAACCTGATCACACAAAAAAATACACACTTACCTTTCTCTGATTTGTCAGGGTAATCTTCCAATGGAGGATCTTGCAGAACTCATTCAGTGCAGGAAACCTCCGAGGGAGTAGCGGAGAGAATTCAGACAGAGACCGTGCCCCATTTTATGGCACCAGCTGCCCTATTCTGGTGAGTAAATAGCTTAAATGCCCCACAGCTTCTTTGAAAAGCTACAGAGAGAAGGCAATTGTGTAAGAGGCAGGATTTTAAGGTGCGTTTTCAATAGTTAAGGTGGATCAGGGTGCAGGACGAGTGAGGGGATAAGGTGGGTTGGGTGGTAAGCTTCCAAATTCTGTTGCAAGCAAATCTTTAAGAAGCAGTGTTTCCCATTATCATTTACTCTGAGTGTTCAGAGTTAATGTATTGTCAGTAGAAATTTCTTTTTTTTAATATAAATTTAGATTAGCCAATTATTTTTTTCCAATTAAGGGGCAATTTAGCGTGGCCAATCCACCTACTTTGCACATGAAATTTCTGTTGGCACATATTCTGACAGGGAATGGCACAATACAAAGGATACTGATAATATTTCACACATGCAAGTTGCTTCAAACAACAATCAGTTGTGGAAAGTTTTAATTTACAGTGAGAATTCCTGTAACATGCATAATAAAGCAATGTTCTCTCTGGGGCTAGAGTGTTTTAATACCCTAATGGATGTTTGGGCTCTCAGCCAAGAATACATCATAAGGATTGGCTCAGACCCCAGAAATTCATTAGTCTATTGAAACATCTGAGCCCCAAGGCTCGATTGCTTGAGTGACAGCTCTGGCTCCCTGAATTTTGCTGTCAATTTCACCATGTTTATCCACACATGGTTAAGAGGTTTCAGCTTAGGAAACTTTAATGGGTCTGGATGACTGGCACTTTTATTGCCCTGTAGTATTGACTTCATTTTTAACATTGTGAACATTTATGAATGAATTACTTTCTTAACACCTTTTTCACACAACTTATTGTCACACTGTTAGGTTCATTGGTTCTATACATTGTATAATTGGTCAATGGGCATTTAAGTTGCACAGCTTAGCCTAGGGGTTGATGCGCCATGGGGGTTGGTGGAAGGACATTGCATGGCATAGGCAGCATAAAGGGCCATGGAAGTTCATGGAGGAGTATGCCTTGATACACAGGGCATGGGCAGCGCTGTAGCATAGTGGTTAGTACTGTTGCTTCACAGCGCTGGCACCCGGTTTCAATTCCCGGCTTGCGTCACTGTCGGTGCGGAGTCTGCACATTCTTCCCATGTCTGCGTGGGTTTCCTTCAGGTGCTCCAGTTTTCTCCCACAAGTCCCAAAAGACATGCTGGTTCGGTTAATTGAACATTCTGAATTCTCCCTCAATGCACCTGAACAGGCGCCAGAATATGGCGACTTGGGGATTTTCACAGTAACTTCATTGCAGTGTTAATGTAAGCCTACTTGTGACACTAATAAAGATTATTACTACTATTATAAGGTGCCATAGGGCTGCGTGGAGGGGCATAGATTGGCATAGGGAGCATGGGGGCCCTTAGGAAGTGGGTGGGACATAGTTTAGCATAGAGCGTGAGGAGCCACAAAAGTTATTTAAGGGCACACCTTGGTATGCGGGGTGCATGAGGAGGACTATGGGTCCTCCTCTTCTAGACTATGGGTCATGTCATCTCTGAGATGTGGTGAACCATACTCTGAAAAACTGGCCCAACTCCATGAAAATTGCCGAGTAGTAGGGCATCCCGGGCAGGATTCTGCAGGATTCTCCAACCCCACGCCGGGTCGGAGAATCGGGTGGGGGGGCGCGCAAATCACGCGATGCCGCTCCAACGCAGGTCCGTCGATTCTCCGGTCGCCGGAGAATGTGCCACCGGTCGGGGGCTGCTCACCACGCGCTCCCGGCGATTCGCCGCGCGTGACGGGTCGAGTGCCCGCCGAGTCCCGACTGCGCCATTCTCGTATGGTCCTACCCTGCGGGACCTCGCCGTTACATGCTTAAAGCGCATAGTAAAAATCAGGAACTCTGGGAATGGGGTGGGGAATTCCAGAATCGGTCCTCGCCGTCATTTCTAAAAGGCTTTGAGTTGTGTCAACTAGATGAGCATTCAACCCAAAGAATGCAAAATAGTTTGGACACCATAATAAGTTCACTTCTACATCACTACACGATTGTAAGAAGGTTCCTGTCTCTTTCTCGTGCTCATCAAAAAGGCTGACAGAAACGTGCACTATTGGGATGATTACAGGTAGGTAACATCCATCCATATTTGTGCTCTGTTACGCCATGAACACATCCATTCTTAAGTGTAACAGAGCCAAAACATGGCCTAGTAATTCGCTGTTTGCATGTGAAGAAAATACAATTAATATGAATCCTGCAACTAGTTAAATTATTCCGATATATGGAGTTTTTAAGCATTGCATCAAGTTTTGGTGGTGAATCTGGCCATTGTGGTAGCAGTTTGATCTGTGAGATGCAAGTTCAGAGTTCCTGTATTTTTTAATTTCATGGAATATAATTGGTTATTATGTGAGATTCTTCTGATTAAATTAAATCTAAGGGTGCATATCACTCCATTACAGAAATATTACCAACAGTCACTCTAATTTTTAACGTTAATGAGTGATTTTATTTAAAGCAATTTATTTCAAATGACATTTAATTTGTATTATTTTTTAAAATCAGAACTTTTTTCTCTAATATAGAAGAAGCCGGATTCAACTCCAGCCTTGAGTGACTGCCTGTGGAGTTTATACGATCTCCCCATGTCCGCATGGGTTTCCTCTGGGTTTACTCCCACAGTCCAAAGATGCAGGTTAAGTGGAGCGGCCATGCTTAAATTGCCCCCTAGTGTCCAAAAGGTTCGGTGGGTTGCTTGGTTACGGGGATAGGGTGAGGGAGTGGGCCTAGGTAGGGTGCTCTTTCAGAGGGTCGGTGCGGACTCGATTGGGCAAATGGCCTCTTCCTGCACTGAAGGGATTCTATGTTTCTACTGCTGTTTATATATTTTTCTTTAATCTAATGTTTTTTTCAGAGCTAACTTAACATTGCTCCAACATAAGTAAAGTTGCGTAAACAAGCTTGATCGGTTAAGGTATTTATACAAATTAGGCAATTTGTATAAGCTTCTTCAATGGGTCAAGGCACCTCGTGTGCATTGTGAGTGATATTGCCAAACACGATGTAAGCTTTTAATCTGTTTTAAGTTCTGCAGATGGAAATTCCCTGCATGACGCAGTTGACACAGATGACGCACAATTCATGCAGAAGCACACAAATCCTGCACCCAACTATATTCTGAGCTATATTCATCTAAGGATGTGTTAAATAATTAGTTGTGTGCCCATCTAGCCGAGTAATAGCCCTCTTGCCTTAAGATCTGAAGATTGAGGACTCTTTTCAAACCTCACTTCAGGAATTGAAGCTACAATTGAAGCCAACTCAGCAGTTTAGTGCTGAGTCAATGTGATGGTACTGGAGGCCCCATGCTTTCAGTTGTATCAACAAAGTAAGACCCTGTCTGCCTGTTCTCTGACATTATTCAGACAATAATAAATCCTTGTATTCTGCTGGCCAAGAATCCTCTCTCTCCTGACGCTACCTAAAATAGATTAACTGGTCAGTCACTGCCCCCACACACTTTGTGGGATTGTGCTGTGCACAACATGGCTGGTCATTTATTAATGCATGAGGAATAGTCCTTCCTTGTACATGAAATATTTGAGCTGGTTCTAAGAGATGTGATAAAGTGCAATATGAACACAATTTTAAAAATCAGGAGCAAAATGAAATTAAATGAAATGAAAATGGCTTATTGTCACAAGTAGGCTTCAAATTAAGTTACTGTGAAAAGCCCCTCGTCTCCACATTCCGGCGCCTGTTCAGGGAGACTGTTACAGGAATTAAACCGTGCTGCTGGCCTGCCTCGGTCTGCTTTCAAAGCCAGCGATTTAGCCCTGTGATAAACAGCCCCATAGTCAGTGTTATTCAATTTCAAAAAGAGCTGGACTTGCTATGAAAGAATTTCACTCAATTATCATTATTGAATCAACACTGTAATATAAAGATGCTATTTCATTTAGAATAGAGCACCTACAGTGCAGAAGGAGCCCATTTAAAAAATAAATTGTTCTTGGGATGTGGGTGTTGCTGGCTGGACCAGCATTTGTTGCCCATCCCTAATTGCCCTTGAACTGAGTGGTTTGCTAAGCTAAGAGTCAACCTCATTGTTGTGTGGGTCCGGAGTCACATGTAGGCCAGACCAGGTAAGGATGGCAGATTTCCTTCCCTGAAGGACGTTAGTAAACCAGATGGGTTTTTACCACAATCGGCAATGGTTTCATGGTCATCGTTATACTTTTAATGCGAGATTTTTATTGAATTCAAATTTCACATCTGCCGTGGTGGGATTCGAACCTGGGAACCCAGAGTATTACCCTGGGTTTCTGGATTACTAGTCTAGTGATAATACCAATTCACCACGACCTCCCCTCAAATCGGCCCATCGGGTCTGCACCGACACTTTGAAAGAGCACCCCAACCCTATCTTCACATGCGCATGCGCAGAACCGCTGGCATAATTCCTGCGCATGCGCAGGGGGTTTCTTCTCTGCGACAGCCATGGCGGAGCTTTACAGAGGCCGGCGAGGAGGGAAAGAGTGCTCCCACTGCACAGGCCCACCCGCAGACCGGTGGGCCCCGATTGCGGGCCAGGCCACCGTGGGGGCCCCCCGGGGCCGGATTTCCCCCCCCCCCCCCCCCCGCGGCCCCCGAGGGCTCCGCAGGCTGCACTCAGAGCCAGATCCCACCGGTTTGGACCTTGTGAATTTCACACCGGTGGGACTGGCCGAAAACGGGTGGCCGCTTGGCCCATCGGGCCCAGAAAATCGCCGGGTGGGGCCACTGCCAATGGCCCCCGACCAGCGTGACGTGATCCCCGCGCCCGCCAAAAAAACGGTGCCAGAGAATTTGTCAGCTGGTATCGGAGCGGCGGGGCGGGATTCACGCCGCTCCCCGACGATTTTCCAACCCGGCGGGGGGTCGGAGAATCCCGCCCCACGGTTTGAGGCTAAGGCTAGAAGGACAGTATCTGAAAATGAATAAAGCTGGATGAGATAGTAACAATTTCCGTTTCACACCTTACTGTCACGTTTCTATCAAAGCCCACACACTTAACACCAATAACACATATGGAAATTGCAGTAATTCCTTAACTAATTGGCCCAAATCATAACAGTTATGCGAAAATAATTGCAATACAGTTTCTTGACTGAAAAGCTTGACATTATTTAATTGTAAATCAGCACGTGACTAACGTGCTTTCCCACCACCTGCTATTTCATTCATTATATTTTAAGTAAAATCCCTCACTATTGTCCAACTCCCCCCCCCCCCCCCCCCCCCCGCCCCCACCACCACTTGGGCCAACTGTTCCTTGGTGCCTTTTACACACTACACCTTTGTTCTGCAGTTCACACATTTTAATCTCTTTATACTGTGCCACTATCAGCACCCTTAAACAACATTTACATTCCTTTTCTCTTCTGTCCTTGACATATTTGTCTATTTCCACCTACAGCTGCCCCCCTATCCATCCCCACTGCTCTCCCCCCCCCCCCCCCCACTACAGTATAAATCTGAACACATTTCCAGTTCTCTCTAGTTTGACAAAGAATCATCCAGACTCGAAACATTAGTTCCCTTTTCTCTCCACAGATGCTGTCATACCTGCTGAAATTGTCCAGTGTGTTCTGCCTCTGAAAGAGCACCCTATCCAGGCCCCACTCTATCCCCATTACCCCACCTGGGACCAATTTAGCATAGCTAATCCACCTAACCTGCACATTTTTGGACTGTGGGAGGAAACCAGAGCACCAGGAGAAAACCCATGCAGACACGGGAAGAATGTGCAAACTCAATACAGACAGTCACCCGAGGTTCGGAATCGAACCCGGGTCTCTGGAACTGTGACGCAGCAGTTCTAGCCACTGTGCCACTATGCCATTCATTGCTAGCTGAGAGAGTTAAAATGGAGCAGCCTACGCTAACATTTGACAGAGTAGAAAAGAGTAATTTCAGCAGTTATGACCTCTAATTGGGAAGAGGCTAGAGGAGCAGAGAGAGAGGCTACATGGGGAAGAAGCCACTACCCAAGACATCAGGTGTACCATCCATGAGTCAGCTACCAGCAAAGGACAAAGTGCCAAGGCCATAGGATCCCAGATATTTTCACCTTGGTCACAAAGATCCAAGGCCACAAAGCCCCCATGGCAACCCGCTACCTGCAGCCATCAAGATCACTGCGGCACTGAATTCTTATCCATCTAGCTGACAGCTGGGTGGCATCTTGCATTGGGCAGCTCAGCACACCACCAGGCAGGTGACAATTGTCCCAGTTGGTGCCCTAATTGGTTCTCGACCCAAGTCCAGATCCCTGGCGTAAAGTGCAATTGTGACCTTATGGATGCACTTATGGGTGGATACCTTCGATATTCCACAGAAGTCATTCCTGGAGTCCTGCAATGATCCTGTTGCATAGATGTTCAGGCTGCCATGACCTCACTGCCACAGGGAGCAGATGTCCTTCTCAGCCACGTGGTTCCATATCCTCAAGGAGATGGCACAGAGTCCCCGGTGAGGCAGAATCTTCTACCACTCATGTTGTCTGACAGCTCCGTGAAGGACACATTAGTCCTTCAGACCCTTGGTCTCCTTTTGTACCTTCATGCCTACTGCACGCTGGGGTGGCCTCTGGCCCCTAAACCTACCCAATGGGCCCCTAGTCTCCTGCCACTGGCCTGCTGTCTGGTTCTCCCCTTCCTTATTCTCCATAATACTGGCAGTTTGAACACAGAGTTATATAATCGCTCATCACCAATGGACAGGGTCATGTGGACAGTGCTGTCCGACTTGGGGGCTGATTGATCCTGAGTGACAGGCGTTGGGGTCCAGTAATGAAGCAAGTCCAGTGCCTCTTGACCCTGTTCATTCAAGAATTGAGCCCTGAACCTTGAGTACTCATCCTATTACTTGACTTTAAAGGTTTGGATAGCTACCATTGTTAAGGGTTAACTCTTGATGGCCAATTAGTTTTAGGAATGTTAGAGTGCACAATTGCTTTATGCTTCAGGGATAGACAAAGCTAACAGGCGCACTTCTCACTAAGGCTGCATCATTCTGAGATCACATTGCTGTCATTCCACAACACTTAAGCCTCCTGGTCAGCTACTCCGGAGGCTGTAGTCCCCTCCCAGGATGGGCACCATGTTGCCTTCTCTTTCAGGGTCTCATCCAGCCAGAAAATTAGGCCCGGCTCCTTAACTCCCAGCACATCCCACTCACCATCCCTTCTGGCCCACAGCCACCCCGCCCCATACTCCCTTGCCACAGACAGCAGACTTACACAGCCCCAAAAGCACATTTAAACAACACAGACAGCAGACTGTCCCAGCACTTAAAGCTAATTTAAACAGCAGATATCAGGACCACCTACACAAAACTCGACTCCCACTCCACCCTGCTCGTGCAACCTTATATCCGCAACAGCTGCCTTCCTTTTTCTCTCAAAGCCCCCTGCCCTACCCTGACCGCACCCCACCGCCCCCCCCCCCCCACTCCCCCAAGTCCACAACTCATGCCACTTCCAGAAACCCCAACCCCCGTCATCCCTCTCCGAACTGGCCAGTGGGTTGAGTGTCCATGGACTCCCTGGTGTTCAGTGGAGACAATGGGGCTCCCTCTTGGAGGTCATGGCACGTGATTTCCGTTTTAAAAAAGCAACAGTAATTCGCCTGGCATGACATCATGCCTGATGGGTAGGAAGATTCAATGAGGACTGAAGATGCGGTGTTAAGCATGCTAAGGACATGATGACAGACTCAAATTCATGCAAATCAGGTTTGAAGCCTTCCTGGACACGAACCTGATCACTTAATCTGGGAGGATCCGGGAAGATCACGATTGGAAATCTTGTCAACGAAAATCCTAGTTTTGGCCTCGAACAAGGTTTGCGTCAGCAGCTAACGTGGCCACTAAATACCGCCCATTGTATCTGTAAGGCAAGGGAGATCTACTTTAAGGATTGGCAAGGAGCCAAAAAACTAAATATTGTGTGCGTTCCCAAAAAAGAGGTAAACAGCCACAGTGTCTACTTTTGAAGAAGATTTTCAACATCAATATTCCTCCTGCACAATTGGGTAATTTTGCACTCCTGGCTCATGATTTTCCAGCCATTTAAACTTTGCCTTTAATGTTTATCCAGTGACGAACGGAGGCTGCCATACCGGTGAAGCCATGTATCAATATGAGTTCCTGCTTTCAGGAGAGATAAAAGACAAAACTGAACTTTAATAAGGCACAGAGAGCCTGCAACGAGTTATAGGAAAGACATTTATTTCACAACAACAATATTGTCTACACAGGGCCCGGTTACACCTCATCACCTCATCTCTCCTTTCTAGTCGACTCTACACTGGCCGACCTTTTATACCAGGGCTGATAAACAACCTGGCCAATAGCGGGGGAGCTTGTGGTCCTAATGAGCATGGAAGCAATCATCCCCAGCTGGATATGTACCATTCAGGTTATTACATCCCTCCCCCACCCCACCCCCCCAAATTCCGAAGACCCTCATAAAGGCCGAAGATGAGGAAGAGACGACAAAGGTGAAAAGGTTGAGGAAAGAGAAGAGGACAAGACCGGTGCATTGCTTTCAATGGCCGGTCAAAAAAAAACATTGCGGCTCCAAATAGGCCATCTCAGAATGGATGAGCAGGACCTGTCGGCGAATATCCTACCAATGATCATGCTCGACCTGACACCCCCACATGGCACACAGGGGGCGAAGGCAGCAACAGCTGAGCAGGGGACATCATGCGGCATGGCATCTGTCCCATTGACCCAAGGTCCAAATCACCACGGCGCTCCTTCCAAATCAAAGAGGGATCACATGTAGGGGACAACAATGACCAGCTCCAGTTCCCTTATCTCCCAAACGCCTCTTAGCGCACTGACATTGAAAAAGATCTGCAGATCCTACTGAAATGCCAAGGAGCTCTCAGCCCGAAGTTCTACCTGCACTCCTGCAGAGCCATATAAAACTGCATTGCAAAAAAAGCCAGCATGGTTCGCCGTACACTGCACATTCCCGTTCGTAACTCAAAGTCAATGGTGTCATCAATATGCATATCAGTTATTCAATAATACCCTCCAACATAGTCAAAATGAAGGTTTCTGCATCAGTGCACCAACTAACTTCTTCCGCAGCACAGAACCCGTCACTGGCAAAACTCACAGCCGCACGGTAACCGTCAGCTCACTGTTTGAATGTTATTGTTGTGCATCTCGCAGACCAATTGGTCACGGAACATGTCTGTCAAAACAGTGCCACACATAACTTCGACAATGTTCCAAAAGTCCAGCAACAAACCCAACAATGGTGGACCCCCAGTGGATCACTCCGCCGCACTGAATCAGTGTCGCAAAACATCAAGATGGAGATGGACTGAAATGTCCGGTACTGCCGGATACGTAAGACCCTGGACCACTACAAATGTATGTGCTCCACAGGCCAACAGTAAAACCTCGGCCAAGGGCCCAGTTTCCATGACACAATTGGCTCTGAAAAAGCACCGTAGACACTCTACACACCGACTGCAGAAGTTCATACCAGGCTCAAAAACATCCAAACGCCCAAACAGCAGCAAATTAAATCAATGAACTCCATATCTTCGTCCCAAATAAATAATTTGGGGAGGTGGCTCAGCACGTCGACAGCTGCAGTTTTCCCCTTGGCGCCAGTTTAATAAGGCACAGGGAGTCCACAGCGAGTTGTAGTAAAGACATTTATTGAACAACAATATTATCTAAGAGATCTGGTTCCACCTCACCGGGTCTTCTCTCCTTTCTGGTCGGCTCCACACTGGCTGACTAGTGCAGATAAGCGGCCCTGCCCCTAGCGGGAGAGCTCACTGCCCCAATGAAAATGGGAAAACAATCGTATGCAGCTCAATGTGTCCGGTGCAGGTTATTACATGAACCTTTTGTAATAATAGGAACAATTATGTCTTTTAAGTTACCATTCATTTCTTTTTTTTTAAATTTAGAGTACCCTATTCATTTTTTCCAATTCAGGGGCAATTTAGCATGACCAATCCACGTACCCTGCACATCTTTGGGTTGTAGGGGTGAAATCCACGCAAACACAGGGAGAATGTGCAAACTCCACATGGACAGTGACCCAAAGCCGGGATTGAACCTGGACCTTCAGTGCAGTGAGGCAGCAGTGCTAACCACTGTACCACCGTGCTGCCCCGTTACCATTAATGTCTAAGTGGAGAGAACTGGTAAGCAGAAAAATTATGTTTAACGTGGACAGCATTTTGGTTAGACCACATGTGGGGTCCTGTGAACAGCTCTGGTCACTGCATTATATAAATGATGCAAAAGCACTGGCGAAAGTGCAAAAAGTGATTTGCTACAATGATGGCAGAACTGAAAGTGCATACCTAGCAGGAAAGACAAAACAGGTGAAAGCTCTATTTAGCAAATAGGACTGACGTAGAGAAGATGCTTCAACTCGTAGATAAGGGCCAGGTTTTCCGCGTGCCCGGTGACGTATTTCACAGTGGAGGCAACCCATCAATGGCCAGTGGCAGGATCAAAAGATCCCGCAACTGTCAACAGTTCATTGCATGCCCCCCCCCCCCCCCTCTCAACTAGGGGTCGTGAAGTATAAGTGAATCACTGATAAATCCAATAAAGAATTTCGGAGAAACCTCTTTACCCAAAGAGCCCTAAGATGTGGAACTTCCTCTATCATAATGAGTAGTTGAGGCAAATAGCATAGATTAATTCAAGAGAAAGCCAAGTCGGCACAAGGGAGAAATGAGTAGGATCTGTTGATAGGGTTAGATGAGGAGGGGTGGGAGGTGGTTCATCTGGAATGTAAACACTGCCATGGGTCTGTTGGTCTGGCTGCCTGTTTCTGTGCTGCTAATACTTCTGTGCTGCCCACATGTCTGTTCTTGGCTTGCTGCAATGTTCCAGTGAAGCGCAACGCAAACTGGAGGAAGAACATCTCATCTTCCGGTTAGGCACGCTACAGCCTTCCGACCTGAACATCGAATTCAACAACTTCAGATGATCAGCCCCACCTCGCCCCATTTGTTTTCATTTCATTTTAACTGTCTTTTACCATTTCTTTCTTTCCTGCACCTTTCTCCTCTTTGCTTCCCCCTTCCCCTCCCCCCACACCTACAGTTCATCCTCTGATGTTAGTTTCCCTGCTGTTTGACCTTTCACATCTTTTGTCCTCTCTGGGGACTGCCATTAGCACTCTTTCCTCTTGGTATCTGTGGCCATTAGCACCCGGTTTCCCTGGGTTTCTGTGGCTATGACTTCCAGAAGGTGTGGAATCCTCTGCACCTTCGGGGGCTAGGCCGGCGCTGGAGTGATTGGCGCCATGCCAACTGGCGCCGAAGGGCCTCCGCCGGCAGGCGCGAGTTGGCGCATGCGCAGGAGTGTCAGAGTGTTCCTAGAACTGCTGGCGTAATTCCTGCGCCTGCACAGGTGATTTCTTCTCCGCGCCGGCCATGGCGGAGCTTTACATAGGCCGGCGCGGAGGGAAAGAGTGCTCCCACGGCACAGGCCCGCACGCCGATCGGTGGGCCCCAATCGCAGGCCAGGCCACCGTGGGGGCACCCCCCGGGGTCAGATCGGAGCCCATCTGCGCCGCCAAACCCGCTGGTCAGGTAGGTGTTTTGATTCCCGCCGGCGGGAGAGGCCTGTCAGCGGCGGGACTTTGGCCCATCGCGGGCCGGAGAATCGCCGCGGGGGGCCCGGCGACCGACGCGGCGCGATTCCCACCCCTGCCGAATCTCAGGGGCAGAGAATTCGGGACACGGTGGGGGCGGGATTGATGCCGGCCCCGGGCGATTCTCCGTCCCGCCGGGGCGGTTGGAGAATCCCGCCCCAGGCTCTGACTAAAAACCGGCGTGTTTCTCTCCCGAAACACAACCAAGTTCTCAGAGCCGACTTTCTGGCCCTTAGTGCACAGAAAATTTGAGGATGTGGTTTATGCCATCTGGCGGGGTGGAGCCTGGTAAAGCCAGCAAAGCTGGCTCCACAGCGATCGGGGTGCCATCTGTGAAGGGAGATTTGAGTTTAAAATATAATTTCCCACCTCCCACGGACACAGGGGACCACCCCCAGCCAAGCATCGGGGCGACTTCCCCCAACACAGGAGTATCAAGGGGCACTGTCCCAACTCTCCCCCCCCCCCCCCCCCCCCCCCCCCTCATGACGGAAGTACTGGGGGGTACTGTGTCCTTTCAGAGTCATCGCTCCCCCCTGCAGGCTTCGGGACTCTCTGCTACCCTTTGAAGTCATCGGGGCTCACGCCTCTACCCCCACCGCACATAAGAGGAAACTACCCCCCCTTTATGTGCCCAGTTGGCACTGCTCACTTGATACTGTTCACATGTCCCTACCCCCTGGCCATGTCCTTGGCAGTGGGTACTGCCAGAGTGCTGGGGCAATGCCCAGCTTTGGCCCTCAAACCCCAGGGGCCTCCAGATCTCCATGTCCTGGTGTGGTCATCGCGACTGGTTTTGCTTTTGAAAACCTGGTCTGATTCATGCCAGTGTGATATCACACCTCCAGCGAGGGAGGATACGTTGTTTAATTATATTAACATTTATTCAAATTCATGGAAATTGAGTTCATACCCTTACTGGGCATGAACCTGATCACTTCACCGACAGGGAGGTGGGGAAGATCTCAAACTGCGATCTCACCGGCGCAAATCCTGTTTTGACCCTCTTTTGGAATTTGGCGGCCAAAATGAGATTTGTGCCCACGGCGAACGGCCTAAGTGGGTAGACGATACACCTTTGAGTGCGTGTAAGTGGAAGAAATACTAATTTTCCAATGCTGTAATTTCAAACAAACTAAACAAGTCCATAACTGAACTGTCATTAGCAACTGAAAATGTTCGGAGAATTACTACTTTATGATTGGTAATAATCAATGGCATGCCACTGCCAGATGCCAAACAAATTACACATTTGTTTGCAACCAGCATCTGCAGGATAGAGCATTCAGATACTAGATATAAATGATGTTTATATCAAACATACAAAATACAAATGGACTAACAATATCTTTTTTTTAAAATAATTTTTATTCAAATTTTTGCATAATATCAACAACAAAGACAGATTTTTTTTTTACAAAGAACAGAAAGAACAGTTCCCCCCCCCCCCCCACCCCACACACAGTGGAAGAGATAAACTAACACCCATCATTCCCCCAAAACATCTGCCCGTCCCTTCAATAGACAGGACAGAAACCCCCCCCCCGCGTATACACAGAAAAGGAAATGAATTAATGCCCGACATTGGCACAGAACAACTATGCCCGTCCCTTTAGTACAAAACAACAAAAATCCCCCCTCCCTCCCTCCATTCACCCCCTCCCTTCCCCCCCTCCCCCCTCCCTTCCCCCCTCCCCCCTCCCTTCCCCCCTCCCTTCCCCCCTCCCCCCTCCCTTCCCCCTCCCTTCCCCCCTCCCCCCTCCCTTCCCCCTCCCCCCCACCCCTCCCCCTCCCTTCCCCCCCTCCCCCCTCCCTTCCCCCCTCCCTTCCCCCCCTCCCCCCCCCCTTCCCCCCCTCCCCCCCCTCCCTTCCCCCCCTCCCCCCTCCCTTCCCCCCTCCCTTCCCCCCCTCCCCCCCCCCTTCCCCCCCTCCCCCCCTCCCTTCCCCCCCTCCCCCCCTCCCTTCCCCCCTCCCCCCTTCCCCCCCTCCCTCAGATTGACCCTGGATCCTACCACCCTCGACAACGTTCCTGCCATGCCCTTCCAAAATTCCCCCAGCCCTGGACAAGCCCAGAACATATGATTTGCTGGGCTCCCAGAGCACCTAATAGACCTGTCCTCACTCCCAAAGAACCGGCTCATCCTTGTCCCGGTCATGTGAGCCCTATGCAGCACCTTAAACTGTATGAGGCCAAGCCTCGCACAAGAAGAGGAGGAGTTCATCCTCCCCAGGGCGTCCGCCCACGTCCCCTCCTCAATCTCCTCACCCAGCTCCTAGTCCCATTTATCCTTCAACTCCTCAACCGGGGCCTCGTCCATCTCCTGCATCACTTGGTACGTTGCCAAGATCCTCCCCTCTCCAACCCACACCCCCGAGAGCACCCTGTCCTGGACCCCACGCGGCGGCAGCAGGGGGAACCCCGCCACCTGTCGCCTGACAAACGCCCGCACCTGCATGTACCGAAAGGCGTTCCCCGGGGGGAGCCCAAACTTCCTCTCTAGCTCACCCAGACTCGCAAATTTCCCGTCTATAAACAGGTCCCCCAACCTCCTGATACCTGCCCTGTGCCAACTCAGGAACCCGCCATCAATTCTCCCCGGAACAAACCGGTGGTTCCCCCGTATCGGGGATCCCATCGAGGCCCCCACCTCCCCCCTGTGCCATCTCCATTGCCCCCAAATTTTGAGGGTAGCCACCACCACCGGGCTTGTGGTATACCTTGTCAGAGGGAACGGCAGCGGCGCCGTCACCAGCGCCTCCAGGCTCATGCCCACACAGGACGCCATCTCCATCCTCTTCCATGCTGCCCCCTCCCTCTCCATCACCCACTTATGCACCATCGCTGCATTGGCAGCCCAATAGTACGCACAGAGGTTGGGCAGCGCCAGCCCCCCCTATCCCTGCCCCGCTCCAAGAACACCCTCCTCACCCTCGGGGTCCCATGTGCCCACACAAACCCAGCTCCTGTTAACCCGCCTGAAAAAGGCCTTCAGGATAAGGATGGGGAGGCACTGAAACAGGAACAGAAATCTCGGAAGCACCGTCATCTTGACTGACTGCACCCTACCCGCCAGACACAGCGACAGCATGTCCCATCTCTTAAACTCCTCCTCCATTTGCTCCACCAGCCTTGTAAGGTTAAGCTTATGCAGGGCCCCCCAGCTCCTGGCCACCTGCACCCCCAAGTACCTAAAGCTCCTCTCCGCCCTTTTCAATGGGAGCCTACCAATCCCCCCCTCCTGGTCCCCCGGGTGTACCACAAACAGCTCGCTCTTCTCAAAGTTGAACTTGTACCCCGAAAAGTCCCCAAATTCCCAAAGAATCCTCATCACCTCCGGCATTCCCCCCACCGGGTCCGCCACATACAACAATAGGTCATCCGCATAAAGCGACACTCGGTGCTCCTCCCCACCCCGCACCAGCCCCCTCCAGTTCCTCGACTCCCTCAGCGCCATAGCCAGGGGTTCAATTGCCAGCGCAAAAAGTAGGGGGGACAAGGGACACTCCTGCCTCGTCCCTCGGTGGAACCGAAAATACTCCGACCTCCTCCTATTCATGACCACGCTCGCCATCAGGCCCTCTTATAACAGCCTCACCCAACTGACAAACCCCTCCCCAAACCCGAACCTTTCCAGCACCTCCCACAAGTACCCCCACTCAACCCTATCAAAGGCCTTCTCCGCATCCAGTGCCACCACTATCTCCGCCTCCCCTTCTACCGCCGGCATCATTATAACATTCAAGAGCCTCCGTATGTTAGTGTTCAGCCGCCTCCCACTCACAAACCCCGTTTGATCCTCGTGGATAACCTGCGGCACCCAGTCCTCTATCCTCGTGGCTAAGATCTTTGCCAACAGCTTCACATTCAAGAGTGAGATCGGCCTGTACAACCCACACCGCTGGGGATCCTTGTCCCGCTTAAGAATCAGGCAGATCAGCGCCCGAGATATCGTTGGGGGCAAAGCCCCCCCCTCCCTTGCCTCGTTAAAGGTCCTAACCAACAGGGGGCCCAGCAGGTCTTGTAAAATTCAACCAGGAACCCATCCGGCCCCGGCGCCTTCCCCGACTGCATGTTCCCTATCCCTTTAAACCAGCTCCTCCAGCTCAACTGGCGCCCCCAGCCCCTCCACCTGTCCCTCCTCCACCCTCGGGAATCTCAGCCGATCCAAAAAGCTCCCCCTCCTCCACCGGGGGTTCGGACCAATACAGTTTCTCATAGAAGTCCCTGAAGACCCCATTGATGACTGCCCTCCTTCGCAGCACATTTCCTCCCCGATCCTTAACTCCACCAATCGCCCTAGCCATATCCCGCTTATGGAGCTGGTGTGCCAGCATCCTGTTTGCCTTCTCCCTATATTCATACACCGCTCCCTGTGCCTTCCTCCACTGAACGTCCGCCTTTCTGGTGGTCAACAAGTCAAACTCAGCCTGAAGGCTGTGCCGCTCCCGCAAGAATCCTTCCTCCGGGGCCTCCGCATGTCTCCTGTCCACCCTCACCATCTCCCCCACCTATCTCTCCCTCTCTCTCCGCTCCCTTCTCTCCCGGTACGCTCGAATGGAGATCAATTCCCCCCGAACCACCGCCTTCAGCGCCTCCCAGACCGTCCCCACTCGGACCTCCCCATTGTCGTTGGCCTCCAGATACCTCTCGATACATCCTCGGACCCGCCCCCTCACATCCTCGTCCGCCAGCAGCCCCACCTCCAAGCGCCAAAGCGGGCGCTGGTCCTTCTCCTCCCCCAGATCAAGGTCCACCCAGTGCGGGGCGTGGTCAGAAATGGCTATCGCCGAGTACTCAGCGTCTCCTACCCTCGCAATCAGCGCCCTACAGAACGAAAAAAATCAATCCGGGAGTAAGCCTTATGCACATGGGGGAAGTATGAAAATTCCCTGGCCCTCGGCCTCGCAAACCTCCATGGGTTCATCCCTCCCATCTGGTCCATAAACCCCCTCAACACCTTAGCGGCCGCAGGCCTCCTACCCGTCCTGGAACGGATCCAGCACCGTGTTGAAACCCCCCCCCCCCCATTATCAGGCCTCCCACCTCCATATCTGGAATCCGGGCCAACATGCGCTGCATGAAACCTGCATCGTCCCAATTCGGGGCGTATACATTGACCAGCACCACCCGCTCCCCCTGCAGCTTGCCACTCACCATCACATACCTCCCGCCACTGTCTGCCACCACATTTGACGCCTTAAACGACACCCTCTTCCCCACCAGGATCGCCACCCCCCGATTTTTTGCATCCAGCCCCGAATGAAACATCTGGCCTACCCATCCCTTCCTCAATCAAACCTGATCCGCCACCTTCAGGTGCGTCTCCTGAAGCATGGCCACATCCGCCTTCAGCCCCTTCAGGTGCGCGAACACGCGGGCTCGTTTAACCGGCCCATTCAGTCCCCTCACATTCCAGGTGATCAGCCAGATCAGGGGACCACCTACCCCCCTTCCCCGTCGACTAGCCATCACCCTTCCGTAATCCGCCACGTGCCCCCCCCCCCCCCGCGCGCTCAGCCTGTTCCCCACAGCGGCAATCCCCCATCTCGACCCCCTCTACCTGCTCCAGCTCCTTCGCCACTTCAGCAGCAACCCGGTACCCCCCCCTTTCCCACCCCCCCAAAACCTTCCCACCCCCCCCAAGCTAGGCCCCCCCTAGCTGCGTAACCCCTTCTATTGTACTTCCGTAAGCCAGCCGACTTCTGCTGACCCCGACTGCTCCCGCCACCCCAAAGACCCTCCCCATTTAAACACAACCACCCCGCCCCCAGTGACGGTCCCGCCCACTACTCCTCTAGCGTGGGAAAAAAAACCGCTTCCCTCCCAAACCCCACCCCCCCGACCCAAAACGCGGGAAAAGGCGGGCACATGACCCAACAGGACCGCGAACCCAACCCAAACTCTCAACCAGTGAACAAAATACAGACCCCAAACATGACAAAACACCCAAATAAACAGATAACAGTCCCAAACAAGCAGAAAAAAATGCAGAACAGCAAAAACAAATCATCCAATAGAACCGATAAAGCGAAAGGATACCCAGGAGGACAAAGCCTCCGGGCTGCATACAGCATTCCCCAGTCCTCTGTCCTCCGGGCTAACAATATCTTAATCTTTATGCTACACTGTCTGAAAGAATGAAACAAATTTGAAAGATTAGATAAAATCATTACCATTGCAAGTAAAGGTTTATCAGTTCAATCACAGAGATTGTTCTAACAAGATGTATTATCACACCTTTGACGTAGTCAGTCATCCCAAGGTGATCCATAGGAACAGAGTGAAGCAATTAACATTGGGGCTAGAGTTAAAGAAGTGAAGATATCTAGGAGCGATATAGGTTCAGAGGAATATACAGAGATATGAACATATGAATTAGGGGTAGCAGGCCATTCGGCCCTTCAAGCCTGCTCAACCATTCAATGAGATCAGGGCTGATCTGATTGCAACCTCGACTCTATATTCTTGCCTACACCTGTTAACTTTTCGCCCTCTTGTTCATCAATAATCTATCTTCCTCTACCTTAAAAAATTTCAAAGATCCTGCTGCCACTGCCTTTTCAGGGTGAGAGTTCCAAAGACTCATGACCATCTGAGAGAAAGAATTTCTCCTCAACTTTGTCCTAAATGAGCGATCCCTTATTTTTCAACAGTGACCTCAAGTCCTAGGTTGTCCCACAAGAGGAAACATTCTCTCCACATCAACCCGGTCAAGACCCCTCAGGATCTTACAGGTTTCAACCAAGTAGCCTCTTACTCTTCTGAACTCTAGCGGATACAAGCCCAGCCTGTCCAACCTTTCCTCATAAGACAACCTTCCCATTCCTGTTATTAGTCGAATCAACCTTTGAACTGCCTCCAACTCCCTTACATCCTTCCTCAAATAAGGAGACCCACCAATCTTATACATAATACACCAGGTGTGGTCTCACCAATGCCCTCTATTACTGAAGCATAACCTCCCTACATTTTTGTATTCAATTCTATGAGCTTTCCTAATTACTTCCTGTATCTGCATACTATTTTTTTGTGATTTATGCATGAGGACACCTAGATCCATCTGAAACTCAGAGCTCTGCAATCTGTTATCATTTCGATATGATATTTTGTTTTTAAGTTTTTCGGCCAAAATGGACAATTTCCCATTTTCCCACATTATTCTTTATTTGCCAGGTATTTCCCCCTCACTTAAACACTTTTGCACATTATAAAAGCACAATATGTAATTTAATGTATTTTATGCACATTCTACAAGAAAAATAACTTACATTACAGGAAATTTTAGGAAGAATGAAATTACAGTATTACATGGCTTTCAGCATGTTGCTAATGGGTTTTATTTATGCTGCTGGTAGATAATGATAATGTATGGCATGCTCCCATGACAAAATCAAACAACTTGAACTAAAATAATTAAAGGGCATAAAATCAGGTCACGGTCTAAAATGGTGTGACTGGTGCAATACAAGCACAGTATACACCAAGTTCCCACTATTCTGAACCCCTGGGCTTTTCCAGGGATCATCAAAATAAATTATCCATGGTGCGCTGCTAGGCTTATGGGGCAGACACTGACAAAGTGCCTTAAAACATCAGTAAAATGTTTGAGGAATGCGCTCACTCAAAAAGGTAAGTGAATGCAGATGGAACAAAATCTGCTGAAGCATTTACAATGACTATAAATATTTAATAGTGTATTGCATCACCCTTTTCAAAGGCTTTTCAGTGCAAAAGTGCATGGAAGTAAATATAAAGCCAGAAAATGGAATCCAGGCATTCCAAAGCACCCTCCACAGAAGACGGGGAGCGAATCACGGTAGCATTGTGGATAGCACAATTGCTTCACAGCTCCAGGGTCCCAGGTTCGATTCCGGCTTGGGTCACTGTCTGTGCGGAGTTTGCACATCCTCCCCGTGTGTGCGTGGGTTTCCTCCGGGTGCTCCGGTTTCCTCCCACAGTCCAAAGATGTGCAGGTTAGGTAGATTGGCCATGATAAATTGCCTTTAGTGTCCAAAATTGCTCTTAATGGTGGGTGGGGTTACTGGGTTATGGGGATAGGGTGGAGGTGTTGACCTCGGGTAGGGTGCTCTTTCCAAGAGCCGGTGCTGACTCGATGGGCCGAGTGGCCTCCTTCTGCACTGTAAATTCTATAAATTCTATGAAGCACAGTAATCTCTGGATGAACCTGGAAGTTGGATGGACAAGATACACAGGACCGAGGAATGGATGTGGAAAAAAACCAGCACATTTTAAGGAAGAGGGAGAGGCAAGAGTACACCTTTTACCTGGTAGATGCTATAAGTAAGCATGTACGTATTGTTGACCGCTAACCCGTTCTACATTTACTGCAGGTCCACTGGATGCACACAACACCCTACAAGCTGCATATTGTTTATTATGCATATTCATGTTTCAACAGGACACACATTCAAGTTCTGACCGATAACTGACATCCTTGCACAATGACTTCTTCAGAAAGAAAGAAACTCCATCTATATAGCACCTTTCAAGATGTTAGGTCATCCAAAAATGCCTCGCAGGTCAATAAATTACTTCTTAAGCGTAGTTACTGTTGTAATGTGGAGAAGATTCGCCTCTTCTTGAGTGTGTGTACAATTGAGATTGAAGAAAATTACACTATTCTGATGACGTACCTGCTATAACTTCTGTTTGTGTTCAACAGATTTCAGAAAATGTATTAAGCTGAGAAAGAGAGAGTTAGACCAACAAATGAAGATCAGAAAAAGAGGAGGCATGAAAAAGACTATATCAGAGAGAGAGAGGGGTGAAATCGGGGGGGGGGGGTGATTCTCCGACTCCGCGCCGGACCGGAGAATCGCAGCAACCGCGCCATGACATCCCAACGCCGGCGCGCGACTCTCCGAGGTGCGGAGAATCGGTGGCATTTGCGCCGGCGCAGTTGGTGCGGCGCTAGCCGTGGGCTGCTGAAATCGGCAGGGCCGCCGTTTCTCCGGTCCGAATGGGCCGAGCGGCCGTGCCGATACGACAGAGTCCCGCCGGCGCCGTTCACCCCTGGTCACTGCCGGCGGGAACTCTGCGGGAACAGTCGGAGGTGGCCTGTGGGGGGGGGGGGGGGGGGGCCTACTTTCCATGGTAAGTCGGGGCCAGCACGCTGAAGAAGTCCCCCGCGCATGCACAGGTTGGCACGGCCCAACTGAGCATGCGCGGGTTGGCGCAGCGCCCATTTGGCGCCAGGAAGGGAAGCTTGAGCAGCGTGAACCGCTCCAGTGCCATGCTGGCCTCCTGTGGGGGCCAGATTCCGTCGTCCTCATGCCTGTTTTGTGCCGTCCTGAAACGCGACGGCGTTCACGGCGGCGCGATCACTTGGGCTCCATTTGGGAGAATCGCCCCCAGGGTGAGAGAATGAAATAGAGAGCGCGATTTAACAGAAAAAAATGTTCCATTGTGGGTGAGTATAGCGGGGTGTTTCCTGGCGCTAAACGACCCTGCTATCATATATGGGAGGTGGTGGTATAGTGGTACTGTCGCTGGACTGGTAATCCAGTGATCCAGGATAATGATTTGGGGACCCGGGTTCAAATGCCACCATGGTAGGTGATGGAATTTAAACTCAATAAAATATCTGGAATTTTAAAAAGTCTAATGATGACCATGAAACCATTGTCGATTGTTGTAAAAACCCATCTGGTTCACTAATGCCCTTTAGGGAAGGAAATTTGCCATCCTTACCTGGTCTTGGTTGACACTTACTGGCCCCGTCATGGGGCTTTAGGGATGGGCAATAAATGCTGGCACAGCCTACGATGCCCATGCCCTATGAACGAATAAAAAAAAATTCTGGAAGCCTGCCGAGGTCGCACAAAGCTTTGTTTCCTGCACTAAGGAACTCCTCTCATCAGTGCAGAAAGAGATTGGGGCACCATTTGTAATGCGATCCCCAGACCCCCCCCCCCCCTATAAATGCAGGGCACTCCCAGGCACGATCCCCAGTATGGGCAAAATGCCACCTTGCAGTGCCCTTACAACATGGCAGTGTCATCTGGGCACCCTGGCAGTGTCAGGATGGCACCAAGGTGGCATGGCCCTGTGGCATCAGCAGTGTAGGCCACCTGTTAGAGGCTGACCACCTACGGGCCTCTGATCATCTGGGCGACCGCTCGAAGTGCCGTTCCACCTGGTCCCTGTTTGTAGAGACCTGCGCTAAACACCACCTCCTCGACAAGGCTGTTAGATCCCGGGGGCTGGTTACTTCTGGCCGAGACATATTTAAGTCTGCCTAACTGCTCACTTAAAATGCAAATTTAGTCCCGCCCATTGTGAGTTGGATCCAGATTGCGACATCTCGCGAGATCCCATTAGACCCATGGGCAGCGTGGTGGCACAGTGGTAAGCACTATTGCTTCACAATGCCAGGAGCCCGGGTTCAATTCCCGGCTTGGATCACTGTCTGTGTGGAGTCTGCACGTTCTCCCTGTGTCTGAGTGGATTTCCTCTGGGTGCTCCGGTTTCCTCCCACAAGTAAATTGAGAGGTAATAGATATAGGACAGAGGTCAGAGGTGGGTTTTTTACGCAAAGAGTGGTGAGGCCGTGGAATGCCCTACCTGCAACAGTAGTGAACTCGCCAACATTGAGGGCATTTAAAAGTTTATTGGATAAGTATATGGATGACAATGGCATAGTGTAGGTTAGATGGCCTTTAGTTTTTGACTTCCCATGTCGGTGCAACATCGTGGGCCGAAGGGCCTGTACTGCGCTGTATCGTTCTATGTTCTATGTTCTAAGTAACGAAACACTTGCTTGTGAGGTGAATTGGACATTCTGAATTCTCCCTCTGTGTACCCGAACAGGCATCGGAATGTGGCAACTCGGAGATTTTCACAGTAACTTCATTGCAGTGTTAATGCAAGCCTACTTGTGACACTAATAAAGATTGTAATTATGATGTTGCAAGGTGTGGCGAGCCATATAAATCTCACGAGATTTAATGGCCGTGGTGCGTCCCAGGTCGACCACAACGCAGCCGTTAGATCGCTCCCAGAATCAGAGAATTAACAGGTGACAGAGATAATGGGCTGAATGTGCAAGTCTCTGTAGGTAAGGCCGGGTGAGGGCGTGCTCTGAAAATAATGCACTTGAATATCAGTCTTCCAACTTCTCCATTAAGCACTAGAACTTTCAAAAGGAGGGTGAAGTTGGGGGGAGGGGTGATCTGAAACCCGCATCCCTCCAATTAACTTTCCATTAAGCTCATAGAAAAGATCGTTAACAGCCTGGAGAGGGACAGAATCAAACCTTCAAAATCAGTAGCGGGAAGAGCAAATGGTCTGGCATGCATTAGAGTCATCAGCGTTGGGAGCACAGCCAGGGGCCATTATTTATGGTAACTGCTGATGAAAAGTATATATTTTTAAAAGAATAATGAAAGTGAAATAAAGTTGCCATCACTTGGGCAGCGCATCTTGAGTACTTGAGCAGTGAATGCCTGAGCACTGGTGTGGACTGTGAGCGAGGTTGCTGGCCCTCTGTTACATTTTTTCTATTTCACACGGCACTGGCAAGCTCAGTACTGGCTGCCATTTTCCTTTTAAAGGCTGCCCTGTCAGAGGTACCTGTTGCCAGTCCATGCCTGGTGCCACTAATTGGGCACCGAGGTCATCTCCGTACCAATTGCAGCCTAACCCTTTAGAAATTGCACAGTGCCACTGACGCGGGATCTGGATGGAATATGCAGCTCTAACAGGGGGGGGGGGGGGGGGGCGAGAGAGAAAGGATGGCAGAGGCAACCTGAGTGGAAGAGAAAGGGTGCAAGATAAGGTGAGTAGGTACGTGAATGAGGGTTTGTTGGACACTTCCTTTCCTCATTCTAATTCGGTTCTTTTAAATTTGAGTTTTGAATTGTTGGATGTGGTATCACTGGCAAGGTCACCATTTTTATGCCCTCCCCTAGTTTCGCTGGAGAAGGTGCCAAGTAGTCTTTTCTTGCTGCACTGCAGTCCATGTTATTTTTAACAGAATAACAGATATGAAATATTATACACGTAGTAATGTGTTACAATATAAGTAACTTGAACAAAGAGTATTATATATTATCATGTGAATTGGCTAAGTCGAGGAAGGAGGAGATGTGTGGTCATTCAGGCTCACCACATTTAGTCTGAATGACTCGAGCACAGTTGCAGCATTTATTTGGTCTTTCAAAGAAATGCTGGCGAATGAAACGTGCAATTCTTACAGATTTGTTCACCCAACGCATCCACTGGGAACAGTTTCTCTTAATCACGAGACAGGATATAAAGGTCTCCTGTCAGCATATGTTTTCGGTGTTGAAAATGACTAAACCCCAATTGAAGTTATTCAACGGGCACAATTTTCCTTTTTTCTCCCCGGGGCTGGCCCAGGCGAAAAAAGCAGAGTGCAGCGCGCCGGCTCCACTGCCGACTTTTCTCGCCATGTTGTCCAACACTTAGAAGAAAAAAATCCCGCAGGCATGTCCCACACTGTCATGCCAGTGGGTCAGGCTCTAAAAAAGCCAGCAATGTCAGCTTGCTAGAGCATAAAGCATTTGCATTAGAAGAATGCCCATGTCACTATATTTTCTCCTCTGGTACAAACATTGATAGAAAAGTGATGAAGAAGGACTGAATTATTTGTAATTTCTCAAGATGAACACACCACACTAATATCAAATTATGATTCCAATCAGTGGAAGGCGTTATTTACGCCTTCATTGCCTTTCTTGACTCCCCAGCATGAAGATAACGTGGCTGGGCATTGCCAGTCGGGAAGTGGGTTTGTGACATTAGGAAATCCGCCCCAAATTCTGGTTCCTGCGTCCAAGATGAGAATCCAGATATTTGTTTCACTGTTTTCAATTGAATGCAAATCAAGTGGGTTTTACAATGACTATCGGGAATCTGCTCCTCCAGATTACCAGTCAATGGTGTGAACATGATCTCTTCATTTAGGTGGATTGGCCATGCTAAATTGCCCTTAGTGTCCAAAATTGCCCTTAGTGTTGAGTGGGGCTACTGGGAACTGGGGATAAGGGATAGGGTGGAGGTGTTGACCTTGGGTAGGGTGCTCTTTCCAAGAGCCGGTGCAGACTCGATGGGCCTAATGGCCTCCTTCTGCACTGTAAATTCTATGAAATTTAGATTTTCAGTAGCACAATAAGGGCCCTTCTCACTTTGTTTCTCTGTTACTTCCTCCATCATCTGGAAATAACTTATCCAGCCCCAAAAGTGATGATGGGCCCAATATTTCCTTTGTTCTACTCTTTGATTTCGGGCAGCACTGGACTGGGCAAGTCTGAGGCAATAATAGCATGCTGACATAATTAAATAAAATGCAATTATATTGGCAGATGGCAGTTAAAATCACCTGCAGACTGCCAATTTAACCTGCTCTCCCAAACACATGAGAAGAATTGCATGGAAATAATGGGGTTATCCTTTTAATATGCACATTGGACTACTGGCTCATCAAGACATTATTGTTATTTCATCCAGTGGTCTGTGCGGGAAAACATCGTGGCTATCCCCAATTGCCAACCTCGTGGGAAGAAAAGCTGGCACCGGAAGAAATAAGTATCTTTAACTTTTCTTTAGGAAAGGTAAAGTCGTCAGAGTCCCAGGTGACCATACGCTGCTTTCCCCTTTGAGGGGGAGAGTTGATTGGTGGTGACTGAACCTGAGGATCAACACACCTCAGGCAAGGGACAAGGTTGAGAAGGTGGGGCATTCATGAATAATCCATGTGAGACCAGGAGAAGCAAGGTTTAGGTAGAACAATGCAATGTTAAAAGCATGCATCATATGTTGACCTAGTTTACATTTCCAGTCTTATACTACTTCCTTAAAATAACCACATGGAACAACAAGGCCCTTCAGAACCCCTTCCTTTCTCACACCTGTTCCTTTAATCTTACCCCAATACGTGGGGAAAGTTGTGAAACAGATCAATGTTAGCTGTTTCAACATTGTGCGAAAGTGGCGTGTATGTTGGCTACTCATTTTACACCCAATATCATTTACTTTTCCTCACAGTCAATTTTCTGCAACAGATACAGTTCTGCAACATGCAACATATTTTCCAATCCAGGCTTGCAGCAAACCAGGTTGCTCACCATGAATAAGGAATTGGAAAACCTATTCTTAAAATAAAATTCACCCTTGTTTACAAATAATAAACCCAAAGTTGTTGCAGTGGAGAAATGCAGCTTTAAAATGTCATTATTTCCATTACAAACAGAGCTTCATGTCTCCCTTCTCAAAGTGCATTCTGGGAATAACCATTCTGTTCTGCTCTGTATTTACATTACAGCACTGTTTGATTAACTGGAAGGGACAGTTTCAGGTCATGGAAAAACTGTCAAGAGAATTTTTGGGCAAAAAAGAAATTCTCAGCTGATTCAGATTTTATCTCTGCTGTCACAGCTTATAATACACTGCATTGAAGACAAGCAACCACCTTTGTGTTAATAAGGGGGAAAACAATATGAGCTGTCGTCCATCTTTTTGGAATAATCGTGCAACATAAAAGGTACAAACTGTATAGTTTGATGCTGCATGTTCAATAGTAGATTTTTCTTCTTAATGAACATAGAACATATGTTATACAGTGCAGAAGGAGGCCATTTGGCCCATCAAGTCTGCACAGACCCTCCAAAAAAGCACTCTACCGAGGCCCAATCCCCCACCCTATCCCCATATCCCCACCTAACCTTTGGATACTAAGGGGCAATTGAGCATGGCCAATCCACCTAACCTGCACATCTTTGGATTCTGGGAAGAAACCGGAGCCACCAAATGGAACCCGTGCAGACACAGGGAGAAAGTGTAAACACCACACAGACAGTCACACAAGGTTCGAATCAAACCGGATCCCTGGTGCTGTGAGACAGCAGTGCTAACCACTGATCCCTGTGTTGTCCATAAAATCTGGTACCAATGTCCTGCCAGATCACTGAAATATTCTTTTCTGGCAATCTATGGTCTTTTTTATGGGAAATTCCTTCAGCAAAATTACAGGCATTAAGGGCGAATCTGCGCTCCTGCCCGCTGATATTGGACATACGGATTGGGCGGAGAATCCCACATTGGCCCAAAAACAGCATTAGCACCGGGCAACAAACCAATAATGAGTCTTCGGTCCTGCCCTGTCATCCAAAATGCTCTGGATGGGAAGCCTATAATTATGTAAATCCTCTCTTTTCAATATCATTAGCAGGCTTGAACCCAGATGCTAAGCCCTCCTGCCATGCTCCAGCACCCTGCAGTGGGAGCTCCACCGGTGGGCTTTGGTACAGGTCCTGACAAGCACAGACCTGGCATGATGGACTCCAAGATGGTCAGGGTGGGAATCACATTGCCCATGTGCTCCACTGCTGCTGAGAGGCTGCAGAGGGAGAATTTCCCAAGGGGGTGTTGGGTGGGCTCTGACTGGGGGTAAGGGATTCTGGTTGGGGACTCTCTCCTATGTCTAGATTGCCCTTCTAGCCCTGGGGATCCTTAAAATCTCTCATGGCAGACATGGAAAGCAGAGTTTTGGATGGCCTGAAGTTTACAGAGGGTTGAATTTGGGAGGTCGATCAGAAGCTCAATTGAATATTCAAGTCCAAGCATGAGGGAAGTTTTAGCAATGATAAGTTAAGGCAGGGAATGAATTGGGCATTATTATGGCAGTGTTAAGAGGTGGTTTCGGTAATGATACAGTTAACCCATCCCAGGATCAAATATGACATGAAGAGGATGAACAGTCTGGTTCAGGCTCAGACAGTTGTAATGAGAGACATGTGGCTAGATAAGGAAGTTGTAGCAGGGACCAAAGACAATAAATTCAACCTTCCGAGTCTTTAATTAGATTACATTTCTACTCATCAAGTACTGGCTGTTGGGTAAGCAATCTATTAATTGGAGACAGAGAGGTAATTGAGAGAGGTTAAGCTGGACATTATACGTGCACACGTGAAAACTAATTTTCGGATGATGTCACTACATGGATACAAAATTGGCTGGGGGGCAGAAAGTAGTGGTGAAGAGTTTTTTTTCAGGTAGCAGAACAGTACGTAGTGATGTCGTCAAGGGTTGGTGTTAAGTTTAGAGAATTGGGAATAGGAGGTGAGCCAGGATAACATTGGAAGATTGGGAGGGGGCAGGGGTGAGGAGGGAACATGGGGCAGGGGAGATGAATGGGCAGGCCAAGCACTTCTCCTTTCCTGGTGGGCATGAAAGCCTTCTTCCCAAGGATGTCCATATCTTGCTGCAGCTGATGGGTTTCCTGCTGCCCAACAGTCAAAGTTAATCCGAGGCTTCCAATCTCATTAACAGCTCACTGGCACCTTCTCAAGGGTAATTAGGAATGGGCAATATATACTAGGTTAGCTAGCTATGCCCACATCCCGTGAATAAATAAATAACAAAGCTGATTAGCATAGTGAAAATACCAATCTACCTCCTGGTTACATCTGAATTAAACCAGAAATCAGTTTCCCAACAAGCTTCCATTTCCATCGTGGTTAACAGAAACAAATCCGGAACACAATTGTAAGAAGCGTCAGGAAAGCATGACCAGAAAACATAAATATAAATTAGGAAGAACCTATTTACTCAAATGGACTGACGGCATGACGTGGGAGGTGTGATACTTGATGTACCGAAACCCGTTGGGTAAACAAAACATGAGAAATTAGGGACACAGATTTGACAATTACAACCAAAGTACTATTCTTTCCCCCGCACAAGTGGTGAGTGCAAAGCAGGCTGGATGCCAGCACACAAGTTCCATGTTAGGATTATTTGCCCCTAGTTCTGTTACAATAATGTGGTTGATGTACCCAATCAATGAGGTAGCTGCACAGTGTCTATCTGAAATGAGCTTTGAAGTTGTCATAATATGTTTCATTTAACTTGGGTGCTCATTGCCTTTGCAACCCTCACCAGCACAAATGACCCCATTAGCCTGTGCCATTTTGGGCCTTTGCCTTGTGCTGCCCCATTGCTGGGCAAGAAAGTGACCCATCTCCATTGGGAAAACAGCAACACTTCACTTGCTGTCTGACAATGCAGCATAGGTGCTCCCAAAATACCTTGAGAGTTGCGCTGGAGCATCAGTAAGGATGTCAGTACATTTGTAGACTGGAACATGTAGCACCAGTGACACTGATCTCACGCTGCAAAGTCATGTGTTTGAAATAGTGGAATCTATCTGTGGAGTGGCTGAACAACATATGAGGATTTGTCAGTATCCAATTACTTGCATTTAGAAAGCATCTTTCAATTTCTCAGGAGGTTTTAAAATGCATCATAGCCAATTAAATAGTTCTGATGTGGCCACTATTATTTTGCAGGCATTAGATAGGAAAGTTAGGGTACCAGCAGGATGAGCTTCAATAAGCCAAATGTTTCTTTTCACACCTTTGATTTTCATACTACATTTTTGCAAAATTACACCTGATCTTTGTTTGGAAAAGTGCTTCTGTGCAATGTGGCTGCAGGCTTGCCATAGTCATGTGATCTCTGATGTCATCCTTGGTATAGAATTTACAGTACAGAAGGAGGCCATTCGGCCCATCGAGTCTGCACCGGCTCCTGGAAAGAGCACCCTACCCAAGGTTAACACCTCCACCCTATCACCATAACCCCACCCAACACTAAGGGAAATTTTGGACACTAAGGGCAATTTATCATGGCCAATCTACCTAACCTGCACATCTTTGGACTGTGGGAGGAAACCCACGCACACACAGGGAGGATGTGCAGACTCCGCACAGACAGTGACCCAAGCCGGAATCAAACCTGGGACCCTGGAGCTGTGAAGCGATTGTGCTATCCACAATGCTACCATGCTGCCCAGCTTATATAAACTGTATATAACAGCTTAAGAAAGTTGAGCCGTTTCATGCACCAGTTGGAGCCTTGTGTTAGGAGAATTCAGCTGAAATTGAGTGGATTTTGATAGCTGAAACAGAAAAGAATAATTAAAACGTCTGGATCAGTCAGAATGGCTTTGAATATTCCAATCCATGCTCCAATGGCGATGCAAGGCAGATCTGAAAATAAATTGGAAACTCTTACTGTCACAATGACAAAACTATGAAATTGCCGCAGAATTCAACAAGAGACCTGAACAAATGATCAGTCCTGGGGAAAGAGCGCTGCAAGCTTTATTGCAGCCTGGACCTCACTGAGCAGCTTTGAATCCTCTTCTAATGTTACTTATGAACTCTATTTAAACCCGGAGCTCAGGAAGTGGGGGAGAACTTTGAACAGCATTTGACTGCATTGAGATGCCTGCCTAAAACTTGTGAGTTTGAGCAACTGAAGGATTATCTGGGCATAGATAGGGCTGTTTTAGGAGCCAGAGATCCCGCTGTGAGAGGACGAGTGCTGACTGAAGAAAGCTATTGACATGTGAAAAAGCTCTGAAGTGGCCAATTGTCAGCTGCAGAATTTTGATCGGTGAACTAACGAGGCTTCTGGCGAGAGTGAAGAACTATTTACAGAAGGGCCAGCAGAAAGATCAAGACCAGAATACTGAATGCAAATATTGCAGGGGATACCACATGAAAGAAAAGGAAGAATGTCCTGTGGGGAAAACAGTGCTCTGACTGCAAGAAGCGGAATCACTTTATACACAAGTGTTTTTCTGGAAACAAGAAACACAAGCTATAAGGATTGTTGTTGGAGATCATAGAGTCGTAGAATTTACAGTGCAGAAAGAGGCCATTCAGCCCATCGGGTCTGCACCGGCCCTTGGAAAGAGCACCCTATTTAAGCCCATGCCTCCACCTTATCCCCGTAACCCAGTACCACACCTAACAATGACTCTGATGAATCACTCGATATTCTGGAACAGGTTGGCACCCTCAACTGTCAAGATCGCAGAGGCTCTGACAATTTTTCAAATCTTTTCTGGCCACAGGAGAGGTGCCAGAGGACTGGAGGACAGCTTGTGTGGTGTCATTATTCAAAAAGGGAAGTAGAGAGGAAGCAGGCAATTATAGGCCAGTGAGTTTAACTTGAGTGGTAGGGAAACTACCTGAAAAGATCCTGAGGGACAGAATTAATCTCCACTTGGAGAGGCAAGGATTAATCGAGGATAGTCAGCATAGTTTTGTCAAAGGGTGATCATGGGCGGGATTCTCCAACCCCCCGTCAGGGCCCAAAAACCGGCGCCGGAGAATTCGGCAGCCGGCGTCGGAGCGGGATTCACACCGCTCCCTGGCGATTCTCCGACCCGGCGGGAGGGTTGGAGAATCCTGCCCGTAGTGTATGCAGGTTGTTTTTTTTCCATTTGGTGAATATTCAGAGCAGTACCTTTTGTGCAATGTGGCCATAGGCTTGCCGTGGTTCTGTGACTTCTGATGGCATCCTTGGTGCCAAAAGACTTGAGAGCAGAAGCCATTTCATTCACCACTTGGAACCTTATTTGACACATTCCGATATATCCAATGAACATCAAATTTTTATATATGATCAGACAATGAACAAATTACATCATACTTATGATCCAGTATTGGAACTATTATTGTGCCATTGTGGATTTTGGGTTTAGTGACAACCTCCAGTTACATTCACATTAAAAAAGATCAAACATATTGGAATAACTTATCAATTTGCTGATACACAACAAATAAGGTGTTAAATGAACAGACTTAAAAGTTAGCTCCTAACTCTATTTGCTTCAATCAATGAAACAGAGCAGATGAAAACAGAAAAAGCGAAGCAGCACCACTTACAGTCTGCCATTAGTACAAAAAATGCTGACACATGACATCTGCTGCAACTCTGCACAAATGGGTAGATCATTATGTTCAAATACTTCTATCACTGCCAACTGTAAAAAGCAATTGCTAATAGTTTATTGATCCAAATCAATGGGGTTACAAGAAGTCAGTCCTGACAGACGTGAAAAGATGCCGATTCTTATGATGAAGGTTTTGAATAATTTACTGTGGGAGGTTTTCAAGTTCTTTTAACTCTGTCACCAACATCATCCAATGCAAATTAACTAAGTAAATAGATGGTTGGACATCCAAAAGGAAATGACTTTATTCGAATAGCACACCTAGCTAAATGTTTTTGAACAAATCTGTCCCTGATTTGGATAAGCATCAGATCTAATAGAATTCAGAACCATGCTCTTTTTATTGTGGTTTACTTTCTTCAGTAAATGATTTTGCACTATTATCTTGCTTTTGTGAAATTTAAGATCTTCATGATGTGCTGATACTGTGACTATTCATTCTGGGGCTGCACAACTTTGTTTCAGCACAGAATGAAATTGCTGTTTGTCATTTGCAGAGAAAGAATTTAGAAAGGTGCCTGTTAAACTGAGGTTAAAGAGAAACAGAATCATGAGAAGATAAAAGACTTTTGGTCAACTAACGCCACGCCTTCCAACAGCCCACAGACATTTTGTGCGGTTTCTTTCTCACAGAAGTGAAAGATCACAATAAAAATTTCCAAGAAGAGGTAACCAAACAGACTGATGAGATCAACTTACATTAGGTTAAATTTTCCTGTCTCCAGATTGTCGGAGACTGCATGTTTGATTGAGATGCACATCAGAACCAAGTTGAAGTCTTGACACATGGACATATCTGCGAATTACCTGGGAAGTTTCAACTTCCAATGGGCAATTTCCCTGCTCCCTGGGAGTCTCCACAAATGTCTCCAACTATGAGTTTGAGTCAGGGACTTTTGACAGTTCTGCGGTAGTTAGCTGGGTGATTACCAGGAAAACGTTAGACAGATTAAAACCTAGTCTAACATCTGGATAATTTCACAATCTCCAATCCCCTTCGATCATTTGCCCTGACTCCTAACTACACTCCCTGACCTGACTTCCCCCCGCCCAACTATCCCGCTAACCAGACCCGACCACCCAACTAACCATTAACCAGACATAACCACCCCCCAAACAGACCAAACCATCTCTCTTTTGTAATACATTTAGAGTACACAATTCATTTTTTCCAATTAAGGGGAAATTTAGCACGGCCAATCCACATCTTTGGGTTGTGTGGGTGAAACCCACGCAAACATGGGGAGAATGTGCAAACTCCACATGGACAGTGACCCAGAGCCGGGATTGAACCTGGGACCTCGGTGCCGTGAGGCAGCAGTGCTAACCACTACGACACTGTGCTGCCCAGACCAAACCATCTCTGACCATCCGACTAGATCACCCTGCCATACCCAATCCCTCCTGATCTCCTGGCTACCGCCGACCACCTAACTTGACAACCAACCCGCCTCCAACCCCAGGCTTGAAAAGGGGAGGGGGAGGTCCTGGCTCCCTTCCCCCTGACTCTATTCTGCTTCCGGTGCTCTCCAAGGGATGATAAGCTTCATCTCCCAAGAAAAGACCAACTCAGAGGGTCCCGGAAGAAATGCGGATCTAAATGGCAATCCAACGATAATTGCAGCTCCTCAGAAGATCCTGGCCAGTTGTGTTCAGCATATGGAAATGAGGGTGCAAAATTCTCTATTGGGGATAATAACTGCTCCCGCCAGAGTAAAATTACTCCTGGTCTCCGCTGGCACTAGGAATGAGGCAACTCCCTCTCCTTTGCTGTGCAAAGTTACGTATGGTGGGGAGATCGTGAGATTTAATCCTGGTATTAGGCTACCATTTTGGGCAGGTGGCCCGACATTGAGGTCTGGCGGCAGGACACCCCCCCCCCCCCCCCCCCCCCCCCCAAGCAACACAAATCCTGTCCCTCCCCTGCTGACAATTAGAGGCATGCTCCTCCCCACCATCACGGGAATAATGGGTCAACCACCACAGCACACATGCATGAGGGTCACCCGGCCCCCATCAGACACTGCCATCAGAGATCCCCATTAGCTAAAGCAGCGAAGTGCTTTGACTTCCTTTTCTTCACAAGAGAAAGCTGTTAGCTGCCTTCGATATGGTGAGGGCCTGTCAATAATTGCAAGAGTGTTTACAAAATTGTATAATGTTTATACATTCCAAACAGGGTAATTACTGCTGTGTGGGAAATTGAATGAAAGTTTGCATGTCAAAGGCTGCCAAGGGATTTCAAGCCCTTTGAAGTGTACTGGGCTTTCAAAGTACCCTCTGACACTTGTAACAGCTGCTGCTTTGAACACTCCTGTCAGCGGCAGCAGATGTGAGAAAAGGGTAAGTGAAAATGCAGTGATTTTTCAAACATTGCCTGGACTGTACCTCAGCTTTCAGATAGGAGCTTCTGATCAAAGTCTCTGTTGGGGTTTATGTTTGGGGTCTGATGGGGGTCTTTGTTGGGGGTTTGATGGGGGTGGCTTGAGGGGATGGCAGAACTTGTATTGTGGTGGGGCCCTCCAATGGACTTTGGGGGGGTACCTACGTTACTTACCTACCCCCTTGACCCCCCACGGGAACCACCACATCAGGGCTACATTTAAAAATGCTGCACCAATCCATGCCTGTGTGAATCCTGGCTAAGTGACCTGGAGCATCATGGGGGCCTGGAGAATTGGGTTTCTAGCTCGTTAATCGGATGCAAATGACCCATTTGTATCCTCCCGCTGGTTTGGGCCGTGTAGCTTGCTGTCGGCGTGGGACCAGAGCGTTGGAATGGGCGCCAATCCTGTTTTTAGCCAGACAATCCATTCTCCGCCGAATTAGGAACCTCGCTACTGGCAGCCGGCTGGGTAAAATCCCCCCTGAGTTTGGTCACCTAGTCTTGGTCTAGGGAGCGATGTACTGGCCTTGCCACGCCCGACCTGGTGATGCAATGAGGCCGTTAAATCTTGTGAGAGCCTTGAGGGTATTTCCAAGGCGATCGGAGGCCCTCGGGTTGTCAGGGTCAGGGCAGAGTGGTTTCCTGGTGCACCCAATACCACCTAGGCACTTCTAGGGTATCCAGGTCATGCTATCAACTTGGCATGGGTATCTGGTTGCCTCTGCCATAGATCGGACGTGGGGGGGGTTGTGCCCTGCCCTTGCCCTTATGAGGTGGGGGTGGTGCCCTGCCGTTATGGGCTGGGGTGGGGGAGGCTCGAAGACTCCCGAGTTGGCTAGTTGAGGGAGTCAAGCTGTGGTGATGGTGGGGGGAACCAAAATGGCACCCCAATCTCTTCCTGTACTGGCGAGCTGTGCGTGTTAGTACAGGAAATTAGTCTAAGTGCGACCTCAGCGAAGGATTCCCCGCCAAGGCCCAGAAAAGAGAGGCCTGTCTAATAACGGGTTCATTTTCGGCACTGCAAACACCAAGAAACATCCCGCTAATCACACCCAAAATGGAACTTTTTTTCCCCGTTAAATTGCACCCCAAGTATACCTGGACTCACAGGGAAAACAGATACAAAATTCAACACTACATTTTTAATCTTCTTCCAAGAGGCCAGAAGGTACAGGCAGGGATGTGGAAATGCTGCTCTGATGTATTTATCGAAGGCTGAGTTTAAGTCGATCGTTTATAACACTATTTTTATGGTGCATATACCCAGTTCTAGAATGAACATTCTTGCACGAATTGCATGGAAGGAGTCTCACATACCTCATTTGAACTCAGCATTTGCTGCTTTTGAAAACAATATTTAAATACCACTGGCAATAACCATATCCATTTTGATATCCAAAGTATAGAATAATATAAAATAAACATGTACAATTATAACACTAATTAATTGGTTAACGCTGTTGGATGATTGTAGTGTACAAAAGCATATAATCGACTGTTGATTTACCATTTATCATAAAACGCAATACCTGCCCACCTCCCCCACCGGGCCCCCTCACACCGCACCCCCAAATCCCTTAATTAAAGTGAACCCCTCACAGACCTCCTAAATAAAGACCCCCCCAGAAACACCCTCAATAAAGAGACTGCTCCACAGAGCCCCTAAATAAAGAGAACCCCCACAGAGACCCCTTAAATAAAGAGACCCCTAAGGAGATCCCAAAAGAGAGACCCCTGCCTGGAAGCTAGGAAGAAGTCCCGACAAGCAGAAAAAAAAATTACTGCTTTAAAACTCACCTGGACAACACACCTACTGGCTCAGACAGAGGAAGTAGCACCTCTCAATTCCTGAAAAGAGAAAACCAGTCAGCAGGGTTTAAACCCGCTCAGACCTTTGATCTAAAATCCATTAATTCATTTCTCTTTGATATTGATTTTACTAGCCCCATCACACAAACACACAACTGTCAGCATTGTTCCATTCATCTCCCTTCATGGTTGACTAACTTTGAAGTGGTCAGCTGTGAAACTAACAGAACTTAACTCTGAAGTGGTCCAGGAACTGTCAGTCAAAGCTTGGTTTATAAACATTGTGATTAGTTTCACCAGCTGACTACTTCAATGTTACTCATCCATGAAGGGAGATGTTTAGAACATTGCTGACAGATGGGTGCGTGGAAGTTGTCAATCAAAGCCTAGTAAAATCAATATCAAAGAGAAATGAATTAACGGCTTGCGGATCAAAGATCTGAGGGGGTTTAAACCCAGCCGCTTCGCAAATCAGTTGCAATTCTTGTCTCCTTTTGGGAAAGAGGGCGGGATTTACCGAGCACCCTGCGGCATGTTTTTCGTCGGGGGAGGCTGCCCACCAGCGGGATCTACCGGTTTTGCCACCAGGAAATCAGCGTGCTGGGTTGGGACCGGAATTTCCAGCCAGCATGAATAATCGGTAAATCCCACCCTATGTGTTGACACCAGGATTGAATTGCGTGCAATTTCACATTCTCGTTGCAGCCGCTATTCAGCAAGCAAGTCAGGACATGCTAATGGGCCAGCACTATTGGTGTGAATTCCAAGCAATTCCCGGCCCAGCAGGCATTCTAACCACTGATGCCAGAGTTAGCCTGGTAACTGGAACTGTTTTTAAGCGCTCCACATGCCACACACTCACTGCAGCCACTACGATGGCTCAGAGTAGACCTGCCCCCGAGATCGGCAGTCCAAGGTGGACCTACAGTGCCATGCCACTGAAGAGAACACCATCTCTCCAGCATGTCCTCTTGAACGTTGCCTGGGAGATGGTGGCAGAGGCAGTCAGCACTGCCAGTCTCACCAGGTAGAGACAACTGGTGATCTGGAGGGTTGGGGTTATTGGTGAGTCCTCTGCCCTGAGAGGGACAGAGAACCAGGAAGAGTTTCAAAGGCTGCAGTACAGGTGTCCGCTGGTTGGGGAGAGCTTTGCTGATCCCCTGCTTCCTCTGCAATGGGGCAGTGCTTCTGAGGAGTGCCAACAGCTGGTGGGCTCCTGATTGAGCTTGGCCGTTGATGGTACTGCTGGATTATGAGAGTGTCCAGAGGAGCGGCCTGGGTGGGCTCCCAAATGATCAAAAGCCTTCAGAGCATTTAAAGGACACCGGTAGCACTCAGCAGTGTGAACAGCCAGGAACCTGTTGGTAGCATCAAAGGGGTTTGTTTAAAAGACAGACTTTAGCAATAGAAGTCTGAGCCAGGCCACCCCAATCCCGAAAGGGACACCCGATGACCACGGACCTGGCGCCAGGTCACTACCTGCTGCTACTGCCCCCAGCCTGAGCTGCCCCCCCAGAAAGCCTGACGATTTTCAACGATTTTTCAGTATTTTTTAAGACACCTGCTGCCCCTCCACAGCCATGGTCCAGTCCACGTTTGTAAATACTGGCAGTAATTTATACCTGCGAGACATCTGCCTGTGAGGATTGGAGCATTTTTTTTATTCGTTCTGGAATGTGGGCTCACTGGCCGGACGAGCATTTGATGCCCACCCCTAATTTCCCTTGAACTATGTGGCTTGCTCGGCCATTTCAGAGCGGGGAATTTAAGAGTAAACTGCATTGTTATGTGGGTCCGGAGTCACATATAGGTCTGACCAGGTAAGGAAGGCAGATTTCCTTCCGTGAAGGACATTCGTGAACCAGATGGATTTTTACAGCAATCAGTAATGGTTTCATGGTCATTAGACTTTTAATTCCAGATTTTTATTAAATTCAAATTTCACTGTCTGCCATGGTGGGATTTGAACCCGGGACCCCAGAGAATTACCTTGGGTCTCTGGATTACTCGTCCAGTCACAATACCAATACACCACTACCTGCTCATCGTGGAAGGGCGGAACATATTGTGTCCAAACTGCTAATCACATTTAAATACATACAAATACCGATTTTGCATGCCACGCTGGCGCGGAGCGCAAACCTCGTTTTTGGCTGCCTGGGAGGGACCGGAGAATGGCTCCTGAATTGACACCGGACACGGATCTCTATTTTGCCCAGAGGCCGGATTCTCCTCACGATCGCAATTTGCAGGAATTCTCCTATCGGGCGGCTAAGTGCCAACAGCGTCGTAAAAACAGGAGTGTTTTACTCTGGCGTCAGCGCCCGTTCCGGGACCCCATTCTGCGGCCTACAGGGTGCAAGCACGGCAATCCCGGCGACGCAGGGTCTGCATGCGCAGTTGGGCTGGCGCCAACATGCGCAGTAGCCTTCTTCCCCGCGCCGGCCCCGATGTCAAATAGCGCAGGGCTCCAGGAGCCGGCGCGGAGGAAAGGAGGCCCCCCCCTCGACAGAAAGGCCTGCCTGCCGATCGGTGGGCCCCGATCGCGGGCCAGGCCACTAAGGAGGCACCCCCCCCCCCCCGCCCCCTGGGGTCGGACATGACCTCCACTCCCACAGGCCGCCCCCGGACCCTTCAACACCGAGGTCCCGCCGGCTCAGGATGATAGAACGGCGCCGGCTGGATCGGCTTTTTGTTGACGGCTGCTCGGCCCATTCGGGCCGGAGAATCGGCGCGCCGGCCCGGGAGGGAGAGCCGGTGCATACCCTGACCGGCGCCATGCCAGCCCCAGTGGCGCCGATTCTCTGCTCTGCGGAGAATTGCTTCACTGCAGCGGGGCGGCGTGGCGCGATTCGCACGGCCCGCTGGCGATTCTCTGACCCGGCGGGGGGTCGGAGAATTCTACCCTACGTTTCTGGCATTACGAGGTGGAGAATTCAGCCGTTTCGCACAGAGAATTCTGCCCATTGTTGCAGCTTTTGCTTTCAATTTAATTCTGCAAATTAGGCTACTGGTTTATAATTGCTCTCGGGTACTCTGCATTCTGTTTGTTTATTCTTGATGCGAATAATCACAGAAAGCTTTTAAATTAAAAATCTGTTTATTCATAGCCATTCTGTATAAGTTATCAAAGCTATTTGAGTGTAGCATTGAAACCTTGGCACACAGTTGCAGTACCTGTATGATTCAATGCTGGAAGATCTCAGATATAAAAATTATCATTGTGTTACGCCAGTTACTGCCAAGAAAAATAAACAAAATGTTCTTGTGTCTACTGCTAAGCTGAAAAAGTGTGTATCCCTTATGACATTTTTTATTCTTATCTCCATAGCTAGAGACCAGAATTCAGAGTGTGGACTGTCCCTGGTGAAAGAATAGAAGATTTACTCCAGATAAAATAACAAAATCTACCACTGTGGGCTACCAATGTCTTGTTGATGCCAGGAATCCAATGTCATTAAAACATGTACTGTCATCTGGAATTGTTCAAGAAATATTTCTATAAGGCACAAAACACTGCAATTAATGATTGCAGCCTAAAGTCTGTCAGAGGGTGAACAACAACCAGCATAATGATGTAACGTTCCTCACTTTTTAACATGATTACTCCATGAACAAGATACTAACCCATCTTGCAGTTGTAACAACAGCACAACTGTCAGCTTTTCTCATCATTAAAACTGTGAAACTGACAGTAACTTCTGGTGTCCGCACTCGAGCAAGCAAACACGGAAATCCAGAAGTTGCCATTAATGTTTCCCTGCTCCTCCATTTGTTTGAGTGCTGAAGTCTCTCCAGATGGCAATGATTAGATATCACTGAAGTGACGAGAACTTCCCTTTTATATTTAAATCTGAAATCCAGAGACCCAGGGCAATGCTCTGGGGACCTCGGTTCAAATTGCACCATGGCAGATGGTGAAATTTGAATTCAAATAAAAATCTGTGCGAAACACCACCCCCAACCCCTGAAAAAGTTACACCTTATTAATGAGGTATATATGGATTTTGAACAACAGACTAATTCATAACCAAAGCCACGTTACTTCTCTGGCACTGTAAAATGCATTTTATATTTGTATGATGTCAATCTTTTCCATTATGATAAAAATTCATTCTGGGCGGGATTCTCCACGAATGGTGTGATGGCCCGCCGCTAGCGCCAAAAATGGCACGAACCACTCCGATGTCAAGCCGACAGGAAGAAGCGGAATTCTCCGCATTTCCAGGTGCTAGGCTGGCGGCAGAGGGGTTGGCGCCGCGCCAGCCGGTGGCGAAGGAACTGTGCGAGTTAGCGCATGCGCAGAACCCGCTGCCGTGGTTCTGCGCATGCGCAGACCGGCCGGCGTATTCTGGTGCATGCGCAGCGGGGTGTCTTCTCCACGCCGGCCGTGGCGGACACCTAGCGGGGCTGCGTGGAAGAAAGAAATGCCCCCATGGCACAGGCCCGCCCGCAGATCGGTGGGCCCCGATCACGGGCCACCGCAGGGGCCTCCACCGGGGTTGGATTCCCCCTGCGTCTCCCCCCCACCCCCCCCCCCCCCCACCCCGAGGACCACACCAGCCAACTTACCTGCCAGGTCATGACGTGTGGGACCATGTCCAATCCACGCCGGCGGGACTGGCCAAACCTCGGCCCATCAGGGCCCGGAGAATTGCCGGGGGGGGGGGCCGCTGCCAATGGCCCCTGACTGGCGTGGCATGAATCCCACCCAGAGAATATGGCAGCCGGCGTCAGGGCGGGATTCTGGCCGCCCTCCGGGGATTCTCTGACCCGGTGGGGGTCGGAGAATCCCGTCCAATATATTTTAAGAATTTGATTCTAATATTTCAGTTTTAAATGCATATGATTCAATCTTTGGAACATAAACAATGCCTGTATTGATACCCCACACCAATTCATCACTACAAACATGTGGGTGACTGGGCCCTCTTGGAGTGATGTAATAAGGCAATGCTTCCCACACAGCAGGGATAATCACTTTGGTGCGTTAATGGGCAACAGTGAATAGGATGAGACTGAACCCCCAAATGTTCAATGTTATGGAATTGTTATGCATTCGCAGCCCTACTGATCCCCCCTCTCATCAATTTAAACAATGCTGAGAGTCCACAAAGAAATGAGCATCAAACTATCAGAAAGCTGCATTCAAAGTGATCTCCAATGGGATTACCAAGTGTGCAAAATGCTTGAGAGCAACTGGAAGACTTTACATGCTACATCTCCTTAAGCATCATAACAAATCTCAAACTGATCTATTCACTGTGTTTACTAGTGCTGGAAGACCCATCGTTGAATACACAGCACCAATTTAGAATCCTGGATTTACCAAAGAGGATGTGAAAAAGCTCAAAAACATCTAGAAATGAGCACTGAAACTGGTCCTAGCCTGTTCCATTGTGAGATAAGTTAAAATGATGTGCAAAGATTGCATATCAAATTCTAGCGCTTTTCCTATCCAATGCGTGTCTATCAAACTTGGAAAATGCAGTGAAAAATAATGTATTTATGCAATTTTAAGATTATCAAAAGTATTGCAGTCACCATATGTTAACGAATCAACACATAATTAAGTTCACAATGTGTGGAATCAGAGAGCAAGCAGCAGAATGGCAAGCAAGTTCAATTCAAAACGGAATACAGAGGGTAGAGGTTAAAGGTAGTTACTCAAATTAGCAAATAGCAGGAAGTGGTAGTCCAATGTATTGGTACTGCGACTCCTATTGCTCAACATTTAAATAAACAATCTGGAATCAGAAATTGGAAGTATTATTTAAAAAGTTGTGAATGAGACCAAATAAGGGTGAAGTTAACATAGAACATGATATGACAAAGTCAGACATTAATAAATCTACAGGATAGATACATTGTTGGCAAATGAACTTCAATATACAAGTGTGATGGAGGGTGTGATCTTCCGCTCATGCTGCCGGTACCGGAAAAGCAGCTCGCCACAGCGCAGCATGGCCGGTGAAAGCCGGGAGATCCCGCTCCTGGATCTACCCAGCTCGTAACGCTCTCGCGAGACGTTGCAAAGGGAATCCTGTCCACAATGGATGGGATCACTTTTTGGCAAATCTGCATATTATAACAAGGCAGTAAGCCTTACTCTAATGTGCAGATTCCCAAGGTACCTGAGGCTTTGGTATTCAATCCCTTCACCTTGGGACATTGGTAGAGGTTAAAGCCCCATTTAGGGGTAAGCTTCCGCTAGCTCCATGGAGCGGGTTGGGGGCTGAAGCCCTTTAAAGAAGGCATTCCGATCTATATGAGTCTGGGTGCCAGCTGTATCAGGTCCCACCCATTAATTTTCTTTCTTTAAATACGCTTAATATCTAAGAGAAAACTGGTCTGTGAACTGTGAACTGAAGAGCTACATGCCAGTTTTCAGTCTGAGTCTGATACTTTGCCAAATTCTGGTATGATTCCACCCAGTGTGCTCAGCTCTCACAGTTTGTATCAATGCAATCCTTCATTCGGATTATTACCATGTAGCCCCTTTCAATATAATTATTTCCAAAAATGCAATAATAATGACAGTTCCACAAATAACATCAGTCTTGAATATTTTTGGCACAACTGCGTTGAGATGGCACATTTCCATCTGCCTGCTGAAAACTGCAGATATCAATGTAATCTCATTTCACTGGGATTTTATTGCTAAAACAAAATAATTGTTGCGGGTAATATAATGGCTGGTTTGGCGTATCAAAGAAAATCATTAAGATGGAAGTTCATGAAAATGTCTCCTGTGTGAAACATCAAGACACTTTTAATCTAATCCAGCAGCTTCAATGAAGCATTTATGTAATTTGCAAAGTCAAATTTTTAGGTGGGCATGCACTTCCTGTCCACAAACTTTATTTCCTGTTCTTACGATTTTGAGTTATGCTTTGTATCAACATTTCCCGTTCCATTTTATTATATCAGCCTGTCATGGCGCCGTTGCGCTGTCTGACCACTCAATAATTCAGTGTAACCATTTTCTGAAGTCTCTCCCCCAGCACTGACATCATGTTATGTTTAAAAACAAAACATGCATTCATCAGTTTAACAACTCCATGAGTAATTTGCGAGTAGGTAGAATGCATACTTATACTTGGGTTAAACTGAATAGTATAGAAGCAATGAGGTAAGTATATATTTTGTAATTCCAACCAAATTGGGCCCATGTTCATGCTCATCACTTCAAAGTAGTGGAATAATCTATTTTACAAGGAAGCAATGTCCAATTTAAACCAATGTCCAAACTAGCACTAAACTTGCAGTTTAATCTAGTTTTCATTAAAATTACATTTTTTTTAAATTACGCACACGGATATTAGTTGGCAAATATAATTCTATTTCATTTGTGATGCCTTCCTGAAAATGCGAACGGTAGAGCGGAAAGGTGTATGTTTTTGTCCTTTGCTCAATCCTACCTGCTATTGGCCTGTACAAAAACATGCAACACTAGCTTGGAGGTTGATTGTTTCAAGTCAGTTCTAGCCATTCTGAAAGAGGTATTCAAACTGTCAGTTTGCCCAAACCTGTTACTCCACAGCATTTAAAAATAAATCATATACATGTTACTAAAAACAGTTACAGATATTTGCTTTTAGATACCTTTTAATTAAGGATTCTACTTGGCTCAATTCTATCATTTTTGAAGTCCACAGCTGAGATAATATTCGCAATACGATACCGATCACAATTGTAACAAGATTATCAGCGTTTGGATATACAATCAAGCAATAGGAATTGGATTATTCACAAAACACAAATTCAAACAAAACTAAGTTATTAGTTTGCTTCTGTGGCCATCTGACAGAACAAGTTGATTACCACTAATAGTAGATTCATGACTGACTATGTAAGTAAAAGGGTCAATTCATTGAGCTGGTAATAATTTTAAAGCACAGCTTTGATTGAATGAATGAAATGGCCAAAATAATAAATAACATGTAATTTAAATTGTATTAAAACACAGATCTGCCATTCTATTAGAATTTTTAAAAATGAAAGTGTTTTGATTTTGCCATACTCACTGTTGGCTAGCTTTAGTACTGTATATCTGTCAGTGATTTATCTTAGTTTGAGTACAATGTGTCCTATTTTTAAAGTCTCAAATTTTCTATTTTATAGCATGTTAACTTAGATCTTATCGCTTTATTACTGTTTATTGTCCTAAACTATTTTACAAATGCAGTTGCTTAAAATATGTGACTGATTAAGTTAACTCCAGATTTTATGCTTCATCAGGACAGTAAACACAATAAGTTATTAAAGCATTAAATGACAAAAGGCTAGTTAACCTTTCAAATCTATTTTCATGGCCAATCCTCAGCATGCTATTCAAACCATCCCTTGCAATCCTCTGAGAAAAATGCTCAGGAAAGCGTGTTACTGCACAATAAAAAAGAAAATTCCACAAGGTCCAGCCAACCTTACTCAAATTTATAATTAGTTACCATGTCTTCAGTGCATGGGTATGATAGGTCCCCAGCAATAGAAGAACTGGCATTTTCAACATGCACAAAGGGATTTGATATGTTGGATGATAAACATTTGGTAATTTAAGGGTTAACAGCCGGGTTAGGGTACGTTTGACTGCAGTAGTCATGTTTTTTAAAAATCTTATTTTGCAGGACCAAAAACGTTTTAGGAGCCTGGGGCGAAATTCTCCGACCCCACGCAGGGTCGGAGAATCGGCCGGCAGTGGCGTTAATCCCGCAGCCGCAGGGTTTTTAATTCTCTGACCGGCCAAAAACCGGCGCTGTGCAAATCCTGCCGGCAGCCTCTGAAAACAGCTGGCGCCAGCGGGATGTCATTATATTTTTGTTTCCACAAATCTCCGGCCCGGATGGGCCGAAGTCCCGCCGACGTGGCCACGGGTCACGTCGGCGAAAATCACAGTACCTTTAAAACGGTGTCAACCATTGATGATGGTTGATGCCGTTCAGTGTCGGGGGGGGGGTGGATTGCGGCATCGGGGGGGGTTGCGGCATGGGGGGGGGTTGCGGCATCGGGGGGGTTGCGGCATCGGGGGGGGAGTTGCGGCATCGGGGGGGGTTGCGGCATCGGGGGTGGGGGGGTTGCGGCATCGGGGGGGGGTTGCGGCATCGGGGGGGGGTTGCGGCATCGGGGGGGGGGGTTGCGGCATGGGGGGGGGTTTGGGGGCAGCGGCGTGCAGAGAGGGGGGGCGACGGATGCCCGGGGCCAACGCACCGTCGCCCCCCCCCTCTGTACGCCGCTGCCCCCTACCCCAACCACCCCCCCTCACCACCCCTACCTCCCTCCAACGCCCCTACCCCCCTCCCCTACCCCCCTCCCCACCACCCCTACCCGCCTCCCCACCACCCCTACCCCCCTCCCCACCACCCCTACCCCCCCTCCCACCACCCCTACCCCCCTCCCCACCACCCCTACCCCCCTCCCCACCACCCCTACCCCCCTCCAACGCCGCACCCCCCCCACCCCCCAGTAACGCCGCACCCCCCCCCACTAACGGAGGAAGGAAGAGGGGGAGGAGGAAGGAAGGGGGAGGAGGAAGGAGGGGGGGGGAGGAAGGAAGGGGGGAGGAGGAAGGAAGGGGGGGAGGAGGAAGGAAGGGGGGGAGGAGGAAGGAAGGGGGGAGGAGGAGAGAGGGGGGGTGTGGGTACCGGCCTTCAGAGGGAGGGGGGGTGTGGGTACCGGCCTTCAGAGGGAGGGGGACGGGGTGTGGGTACCGGCATTGAGGGGGGGGGACCCGGCGTTGAGAGGGGGGGACCCGGCGTTGAGAGGGGGGGGTTGTGAGAGATGGGGGTTGGCGTATCGCGTCAGTCCGCGGCAGGGTCGGAGAATCGCCCGGGGCTGCCGAAAATCCCGCCCCTGCCGTGGCAGAAATTCTCCGCCACCCGGGAATTGGCGGGGGCGGGGATCACGCCGCGCCAATCGGTGAGCCCCCTGCGGCGATTCTCCGGCCCGCAATGGGCCGAAGTCCCGCTGCTGGGAGGCCACTCCTGCCGCTGTGGTTTGAACCACCTCTGGTGGCGGCGGGATCGGCGGCGCGAGCGGGCCACCGGGGTCCTGGGGGGGGGGGGGGGCGCGGGGCGATCGGACCCCAGGGGGGGTGCCCCCATGGTGGCCAGGCCCGCGATCGGGGCCCACCGCCAGCAGGCGGGCCAGTGCCGTGGGGGCACTCTTTTTCTTCCGCCGCCGTCCCGGCCTCCACCATGGCGGAGGCGGAAGGTGCGGCAGCTGAAGCACAGGTGCATGCGCGAACCGGCGAAGGCCTTTCGGCCAGCCCCGGCGCCGGGCGGCGGGTGTCAAAGGCCGTTGTGCTGGTTTTGCCGCCAGTCGGCGTGGTCCCAACCACTCCGGCGTGGGCCTAGCCCCTCAATGTGAGGGCTTGGCCCCCAAAGATGCGGAGAATTCCGCACCTTTGGGGAGGCCTGACGCCGGAGTGGTTGGGGCCACTCCGCTACGCCGGGACCCCCCGCCCCGCCGGGTAGGGGAGAATTTCGCCCAATGTTTATTTCTATAGCACCATCCATATTATAAAATGTCCTAAAGCACTTGACAGGAATATGTTAAATTAAAGCATGACATTATGCCAGGGAAGGCACTTTTCGGTGGGATTGGTCAAAACGTTAGCTTTTCAGGAGTATCCCAATGGAAAAAAGTTAAATAGCAGGGCAGGGATGTGGGAAGAGGGAATTCCAGAGCTTGGGGCCTAGACCACAGAAGGTGCGGCTCCCAATGTTGGAGTGATTAAAATTGAAAGCTCATGAGGCTCGAGGTGATTATAGAGATAGGAAGAAGAGAGGCCATGGAGAGCCAATTTAGGTCAGCAAGCACAGGGATGCTGGGGGGAATGGATTTACAGCGAGTTAAGGCACAGGCATCAGAATTTTGGATGATCCCAAGTTAATGGAGGGTAGAATATGGGAGACGTACCAGGAGTGCATGGCATAATCAAGTCTAGGGGCAACAAAGGCATGAATGAACGTTTGAACAGCAGACGGGCTGAGGCAGGGGTGAAGACAGGCAAAGTTATGGAGGTGAAAATAGGTAATCTTAGTGATGGATGGAAGCTCATCTCAGGATGAAATGTGACCCCATGGGTGCAAACAGACTGGTTTGATCTCAGAGAATGTTGCCAGGGAGAGGGTTACAATCAGCCATTAGGCAATTAAGTTTGGAGCAGGGACCGAAAAGGATGGCTTCAGTCTTCCTGAGACTGAATTGGAGGAAATTTCTGCTCATCTAGTACAGGATATCGGACGAGCAGTCTGAGCTTAAGCAACAGTAGAAGAGTCGAGAGAGGTGATCGCGAGGTGGAGTTGGATGTCGTCAGTTTCCATGTGAATACAAGCGCTGTGCTTTAAGAGGGACAACATACAGATGAGAAATAGGAGGATTGATTTTTGGGGGAGACCAGAAGTAGTTGTGCATGAGCAGGAACAGAAGTAATGAGAGTGATTCCTGGGCATGATTAGATAGGGAAGAATGGGACCACGTAAGAGAAGCCTCACCCAGCACGATGACAGTGGAAAGGAATCGGAGAAGGATCATACAGTCAACTATAGAACATAGAACAGTACAGCACAGAACAGGCCCTTCGGCCCTCGATGTTGTGCCGAGCAATGATCACCCCACTTAAACCCACGTAACCCGTATACCCGTAACCCAACAATCCCCCCATTAACCTTACACTACGGGCAATTTAGCATAGCCAATCCACCTAACCCGCACATCTTTGGACTGTGGGAGGAAACCGGAGCACCCGGAGGAAACCCACGCACACACGGGGAGGATGTGCAGACTCCACACAGACAGTGACCCAGCCGGGAATCGAACCTGGGACCCTGGAGCTGTGAAGCATTGATGCTAACCACCATGCTACCGTGAGGCCCTATGTCAAAGGCTGCAGACAGAGAAGAATGAGGAGGAAAAGTTTACCTTCATCGCAGTCACATCGGCTGCCATTAGTGATTTTGAGAACTGTTCCAGTACTGTGGCAGTAGCAGAAAGGGAATCATACATGGAATTCTAGGAAAGATGGCAAATAATTTTGGGGACAACAATCTATTCAGGGACTATGGAGAGAAAGGGAGATGGGACAGTGGGTTGCATTGAATGTGGGGTCAAGATTGTGAGGAGGGAAAGAGGGGAGAACTGTCAGTAAGATCGACTAAAATGGTGATAAGGAGGGAAGGTTGGGTGGTCAGCGATTTAGTAGGAATAGGATTGAGGGACAGGAGGTAGCTCCCTAAAGAAGATAAGCACAGAGAGAACACTCACCTTCTAGATTCAGCTTTCATTAGAATATTTAACTGACCAATAGGCTTCCCACGAGTGCATTAGTGACTCACTCCTCGTCCCGCCTCCATTTCAACCAGAAGTGGGTCGGTTGTGGCAGGGAGAGTTCCGGTTTCACGTCTTTTGCATTTTAACATCTGGTGCTATATACTGAGACACCTGGTTGGTTCAGCCCAATAATTCTATGATTAAACAGGCAAAGGAAGCAGAGACCCAACAAACCTGGAATTCGTTTCGAATTGTAGCCCAGTTACTTTGAATTAAATGTCTTGTTCACCGTCCATTAACGAAACCAAATGAAAGTAAAATTTCTTGAAATAGAGGCATGATTTCAAAGTCGTAGCAATTAGGTGTATAAGATACTAAGCCATGTAGCTTAGATTGTTAACGTTATTTCTATTTTATGTTTCACTGCTTATATAACCGATCAGCACAATGATTTCTCTAGACCAGGACAATAAAGTAATTGACTTGAGGTTTGCCCAAAATCGTAGTCCAACTGAGGTAATGAGTGTATTTTCACTATGGGAGTCCCAGTTCCAGTAATGTACCTCAGCAGGGACAGCTCTACAGCTTTTGTTTTCAATTATTTTCATTATTAGGCTATAATTGTGCACAACAAACACAATTTGTCACTTATTTGTATCTCAACCCAGGCACTTGTGTAACAATATAAATAATGTCAGAACAGTGCATTAGTTTGGTTTCACCGGCCTACACGTACGCTTTTATTAGCACTTCTGTTTACACTTTTACCTCTTGTTATGCATTCCATTCTTTTGTATACCCAGCTCTGGCGCCTTTGCATAGATGATTCAATATAACCACCTTATTTAACGGACTTATCCAAGATGCTTAGGACCGTTTAAATGTACTTGCTTTTCACTGCTCTTCTCTGTTAGTATGGTCACAATAGTGTAGCGGTTTTGCTGAATTTCTAAGCCTGCAGAATAAAGTAAAATACTGCCGATACTGGAGATCTGAAATACAAACAGAAAATGCTGGAAATACTCAGCATTGCCGGCAGCGTCTGTAGACTGAGAAACCAAGTTAAAATGTCAGGTCAAAACGCCTTTGTTAACTCTCCAGATGCTGCCTGGCCAGTTGAGTATTTTCAGCAAATTCCATAGTAATCCAGATAATCAAATTCCACTTTGCCAGTTTCAGAAATTAAATTTAATTTCATTGGAATCTGGGAATTAAATGACTGGCAACAGTAAAAGTGAACACATGGCCATTGGATTATTGATGTGCATTGAGGAATGAAATTTGCTCTGGCCTAACTGAGGCTCCAGCTCCTACACCATTGGTTCTCTGAACTTGATTCTCTGGATTACGATGGAAATTGCTGAAAATACTCAGCTGGCCAGGCAGCATCTGGAGAGTTAACAAAGGCATTTTGACCTGACATTTAACTCTTAATGTCTCCAAGACTGGGACAAGTGTTATTTGTGTTTTTGAAACTCAGGCCTGCATTTATAATTACCTCAGCTATAACAACAGCCCTTGGGAAATATCAACAATGAACTGCATTTAAACTGCAGGAAGATAGTATGGATGCAATCGAACGGCCTCGTCGCGCCTGACTCAGTGACACGGTGAGGCCTTCAAATCTCGTGAGATTTGCGATGTTCGGAATGCCTCGCGAGATCTAACGAGATCTCGTGAGGCGTCGTGATCTGGATCATGACCTTGCTGGGTGAGATCCAGATTTATATATTCAAGTGAACCATTAGGCTCATTTAAATATGTCAGCGCCTGATTCTTCTGAGTCCCGGGAATGAACACACATGCCTGGGAGACCGTGCCATGCTGCCGTTCAGCACTGGTCCACACAAACATAGACCAAGCGTAACAGCATCTGCGGAATTCTTGCAGGCCATCAGAGGCTTCTGGGTAGTCAGGCTCTGGGCAGAGTGGTACCCTGGCACTCCCGCTGCCACAATAACACATTGGTACTGCCAGCCTGGCACGCTGGCAGTGTCACCCTGGCACTTCCAGTGTCCAGGTGCCACTTGGAGCCTGGCAGGGGAACTACCAGGGTGCCAGGCTATCAGTGTCAAGGTGCCAGGTTGCCCGTGCGAGGGATAAGGCCCGGAGATGTCCTGCCCTTAAGAGGTGGCAGGGGCTGGTTTAGCTAGGGGCTGGTTTAGCTCACTCGGCTAAATCACTGGCTTTTAAAGCAGACCAAGCAGACCAGCTTGAGTCAGCAGGTCCTGAGTCCAAAACAGGATTCTGTTTTTTGGGCGTTAAATCGCATCCTCTGTTTTTCTAACTTACACCAGATGGTCTATCAATCAAAACAGTCCAGTAGCTGGTGAGAAGGTCAAGCTTCTCTGAGCTTTTACAGCAGCATATTCTTCTGATGGGCAGTCTTGCGGCTTTTTCCAACTCGTCCAGAGTTGTGACTAGAACTAGGCAAAATGTGGTTGAGATAAACTCCCTCCGTTAGTTTGACTATTAGTGTGGTTATATATGCTTTACTGTAAATGGTTGGACACCTCATTGTGATATCTTGTTAAATAATGGCTCAAAATAATTTATTAGCTTTCCATAAATATCAAATCTCTAATTGCTTTCCATCAACCAATGAACATCTAAAAATAAATATTTCTGATCGCAAGAGGAAAATTTAATACAAACCTTTGTTAATAATCCAGGTCACAATGGTATTTATTACTTTGTTATTCACATTTCATTATATACTGTAGAGCAATAATATCATGCTTCATGAAACAACTACTGTACGGATATTAAATGCAAAGATTATACAGTACTTCTATTTAACATGGCATTGTGCGATGACAATATGCAACAAGCCTTTTAAGATAGAATAGCTCCTTTCTCTTTCCCTGGGGCATCCAAAATTCTCCATAACTGTTATTATGCAGGAAAATGGTGCTGCCAAATTGACTGAAAGATCCCATAAAGTAATAAATGAATGAATGATCAAATAATCAGCATTTATGATGTTGGTTAAGGGAAAAATATTAGTCAGGACACGGAGAAAACTCCCTACCCTTTAAATAGTGCCATGAGGCAGCACAATGGTTTGCACTCCTGCCTCACCGTGCCAAGGACCCGGGTTCAATTCCAGCCTTGGGTAACTATATGTGTGGATTTACACTTTCTCCCCGTGATTGCGTGGTTTTCCTCTGGGTACTCCGGTTTCCTCCCATGGTCCAAAGAGGTGCAGGTTAGGTGGATTGGCCATGCTAAATTGCCCTTAAGATGTGCTGGTTTGGTCAGGTTAAAGGGATTGGGCGGGGCAGTGGGACTTGGTAGGATGCTCTTTCAGAGGATCGTTGCAGAATCACTGGGCTGAATGGCCTCATTCTGCATTGTAGGAATTCTTGGCGGGTTCTCCCAATGGGCGGCTAAGTGCTGACGGTGGAATAAAAAGGGGAGTGTTTTACTCCGGCGTCGGCGCCCGTTCCAGGACCGCATTCTGCGGCCCACAGGGGACTAGGACGGCGCTGGAGTGGCCTCCGCTGCCCCAGCTGCCGCTCCTGGCCTGAACCCAGCGCTGCGGGATCCGTGCATGCGCAGTTGGGCCGGCGCCAACTAGCGCATGCGCAGTGACCTTCTTCCACCCAGCGGCCCCGACGGCAAATGGCGCAGGGCGACAGCAGTCAGTGTGGAGGGAAGGAGGCTGAGGGGCAGAGAAGCCGGCCCGCCGATCTTTGGGCCCCAATCGCGGGCCAGGCCACTACGGAGCACCCCCCCCCCCCCACACCGGGGTCGGACCCCCCTCCCCCCCCCCACAGGCCGCATCCGGACCCTTCAACGCCGAGATCCCGCCGGCCCACAGCAGGTTAGAACAGCGCCGGCGAGACTTGGCGTTTTGTTGCCGGCCGCTCGGCCCATCCGGCCCGGAGAATCGGCGCGCCGGCCCATACCGGAGAGTCGGCGCATACCCCAACCGGCACCGCGCCTACCGCGCCGGTGCTGATTCTCCGCATTGCAGAGAATTGCTTCCCGGCATCAGGGAGGCATGGCGCGATTCACACGGCGCCACACCGATTCTCCGACCCGACCGCATGTCGGAGAATTCCGCCCTCTATGATTGTATGCTTCTATGGTGCGTTTTATGAAATTAAAGGAGACACTATAGTTGTTGCTGATCAATATTTGCAGTTCTTTCTTTTTATCAAAAGCAGACAATTTTTACCTTTAAAAACTGGATGACTATGACCAGGGTACTTCTGGTGAACTTTCCACGCATTTTCTACAAGGGTAGGCTTGTTCCATTTTCTTTATTGTTAGGAATGGCTAATGCGTCCCTAAGTTGAAAAAGTAGTGGAATTTCAGTTTCTCTTCACAAATTTACAGCAGGAGGACTGCTGTACTACAAGAGCCTAGATTTATTCTTATTCCTCCATGGGATGTGGGAGTTGCTGGCTAGGGCACTGTTTATAGCCCATCCCTAATTGCCCTTGAGAAGGTGGTGGCTTCCCTAGTCCTAGATCTGTGCTGACCTTGAACCCACAACCTACTCACTCATCAGGCAGTGGACTACCAAGTGAGCAAAACCAGAGCAATCAAAGTTTCCTACTCTGCAATATATTAGAGTGCCTCTGCAGGGCAATGAAAGGAAAATCAGGCAGAGCATTGCAAGCCCATAAAGGTTCCACAAAAACAAAATCAGACCTTTAGTAGGTGTGTAATATTTCTTGTCCAGTATTTTCTTTGTGTACAATGCAAAATTACCCAATAAACCTCGATGCAGGAAGAGGAAATTCTTTCTTTGAACTTAAATTTTGAAAAGATTCTGGTGGATTCCTCGGCAGAATTTTCCCGCCCTTCCTGCCAGTGGGATCTTCCGGTCCAGCGGAAGGCCAACCCTGCGGTGGGGTTCCCAATGGCGGGGCAGGCAAACCATGCAAAACGCCATCGACATCGGCAGGACCGGAAGATCCTGTCAGCGGCCAATGAGGAGCTGTCTCTACAGCCTGAAAACAGAAAATCTGACCCATAGTCTTGTATTTTCAGGTTGGCAGGGAGTAAACTCTTTTTAACATTAAACATATCAGCAGGATTCTGATGGTAGTGAGTCAGGTATTATACTTGCATTTAAGGTTTTGGAGCTCTGCTTTGTCTCAACATAGCAATATCCAGAGGGCATTATAACTCGTCTCTTGCCCGTTTGAACCATACCAGAAGCAAGTATCTGTGTCAAATTAGTACCTAGAGCAGAACTGAAGCCAAGGATTGTTGATGCAAAGTAAATTATCCAGGTAAGGGAAAATTTTCATATGGTGAGTAAAATTTTCATAACGTGCATTACTATTCATGCTGCCATGTTACAAGTATCATAGAGAGCAATATATTATTTATTTAATTATTTTCTTCACTGGCCTTGTATACCACAAGTATTTTTTTTTAATGCATGGCAGGGGACTGGTTTAATCAAGGAGAAAATGAAGTATACATATTTTGTTAGCTTCTTTACCTCTGTGGTTGTTAAAGATTTAACAGCTCAGAAAGGAGATTTCTGGCTGTTTCTAAATTGGGTTAAGAACATTCAGATTTTTTTAAAGGGCATCAATTACTTTCATGTAACCAGGTTATCAATTTCTGCAGGTACACAGAATTTAATAAAACACTGGGTCAAATTATTTTAAAGTATGTTTTCTTACTTCCTATTTTTACTCAACTTCAATGCTTGAACTAAACATATTGAGGCAGGTAACGGGAATCGGGAAATTTCCCAGCTCAGGAGAGGGTGCTTGCAAAGGTGAGGTTTTCATTCCAGATTTGGGGGGGTGCTGGATTTTTTGGATCATAACCCCTTCAAAGGGGCAGCCACAGAGACTACCAGGTGTGCAGGTTGGCTGTTTAAAGGACCATTTATAAGAATTCCTAATGAGGCTTGGCTGAGAGCCAGGACATCCACTGGAGTGTTCCAAGGAAAATATGAGTGAATAACAGCTCTGGCCACCGATCCCTTCTGACAATTTGACAATGTTTATTTACACAGGATTGTTTCAAGTCTATTGGTACTTGTTACTCTAAAGTATTAATGGGGTCTATTAAAGGGTTCAGATGATTTATTGAACTATATAGAAAGTAGTGTTTATGAATGAACTGTTTTTAAAAGCATTTAAACACATCATATTATCAAGATAAGATTCATTAGTTCTATACAGAGGTAAATGGGCATGTAAGTACCATAGCTTGGCATGGGGAGTGTGATAGGCGATGGAGTTTGGTGCAGCGGCATTGATTGGCATGGGGAGTATGAGGAACCATGGGACGTGGATGGATGGGCATAACTTGGTGTTGGTGGCATGGGTAAGGCCTTATGAACTTAACAGTCAAAAGGTTCCCTCATCCAGATTATGGTTCATCACACCTCTGAATTAGCTGGCCTAACATCACGAAAATTGCAGAGCGCGAGGACAAGCCTATCCACCCCTGCAATAGAGCCGGGAGTGCAGGATGTGGGCTAGCGACCCAAACCTTAAAGGGGCACTGGTGAAAATTGGAAACCGCAGGAATGGAGTCAGGAATCCTGGAATCGCATTCCAACTGCCATTCTCACTGTTCCAATGAGTCTCCGCGACTCCATGAAACTCCAGCCCAATGTGACCATTAATATCACAGAAACTATCTAAATGGAAACCTCAAATCCTACACATTGCTAAATGTCTAAATTCTGGGCCTTTATTTCAGTAAAGTGCATTCGAGATTTAGAGCAATACATTAAATTTGCTTTTGGTGTTTATGTGAATTGTGCTTATTTTTTATCGCTTCCACAAATACCGAAATTTGAAAGGTAATATAGGTTTGTTATCATTTTAACTTCCTGATATTGTGATTGTACATTGAGATGTGATTCATTTCCGGCATCTTGTAGGAAATCTGATTTAGCTCCACAGGAAACAGTGGCAGATCTGCGATTATTTTTCTCAACCATTATGAGGCTTTTATTTTAAACAAAATATCCACTGTGAAATAGCAACTTTTTATATTGCACATGTCTAAAGTACTGAAAAGTAGAATAAAGTACTTTACAGCGCCATGCAGTAACACAATAAATTTAAATTCATAGCTGTATGACATTAACATTCACAGAGAAACTGAATGCAACAACTATACCTAAAACTATTGCTTTAAAAACAGAGCATTTCTGTTCAATTTCAGTCGATTTCACATCCACAACTTCATGAAGGAATATCTCATACTGGGTTTCGGTTTCACAGATAAAAGCAGTCCTTCATTGTTTCAATTTGATAACCCTTATGCATAAATTGAACTACCCAAACCAGGCCAGTCAGCCATGAAGGCAACAGGAATAGTTTTCAACTGTGCCACCTGGGTGACAATCTAGTACAGCAGACTTCCACCATCTCCTCCTCAAAAACCACAATAGTAGAGTTTGCCTCATTTTCTTTGCCCAAGGAGTTTCTCTCTTTTTCGAGACACATCTGGCAAACTAAAGTCTAAAGAGTTTTGGCACAGGTTGGCAAAAGTCAAGTACTCCTGGGTGCACAGTGGTACAGGGCATTTTCAGCTAAAATCACACAGCCAATCAGGACAGAGTTTGCATAAATTTCTTGCCATTTGTCCAGAAAGGATTACCCTAACTGCGGTGAAGTAGCCAAGGTAGAAGGAGAAACCCGACCCCAATGATAGGTTTACTCCTCCAGATATTATTATTCAGCCAGGGGCTGTTGGGAGAATCCAGTGCAGCGTTGCTGTTTAATGAGCAGCAGTACCTGATGTGTTGGGTACTCTGGATCAGTGGAGACTGCGTCTACCTCAGCAGTAACACATACAGGCTACCAACACTTGAAATAGTACAATACTATTTTGTTAAGCTAGAAACTGTTGAACATACTTTCACTGTGGGTCGACACTATGTTAGTTAAACTAAAGACCTATGTCTATCCTAGCCAGTCTATGCACTCAGCACATGGTGAAGATCTGTGCTGTAAGCTGTGAGCTCTGTCCTTCTGAGAGGCTGCATCCCGAATGAGCGGAAAAACTGATGCCCTCTGCCTTTATAGTGAGTGTGCTCTAACTGGTGATTGGCTGCGGTGTTGTGTGTGTTGGTTGGTCTTGCTGTATGTCAATCAGTGTGTGTGTCTGCACCATGATGTACTGGTGTATATTATGACAGTACCCTCGAGTTCTGTGGATCTCTCTGGCTTAATAACTGGATTGTGGCATTTGTCACAGAGGGTTGACTTGATTCTGAAATTCTATTGAACACGTATCATCCTGCAGTACTGACAAGCATGGGTTTGAGCCCTCAGACATTATGGACGGGATTCTCTGGTCCCCCAGCCGTGTGTTTCCCAGCGGCGCCTCGTTCACAGATCTTTCCGTTGCTTGTCAATGTGAATTCCCATTGAAGCCATCCCACGACATCAGGAATCCCATTGGTGGAAGTGCACTGCCGGCAGGAAAAGAGAATCCCAACGACTGGAAAATTACGGCCTACGAGGAGCTTCTTGGGAGCAGTATAGTAATCTGAACTACACATTAGAGGGCATTGCACTTTCTTCCAAACCCAGTGTGAACACACATATAGGGTGCGATCCAATGGCCACACTGTGCCCAAAAAGCAGCTCTCTGCGGCGCAACTTGGCTGATAAAAGCCAGGAGACCCCGGCTCGCAACACCTCGCGAGTTCCAACGCGATCTCGCGAGACGTGATGTAAATACCGCTTATTATGAAGAACATACCGTTATCCTGCTGATGGTAGTCGGGGGACCCACCAATACACTCATCAAGAGCCTCACACACCCAACAGGCCGGATTCCTGTCTCTTGCTGTGTTGAGGGCCCTGGTTGAACCACATCTTAACCCACAGGCCCCAAAAAAGGTCTGCCGGTTCCGTTTTCACATGGCCTTGCAGGCTCAAGGGGAATCAAATGGTGATTTTTTGGTGCTCTTAAGGATGCTCGCCGCCTCATGTGCTTTTGGAGCTGCATTGTCCGAATTTGTACGGGACCATTTCGTCTGTGGGCTCTGAGACGCCAATACCCAAGGGAAACACCTTATGGAGAGCGCACAGCGTGGGGCCCAAGAGTTGCCCTGCTTGTCGTGAGCTTCGGTCACCAAAGCGACAGCTGACCAACCGCTCCCAGGCCCGAAAGGTGGGAGCTTCCATGAAGCGGGACCGACCGCGGGTCCGAAGGCCATCACAATGGCGCACCCGGGCGCAACTGGGATGATTCCCTTGAACCGGAATACCAAGGTGGTGGCCACAGGTCGTGGCCTGGACACCGCGAATATGGCTTGGACGCCAGATAGGTCCATGAAGGCATCGTTTCCCGCTGAACTCCTAGGCATCACCATCTCCCTAGAGACCAAGCATACTGTTTTTTAAAAATAAATTTCGAGTACCCAATTAATTTTTTCCAATTAAGGGGCAATTTAGCATAGCCAACCCACCTAGCCTGCACAGCTTTGGGTTGTGGGAACGAAACCCACGCTAACACAGGGAGAATGTGCAAACTCCACACGAACAGTGACCCGGGGCTGAGATCGAACCTGGGACCTCGGCACATGAGGCCGCAGGGCTAACCCACTGCGCCACCATGCTGCCCCAAGCATACTATATTGAATACCAAGAGGAAGAGTACCAACAATTGCACTGTGTTACAGCCCCAGGGTCGCCACCTTCTGGATTGCATTAAAGGTGAATGGACATCCCATTGAAATGGAGCTCAATACGGAAGCAACAGTTCCCGTGATCAACCACGGGACATTCGCCGTGATCAAGTCCTATCTCCAGACCTTGGGACCTTTGCGACATGGATGCCTGATTGGTGACATACTGGCGAGCGTTTGGCCATTGAGGACACCACCATTGTCTCCATAGCATATGGGGATCAGTCGGCATGTTTGCCCTCGGTGATAGTCCACGGAGGAGAACCCAGCTTACTAGGCCGTAATTGGCTGTGTCACTTAAAGTTAGACTGAGAACACATCTGCCGCATGTACCGCATGGCCCGGAAGGAACGCTGACAAAGTTTTCAGGCGTTTTCGCGAAAGGCCTCGGGACGATAAAGGGCACAGTAGACAGAAGAGCTGATAATGAATGGGGTCAACAGCCTGTCGACGTGAGTTTTGAATAAAGGTGCAAAAAAGGTGAAAATGCTGGAAGGTGTGAGAAATGTTACATCAGCCAGGTTGTGAAAAGTCAAAAGATAAATAAACAATTGAAAAATAGATGAAAGTCAAATGGAGTTTGAATGGGGGAAACCGGCAGGGAAATGGAAAAAGTTAAGGTTTAAGTTGCAGAAATGAATAGTTCAGACAAGATGACAGCAGATGATGATGAAGTAAAGCTGTTTGCTTTGAACTGGGTTGGAAAAGTGGAGGAGGCCAAACATAGCATGATCAGATTTGATGTGGTGAGGCATAAGGCAGTCAAAATCACTCTTGCAGACAGACTGAGATGCTTGCTCATGCAGTGTGTTGTTGTGATTTGCCTGTAGATAGGTCAGAATGTGGACAGCAGAGTAATTTTCTGAGTTTAAAATAGTGGGCTAATAAACCCACAATTTTCAGATGTGCACTGGTGATAGTCCCGTGCGATCAAGGAATACATTAATTATTGTAAATCAGATTTTTAATAAATCACATTCTTGTTCATCCTTTGAGGCAAAGGTGACCACATTCATCTTCTGGGGTGTTTGGTAGGATTTTGATGGGTAGAAGGTGGCTGCTAAGGCTGACCTTCGCCCAGAAGGTTCCACTGCAAATAGCACGGGATGCCATAGATAATTGAGTTTTGGATCAGTTGTTGGCTGAAGATTTCATCTTCTTGAGAGAAACCACAGTAAAATACCCTCAAAACATAGCAGCAATCAAGCCCCACCAACAATTGCTATTTTCATGACTCAAGATATGTGGCTGGTTTAGGGGCTGGTTTAGCTCACTGAGCTAAATCGCTGGCTTTGAAAGCAGACCAAGCAGGCCAGCAGCACGGTTCGATTCCCGTACCAGCCTCCCCGGACAGGTGCCGGAATGTGGCGACTAGGGGCTTTTCACAGTAACTTCATTGAAGCCTACTCGTGACAATAAGCGATTTTCATTTTCATTTTTTCATTTTCATGTGTTGAGCTACAGTGGCAGTGGAATGGATTTAATCTGTAAAGTTTCCAATAAAGAAATAGTTTAAATGCAAAAATGGATGTGGTTACAGACCCAGGCTCCATTTTGATTACAGGAAAGAGGCAAATAATTGCACAGTGGTTGGAAAACATACAAATGAGGGGAGACTTGAGACAGTACAGGAGTAAAATACATTTAGACGTGATTTAATTTTCTTTTACATTATGAATGGTTTCAAGAGAGTGAACAGGAAAATATTATTTCCGCTGGTTGGGATGTTATTAATTAAAAATGGTCACAAAGCGAGTGAGGAGGCAGGTTAGGAGAAAGCTCTGATGAAACATTTGGCGGGCTTCTCCAGTCTCGTCCGTGGCGGGACCCGTTGCGAGCAGGAACAGAAAATAAAATCCCAACTGCGAACAAGGATGGAAGATTTTGACCACTGGACTGGATTTTATGCTGAGGGTGAGCTTCTTGCACTCTAATGTAAAGTTTGGGTGCGAGCCCACATGCACTTGGCCGACTAGTCGCACTTTAATATTTTGGGTCAGGTTCCGATACTGAGCGTGAAGCAGGACTTCCATTCATCTCCAGGAGGATATTCTGACTCATATGTCACAATTTTACTCTCACCCCGGCGGGTTCTGAGGTGGGGGGAATTGTCATACTGCATGGAGGGGATTCCCTCCAGGTTCCCATCTGTCCTGAGTGAGTAGAGATTTAACTGGGGCAGGAAGGGCCTTGAACAGAAATCTCCCCTCATCTTTCCCCAATTAGGCCCCTGGGGCTGGTTTAGCTCACTGTGCTAAATCACTGGCTTTTAAAGCAGACCAAGCAGGCCAGCAGCACTGCTCGATTCCCGTACCAGCCTCCCCGGACAGGCGCCGGAGTGTGGCGACTAGGGGCTTTTCACAGTAACTTCATTGAAGCCTACTCGTGACAATAAGCGATTTTCATTTCATTTCATGTCATGAAGTGGCCATTAAGTGCCGTTTCCCAACTAGTCTCGATTTTTAGGCTGGCAGGCTAATCACAGCTCTGGGAGTTGGGGGGAGGGGGGAGGGGGGGTGGAGGAATCTTTAAACAGATATTTGGATCTCGGGTAGGGCGGGGGGACATCAATCATAAGCCCCCTTCTAACTGAGGGCACCTTCCCTTTAAGGCCCGTGACATCCGGGCCTCATTCCTCCACTGTCCTCTCCCCCAAGACCCTGATTGTTCCCCTCATAACGCACCTCCCCCCCCCCCCCCCCCCCCCCCCCGCCCAGGTTTTCCCTACACTCTCTGCCCTGGGACCCTGGGATGGGCCAATTGGCATAATTCTGCTCCTAAGTCTTATGATCTTATTACCTGGATCACCAGTTCCTTGGTCCTAGTGCCAGGAGGCTCCCTGAAGTCACTGATATACCGTGCCTGGAGAGACCGAAAGCTGCCAGTCAACTTGATAGATTGGCAGCTCTTCAAGGTGAGACTTCCTACCACAGGCGGAAATACTGCCCCATACCAATCAAAACTCATTAGAGTGTAATATGGCATCGGAGCTGCTGGAGTCGGAGGGATGTGTTCCCTCCCAACTCTTCGGATGGCAGAGGCAGAGGCCTCACCATCCTAAAAATTCAACCCATAGAGCTGCTGATAAGAGTCAAGCAGGAGCAAGGGCACTGCTGGTATTGCAGGTAGGCCAAGAAGAGGGCATTCCACTATGGACCCGGACATTTGAATAAGTCTGAGATCTTTCTGAGGCCACGTTGACAGATCTCATAAAAGGAAGGTGCGATGGGAGGCCATAATGGATGAGGGGGGAGGGGGAACAGGGTGGAGGAGAGGCAAAACAGTGGGAGGTTGGGCCTCCGATTAACACAGGGTGCCTGGGAAGGAGGCAACCCCCTTCCAATGGCTAGTGGGTAAACCTGCCAGGTTATATGTTGGGCGCAGGCCTCTCCAACCATCCATGATATTGGAGCAGCAGCAGAATTATGCCATTAATTGGGCATTAATTTCCCTTTTAAAGACCTCGGGCCACAACTGGGTGAAAGAAAATATAAGAGGCATACTTGCGTTAGTTTTGACAATCTTAGTTCTGTCACAAATTGGAAACATTGGCCGGAATTCACCGGCCAAACAGGCCGGTGGGATTCTCTGGTCCCGTCGACAGCGCACCCCATCCCACGGGATTCCCAGGGGCATGGGGGGCTTCAATGGGAATTCCCATTGACAATGGAGGAAGCAGAGAATCCCTCTGCCAGCGAATGGCAGGCCGCCACCCGCTGCCAAGAAACACAGGCAGCTGGGAGGTCAGAGAATGCCGTCCATTAGCTCATCACAAAGCTGCTATGAGTAAGTCAAAAATTCAATTGCTGAGGACACTGGAATCAGCCCTCTATAACTTAGATTTTCACTGTGTCAGGATGACTCGGGAACCCTCTGAGAAAGCCGGCTGGTATCCGATTCTGGCATTCCAGACCCCATTCACGGGTTTGCAATTTCAGGAGTGCCTTTGAGGGTGCCAGCTAGTTCAGGTTCTGAGCCTGCACACTGTTTTCCTGACCCAACTAGCTCCATTGTGGGGATAGGTTTGTTCTGGTCTTCCACAACCTTCATGGAGTCAGGCCAGCTTTTCAATGACTCACGGTTCATGACATCTCAGAGTTGTCATGAAACCACAGACTGCATGAGCGGACCTTTCAAAGGGCAAGTTAAAAAGGTCCTCCTCATCCATCTCCATGCCAAGGTATGCTACCTCTCAAACATGCTCCCATGCCAAGCTATTCTGTCCCTCTAAACAACGCCTATGCTTCCTCACTCCCATATGCAAAGGTATGCCCCCACAGCGGATAGGTGGGGGCGCATGAGGTGGCATGGATGGTGCATGGGGAGTGTGTGATTGGTTGAGATAGTGGGGTGAGGGGTAGAAGGGCTTTCTGCTTTTATTTTATCTGGGACAAAATCCCACAGTACCAAGGTGGGTCTTGAAAAAAAAACACCTCGGCATCCAGAAGCCTCCTCCTGGGTCAACTGACCTGACTGCAGCCTGCTCCTGCCCCCACAATGAAAATCCTGTTCTTTGGCGCACTTTCTCCCATGGCAGATGGACCCAGACGGAATTTTCCCTGACTCTCGCAACCCACCTCCTGAATGAAAATCCAGGCCTGTATATTCCAGGGCTAACAGACATACAATAATTCAAGATGAAAACAAGCCCTCCCTATGTTATTAAGTTTATACATGAAAAATAAGCTTCTTTCATACAGAACTGTCTTGGCTGCACAGACATAAAATTTCACAGCCAAAAATTGCCTTCTGCTTCATAAACTTATTCACTCACATCCTGAGTTTCATTGCTTAAATAATACCTCCCCCAGCATTGCTCCAAATGAAGAAAAATGTTTGTGAAATAGTGGGCGAAATTCTCCGCCCCCCACGACGGGTGGGAGAATAGCGGGAGGGCCTTCCCGACATTTTTGCTGCCCTCCCGCTATTCTCCCCCCCCCCCCCCCCGCCGAAGTCCCGACCCGAATCGCTGCCGCCGTTTTTTTACGGCCGGCAGCGATTCTCAGCTGTTAGATGGGCCGAAGTCCCAGCCCTTTCCGCCGTTTTTACGAACGGCAAACACACCTGGTCTTGCCGTTCGTAAAAACGGCGCCACAAACTCGCTATTAATAACCATGGCACCGATTGGCACGGCAGTACCACGGCTGTGCCAAGGGTGCCATGGGCCCGCGATCGGTGGGCACCGATCGTGGGCAGCGGGCCCGATGCCCGCGCACTACTTGTCCTTCCGCCGCCCTGCAGTATCCATTCGCGGGGCGGCTGAGGGGCAACCCGGCCCGCGCATGCGCGGGTTTCGCGCAAAAACGCGATGACGTCACCCGCGCATGCGCGGGTTGGAGTCTTCCAAACTGCGCATGCGCGGCTGACGTCATATGACGCGTCAGCCGGCGCTAACTCCGGCAAGCGGGCTTAACGATTTTCGTTAAGCCCGTCTTGCCGGAGCCTATGGCGTCGGGCTGCTAGCCCCGACCGGGGACCAGAATCGGTCCCCGGTCGGGAAGGGGCGCGCTGCCGTAAAACCCGCCCGGGTTTTACGGCAGCTTTACGATTTCTCCCGTTTTGGGAGAATCGCGCCCAGTGTTTGTGAGGGGCAGCATGGTAGCACAAGTGATTAGCACTGTGGCTTCACAGCGCCAGGGTCCCAGGTTCGATTCCCCGCTGGGTCACTGTCTGTGCGGAGTCTGCACGTTCTCCCCGTGTGTGGGTTTCCTCCGGGTGCTCCGGTTTCCTCCAACAGTCTAAAGACGTGGTTCACAGACTAGCATTACAATGTGTGTCACAACATCAGCTCTGAATTTCTATACGTTTTCAAAACAGCTGCTAGCTGAAGAAGGAACTTCCTCCTGTGAGATAAATAGTAGCAAAAAGGCACAGTACTAATATTACTTGCCCCAGCCATCTTGGCAGCAGATTTGTAATGCAAATTGCACAAAATTGAATATAAGCTAACTAAGGCTTCACCAACAATGTTGACCCAATATAAATAAATAGTAAATGCTGTGGAATGGGGTCAGCTCATATATCAAAGTTGAATAATGCTTATGATGATTTAAATTTTCATATCAGGCCTCGAGAAGATGTTGACGGTTATATGTATTTTACATGATATATAATATTAAAAACATTTGCCGACTCAAATCTTTCCTGCCAATTATTATTCAATTCTTTTCCAACAGCAGAATAACAACTCAGTTTGCTTCACATCTTGAAGTGTGTATTTTCAACAAATGCAGTCTATTGTACATACTTTAAATGGAATTTTATAAGGAGCGTTCAAATTTTATAAAATATAGCACAGGATCGTTGCCACTTTACTGATTTGGATTACTTAGGTGCAGCTACATTTATTTTGCCTTTTTTATGTCAATCCAGTACATTTTTGTTCTAACACTGTTGCTGAAATAAGTGTCATGTTTTGAACACAAAGCTAAAATTAGAAGAAAGTTATCATTCCATTTTTTGTTGCTGTTGTATATTTAACATGAAGTTTATTTATCAAAAGCTTTATGTAGCTCTGAAAATATGAACTGTCTCCAATCCTCAGCATTGATCAAACATTGTTGGAAAAACCTTAGCCCGTTCACACACTGCCACAAATTAAAAAATCTCAGAGCTAAATTCTGGACAAGGACATGTGTATATTTTCCCGAGAGTATAAAGGAACACTCAGTATAGAGAAATAAGTTTCACCTGTCACAATGTCACAACAGGTTCAAATAATTTTATGCAGCTTCTACAAACATAAATTATGGGTGCCGATTTAGCTCGCCGGGCGCAACGGGTGAATCCCGGAAGAGGCCCAAATTGGGCCTTGCGTCAAGCATCAGGCCAATTGGAAGTCACCCGACTCACTACGGCCAGGGTGATCTGGATCTGAATAATGATTTTGAAATGAGCCATTAGACTCATTTAAATATCCAGACACTATGCACCCGGCACCTGGGAGTCAACGGCCGCGCCTGCGAGGCCTCAACCCAACGCCGATCAGTACTGGCTTCCACAATCGTGGACCAGTTGTGATGGCACCTCGGGGGGCTTTGCAGGCCATAAGAGCCCCAGGACAGTTGGAACAGGGCCGGTAGTACCCAGGGACACCCCTGGCACCCAAACATCTTGTCGCTACCAGCCTGGCACCCTGGCAGTGCCACCTGCACACCCTGACAGTGCCAACTGGGCACCCTGACAGTGCCAACCTGTTAATGCCAGGGTTCCCGGTTGGCACTTCCAAAGTGCCAGGGGCACTGCCTGAGTGCTAGAGTGGCAGTGTCATGGTTCCCAGGTGAAAGTGGCAGGGGTCGGTGCCTGGGGGACCATGCCCATGAAAGGGGGGCTGGGGTTGAATTGGGGTCGTGAAAGCAGGGGGTATAGTGATCGGGGCAACCATTTAAAATGACCCCAATTGTGAGGAATCTGCCCTGCTGGCAAGCTCAGCTCCCAAGTGCAGGACATCTCTCAAAGTGTGGCCTCAATGGGAAGAAACTACCTGGGCCCCAAAAAATGGCGAAGTGCCATTGAATAGTGGGTCAATATCGGCACTGCAGGCAAGAAGCACCCTACTAAACCCACCCAAAACCGGACTGTGAACATTTCGGCTGAATCATGCTATATCTTTAATACAATGCAACTAAATGCGGCAAGGTATCACTGTGGTTAACAGTGTGGCTTCACAGTGCCAGGGACCCAGGTCTGATTGCTGGCTTGGGTCACTGTCTGTGTGGAGTCTGAATCTTCTCCCCATGTCTGAGTGGGTTTCCTCTGGGTGCTCCTGCTTCCTCGCACAAGTCCGAAAAAAAAACATGCTTGGACATTGGACATTCTGAATTCTCACTCTCTATACTCGAACAGGTGCCTGTGTGGCGACTAGGGAATTTTCATAGTAACTTCATTACAGTGTTAATGCAAGACTACTTTTGACACTAATAAAGATTATTATTATTATAGCTGCAGCTTATAAGTGTAATACAAAGCAACTATATGTAGCAAAAGTATTTGATTGGATGTGTACTGAAGCCATGGATTTTGCCAGAATATTGCACTAAGTACATATATATATAGAGTGATTTTGCCACCACTTTGTGCCCGGCGCCGATCTCATTGTGCCGTGAGCATCACAAGAGAGGCCCAAATTGGGCTTCGCGCCGGACGCAAAACCGCACGAGTCACTCAACCTGTGGCGCCTGGCATAATCTGGATCATGTCCTCGCTGGCCATGATCCAGATCATCATGTTTAATGTGGAGATGCCGGCGTTGGACTGGGGTGTTTCAAACACGAGCTGTCAGAGCACTGCTCCTTCCTCAGGTGAATGAAGAGGTATGTTCCAGAAACATCTATATGGACAAATTCAAAGATGCCAGAAAATGCTTAGAATGTGAGCATTAGCAGGTGATTAAGTCTTTACAGATCCAGAGATTGGGGTAACCCCAGGTTAAAGAGGCGTGAATTGTCTCAAGCCAGGACAGTCGGTGGATTTCGCAAGGCCAGATGGTGGGGGATGAATGTAGTGCGACATGAATCCCAGGTCCTGGTTGAGGCCGCACTCACGTGTGCGGAACTTGGCTATAAGTTTCTGCTCGGCGATTCTGCGTTGTCGCGCGTCCTAAAGGTCGCCTTGGAGAACGCTTACCCGGAGATCAGAGTCTGAATGCCCTTGACTGCTGAAGTGTTCCCCGACTGGAAGGGAACATTCCTGCCTGGTGATTGTCGCGCAATGTCTGCTCATTCATTGTCGCAGCGTCTGCATGGTCTCGCCAATGTACCACGCTTCGGGACATCCTTTCCTGCAGCGTATGAGGTAGACAACGTTGGCCGAGTCACACGAGTATGTACCGCATACCTGGTGGGTGGTGTTCTCACGTGTAATGGTGGTATCCATGTCGATGATCTGGCACGTCTTGCAGAGATTGCCATGGCAGGGTTGTGTGGCGTCGTGGCCACAGTTCTGAAGGCTGGGTAGTTTGCTGCAAACAATGGTTTGTTTGAGGTTGCGCGGTTGTTTGAAGGCAAGTAATGGGGGTGTGGGGATGACTTTGGCAAGATGTTCATCTTGATCGATGACGTGTTGAAGGCTGCGAAGATGTCACAGTTTCTCCGCTCCGGGAAAGTACTGGACGACGAAGGGTACTCTGTCGGTTGTGTCCCGTGTTTGTCTTCTGAGGAGGTCGGTGCGGTTTTTTGCTGTGGCGCATTGGAACTGTCCATCGATTAGGCCACCATTACACTTGAGAATACCACCCACCAGGTACGCGGTACAAACTCGTGCTGATATCAATTATTGATTGTGTCCAATGATCATTAACAGGCTTACTTTAGAGCATTCCTACTTGATTGACTGGGCCCTATTGTTGAATATTGCAATTCAAACAGATTAAATGGTGGCAATAATATGTTTATTGTCCGAAATCCTCATCTCACTCTTCATACCATGCTTTCTCTGGATTCAAGTCAGAACATTCCATTCCTATGCACTGTAGTTAATACTCCTGTTTTTAAGACAGAGTAATCCATGGCATGTGTTTTTTCAGGTGGTCAGGAGAACTTAGAAACATAGGTTGGAGGATTTGATTATTCAGCCCGTCCAATTTATTCCACCATGCAATTAGGTCATGGTTAATCTGTATTTTCACTCTATCTTAGTTCCATAATCTTTACAACCTTGGCCCAACAAAAAAATAACTATCTCAGATTTGAAATTGTCAACTGCCCTTGCCTCAACAGTTCTCTTTGGGGTGGGGGGTTGTGTTGAGGAATGAGATTCAGAAACTCATGTCCTGAAAGTGTTCTGCTCCCTGCTTGTAAAATAGGCTTGTTTCTATCACGATGATACTGCTATCAGGTTGCATTATAATTACTTCTCTTTTATCCAAAATCTTCAGATTCATTTTTCCCAATTGTCCAATCCCACTGATCATTTATTTCTGAAATAATCTTTCTCCTCTTATGCTAACCACAATTTCAAAGATAAGAAGACCCAACAACTTATTTACAGTGGTGCAGTGTACATATAAGGATTGCTACTAATGTTTTTCAATAATTTTCTGCATATTTACATTTTTAGGAAAATTTAATCCTGCTCTTTTGGAAAATCATCTACTGGGCTAGATGGTGTAACTGAGCAGAACTTTAGTAGTATACAGCTTCAGTTATTTTTATCACTTTAATTACATGCTACCACCAACAGCTTTGATTCTATATGCAACTGAACATTAAATATAGCTATCAGAATTTTTTTTACATCAAATTTTGGACATTTAAAACATTTCTCACTTAATAAAAGCTGAAGGTTTGTGAGATCACCTAATTATAAGAAGGTAATAAAAGCAATGTCAAAAGTGCAATTTGAATTCTTTTGATTGGTTGAAGTTGAGCAGCTACAATTTAGAGAGACTGGAACAGTTTAGGCTTCATGACCAAAGCTGAGGAAGTTAAGGTTGGATTTGACAGCTCCAGCAGCAGGAAGGTGATTGAAGGTGAACAGCAAATGCACATGGGGTAACTCAGGCAGCCTGGTCATGGGAGACGCTAACCGGCTCAACTAGTGCACCTGCAGAGGGTAAGCGTCACTGAGGTGCTGGAGCACCAATGCCTCTACAGACTTTCCAGAGATGTGGTGGGGAGCACGGTGGAATAATGAAACAAGAGTTGAGGCCTGTGTGCATGTGGCATACATAGAGTGCATACATAGAAAATAGAGGCTGGAGGAGGCCATTCAGCCCTTTGAGCCTACTCCACCATTCATTATGATCATAGCTGATCAAGTTCAATACCCCCCACAATACCCCCCACTCCCCCACCGCCACACCCCCCCCCCACCCACCCCCCCCCCCCCCCACCCCCCGCCCCGCCACTTGATCCCTTTAGCCCCAAGAGTTATATCCAATTCCTTCTTGAAATTACACAAAGTTTTGGCCTCAATTACTTTTCGTGGTAGTGAATTCCACAGATTCACCAGTCACTAGGTGAAGACATTTCTCCACACCTCAGTCCTAAAAGGTTTACCCCTTATCGTCAAACTATGACCCCGAGTTCTGGACTCACACACCATCGGGAATGTTCTTTCTGAATCGGGAATGTTCTTTCTGAATCGAGAATGTTTTTTCTGAATCTATATTATCTAATCATGTTAGATTTTTATAAATTTGTGGCCATCAAGGCTCCCTCACAACAACCAGGTGTCTCTATGAATTGAAAGGACTTTCATTTGCATAATGTTCAGGCTGTGTGTGACCACAGTAAGAGATTCATATAGGTTTGTGCAAATTTTCCAGGAAGCTTCTGGAACTCCTAAACCCTGAGGCAGCCCTAATTGCCTTATTTCTTCAAGCCACCTGAGCGCCTCAGTGGCCTGTCCTGGGGAAAAAGGGATATGCATTGAAGTCATGGCTTCTGACCCCTGTGCACAACCGCAACAAACAAGAATAAAAATATAATATCATAGAATTTACAGTGCAGAAGGGGGACATTCGGCCCATCGAGTCTGCACCAGCCCTTGGAAAGAGACCACGCCTCCACCCCAGCCCGTTAACCCAGTAACCCCACCTAACATCTTGAGACACTAAGGGACAACTTATCATGGCCAATCAACCCAACCTGCACATCTTTGGACTGTGGGAGGAAACCAGAGAATCTGGAGGAAACCTACGCAGACATGGGGAGAAAGTGCAAACTCCACACTGACAGTCACCCAAAGCTGGAATTGAACCAGGGACTCTGGAACTGTAAGGCAGCATTTACACTGCTCATAATACCATCCATTTTTGTGCCATTGACAAACTGCAAACCTGAATTTGTGGCTTTCTATCACATTGTATAAGCAGTTAATAAATTCAGTGAATATTTGAGGCCCCAACACAGATCCTTGTAGAATGCTATACGTTACATCGTTTCAATGAAAGCACCTATCCAATATCCCTACTTCTTATCATCTTCTACCACGCAACAGGTCAACAAATTTTCCTTCAATTCCACTAGCTTTGACTTTATATCACAGTCCTTGTCAGAGACTACATGCCTCTGGATGTACACATAATTAACATCCATAAATATTCCCTTATCCCCACTGTTGTCACCTCGTCACAACATTCCTCAGGTGTGATTTTTACATGTGTGTGTGGGTTCTCTCTGATCAAATTTTTGAGATGTTCAGTCACTCCATCCTTAAATCACAGACTCTAATTTCCTGACAACAACTGTTAGGTTCATTGGTTTATAATCTCTGGTTTCTTTTTCTCATTTTTAAAATTCTGCGGTGACAATTTTCCAATCCATAAAGGAACAGTTCCCGAATCAAGAGACCTTTGGAAGGGCAATTTCTATGATCACACCTACTTAGTTTAAAACTATGGGATGAAAACCAACTGTTCCTGGAGATTAGTCACTCTTTATGGCAATTATTTTCTGCAGCATGTATTTTGGTGAGTCAGTCTTAGTTTCAATATTAATTCCTTTAAAATGTCTGTCATGTTATCCTCTTCTTCCACTATTTACACTGGCACAAAGTAATTGTTCAATATGTTGGCTAATTTCTTATTTTTAATATCACCATTATAAGTTTGAGGGGCTGACATTACTCCTGACCACCCTCTTTTTATTCATACGATAGACAATTGTGTTGATTTTGATATGCTTTGCAAGCTTATTTCCATAATCCCTTTTTGTAACTCTTATAATCTATTTTGTCACCTGTGGTAAACCACTGCGTTGCATTATATTGTGTTGTGCATGCCTGGGCTTGTCCCGGCTGGCTCTGCCTGTGGCTCCTCCCCTCGGGCTCATGTATAATGGTGGCTAGTCTCCGCTTCCGCCCCAGTTCGGGACCAGAGGACAGGAGGCTAGCTGTTTAGTGTATTAAAGCCTCGGTTACATTCATCACTCGTCGTGTGCTCATTGAAGGCATATCAATTTAATACACTAAACTTTACGATGAACTCATTACTCAAGCCTGATCGCCTGGAGCTCGATCCACAGGCAGCCGACGCCACAGAAATTTTTGAGCACTAGCTAAGCTGCTTCGAGGCGTACCTCGCATCCTTCACCGAAGACTTCACAGACCTCCAGAAGAAGCAGATCCTCCACGCTCGGGTGAGCCCAAGAGCCTTTCTTCTCATCAGGGATGGCCCCTCGTATGCGGAGGCAATAATGCTGCTGAAGGAACAGTACGTGAAGTCCGTTAACGAGGTGTATGCTAGGCACCTCTTGCCACGAGACGGCAACATCCGGGGGAATCACTTGCAGAATTCCTGCGTGCTTTGCGTGTACTCTGCCGGAACTGTGATTGCCGGGCGATATCGGCTACCCAGTACGCGGTGCTGCTGATCAGGGATGCCTATGTCGCGGGCATTAAATCAAATTATATCCGCCAGCCACCTGAATAAAAGGACTACCATTGAGCAAGCCATTAGTCTATTGAAGTTAAAATTTCAATGCCTCCATGGATCTGGGAAAGCCCTGCAATATGTAATCTCAAGGATATCCAATATCATTGTCATTTGCTGTGCATTGGACAAAATGGTGCTCCATAAGGAAGTAGCACTGGTGCCAGAGAAAAACAGAGTGAGCCACGTCTTCAGAGAAGGAGGATGATCATGAGGTGTCAATGAGGTTGGTGTTGGGGGACCAGGGCAACAGGAAATTGACATATGTGGCAAGTAAATGTGTGACTCTCTCTCCTCAGCAAGTGTTTTACTGAAGGACAAGTGGCAGCCAATCATGGGTCAACACATTCCCTCCAAGAAACTTGTGTTATTGACCTGCCATAGGAAACCCTCATCATCTAGGGGGTTCCCATGTTCACAATGTGCATAGGCCATCATTAAAACAAATGTTCTCGACCATGTTGCCATATCACCAGTAAACATCTGCAAAATGTCAGTGCCCTGAGAGGATCCCCCATTGCTAGCAGCCTGCCCCTCCTCTGCCCTTTGAGATCTTGAGTTAATTATTGCGGTTGCCTGGAGTAGTAGATCTCTTGACGATGGGGAGATTTGTGCCGGGCCAACTCACTCTCCCATCATTCCACTGAACTCATGGACGAGGCCATGCTCTGTATGACCCTCATAATCCCTGCAACCAATCAGTTCTGTGCTCTATGTGTCTCTCCACGAGGCTTGACACTCTCTCAATGGAGTATACCATGTTTTCATACAGCAGAGAAATTGAGGCACTCATCTTATGGACATGCTCTTCCATCATTTGAACAGAGAACAGAGAACAGGTTGATAGGGTTGTGAAGAAGGCCTATGGTGTGTTGGCCTTTATTGGTAGAGGGATTGAGTTCCGGAGCCATGAGGTCATGTTGCAGCTGTACAAAACTCTGGTACGGCCGCATTTGGAGTATTGCATACAGTTCTGGTCGCCTCATTATAGGAAGGACGTGGGAGCTTTGGAACGGGTGCAGAGGAGATTTACCAGGATGTTGCCTGATATGGAGGGAAAATCTTATGAGGAAAGGCTGATGGACTTGAGGTTGTTCTCGTTAGAGAGAAGAAGGTTAAGAGGTGACTTAATAGAGGCATACAAAATGATCAGAGGGTTAGATAGGGTGGACAGTGAGAGCCTTCTCCCGCGGATGGAGGTGGCTAGCACGAGGGGACATAGCCTTAAATTGAGGGGTAATAGATATAGGATAGACGTCAGAGGTAGGTTTTTTACGCAAAGAGTGGTGAGGCCGTGGAATGCCCTACCTGCAACAGTAGTGAACTCGCCAACATTGAGGGCATTTAAAAGTTTATTGGATAAGCATATGGATGATAATGGCATAGTGTAGGTAGATGGCCTTTAGATTTTGACTTCCCATGTCGGTGCAACATCGTGGGCCGAAGGGCCTGTACTGCGCTGTATCGTTCTATGTTCTATGTCTCCAGAAACTCCAACATCTACTCACATATTTACTGCTTGAGCTGAAGACTTCAATGATTGACTGATAACACCAGGTGCTCACCATTTGCATGGAGTTGTGCACTGCTGGGCCTCTCCTTACTCCTCCGAGGGGAAGTAACTCATCAAGGTTCCTTAGACAACGTCCTTCCAAACCCACAACCGCTACCATTTAAAAGGACAAAAGCAGCAGATACCTGGGAACCCCGCCACCTGGAGGTTCCCCTCCAAGTCACTCAGCCCCCTGACTTGGAATTATATCGCCATTCCTTCACGTCGCTGAGGCGACACCTGAACACCCTATCGAACAGCACAGTTGGTGTACCTACACCTCAAGGACTGCAGCGTTTCAAGAAGCAACTCATCACCTCCTTCTAAAGGGCAACTAGGGCTGGGCAATAAATGCTCAGCTAACCAACGATGTCCACATCCCATAAATTAATTTTTTTTTAATGGCTGCCGCTGTCATGCCTCCGCTTGTGCAAATTTGAAGTGCTCACCAAATAGTGCTTCTAATTGTACAGGTACAAGAGGTCACAAGGTGTGTGCATCTGTGCTGGTGGAGTGTGTGCAGGAATGGAATTACACAGTATTTTTCAATGGCATTCAATCCTTTTATGTTTTCCACTATAGATATATCCCTGATCTGTCCCTCATCTGCTGCTGGACCTGCAGGAGATAAAATATTCACGTGTAACAAATGATTCTATCAATGATGCCTCCATCCTCCCCACGATGCGGAGCTTCCAATGCCATTGAAAGCTCTCATGAGCCTACTGCCATACAAGGTGGAGCGAATGTTAGACGCAATCTCAATGATAGGTTGCCCTGCAGTGACCTATCCAATTTCCAAAGTCTCCTCCTGCATCGGTGTCAAGTCGATGATGAGGTTACTTCACCTCCAGTCTGTTGGTGCTCATATAAATATACGAATTAGGAGCAGGAGTAGGCACTTGCCCTTGGTGCCTCCACTGCCATTTATTGCTCCCTGGCATTCTGAGTACGTTTTTCCTGTAAATATGAACCTGGGCAAAGTCAATGCCATCTAATGACACCTATGTGCTGTTTAATCTGAGGTAACTTAGATATTCAATGTCATACCCCTCGTATGGCTTGGTGCGGTGAGAATGTGTCCTTGATGCACGATGACAGGATGCCTCACTGCCACCACTGGTTCTTGATATCACTCAATGCATGGGTTTCCAATTTCATGGGCACCCATCACTTAATGCTGGGATTCCAGATGCGAACTGATTATGCCACGCACCCTTCCAGACTGTAACAGATCATTAAAGCGTTTCCTGCATGCACTGGACTCCAGATTCTACCCACAATGCCCACAATGCTCACCACCTCTTCGGCCATGTCTATTCATGCCTCCGTCCGTCTCTGGCAAAAGAATCTGCCTCTATATACAGCCTCCTTGTGCAAGAGTTTCAAGGGAATTATTGCTGAAGCATGGGTGACCCCTGTTTTTCATGTTGCCACTTCAGCACTCCTGTCTAACCTTCTAAGTTGTCCACCGCCTCCTTCAGTCTTCTGGCTTGTAGCTGTCTGAATGTCACACAGGCACCTTGCAAATTTGTTATGATGAGGGGGGAGGTTGGGGATTTTTTGAAGGCGCAGAGGTTGGGACTCCATTTAAAATTGGCATCCCGATTTCCCACTGCAATGGGGAGTTCTGGCGAGCAGATAACCCCATTGTAAAAACCGGTGCAAAATGCGGCCTTGGTCGTGCGTTCCCCATTCAGGCCCAAATAGCCATGTGTTGCTCGGCACTGCGATTGTTGGGAAACATGCGGCTATACGCGCTCACTCGGGGGCTTTGTTCCCTTTGGGGAAGATCGTGCCCAGAGAATTTTAGAGGATTTACCATTCCCTGGCACTAAGGCAGATTTAAAATGAATTATTTCATTTCTTATCATTAAAGTGGCAGATGAATATTATTTCACACAATGTACTATTGCATGGATTAAGTAACCATTTGTAAATTAGGAAAAGGAAATACAATATTGTGGCTGCCTGAGTTACCCCACATGCCCTCCCTCAACTGCCTCCATGCAGAGAAAAATGCAGGAGAGTTCCCTTCAAAATATTCATATGGGTAGTTAGTCCTGGAAATTCAGTACCAAGCTCAGTACCAATCGCAACACATTGTAAACTTTAGTAGTGCACAGCTTCAGTTATTTTTACCATTTTAATTACAGGACACCACCACAGACTTTGATTCCATGTATAACTAAACATTAAATGTAGCCATAAAAGTTTCTTTGTTATAAATCTTCTTACATTTAAAATATTTCTCACTTGATAAATTCAGTTTTAAATTCAGTTTGATTGTCTCTTCTCTGTGAAACTATCTGTGCAGGGTGGATTCATGTCAAGAGGGCTAGAATACAAGAGCAGAGATGTACTTCTGAGGCTATATAAGGCTCTGGTCAGACCCCATTTGGAGTATTGTGAGCAGTTTTGGGCCCCATCTCTAAGGAAGGATGTGCTGGCCTTGGAAAGGGTCCAGAGGAGGTTCACAAGAATGATCCCTCAAATGAACAGCTTTTCGTAAGAGGAACGGTTGAGGACTCTGGGTCTGTACTCATTGGAGTTTAGAAGGATGAGGGGGGATCTTATTCAAACTTACAGGATACTGCAAGGTATGGACGTGGAGTGGACATGGGGAGGATGTTTCCACTTGTAGGAAAAACTAGAACCAGAGGACACCATCTCAGACTAAAGGGACAATCCTTTCAAACAGAGATGAGGAGGATTTTCTGCAGCCAGAGGGTGGTGAATCTGAGGAACTCTTTGCCGCAGAAGGCTGTGGAGGCCAAATCACTGAGAGTCTTTAAAACAGAGATAGATAGGTTCTTGACTAATAAGGAGATCAGGGGTTATGGGGAGAAGGCAGGAGAATGGGGATGAGAAAAATATCAGCCATGATTGAATGGCGGAGCAGACTCGATGGGCCGAGTGGCCGAATTCTGCTTCTCTTATGGTCTTATGGATATGAAGCTGCATTCACAGAATTCTGTGACGGGAAAAATCTGTATTCTCCAGAAAGCTATTTATCATGAGCTCAATAAGGGAAAAGATGGAACAGTTGTGAGATGATTCAATTTTCAAATGGGAATAAAAGGAATGTAAATCATGCACGTTAAATCCATTTGGTTGGTTGAAGAATGAGCAGCTACAATTAAGGCAGACTGGAGCAGTTTTGGCATCGGGATTAGAACCAAGAAAGTTAAGGGTTAATCTGATAGATATCCTCAAGGTTATGGAGGCTTACAGGATGAAAAGTGTTATGTTGGTGCGAGTGGTTTGTGATAATAAGAAGGCACAAATTTAAGGTGAGCTGGAAAAGAATAAAGAGGTGGTTAAAAAAAACAGCTTGACACAGTGGGTGGTAAGCATTTGGAATTCTCTACAATTGTTATGAAACAGACTCCTCACTTCATTTTAAAACAGTCAGTTGAAAAAGAATATCAGAGTGCATTTGAAACACGCAGGTGAGTGGAGGGGGGAAATGGAAAAACTTAACAAGGCTGAGAAATCAGTTTCTGTGTTGTAATGCGCTGTGATTCTATGAAATTTGTCATCTAAAAAAAGTCAAGAGTACAGCAAAACATTGGAATATTGCTTTGGCTGGTGTGGCATGGCTGATTTCAATTAAAGGATAGCTATTAATTCAAGTTTTAAATTTGCAAACAACAAAATAATGAAAATTAATCTCATAATGTCAGCCTGTGTACACAGTCAATGGTTTAATTGTGAAAAGTGAAACAGTTGACGTCATGTCACAGGAACTTTCCCACAGTGCAGTTGGTATCTTTCATACAAATGACCAACAGAACGTCCTGGAGCTTTAAAATGGCTATTCATGAAGACACCTTCTTAATCATGAAAAAGTGTCCTCAGCTGTTTTTAGTTTCTTTGGGCGGGATTCTCCGACCCCCCGGCGTGTCGGAGAATTGCCGGGGGGGGGGGGGGGGGGGGGGGCGTGAATCCTGTCCCTCCACTCCGACTGCCGAATTCTCCTGTGCCAGTTTTTTGGCGGGGGTGGGGATCACGCCGCACCGGTCGGCCATTGGCAGTGGCCCACCCCGCCGATTGTCCGGCCCCCGATGGGCCGAGCGGCCGCCCGTTTTCGGCCAGTCCTGCCAGCGTAGATTACACAAGGTCTGTACCGGCGGGACCTTGCTCTGAAGGTGGCCTGCGGAGTGCTCGGGGGGGTGCTGGGAGATCCGGACCCGGGGGGGGGTGCATGGTGGCCTGGCCCGCAATTGGGGCCCACCGATCTTCAGGCAGGCCTGTGTCGTGAGGGCACCCTTTCCCTCCGCGCGGCAAGTGTAAAATCCGCCATGGCCAGCGCGGAAAAGAAACACCCTGTGCATGCACAGGGATCACGGCAGCGGTTCTGGGAACACGCTTGCGCTCCCACGCATGCGACAACTAGCGCCGGCCGCCGGAGGCCCTTACGCCACCGGTAGGCGCGGTGCCAATCACTCCAGTGCCAGGAGATTCCGCACCTCCGGGTGGCCTAATGCCTGAGTGGTTCACGCCACTCTTTGGCGCTGGTACGGCCCGCCCGCCGGATACCGGAGAATCCTGCCCTTTCTTTTAATGAAATAATTTATTGGGTGGGATTCTCCGGTATCCGGCAGGCGGGCTGTACCGGGCGCCAAAGAGTTGCTTGAACCACTCCAGCATCGGGCCGCACAGAAGGTGCGGAACCTCTGCACCTTCGGGGGCTAGGCCGGCGCTGGAGTGATTGGCACTGCGCCAACTGGCGCCGAAGGGCCTCCGCCGGCTGGCGCGATTTGGCACATGCGCAGGAGTGCCAGCGTGTTCCCAGAACTGCTGCCGTGATTCCTGTGCATGCACAAGGGGTTTCTTCTCCGCGCCAGCCATGGCGGAGCTTTACACTTGCCGGCGCAGAGGGAAAGAGTGCCCCCACGACACAGGCCCGCCCGCAGTTCGGTGGGCCCGGATCGACGGGCCAGGCCACCATGGGGGCCCCCCTCGGGGCCGGATCCCCCCGAGGACTCTGCAGGCCGCCCTCAGAGCCAGATCCCGCCGGTAGACCTTCGCCGAGATTCACCCCTACCCGGCGGGTCGGGGGGTCCCGGCATAGCGGAGTGGCGCCTTCGCACCTTTGGGGGCTAGGCCCGCGCTGGAGTGGTTGGCGCCATGCCGACTGCCGCCAAAACCGGCGCCAACGGCCTTTGACGTCTGCCGCCCGGTGTCGGGGCTGGCTGAAAGGCCTTCGCTGGTTCACGCATGCACCATGCGTCAGCTGCCACTGATGTCACCACCGGCGCATGCGCGGTAGGGGGGGTTCTCTTCTGTCTCCGCCATGGTGGAGGCCGTGGCGGTGGCGGAAGAAAAAGAGTGCCCCCACGGCACTGGCCCGCCCGCCGATCGGTGGGCCCCGATCGCGGGTCAGGCCACCGTGGGGACACCCCCCCCCCCCCCCCCCCCCCCCCGGGGTCCGATCGCCCCGTGCCCCCCCAGGACCCCAGGGGCCCGCTCCCGCCGCCGATCCCGCCGCTACCAGAGGTGGTTGAAACCACGGCGGCGGGAGAGGCCTCTCAGCAGCGGGATGTCGGCCCATTGCGGGCCGGAGAATCGCCGCAGGGGGCTCGCCGATCGGCGTGGAGGGCACACCGATCGCCGGGCGTGATTCCCGCCCCCGCCAATTCCTGGGTGGCGGAGAATTCCGGCCACAGCAGGGGCGGGATTTTCGACGGTCCCGGGCGATTCTCCGACCCTGCGGGGGGGGTCAGAGAATCTCGCCACTTGTGTAATTCACACAGGTAGGACTGGCCGAAAACGGGCAGCCGCTCAGTCCATCGGTGAACGAGGAATCGCCGGGGTGGCCACTGCCAACGACCCCCGACAGGCGCGATCCCCGCCCCCGCCAAAAAACCGGCACCAGAGAATGCGGCAGCCGGCGTCGGAGCGGCGGGGTGGGATTCACGCCGCCCCCTGGCAATTCTCCGACCCGGCGGGGAGGTCGGAGAATCCCGCCCATTGTAACTCATGTTTACAATATATCGTATAGTTTTTAACTTATTTATTTTAAGATCCACGTTCTGTCACCCTGTTTCACTGTTAATGAACCATAACCTCCCATTAAACGTTCAAAGAATATGCTGTAACAGAGAGGAGATTATAGCCTAGATATTATCATTAATTAAGTGGGGCTATCTGAAGGTTACCATAGGTTTTAGTATAAAATACTCACCTGTTCATTTACCTCCAATAGAAACAGTTTTTTACTCAAAGTGTAGACCATGTAATTTACACCCACACAACAGGCTGAATAACAGAGCACTGGGATCGGTTACAAAGAATAAAACCCATTACCTGCAGTTACACAAAGGAGAGTAACGTTGCTGCTGTATTGCTGCTTCATTTTTGTTGGCATTTGGGATTGCATTAATTTTCAAGTTTTAAAAACGGGATGTTTTGTAAAATAGCTTGGGAAGCATTGTCCCACAACATGTCATGTATTCTCCCCAATAGGGATGCCACAAAAATTGTAAATCGTCATCACGGATTCCCAAGGGGGAGTGGCATTCATCGGCAGCCAGAATCAGGGAGTTAAGGATTCCATCTTGCAACCCTATTGCTGGGTTACTACTCAGAGTGCAGAATTACACCTAAAGTGTATTCGCAAAACTTATAAAACATTTTGTCCTAAATCACTAGACAACTGAACACTAACTATGCAGAATCATTCTGCAAGATGGAAGGAACATAAGCAGCTACTTTTAATTGGAACTGCCGACATCCAGAAATTTTAAAAGACTGACACAGGAAATCCTTGCAACTCAACATAGCTATGTGGCTCTTGCTCATTTTTTATCAATACAAGATGGATTGAGGGCAGAGAGCTGTATGTCATTCCCTTGCTATCTTACTGAAGAACAAAGGCACATTTGACAGTCACAACATGTCTGTAAAGCTTGAGGTACTGTCATCATATAACTGAAACTGGTTGGCGAGGGAGCTTATTCCTTATCAATCCAAAAGGACAGACCAGCGAGGCAGGGTGGGATGAGCATCTGAAAGGGAGGGATTGCTCGAAAAAGGCAGTTACCTCAGGCAATGGAAAGGGACTAATTTATTTTATCTGCAAAATTATATTTCTACACTACAGGAGCTCAGACGTTATTTTGTCTGAAACAGCCAGAAGATTCGAATCTCCTTCTGTCTTCAAGGAACCAAGGGAGAATCCTAAAGGGTTACAACACGTCTCAAAAATATATATTTTTTGCACTCAGCCGAGAGGTGAGAAAAGAGGGACAATTATACCAACCCTCTCCTGGTCTGTAACATACCCGATAAGGGTGAGCATATACAAACTGGAAAAGGGTTCACGTATCACAAGATCTTGAGACTAAGGAGACATATTGCATGAATGACAACTTATAAGCGAGGAATAGCAACTTCCCAGAAGGTAATCTCTCCTTGGTCCTGCTTATAAAAGGTGATTGATGTCTGAGCATGTCAGCAGTAATTTGTTAAATATATTGTAATGTCTGGCCAGAGCTTGTCTGTGGCTTCAGGAGCTTCGGCTCAGAGTTAATGAGCTGCAGCCCACCAGCACATTCTGTGCAGTCCCACATGGACGGTTGCCTGTGTTATAGTTTACTGTGACGTGCAAGAGAACTTCAAGGGCATTAGCCGGAGGAGTCATAAATAGCAGAGGATGGAGGTGACTAAAGTGGCTGAGCACACATATCAAGGGCAATTTTCAACCCATGTGAGTCATCAGCGCGAATGGCAACACGGGTGCAAAATGCGGCAAGATCGGGAAACCTGGGGCGGAATTCTCCGACCCCCCCTCAGGGTCGGGGAATCGCCCGGGGCCGGCATAAATCCCGCCCCTGCCGTGGCCAGAATTCTCCGCCACCCGGGAATTGGCGAGAGGGGGAATCACGCCCCGCCGATCGGCGTGCCCCCCGCGACGATCGGCAGGCCCCCCCGCGGTTATTCTCCGGCCCGCGATGGGCCAAAGTCCCGCCGCTGACAGGCCAATCCCGCCAACGTGGTTTAAACCACCTCTGTGCCGGCAGGATTGGCAGCGCGAGCGGGCCCCCCGGGGTCCTGGGGGGGGGCGCGATCGGGGCCAGTGCCGTGGGGGCACTCTTTTCCTTCCGCCGCCACCACGGCCTCCATCATGGCGGAGGCGGAAGAGACCCCCTCCACCGCGCATGCACTGGTGGTGATGCCAGTGGCCGCTGATGCTCCGGCGCAAGCGCGGACCAGTGAAGGCCTTTTGGCCAGCCCCGACGCCGGGCAGCGTAGCGCCAATGGCCATTGGCGGCAGTTTTGGCACCATTGGCGGAGCGGGAGCCACTCCGGCACGGGCCTAGCCCCTAAAGGTGCGGAGAATTCCGCACCTTTGGGGAGGCCCGACGCCGGAGTGGTTGGCACCACTCCGCTATGCTGGGACCCCCCGCCACGCCGTGTAGGGGAGAATTTTGCAACTGCTTCTCGCTGACAGGATCACGTTTTCCGATTTTCCAGGCCCCTGTGGTGGGGGTAACAAGAACCCAGCCACGGAAGGTCGGGAACCTTGTTTAAATACATCAGCATCTTATTGTGAGCCATCCCACTGTGACTAACCACCCCCTACCTTCACCGAATAGTCATCGGGTACCGGCTGTATAAAAACGAGAACCTGGTGACCTCATCTCCAAAGGGGCTATCAGAGGTGAGCGCTCAGGTCGTCATCACCCTCCAGGGTTCCAAATGCAGAGAGAATGTGTGGGGCCGAGATAAGGACAACTCGGGGCTTTCAGTCTCAGCATCTCGGGACTATGGGACTGCTCGCAGGCCTTCACGGCTTTTCATCTCTGTAAGCTTCTAGGCTTCTTGGTAGCATCGAAGTTGGTGCATCTGGACAGATTGATGATGATGTTTGCACCTCGGAATTTGAAGCTGTCAACCATCTCCACCTCAGCACTATTGATACAGACAGGGGTATGGACGACACCTCACGTCCTGAAGTCAATGACCAGTTCCTAAGTTTTGCTGACAGTGAGGGAGTAATTGTTGTCATTGTATCATGCCACTAAGTTCTCTATCTCCCTCCTGTACTCTGACTCATTGTTGTTTGAGATCCCACTCACCACGGTCGTGTAATCAGCAAACTTGTAGACGGAATTGAAGCTGAATTTTGCCACACAGTCGTGTGAGTGTATAGGTAGTATAGTAGGGGGCTAGGTTCACAGCCTTGCGGGGCCCGGGTATTGAGGACTATTGTGGAGGAGGTGTTGTTTACCCTTACAGATTGCGGTCTGTAGGTCAGGAAGTTGAGGATCCAGTTGCAGAGAGGGGAGCCAAATCCTAGGTTTTGGAGTTTGGATAAGAGCTTAGCTGGGATTATGGTGTTGAAGGTGGAGCTGTAGTCAATGAATAGGAGTCTGAAGGTGTCCTTGTTGGCGAGACACTCCAGGGATGAGTGTCAAGTCAGGGACAGTGGCTCGTTTCAGGGATCCACACATGACCTGTGCAGTATCTCCCAGTCAGCCATACACAAGTGCATAAGGGAGGTCACAGATGCGCTTGGATGGGATAACTTGGATGGGACCAGGTGAGCCAGGACACCAGGGCTATGGGCTTCACAGCAAGAACAACAGAAAGCACCACCCCCACTTCACGGCAAGATATTCATCTTCTCTGCCTGCACCCGGCCTGCCAACGATAAGTGAAGGCTATCCCACGTCGACAAATCCACTTTAACCCTACCCACCAGGCTTGTAAATTTCAACTTGCAGAGCTGGGCCCAGTCCCAAGCCACCTGCACCCCCAAATACCTGAAGTGAGTAGTCACTACACAAAACGGCAATTCCCCCAAGCCTGCTCCCATCCCCGGAGAAGGAACCGAAAAGCACTCACTCTTTTCCAAATTCAGTTTATATCCCGAAAAAGCCCCAAACCTCTTGAACAGCCTCATTATGTCGCCACCATGGGACCTGGGTTAGAAATATACAACAAAAGGTCATCAGCATACGATAAGACCCTGTGTTCCACAAGCCCCGCCCCCGCCCCCCTCACTACCACTTATCCGAATACCTCATCGCAATGGCCAAGGGCTCTATCGCCAATGCAAACAAGAGGGGGGGCATGGGATATCTCTGTCTCTTTGCCCTACGTAACTGAAAATACCCCAAATTCATCTCATTTGTACGCACACTTGCCTTTGGCTCCTTCTATAACAATTTAACCCACGCCACAAACTTTGGCCCAACCCCAAACCACTCTAACACTGTAAACAAGTAACTCCTCTACTCATTCATACGACTTCTTCGCATCCAGCAACACCACCACTTCCGGTTAACTCCCTTCAGATTGGGGGAGCACCATGTTTAATAAACACTGCCTCACCCTTTACAAATCCCGCCTGATCCTCCCCCAATCACCTGCAGAAGGCATCCTTCCAACCTGAGCGCTAACAATGACAAGAATCTTGGCATCCACATTAGGGAGGGATACTGGCCGATACGACCTACACGCCACTGGATCCTGTAGTAATATAATCAGGGCCTAGTTTTAAGGCCACTTAAATTGGGTATCTTAAATTAAAGAATTGGCACCTTAAATTAAAACTGCAGAAGCCTGCAGAATCCAAATGTACAGAACTCAGACAGGCATGTCTGGAGCAGCCCTGATAACCCATTAAGTAATTATCGCTCCTACTTGATTTGCATTGGCCTATTGTCCACAGTTCCTGATCACCCATCAAGCAATCATCGCTCCTCCCAGGGCGGGCTCAAGTGCCCTGTCAACAGGTCATCAACCAGACCATTGGGCACTGAGACCCTGCCTCCTGATACTCCATTGGCCAAAGGCAGGTGAAGAAAGGAGGTGAGTGGCGACAGGGGGATAAAAATAGGCATTCCAGACATCTAGGGAGCAAAAACTTGGAGCAAAGACTCGGTGTGTCAAGTGACCTTGACCAGACCAACCCTTTCCGCTCCTCCTCTTCAACTCTGGGACACTCCAACCTCCCCCCCATCCCCAAAAAAAGTCCCTTGTATCGGACCTAGGGGCTCCGACCTATACAACCTTTTACAAAACTCCTCAAATGCTCTGTTCACCTGCTCCGGCGTCTGCACCAGCCCCTTCACCCCATCCCGGACTCGAACAATCTGTCACGAGGCTGCCTGTCAGAGGAGCTGTCTCACCAACATGCAATTAGCCTTCTCCCCGTATTCATAAACTCCTCCCTTCGCCTGCCTCAACTGACATACTGCTTTCCCTGGAGACAAAATGTCAAACAGTGCCTGCAGTTCCTTTCTCCTGACCAAATGTTCCGGAGTGGGATCTTTCGCATACTTCCCATCAACTTCCAAGATTTCATCCAACAGCTTCTGCTGCTCCTCTCTTGCCTCCCTATCTACCTGTACCTTAAGCAGGATGATCTCACCCCTCACCACCACCTTCAGCGCCTCCCAAATCACCAACAGTGAAACCTCCCCATTCTTATTGAACCCCACTTAACCAATCACTTCCCCATCCTTGCATAAAAACTCGGATCCATAAGCAGCCCCACATCCATCCTCCACACTGGCCACTGTGCAGGTCCCTTCTCAAGGACCATGACCCAAAATAATAATCGCCCAGTATTCCGCTTTCCTCACCCCGACAACAAACCCCCCCCCCCCCCCCCCCCCCCCCCGCAAAGTAAAGAAATAAATCCTCGAATATACATTATGCACAGGCGGAAAAAAGGAATACTCTCTACCCCCGGATGTAAGAACTGCAATGGATTTGCTCTCCACCATCTTCATAAACCCTGCCAACACCTTCATTCCCCCCCACACCAAGCGCGGCCGAGACTGATCCATCTTCGGATGCAACACAGTGTTTAAGTCTCCAACTAAAGTTCACTGTTGTGTGTCTAGACTTGGTATCCATGATGTGGAGATGCCGGCGTTGGACTGGGGTGAGCACAGTAAGAAGTCTTACAACACCAGGTTAAAGTCCAACAGGTTTGTTTCAAACACGAGCTTTCGGAGCACGGCTCCTTCTTCAGGTGAATGGAAAGGCCTTTCCATTCACCTGAAGAAGGAGCCGTGCTCCGAAAGCTCGTGTTTGAAACAAACCTGTTGGACTTTAACCTGGTGTTGTAAGACTTCTTACTAGACTTGGTATGGCAGCCAACATCCTCTTCATAAACCCGACATCATCCCAATTTGGGGCATACACACTGACCAACCTCCCCTCTAATTCACCTGTCACTACAACGTTTCTGCCCCCCTGATCTGCCACCACACTCTCTATCTGAAACCTAACTCTTACCCACTAGCACCCCTACCCCTCGGGCCCTGCTATCAAAGCCCGAGTGAAACACCTGACTCACAACCCTTCTGAAATCTGACCTGGTATTTCATCCTCAGGTGGATCTCCTGCAACAGCACTGCGTTGGTTCTCAAGCTCTTCAACTGTGTGAAAACTCTCACTCGCTTCACTGGTCCACCCACCTCCCGCATGTTCCACATTACCATTCGGACTGGGGGTTTCTCACCCCACCTCCCCTCCTATCAATCATGACCACGGCCCCTGACCCCATCACATAAATGGGATCAAGCCCTGTCCCTCATAACCATTAACCAGCTACCATTCCCCCCTTCCCAGAAACCCCCCAACCACTTCCTCTTGAAGCCACCTCTCTCTGCGTACTCCCCAACCCCCTCCATTCATATCTCCCAGGCCCATTGAAACCTGTCACACACAGGCTCGGATGGCAGCAGTCCCTCCCCCCCCCCCCCCATCTCACTCAAGTTCACTAGCCAATTTAAGTTTGCTAGCGAGGTGGCCCCCAACAGAACCCCTCTCCTCACATGCCTTGTACAAAAACTAACAGAAAAACCCATTCCCAGCCTTCTAAACAACTCAATTTGAAAACCTCAAACCAATGGCAAAAAATGCCAACACGTTACCCCAACATCACCAAAGTGTCCCTCCCAACCACAACATAAGAAAATAAAGTCCAAACTTAATTCAGTCCCAATTATTCAGTCCTCACGAATGTCTTTGCCTGCTCCGCCATCTCAAAGTAAAAGTCCTTGTAGTTACACGTAACTTTGCCGGGTAGACCACCCCAAACTGCACATTACTGTTACAAAGCGGTGCCTTTGCCCTGTTAAAGGCCAGTCACCATCTTGCCAGTTCCACCATGAGGTCTTGGGAGATACGAATCACACTGCTTTCCCACCTCACCTCACGAATCAGCTTGGCCCATCTCAGCACCTTCTCCTTCGTCTGAGAGCTGTGAAAGCAGACTACCACAGCTCTAGGTGGATCATTCACCTTCGGCTTCAGTTGGAATGACCGATGAGCCCTATCCAGCTCAAAGAGAGAGTTGTCCTCCTCCAACAACTTAGCAAACATCTCTGAGAAGTACTCCATTGGCCTCCGGCCCTCGCGCCCCTCAGGCAGTCCCACAATCTGCAAATTCTGCCTAGACCTGTTCTCCAGGTCCTCTACCTTGGCTCTCAGCCCATTATTACTCTCCTCCACCTCTCCCATCAAGGCAAACTGGTCGCTGTTTTGTGACAATGCCTCCTCCACCCCTTTCAACACCTCCCCTTGCTCCCGCACCACGTCAATGTCTTCCCAAGAGCCTCCTTTATCGGCACCAACATATCATCCACCAACTGTTTGGGAAGTCCCATCATCTCCTTCCCATGCCGCTCAAAATGTTAGCAAACTGCCGCTTGAACTCCATCATCATCACCTCCACTAGCGTGTCCACCATAATGGGTGCAGGCCCACCTAGCGAGCTTGGTCCCATCAACTTTCCTCCCACAGGACTCTGCACCGAACTTGAGCTCTCAGGCAGACTAGCTCTCATTCCTTTTCATCCCGTACTCTTCTGTTGGACTTTCAACATCTTCTAATTACCACAACCTTACTGATGACCGTTCATATAAAATTTCCCCCCAAAGCTGGGTGAAAAGGGGTCAAAAACAAAAGTTGTAGCAGGAGCCGCTCATCGTGTGATCACCACCTACATGTTGCTACCGGAAGTCGCAAACGCATATTTAAATGAGCAGAGAGCGAGATTCGGATCGCGATGACTTGCGAGATTCCGTTGGACCTCATGAGATGTTTAGATGTCGCGAATCTTGTGGGAGGCCTCTTGTGAGATTCAACAGCCTCATCCCGACACCAAGTCGGCCAACATTAGGTAATTAAGTTTTTGAAGTTTTTGTATCATAAGATATTTCAGATTTTTTGCCAGCTCCCAAAGTTACCGGAAGAAGTCTTACAACACCAGGTTATAGTCCAACATGTTTGTTTCAAACACTAGCTTTCGGAGCGCTGCTCCTTCCTCAGGTTCATTCATTCACCTGAGGAAGGAGCAGCACTCCGAAAGCTAGTGTTTGAAACAAACATGTTGGACTATAACCTGGCGTTGTAAGACTTCTTACTGTGCTCACACCAGTCCAACGCCGGCATCTCCACATCATGACCCAAAGTTACCATCACTGAATAACGTTGACGTTTCAATGTATCAAAAAGATATGATGCATATTCCTTTTACAACCCGTTTCCATAGGTCTCCCCCGTGTTCGAATGTTTTCTGTCCCTGTACAATCTGAATAAGTTATTAAGAAACAAGAGTCTTAATTCATTCCCAGGCTGTTTGCACTGTATGTAAACAACTGAAAGGTAAGAAAGTTGGTTAAAAATATCCACTGAGCCCTTTAAATGAGCACCACTTTCAGAAATGAATCAATCCTACTTGATAAGTACCTGATCCACCATCTCAAAAATTCACTCCCTCAGCACCAAATTTTGACAGCAATGTATACTGTTACAAGTGGCACTGCAGCATCTCGCCAATGCTTCTTCAACAGCACCTTCCAATTTTACCAGGACAAGGGCAGCAGAAGCATGGGTACAACACCACCTGTAAGTTCCCTTCCAATCGTTCCTTCACTATTGCTAGGTCAAAATCCTGGAACACGTTTTCTGATAGCATTGTGGGTGTAACTGCAGTGGTTCAAAAACACAGCCCACTATCACCTTCTCAAAATAGCTGTTAAAAATGGGCAATAAATACTGACTTTGCCAACATTCCATGGATAAATAAAAAATGACATCTTTGCATTTAATTATGAAAAAGTTCCAATCTCGGTTACATTTAGAGTTTAGACACTGGATTTTGAAGAACTATGCTGCATTAAAAAAAATTTTTTTTACAGTACCCAATTCATTTTTCCAACTAAGGGGCAATTTAGCGTGGCCAATCCACCTATCCTGCACATCTTTTGGCTTGTGGGGGCGAAACGCACGCAAACACGGGGAGAATGTGCAAACTCCACATGGACAGTGACCCAGAGCCGGGATCGAACCCGGGACCTCGGCGCCATGAGGCAACTATGCTGCAATTTTAATACCTAGCTATACAAGGGACTTATCAAAGTAAATGTAATCATTTAAGTGGGTGCAGAAGAAACAGTTCAGAGGTTAAATAGATCAAATTAATCACATTGGGCTACATTTTCGTCTTCATTGTGGTTAGCAGAGCTTTGAATGCCACAATGTACAGCAGACATTTGGGGCGAGATGCAGTTTATATGGTCTCAAACAATTGGACGTGCTAGTGTTTGAATAATACAGCCTAGAACGCCCAGTGTGACAACAGAATTGTGCTGCTCGCCAGAGCAAACGTATTCATGGAAATGTTCTTGTCCAGAGAAATAAAATCAGAAAATGCTGAAAGAAAACTCAGCAGGTCGGACAGGATCTGTGGAGAGAGGAAGAGTCAATGTTTTGAATTCATATGAGTCTATTTCAGTTTTTCTGATTTTATTTCCGATATCCTCTATCCGCAGTATTCTGCTTTTATTCTCTTGCCTAATATATTTGTAAAACTGAAAAGTATGGCAAAAACAAGCACATTTGTTATGTTATGTTCTTAGAATGTGAATATAAGTAGCAATTCATTGTCCATTGCTCATGGCCACAGGAAGATGGAAAGAACACCTATGCTTGAATTGCTGCAGTTCTTTTGGTAATGGTACTCCTGCAGAGTTTATACGAGGAAACCTGGGCCATTACCGAGTGAAGGAAAGGTGGTATATGAGCAAATCAGCATGGCACACGACTTGACGGGGTCTTGGAGGGACAATATTAACACCATATTGCTGCCCATTCTTCACAGTGGTGGAGTTCACAGGTTAATAATAATAATCTTTATTAGTGTCAGAAGTCTTACATTAACACTGCAATGACGTTTCTGTGAAAATCCCCTAGTCGCCACACTCCAGCGCCTGTTTGGGCGCACAGAGGGAGAATTCAGAATGTCCAATTCATCTCACAGCATGGGCGCGATTCTCCGCTGCCCATGCCCGTTGGGAGAATAGCGGGAGGGCCTCCCGACATTTTTTGCGCCCTCCCGCTATTCTCCACCCCCCTCGCCCGACCCACGTCACGAATCGGCACTCGCCGTTTTTTACGGCAAGCGCCGATTCTCCGCAGCCGATGGGCCGAGCGGCCGAGCCTTTGCATCCATTTTTTCACGGCAGCAAACACACCTGCTTGCTGCCGTCGTAAAAACGGGCGCTGAATGCCCGTTTGGGCCATCCAGAGGCCCGTTTATGGCGGGAGCACCACCGTTGTGCTCGGGAGGGGACAGGCCCATGATCGGTGCCCACCGATCGTCGGGCCTGCGTCCAAAAGGGACGCACTATTTCCCCTCCGCCGCCCGACAAGATCAAGCCACCACATCTTGTCGGGTGGCGGTGGAGAAATGCGGAACCGCGCATGCGCGGGTTCCGTCAATGGCGTGATGACGTCACCCGCGCATGCGCGGGTTGGAGCCGGCTCCAACATGCGCATGCGCGGCTGACGTCATACAGATGCCAGCCGCGCGTCATCTTGGCGCGCAGCCTTAACGACGGCCGTTAAGGCTGCGACGGCATGATTCCCAGGGTCCCGCTCCTAGCCCCGATGGGGGGGGGGGGGGGGGGGGGAGAATCGGGTCCCGGGAATGGGCGTGAAGGCTGCCGTGAAACACGGCCAGTTTCACAGCAGCCTTTACGACTCTCCGCATTTGCGGAGAATCTCGCCCCATGTCTTTCGAAACTTGTGGTAGGAAACTGGAGCGGCCTGAGGAAACTCATGCAGACATGGGGAGAATGTGCAGACTCCGTACAGACAGTGACCCAAGTCGGGAATCGAACCTGGGTCCATGGCGCTGTGAAGCAACAGTGCTAACCATTGTGCGTACAAATAAGGGATTCTAATAAAATCTAAATTGCATACGATCATCTTTGTTTCACACTAACTTCATTGCAATGTTAATGTAAGCCAACTTGTGACAATAATAAAGATTATTATTATTATAAATGTTGATACAAATGAATATACCTACAGTTTTTTAGCTCACTCAATACTTGGTTTGTTTATTCATACTATTTGAAGCATGTATTTCCTAAGAACCTCAGTGGTTTTACTTCAGGGAAAGCAGTGAGCTTGCTATCAAAAACATTTAAGCATTTCTCTTGTTAATTTCCATCCATACTTTTAAAAATGAATGGGTTGCAGAAAATGGGGTCAATTTCTTGAGTCAAATTGAATGATCACTCCTAACAGACAAGTCTGCACTGAATGCCACTTGAATGCACAGTGTGAAGCCAGAAGTTTGGTGAGTGGGGGAATTCAGTGAAGAGGGGTGCAATAAATTAATTCAAATAAAATTAAAATAATTAATACATTAAAGATGGTAGGACAGGTGACGTCTCACAGCTGTAGCATCTGGGAGCGCCTGGATGACATGGCATTGAGCTTCGGCTCAAAGTTAATTAGCTGGAGGTCCGGCTGCAGACATTGTGAGGCATCAGGGAGGTGGAAAATTACCTGAACACTTTGTTCCAGAAGGCAGCTGCACCCCTTAGATTGGCGTCATCTGATCTGGTCAGTCATCAGGGACACGGGGGTGTGACTACATGTCAGGCAGATAAGGAGATCGAGAAGGTGAGCGTGATGGAGCCTCATTCCTTGAACACACTAATTGGTGGAGATGGCTAGAAGGGCTGAATGGCCAACTCCTGCTCCTATTCTCATGTTCTTATGTTCTTAATTAGCTGGCATGCAATTACATTATATGTATTCTGTGATAAATTGTAATCAAAGTTATTAAAATCTCTCTTGTTCAACTCTGAACATTTGATTGGCAAGTTGTAACATAATATTTTGATGATTCAAGCTTTGTTCTTCTTTGTGTGATAGGAATAATGCCTGTGGGATGCATGAAACCAGCTCGTTCAATTTATTGCTGAATTTATGACATTGGAAGTTATACAATGGGAGTTTCCAACTTTATTCACAATTGAATATATTGGGGGCGATTCTCCGAGTTCTGCGCCGGGCCGGAGAATCGGCACAACCGCGCCACGACACCCTGACGCCGCGCGCGATACTCCGAGGTGTGGAGAATCGGCGGCATTTGCGGTTGGCACGGCTCTGGCCGCGGGAATTGGCGGGGCCGCCAATTCGATGGGGTCTGGCCCGCGATCGGGGCCCACCAATCGGCAGACCGGCCTCTCCCCCACGGGCCTACTTTCTGGTGCGGCCAGCCCCTGAACAACGGCGCCATGTTGAGTCGGGGCCGGCGCGCTAAAGAAGTCCCTCGTGCATGCGCAGGTTGGCGTGGCGGAAAGGAGGCTGGAGCAGCGTGAACCGGTCCCGCGCCGTGCTGGCCCCCTGTGGCAGCTGCACATGTTCAAGTGCAGCTATGTCTAGTCTAATCTGAATTTCGCAAGGTGGGTATGGGCAATATGACGGGCGGGATTCTCCCAGCCCGGGGCCGGGCTGGAGAATGCCCGCTACCAGGCTACACCGCCCTGACGCCGCGGAGCGGAGAATCAGAGCCATTGGCGCCGGCGCGTTTGGCGCGACACCGGTCGCGTGCCGCTGTACGGGCCCGGAGAAAGGCAGAGTCCCACCGGCGTCGTCCACACCTGGTCGCAGCCGGTGAGAATTCTGCGCGCAGGGTCGGAGGACGGCCTGTGGGGGGGGGGCCTCTGGCCCGGCGGGGGTCTCCGATGGGGTCTGGCCCACGATCGGGCCCACTGATCAGTGAGCCGTCCTCTCGCTCACCTATTTTCTTCCGTGCGGGCCCCTGAACTCCCGTGCCGTGTTGCGTCAGGGCTGGCGCGTTGAGGGAGGCCACCGCGCATGCGTGGGTTGGCACCAGCACCACTGCGCATGCGCGGATCCCGCGCCGCACAGTTCGCGCCGGGATGGGAGGCTGGAGGGTGCGTGAACCGCTCAAGCGCTGTGCTGGTCCCCTGTAGGGGCCAGAATCGGTACTCCCAGCGGCCCGTTCACGCCGTTGTGAAACACGATGGTGTTTCTGTCGGCGTGGACACTCTGCCGTCAAATGGGAGAATCAGACCCGACATGTCCACATTAGACATGGCATGATAATAGCTAAACTTGCCAGAGATCTTTGAAGATTTAGATCATGGCTGATCTCTTCCTGGTCTCAAATCCACCGCCCTACACGCTCCCCATATCCCGTTCACCCATTTTGGAGATGTGAGATATCCTTTTGGAAATATTCCCCAGGAAAAAAAAATGAAAATGAAAATCGTTTTTGTCACAAGTAGGCTTCAAACGCCACATTCCAGCACCTGTTCGGGGAGGCTTGTACGGGAATTAAACTGTGCTGCTGGCCTGCCTTGGCCTGCTTTCAAAGCCAGTGATTTAGCCCTGTGCTGAACCAGCCCCTAATAATAGTGGACTAGACAGCTGGCTTGTAATGCAGAACAAGGCCAGCAGCGCGGTTTCAATTCCCATACTGGCCTCCCCGAACAGGCGCCGGAATGTGGCGACTAGGGGCTTTTCGCAGTAACTTAATTGAAGCCTACTTGTGACAATAAGCAATTATTATTATTAAGTAGGCAATTCAGCCGTACGAGCCTGCTCCGACATTAAATCAGATCGAGGCTGATCTCTTTCTGATCTCAAATCCACCTCCCTACACGTTCCCCATATCCTTTTCACCCATTTTTTATATCACGAATATACCTACCTCCCTCTTGAAACCATTTAATGATTCACACTCCACCGCACCATTGGGCAGCGAGTTCCACAAATTCACCACCCTCGTGAGAAGTAGTTCCTCCTCATCTCAGTTTTAAACCTACCGTCTCTCAACCTGTATCTATGACCTCTTGTTCGAGATTACTGCACAAGGGGAACATTTGGTCAATGAACACTTTATCAATCCCTCTTTGTATTTTATATACCTTGATCAGGTCCTCTCTCATTCTTCTGAACACCATTAAAACATCAGTGCTTGCTATTGCACTCTGTTGACATTCGTCCAGTACTTGTCAGTTTACAGTTTGATTGACAGCTCCACGTGCTTATGAAGTCTTCAGAGTGGAACTGAATGAGTTTTTACCAATGTTTTCTTAAATGGTAAATTCATCAACAGACATTTCAAAGTTTTATTTAGTTCCAGTATGGGACCTGAAGTCTGTCTCTGCTGTATACTGGGTGAATTGGCATGGGGGGTGTAAGGGCAAAGGGTGGTGGGGTTGACATGAGTTGATACAAAGTTGGCAGAGAGGCTATAAAGAGACATGGCGTGTGCAAGGAGGGGCATAGGTTGGCATGGAGGGTATGAGGATTCATGGGAGATGTATGGGATGGGGACATGAAATAACATGGGTTGGCATGTATGGAGCATAGGGAGTGCATGTGTGTCTGTGTGTGTTGACGGGGGTAAAGAGATGTGAGGAGTGAGGACTGGAGGGTTGGATTTTGTTTCGTTCTTTTTCACAGGTTGAACAAAGTGCTGGATCACTGAGGCTGGCCTTTCACAAAACCCGGATTCACAACCAGCACCCTCTGTGCTGGCTCTGAACTGTTTACGAGGGCCACAGGCATGACACCCGTAACACCCAGCAACCACCTCCCAGAATGAAATTCAAATTTCGAAGGTACACTTTTTCAGGAGTCAAGTTCGCAAAGTTGGGAATTCTTTTATATTTGTGTGCACCTGACACAAGAGTGAAAATTCAGGCCAACAGTTCCATTTGCAACATATTCACATAGGTAGCTAAGACTTCTGAACTTAATAAGCAATAAAAGTCTGCAATAGGAATGATCAGAACTAAAAAATTATTTGTGCTTTCATTAAATATCCATACATTAAATGTTATGTCATTCCACTGATAGCTCATAACAAATTTTCTCTCAGCTCCTGTTATTCTCTTCACTGCTCTTCACAGAGTGAAACTGACTAAGCAGGTGTGAAAGCAAAAGTACATGTCTTGAGGTAGGTGAATTTGAAAATGTCAGAAATTCAGGGCTTTAATGGCATATTTGCCACGTAATTCAAAGAGAATATAAACATATGAGAATTCTGAGGTTACCTTTTAACTGCACAATGTTGCCAACTATTAGCAAAATTTGATATCATACAAACAACACCAGACAAGTAAATATCAGTAAGCAAATGACTAAGCAGAGGGCTAGCTTAGAAACATTGCATTTTACTGGCGAGAAGACCATTTATTGCCCATTACGCTGGTGTGTAAAATGTAGCTCAGTTGGTAGCACTCTCGCTTCTGAGATAGATGGGTTCCGCTACAAGACTTGAATACAGAAAACGCGGCTGACACTCTGATGGAGTACTGAGGGAGTGCCATCTTTCAGATGAGACATTCAACCAAGGCCCTGTCTGCACTGTTGGGTGAGCATTAAAAAATCTCTTGGCACTTTTTCGAAGAAGAGCAATGGTGTTAATCCCAGTGTCCTGCCCAATATTTATCCCTCAATCAACATCACAAAAACAGGTTATGCAGTCATTATCACATTGTTGTTTGTGGGAGCCTACTATGTACGAATTGGTGACTGTGTTCCCTACATTTCAGCAATGACTACACATCAAAAGTTCTTCATTGACTGTCCAATGATCATGGAAGGTATTCTATAAACTCAAGTTTTTCTAGTTTTCTGACACAGCTATCAAGACAGAAAGAATTTACACTCATAGAATGTTTTTTATAAACATTTTAGATCTACATTTGGTGAATCTAAAAGCAAGCTTGAGACGATCAATAATTGAGTCAGAACATTAATACAGAAGTAAATACTGCAGGTGCTGTTTCTTCTGATGAAAGGTCATGGATCTGTAAAATAGAAACTAGGAGCAGGAGTCGGCCATTTGGCCCTTCGAATCTGCTTCGCCATTCAATATGATCAGGCTGATCCTCTAATAATAATCTTTATTTGTGTCACAAGTAGGCTTACATTAACACTGTAATGAAGTTACTGTGAAAGTCCCCTAGTTGCTGCACTACAGCACCTGTTTGATACACTGAGTGTGAATTCATAATGTCCAATTCACTTAACAAGCACATCTTTCGGGACTTGTCGGAGGAACCCCATGCAGGTACGAGGAGGACGTGCAGACTCTGCACACACAGTGACCCAAGCTGGGAATCAAACCCAGGTCCCGGGTTCTGTGAAGCAACAGTGCTAACCGCTGTGCTACCATGCCACCCACAATGCAATATCTCGATACAATATTTACGTTTTCTCCCCTTACCCCTTGATGCCATTAAAATCTAAAAAATGATCGATCTTTCTTGAATATATTCAGTCTCTTGGTCTCTACAGTCTTCTGTGGTAGAGAATTCCAAAGGTTCACTACACTTTGAATGAAGAACTTTTTCCTCAATCTCAGTGCTAAGTGGTCTACCCCGTTTCCTGAAACTGTGTCCCCTGGTTCTAGACTCCCCAACCAGGGAAAACATGCCCCCTATGTCTAGCCTGTCCAGCCCTATTAGGATTTTATAAATTTCAATCGAATCTTCACTCATTCTTCTAAACTCTATTTAATACAGGCCCATCGAACCGATCTCTCTTCATACCAACATTGGATCGGAGATTTGAAGGGCCTTTAAAAATGTCAGGCAGAATCTGGATCGAGAAGTTCTTCCCCAATTTACGACAGATACTATTTTCATGGTTGGAGGACAATAGGAGTGGGAAGTGACTCCGACATGAAGTAAACCAAACTCAGCAGGGCCATTTGTACTCAATGCTTCAAATACATCCCAGCTTCACTGGAGCAAGTGTCTTTTCCTACAGTGTAGGGGTTATGAATGTTTAAATAAATCATAAATGCTCAAGAGTGGTGGATAAGGTCTGTGGAAATGTCAAGTAACTTAAATCCCTAGCTCTTTAGAAATTAATAAAATGCCTGCTGAGTCTGTGGGAGTCCAAAATAAAATCTGTTCTATCAAGACCAGCAGGTGTTGTCCATCCCTAATTGCCCTTGAACTGAAACACCTGCTTGGCCATTTCAGAAGACAGTTAAGGGTTGACCACATTGTTGTGGGTCCAGAGTCACATGTAGGCCAGACCAGATAAGGATGGCAGATTTCTGTCCCCAAAGGACATCAGTGAACCAGATGGGTTTTTTACAGCAATCAATTATATTTTCACGGATACCATTACTGAGACTCGCTTTCAGATTTTATTAATTGCATTCACATTTCACCAGCTGCTGTGGTGTGATTTGAACCCATGTCCCCAGAGCATTAGTTTAGGCCTCTGAATTGCTGTCCACTGAATTTAACATTATGTCACTATCTTCCTCGAATGTACCATTATTAATGCTGATTGATTTCCGCAACTCATTTTAAAGTGGAGGTGTTGAAAGTTCAGACTTTGTCTTTGATGTGGGGTTATGAACAGAAATGTTTGTTTTTATAAGTTATTAAGTACTTGGGGAGATTTAAATCTATGAATGAACTTTAATGAATGATTCTGTTTTTTTATCGAGTGAACTCTTGTATTTCAAAATGAATTTGTTTCTTCTCAGCATGGTCCTGAGGTCTGCTGATGATGGATACTGAGTGAGTTGGCATGAAGGGTGTAAGGGGAGAGGGTGGTGTGTCGGCAACATGGGTTAGCATGAATTAGCACTAAGTTGACATGGGAGCTCTGAAGCATCATGAGGATGGGTGGGGAGTCACAGGTTGGCATGGGGTCTATCAAAGGCCATTGGGAGTAGGGGGGTGAAGAGGGCTGTAGGATGATGGGATGAGAGTATAGATCTTGGGCGGGATTCTCTCAGCCCGGGGTCGTGCCACGCCGCCCCGTCACCCCGGCACCGGGATGCAATTCTCCGCAGAGCGGAGAATTGGCGCCATTGGCCCCGGCGTGGTTGGTGCGGCGCCGGTTGGGGCTGCTCTAGGCGGCTCCCCCGGCGATTCTTGGCCCGGGATGGGCCCAGCGGCCATCGTAAAAAACCCGAGTCCCGCCGGCGGGACCTCGTGTGGAAGGACCCGAGGGCGACCTGTGGGGGGGAGCCCGCTCTGATGTGACCTGGCCTGTGATCAGGGCCCACCAATCGGCGGGCATGCCTCTTGGGCTGGGGGCCTCCTTTCTCCATGCCAGCCCCTTTAGCCCTGCGCCATGTTGCATTGCGGCCGGCGCGGGAAAGCCACTGCGCATGTAGGGGCCAGAATTGCTGATCCTGAGGACATGTTGACGCCATCGAGAAACGCGACGGCGTTTCCGACGGGCATCAACACTTAGCCTCAGGATCACAGAATCCCACCCCTTATGTTTAAGATGTGAAGGGGAGGTGGATTGGCCACTCTAAATTGTCCCTTAATTAGAAGAAATGAATTGGGTAGTCTAAATTTTTTTTTTCAATTAGTAAATCATAGGGTTAGATCCCAGTAAGGTCAGGGCAAGAGGAAGTTGTTCTGGAGTGATCAAAACACCTTCACTCTTTTGTTCCATGAGGATTTGTGTGATCACAGGGAAAAGGGGAAAGGTGTACAGCAGATTCCCTTTTATTTTAGCAACAGCACAGGCAGCCCTCGGTCTCAGGACACAACTGGTTCCTGAAAACCATGTGGTAAGTCGAGACATCAGAAGTCGGAATCGGTTTTCCCATAGAAACGTTGTTATAAATGGGGGGTTGGTTCCTGAACCACAGCGCGATACACTATTTTCATTGAATAGTGAAAGGTTTTTGAGATCTTGCTTCAGTATAATTGCCTTACATTGTTGTATTTCCCATGATATAATAGGGCCTACACTTTCAAAAAAACGTCTATACTGTATCTGAGTAGTTTGTCCTTCCTGGGATTGTTCAAGGTGAAACATGAAGGAACATAATAATCGATAAAGACCATCAATTTGCCAGCGTGGCATCATCAAGTAGAATTCGGTTTTGTAAAGTCGAACAGGGTGTCAATTTATAAATGCTATAAATGCCGTTCGTTGTAACTCAAACATCGTAAAGTCGAGGACTGCCTGTAAAGCTTGAAAAACAAGCAACAGAAGTCTGCAGAAGATCGTCACTTGGTGACTGAGGATTCCGACGAAAGTCTATTAATTTAGATGTAGAAATGCAATTAGGCTACTTTTTCAACTCCTCCACATAACAAATTCCAGCTGTATACCTTCTTTCAATAAAATTGGAATCAATGGATATGTCTAAGAAGCTGTCTTTCATTATTAGGGAGCAGACTATTGAGTGCTGTGTGTTGTACCTTTTCTATAAACAAGTTTTTTGATAAAGAAGTTATTTATGCTTCATTACAAAGTGAAGCTTGGCTCTGGGCCAAGTTCTGGAAAATGGGATTAGAATGCTTCGGTGGTTGTTTTTGACCGGCGCAGACGTGATGGGCTGTAGGGCCTTTTCTGTGCTGTAGACCACTACGACCCAATGAATGATCCCTTTTTAATGAATCAAGCTACATATTTCAGTTTTGAGTTCATTCCATTAATTTAGAAATAAAATGACACAAACGTCAAGGGTGCTGTAGTTTCAGATAAAAGTATTTTCTTTTCCACATTGATCTTCTTGTTCAGTTTTAAATTTTGGGTGCGATTCAACTAAATGGGAACAAAGTCCCAGAGCGAACAATTTGCTGCTTGCTTCCCCGTGCATGGCTATATAACATCACTCACATTAAATAAGGGGCCTCAGCGGGGAACGCATGGCCGAGGCCGCACATAGCCCCGTTTTCTACACTGAGGAGCTCTGCTCGCCGTAACTCCTCAGCACAGTGAGAGGCTCACGACGTGACTACCGACCCCTCCAAGTCCAAACGCACTATGGGAGGGTCTCCAGCAACCCCCCCCCCCCCCCCCTCCAACATCCACGCAGGGCACCCTGGCCCGATCGCCAGCGCATTAAAAAATGACTGGCAATGCCAACCTGCCACCCTGGCAGTACGACCTTAGCAGTGCTAGGCTGGCAGTACCCGGGTGCTTTTATCGGCCACGCTGTGCCATGGCGAGCTGCTTGTCGGGCACGACTGCTCCATGTTTGTGTGGACCAGTACTAAACGGTGTCCTGGCGAGGTCACCCAGGCGGCCGTTAGTTGCCGGGCGGCAGAAGAATCCCACAAACGCATATTTAAATGAGCCATACGCCGATCTGGATCACACCCAGTGAGGGCGGGATCCTGGTTGCGACATCTCGTGAGATTCCGTTAAATCTTGCGAGATGTATCGCCCGTTTAAAATTAAATGAGAGGCTTCTCGCGAGTTTCAATGGCCTCATGCTGACACCACGTTGGGTGTGACGTGGCTGCTTAATCACGCCTTTTATTTTAAATACATTGCAGTTTTAAAATTAATCAAAATCAGAAGTCTCTGCATGTAACTTTTCCATTTCAAGAGCTTGTTTATTTTACCATTTGGCATAGTGAAGTTGAGAGAACGGCTGACAAAATTTTGAAAATTAGGCTAGAGATTATGACAGTGCAGCATTGCAGCAACAAAACACAACAGATGGGCAGCAGGCAAGAATTTCATTCGCCAATTCCAACTTCAGCCATCTCACTCAGGGGGAGCTGTCAATCAGAAGCTGAACACAGAACAGGCTTGCATGTCATTTTTGGACTGTTCTTCAATTTCTATCAGGCATTTACAGATCAGGTAATGCTCATGCCGGGGGCGGCACAGTTGCCAGCACTGCTGCATCACAGTGCCAGGGACCTAGGTTTAATTGCAGCCTTGGTTGACTGCCTGTGTGGCGTTTGTATATCCTTCCCGTGTCTACGTGGTTTCCACCGGTGCTCCGGTTTCCTCTCACAGTTCAAAGATGTGCAGGTTAGGTGGATTTGCCATGATAAATTGCCCCATAGTGTTGAAAAAGGTTGGGTGGGATTACGGGAAGGGGATGGGGGCCTATGTAGGGTGCTCTTTCACAGGGCCACTGCAGATTCAATGGGCCGAATGGCCTCCTTCTGCACTGTAGGGATTCTTGGAGAAAGCAAAACTCCTTTGTACAGCACTGCAGTTATACTATAAACGCAGCTTAATCCAATATTAGGACCTAACAGCATATCATAACAAAATGGAGTCAGATTGCTTGGAGCACGCAGTTTCTTTTCATTTCACTTAAGAGCCATTTAGGTTTCAAAACCGATTTGTAGTCAATGATTAGGATCAGTGAGAAATTACTTGACTTGACAGTGATATCAAACTTGTGGAGTATAAATCCATTTTTTGCATGCCATTAATAGTGGGTTTCCTCCGGGTGCTCCGGTTTCCTCCCACAGTCCAAAGATGTGCGGGTTAGGTGGATTGGCCATGCTAAATTGCCCGTAGTGTAAGGTTAATGGGGGGATTGTTGGGTTACGGGTATACGGGTTACATGGGTTTAAAGTAGGGTGATCATTGTTCGGCACAACATTGAGGGCCGAAGGGCCTGTTCTGTGCTGTACTGTTCTATGTTCTATGTTCTAATTCATGTCTTCAAACTCATAAGTAATGTGTTGCTCTGGAACAGCAGAGAAAGGGAAAAATGGAAAAGGAAACAGAAGAGTAAACAAGCTAAAAATGGAGGCTATTCTCCATAAATTGACCTCAGATCGTAAAACGTATGACATAATAATTAGAGTGGTGAACTGCATTTTTGCTTTGTTGGCATATGAAAATTACAATTGTGAATGTATGAAATGAAGGACAGGATTTCCACGCACCTCAAAGCGTGCTTCGCGACGTGATGAAGATCACGCGACTGTCAATGGGGTTTTCCGTACTACACTCCGCCCACCCCCCAGCAGGGCCGGAAGATCCCACCGGAAAATTCCGGCTGAAAAGGGAGCTTACGCATTGCAATGATGCGCTGCGGAGTTAAAGAACACGTTTTGCCCAACAGAAATTCAGAGAGAATTGAAGATTGCACTGGTCAGGTTGTCATCACTATGAGAGTCTTTTAGCTATTTCATCCTCTTTGCATCTACAATATTTCCCAACATTCCTTGAAAGCAGGTACAATGTGTTGAGTTTTTCTTGTAGAATTTGCCTACCAATTGCAAACGTATAAAAACTTAAACTTTCTGTAAAGCGGGACATAAAATAGGGCCACTGTGCTCTATTGACTACTTTCTCATGTCTGAAACACCCTTGAGCTAGCAATCCATTCTCTCCATATCTGTTTAATTTACTTCAAATAAATTTAGATCAACATGATTAGAAGCCAGTCTAAAACACTGAGATAATACTCTTTCTCAGACTTAAAAAAAGACCCAAAGGATAAATCATACAGTTTATTTTGTTGGTTTGTACAGAAATAGTATTTAAGAATATATCTTACAACAAAGCAAATGCGACTCGCATCCCATGTTTTCAAGATTTCTACTGTCTTCAAAAGCAGAGATATTTGTGGCCGCTGGTTAATTTAAAACACTTGCCAATGCCATAATGGTAAGCTTGTCAGATGACTGAATATGTAGATCACTGACAGATTTTACATTTCCAATCCCATTATTGCCTGTTAAATGGAAGCATTAAAGTAAGATGGAGATGGGAACACATGGAAATGTGAGATGGACGCTAGGTAGATGAAATTTATAAGTACAGTAGAACTGTGGGGATACAGATATGAGTGTGCTGACAGCTGAGTTGTATATGGCTCTATGTCAAGCTGTCAAAATATTTATTTTGAATCGCAATTCAATTGCAATTCAATTGGATTCGCAATTTCCTAATGCCCAGACAGAAATACACCAATAAGCATAACTGCATATTTCATAGTTTGTTTTTGTTGTTTCAAGCAGCCGTAGCTTAAATTAGAATCTGGGAGGTGAATTAGAGTATATACGCAGTGTAACACTAAAAAAAAACAGCATACTGAAGGCTGAAGCCTGAAATGTTTAAACAGCTGCCAGATATATTTTCTGGTATTTTATTGCCGTATTAATGCTGAAAGAGATTACCTCAAAATTTACAACCTTCCTCAAACCCTATCATGCTATATTACATATATACACATTGAAACAATACCTACAAAACAAACATTACTGGACACCATTTCAATACCTATATCAATTAGTAATGTCACATCTATCTTACTTCACTATCAAAATCACTTCTTTTTAAACTGGAGAAATATACAGCACAAGTAAAATATAGGAATATTCCTTATTGGCCCCAATAAGGCATATTTTTAAAATCACTTAATAAAGTCTATCTATAGGGTTTAGATGGTGTCAATTGTTTTTCCATCATAACATTTTTCTTGTGACATAATCAACTTGTCTACAACCCAACAATGCGCAGTGCACTTCGTAAGTACCAGTGCGCAAAGAAAATCTTGGGTGGGATTTAGTGGGCCTGTTAGTCATGGATGAGATCCTGAAGGAGATGCCAATGCACTTACCAGCCCAAGGGGATGGGGGCGAGGGCAGGGGGGGGGGGGGGGGGGGTACAGAAATATGAAGTGGCTATCCAGGACATTTAGGTGTAAAAGACTGATGGTAATGAGGTCTTGGAATTATGCAGCCTGAGTGAGAAGTGTGCCTATTGGTTTTGCCTAACCCTGAAGCGGATAGCAACTGTGCCCTCTAACATTCCTGAGACTCATGTTCATCAAACTAATTGGCCATCAAGAGTTAATCCTTAACAATGTCAGCTACCCCCCAGTCTCACCAATATGGAGTGGTGGCGTTTCCTTGTTTGACCGTGAGTGTATGTGGAATGCTACTTAGTTGATTTTGAAACCTTTGTTACTGTTGACCGTTTAATAAACAAAATATTCTCAAAGTTAAGGAACCCAGAGTTTGTTGATTTAGTTTATTTGGTTGAATTCTAAAATAGTTTGAAGTTAAAGAATGGGCTGAAAACTCAGGGTTCAAGGATAAATGCTTGGGTACACAGGATCCAGAGGGACTTTATTTGCTTATATCCTGGACCCAGCAGCTACCATTGAGGACACATCAGTCCCAAAGCAGACATCACCGTCCAGTGGAGCTAATGAGGGCTAGGCGATCATAGAAACCTCTTGTCCGAATCCTCAGTGATATCGAGAAAAAGAGAAGGGAGAATCAGATGTGAGATCAAAGGCGACTTTGACTGGGTGAGGGCATAGTCCACAGACAGTTATGCAATGGAGATGGGATGGTCCCTGTGATGTGAGTGAGTGTTAGGTGCCGGATAAGGTGTGGGACTGGTTGCTTCCAGGTCTGCGAGGGTAAGGGGAGGTATCATTGCTAAACGGAAGCGACACCAACCAGACTGCCTCTCTTTCTCCCTCATCCCACACAGTGACCGAGGCATATCAGTATGGAGCCAGTGGAGCTAACTATTCTTCTTATCATAGTGCTGGAGGAATACAGACTCCAGCAGCAATGTGCGGCAGCACCCAGGGAGGACCCAGTGCCAGGAGGCCAGAGGACCACAGGGCAGGCTCAGGGGCCTGAGGCCACACCAGCCAAACAGGAAGCACAAAGGCACAGAAAGAGACTGATGGAAGACAGGACCTGAGTGTCCTTCATGCAGCTGTCGGACAGCATGTGTGGTAGGAGACTCCGTCTCACCAGGAAATCTGCGCGGTACATGTGCCACATTCTTTCCAACTTGGCACCAAGTGGAGGCAGAGGACACTCTCTCCCTGTGGCCATGAAGATCATGGCAGCCTTCAATATTTATGCGACGGGGTCGTTCCATGGTTCAACGGCTGACCCCTGTGGCATTTCGCAGGCATCTGCCCATAGGTGCACTCTATGCAAGGGCTTTGGACTTTATTCATTTCGACCTGGGCCAGTCCAACATGTGAGCTATAGGATTCAACATCATAGTTGATCTGCCACAGTTGCAGGGATGATCGATTAAACTCATGTTCCTCTACGCGTCCTGTGGCATCCGAGAATTCTCTTCAACAGGAAGGAGTTCCACCCACTCAATGTCCAGCTGGTGTGTGACCACCAGATGATGTTCATGCATACATGTGCCCGTTTTCCAAGGAATGTGTATGACAACTACATCCTCGGGAAATTGCAAATCCCTGGAATTTTCAAGATCACCCCAGGCTGGAGGGATGGCTTGTAGGGAACAGGGAATATCCCCTGAGGTCTTGGTTGATGACAGCAAAGCACAGGCCTGAGACCGATGCAGCGGTCTTATACAACGAGGCTCTCACATAAGAACAAAAAAACTAGGAGCAGGAGTAGGCCATCTGGCCCCTCGAGCCTGCTCCGCCATTCAATTAGATCATGGCTGATCTTTTGTGGACTCAGCTCCACTTTCCGGCCTGAACACCATAACCCTTAATCCCTTTATTCTTCAAAAAACTAACTATCTTTATCTTAAAAACATTTAATGAAGGAGCCTCAACTGCTTCACTGGACAAGGAATTCCAGAGATTCACAACCCTTTGGGTGAAGAAGTTCCTCCTGAGCTCAGTCCTAAATCTACTTCCCCTTATTTTGAGGCTATGCCCCCTAGTTCTGCTTTCATCCGCCAGTGGAAACAACCTGCCTGCTTCTATCCTATCTATTCCCTTCATAATTTTATATGTTTCTATAAGATCGCCCCTCATCCTTCTAAATTCCAACTAGTACAGTCCCAGTCTACTCAACCTCTCCTCGTAATCCAACCCCTTCAGCTCTGGGATTAACCTAGTGAATCTCCTCTGCACACCCTCCAGCGCCAGTACTTACTTTATCAGGTAAGGAGACCAAAACTGAACACAATACTCCAGGTGTGGCCTCACTAACACCTTATACAATTGCAACATAACCTCCCTAGTCTTAAACTCCATCCCTCGAACAATGAAGGACAAAACTCCATTTGCCTTTGTAATCAACTGTTGCACCTGTAAACCAACTTTTTGCGACTCATGCACTAGCACACCCAGGTCTCTCTGCACAGCGGCATGCTTTAATATATTATCATTTAAATAATAATCCCGTTTGCTGTTATTCCTACCAAAATGGATAACCTCACATTTGTCAACATTATATTCCATCTGCCAGACCCTGGCCCATTCACTTAACCTATCCAAATCCCTCTACAGACTTCCGGTATCCTCTGCACTTTTTGCTTTACCACTCATCTTAGTGTCGTCTGCAAACTGGGACACATTGCCCTTGGTCCCCAACTCCAAATCATCTATGTAAATTGTGAACAATCGTAGGCCCAACACTAATCCCTGAGGGACACCACTAGCTACTGATTGCCAACCAGAGAAACACTCATTAACCCCCACTCTTTGCTTTCTATTAATTAACCAATCCTCTATCCATGCTACTACTTTACCCTTAATGCCATGTCAATCTTTATCTTATGCAGCAGCCTTTTGTGTGGCACCTTGTCAAAAAGCTTTCTGGAAACCCAAATATACCACATCCATTGGCTCCCCGTTATCTACCGCACTGGTATTGTCCACAAAAATTACCACTAAATTAGTAAGGCACGACCTGCCCTATCCTCCACAGCACTGATGTCATCCCTTACTATTGCCCGGATGTCATCCTTAAATAACAGAGCTACACCACCTCCCTTACCATCCACTTTGTCCTTCCGAATAGTTTGACACCCTTGGATATTTAACTCCCAGTCGTGACCATCCTTTAACCATGATTCAGTAATGGCCACTAAATCATAGTCATTCACGATGATTTGCGCCATCAACTCATTTACCTTATTCCGCATACTACGAACATTCAGGTAAAGAACACTTATGTTGGCTTTTGTACCTCTGTTTTGAATCTTAACACCTTGATCAGTAACCTCTCCCAAGTTATTTTTCCTCTTAACTTTTCTCCTGACTTTCCTTGTCGTTGAACCCATATCTTCATGGAACAACCTGCCGCGTCGCTTTCCATTTATGTTTTTACTTCCCGTTTTATTCCTTTTAGTATTACTGGGCCTATTCACTGAGCTCCCCTCAGTCACTGTACCTTGTACTGTCGTCCTTTTTGATTTTTGATTATGGCTTCTCTGCCTTACACTTTCCCCCTTACTGCCTTTTGTTTCTGTCCCTGTTTTACTACCTTCCGAATTCCTGCATCAGTTCACATCCCTCTGCCACATTAGATCATAGAATTTACAGTGCAGAAGGAGGCCATTCGACCCATCGAGTCTGCACCAGCTCCCAGAAAGAGCACCCTGCCCTAGCCCACACCTCCATCCTGTCCCTATAACCCAGTAACCCCACCCAACACTAAGGGCAATTTTGGACACTAAGGGCAAATTAGCAAGGCCAATCCACCTAACCTGCACATCTTTGGACTGTGGGAGGAAACCGGAACACCCGGAGGAAACCCACGCACACAGGGAGAACGTGCAGACTCCGCACAGACAGTGACCCAAGCCGGGAATTGAACCTGGAACCTGAGTGGTAGCTGGAATGAGCACCAGAAGCCTCACCCTCATCTGGGACTGTCAATCCTGGAGGCCCGCCATTGTCTGTACCATGGTATTGAACTCCATCTGTCATGGTCCTCAGGCACTGAGCCATGCTTTGGAGTTCTCCTGTCATGGTCTGAGCCTGTTACCCCAGGCTTTTGCTACCCTTACAGTGTTGGCCTGGGTGCCATGCATCACAGGCAACATCTCCTATGTCAGAAGGCTTTGGGATTTCTCCATTCAGCCTTGCGTCGCACGAGTGTCACTGACAACTGATATACCCGGCTCTGCCTTTGCATCTCCAGCAGCTGAGGGACAAATGTGTCCAGAGGCATGGCACCTGCCTGGGGAACAGCTGTGCCCGTGGATCTAGCAGACCTCTGAGTTCAAATTCAAACAACTGATCAAAATTCTTACTGAATGGTGCAGTGGTTTGGCACAGGGCCCTTTCACCTTTGGCAGCTGGCTCTGAATTCATCCTAGACTGGCTTGCACTCTGCAGCAATGACATAAGTGCTTATTGAACCGATGCAAGAAGCATTTGGCAGTTAAATCAAACTGTCTAAGACAACAGTAGAACTCTTCCAACACCAGCATTCCACCGCTCTCATTGCGCCATTCAGAACTTCCTGCAGCGCACATTCTGACATTCCTTTTGTGTTGGAGGAGACAATATTATGCACAACGAAACCACTCGCCATAATATTCAAATATCACATATTTCAAAATAATGGGGGTGGTCCGCGGGATCACCAACGTAGACGGAAAATCAGGAGTGAATCGGGAAATGTGATTCTCTCCAGAGGAGATCATGTTTCACGACCCTTACTGGTGACATCACGATGTTCACAGCCACAAAGGGCAAGGACATCATTTTAATTTTGTGAATACATTTCAATGTAATTACCCAGCCCGCCTGACCCCCTCGTCGGCCACTGAACAGTCAAATTTTGCCAACGTGATGTCACATCGCCGAGGTTAACTTGAAGACGTGAATCAATCACGGGTTACCCCCGGTGGCACGGAGGTAAGTATATCCCTGGGGGAAAGAGGGGTATGCCCTGGCAGTACGCTGGCACTGCTCCTTGACACTGCCAAGTTGGGCCCATTGCCGACCTGGCAGTGCTGGCCTGTGCCAAGGGGCAGTGCCAGAGGAAGTACCAGGGGCAGACCCTCTGGGAGCCACAAGGGAGCGGCTTACCATTTTGTGTGGTGGGGGGAGAGCACCAAGGCCATTAAGGGAGGGACCTTCAGGCACGCGGCGGGCAGCTGACAGTGAAGGGGGAACTTGAATGCACTGGGGGAGTGGGAGGCAACGGTGAGTGGGCAGTGAAGGGTACAGTGGGGAGTGAGCAGTGAAGAGGGTGGAATTCTGGCGATACTTCCCACTGGACGACGCGAGGGGGAAAAGAGGCTGAAGGTTCTACAAGGGTGGGGGGAGGGGAACGCCAGCAATACCTCCATGGGGGGGGGGGGTGAAAGAGTTGACGTTCAGTTCTAACCAGGGTGGCCTTTAAAGATGGCACCCCGATCTCTGTGGAGTTAGCGTTGCCAATCAGGCCCCGTCCCACCAGAGTGATGGTGTAAATCTCACCCACCTGATTTTTTTTTCACTCAGAGAGACTCAAGATCAAACTGAACTGGTCTGTGCGCTGTACCCCCCGCTAGCTGGCGGTTTTCAATCTGAGCCTGACACTTTGAAAAAATATGATAAGGTTCCGCCCATATTCTTCAAACACTGTCCTATGCGCAAGACATGAATTGCTGTAGAATACCTTCTCTACTTTTCTCCCATTCCTGTCCTCAAAGTTCCCTATTATTCAAGGGAATAACAGTCTGATTAAAGTTTATGAATGAAAATAGCAGTCGATTATTTCAGTCAAAGGTAGAAAATGGAAAATTGTCATTCAAAAATTAAAGCAGACATGGTTATTTTGAAATAATCCATGAATACATTCATTAAGAGCTCAACGAGCAAAGGTCTGAATTACATGTAAGCCCAGCTATGATATGTTCAGTTTAGTATCCATTGAAAGAAAACACATTCGCTTATAAGACAGATAAGTGTACTCTCCTATCGAGGCAACATTACCGTGACAGGTAACGATGGGTAAATAAATGCACTTCAGATGATTTAGAATCCATCTGAGCTAGGTTAGCTCAGTACATTTCTGGTCTGATTTCATATTGAGAAAGCACTGTCAAACTCCTTAATATCTTTTACAATAAAAGTATGTAACTTAAACATAATTTTGTTGCTGCTCAGAAATTGTTGGGGATTCTAACATTATTGGATAAACTGGGTGGAGTGAGTCACTGAGCTCAACAAATGATCAAGCCAAGTTAATCTACAGTTTAAGCAACAACTTTACTGAAGGATTTGGCTAACAATTTGAAACTTAATTCAGCTCCCTGCTCAACAAGCTCATGCACACAAGAATATGCCAACAAAGTGGCTGGAATAAAAAGGAAACAAGAATTTTAAAATTATAATTGCTATTTAAGTCAGTTCAATTTGGAAATGTAGTACTGGTGGGACAACACTTTTTGATTATTTCCCCATGTTGTTTTTCCTCCAAAATATTAGTTATATGTCGTTACTACTGTGCCAAATACATATGGAGAGGATGATTTTGGCCAATGTAGGCTATTCGCGAGATTGGCGACGTGGGCACAAAATATCACGAGAGCCAGGAAATACAATTCTCGCCAGTGAGATTGCATTTCCCAATTTTACATTTATATACAATTAACGAGCCCCCGCCACATGATTCCCCCTCACTGAATGTTCATAACTCACCAACGTGGTCTCAGCAAGGTTAACAACAGCTATTTAAATGACAACTTGGCAGTGCCAGGTCGCCCTCTGCCAGGGGCAATGCCAGGGTGGACCCTCTGGGCAGCTCCATGGGAGGGGTGCCGCTTTTGTGTGGGGGAGAGCTGTTGCATATGAGGAGGGAGATTGCTTCTTAGACTGCAGTGTATGGGGGGCTGGGATGGGGAGGGACGAGATTGCCCCCCAGGAGTTTGGTGCTTGGAGGGTGTTGGGGGTGGGGTGGTGCCCCAAAGTTGGTTTGTGGGTGGGGTGAAGAAGGGGTGGAAAGCCCCTGGCTTGTGCTGCATGGTGGTGGTGGGGGGAGCCACCGATGCTTGTGAGGCCCCACCTGCCAGACTGGTATAAACCACGGCCACTCATGTTTTTCCCCTCAGAAAATCTGGCATAAAAACTCGGCTGTACAGCTGGAAAACTACACGGCAGTCTTGAATCAGAGCCTGACCCAGAAATAAATGGGAAAATTCTGCCCTTGGAGTTTATAATGTGGTTATTTTAAACAGAGTACGTGAAAATCAACAAGTAATTTAACAAGTAGATCATTGATGAAAGGTGATGCATGGGTTACAAACTGGTTTCTGAACTACTCAGGTCGAGATCTGACTAGTTCCTGTTTCCTCATACCATCAGAGAGAACCACCCTCTCTGCCTTAAGTGACTACATATTTTGCATTGTTCCACATTTCAAACATGTCAAATTTAATTTACTGAATACATAGTGCACAGACCTAATATAAAAATATGTAGACCCATAAGAATATTTACTGAATTGTAAAGAGCATTAAAGATTAAAACTAATACTGCCAATACATTACTTTTGTTGCATTCTGAAATTTAGGTAAATGCAAGATCTATTATTGTAATTACAAGATATATGAAAACATTTTTAAAAATTATATTCCATTTCTGCAGAGAATCGTCCTCATTCTGTACTAACTATAAGGAGTGAAGGCATTTTTCATGAGCCCAGACTGCCTCGCATGAAGCTTCAAAACAACTAGATCTGAAGGACCTTTTATCTCTTGCTGATCTTGCCTTTTATTAAAATCAGCAAGAAGTTTAACTGATGAATTGAAATTATAAATGTATTGCACAGTATTAAAGATTAAGGGACAGTGCATGCATGGCTCTGCATTTATAGCAACTGAAATGTGTTTTTATGTTAGTCATTAGACAAATAAATACCTTATCTCATTCAGGTTCCAAAAGAAAATACTGAGGGTTAAGATAGCATAAAGCACCTTTGCACAAACCCATGAGTGTCCTGGAAGCTCGCAACTACTGAATGATAACAGTTATTTCACTGTATTTCTTATTAGCTCTGCTCACAACGATTAAGATATTAGAATTTCACATATCCTTCCAAATGGGAAACACATGCAGCGTACGAATAATGACAAGCACATTTTCAGCAAATTATATCAGTACTTCTGGCTACTGAACTTTTCTGGTACAACTTACCATATCCATGAATGCCTCCTGAAGGGGAAATTATTCACATGCATCATTTCCATGGATCTTGGTTTGCAGGGATTATTCAAATCCTTAGAATTGAGTTGTGCCGATACCTTAATACACAATCAACTTCTGCAGCAATCTAACAGATCCTCTCTGTTAATCTTGACCACAATATATGTAGGGCCATTTTTGTACATCTTCAGTCATTGGATTGTTCATGTAAATCAGTTTAGAACCACACTGCAGTTTGAAATATCAGTGCAGTCATTGTTCCATTTATGACAATTTCTGAAGCTTAACATGAATTAATTGGGTAAACTCCTGTTTCTAGTGCATGAGGGTAATTAAAACAGTACTTAGGATCAAGTGCAAAGTGAAAAGCAGGTAGAAGCACTCCGACAGAAAATATACGCCATCTTCCAGCATTATGTAAAATTCCTACAATGTAAGAAGGCAGAGGCAGCTCTGCAGAAGACTCTGAATTATCATTAAAGGAAGGTGTATAGTTTTACTTTCTTTTTCTTCGTATTCTTTCTGCAAACCTTTCAGCTCCCTTGCAGCATACATTCATTTTGAAATTGACAGAAACCAGATACTTCTTCATTAAGTACTCCTTCTGGGGTGATGATCATGTTGATATTCACAATACTGTACTGCTACTAAATAAACTTTGCACTAATAGTTAAAAGACAATGGATTCAGTCATCCACATCTGTAGCAACGCACGGAGCCCTTACTACTCCAAGTCTCCGGTTGATGTTTTGCTGTCATCATAAGCATTTTTGCGATTGTTCACTCATTCTGATGTTCTTCAACAATGCATTATATTTCTAAAATAGATTTTTATTAAAGCAATGTGTGCTTCTATGGTTCAAGACAACTAAGCTCTTGGTCGTCTTAATCCATACAACCTGTGCAATTTGTCAGTAAAGTAAATAACAAAGAACAGAAGGATGTCAGTAGTGACACAGAGAAAGGTGAAGTGGAATGCTCCAAATCTGAATGTCATCTAAGAACCTCTTCCCTACCGTCCTTGATCCTTTTTTTCCAATCCAGTTCACCAACAGTTGTCATTACTGTTCTGGCATTGTGATCATCTGCTTGAAGTCTGTGGTCTCCAAACCTTGCATTTTTCTAAAGGCAAAACAATAGGAAAGGCTCTCATTCAACAGCGAAGTGTCCTGACAATGCTAATGTAGCATCGTGGGTTCAGGCATCTCCAGAGTGTCTTGACATGTAGCACAGAAAGGTTCAGAACATTCTCAGTGTCTCGGTTACTTTACTCTGCTGCAGAACCAGCTTCAATCTTGTGAGAATGCTGCTGCACAAGGGATGTGCTGTCGTCAAGGGGCCCCTTTAGGTAGGTTCCCTCTTCAACAAATGTATTCATAAGCTTGTTTTCAGCTAACATCATATTAAATGGGGTTATTAAAGATCTTACACACTGCAGGAGTAGAAAACAATTGTTATGTTCCTTTATTACCATCTGATGAACACTAATGTTATTAATAATCAGTTCACCCTAAAATACCCTAAAGGACCCCTTGACAGCATAGTTAATGCCTTTTTAGGACAAGTGGGAAGTAGTAAACAATGAACAAACAGTTATGGTATATAAGCTTCAAAAGACAAATGAAAAAAAAATGCGCAATTCAAATGAAGATTTTTTAATTTTGAATTAAATATAGAAATTTTTAAATTGTAAGTTGATTACTTAAAAAGTGATCTTGATTCAATAATTATTACAAATGTACTCTGACATAATATTCAGGTGGTGGTTTAATAGGTTTGTGGCAACAGAATTATAGAATTTAAACGATTCAATTAAAAAAGTTATCTATAAAACATAACAACCTATTGCATTTTCTCTTGAGGTAAACTGCTGAGGAACCCTTCAGTAGCACCGCAATGCTACAGCATTATTCATGTTCGTGCTCTGCCGAGAGCTGCTGTTTATGTTGTGGATGGAGTGCCGATCAAGCAGGCTGCTTTGTCTTGGATGGTGTTGAGCCTCTTGAGTGCTACTGGAGTTGCACTCATTCAGATAAGTGGAGAGTATTCCTCACTTGTGTCTCATACATGGGTGGACAGAATTTGGGGAGTCATGGGGTGAGTTACTTGTTGCAGAATGCACTGACCTGCTCTTGCAGCTTGAGTATTTATGTGGCTAAATCAGTTAAGTTTCTGATCAAGGGTAACCATGAAAATGTTGATGGCGAGAGATTTTGAATGCCACTGAATGTCAAGGAAAGATGGTTAGATTCACTTTTGCTGGAGCTCAGCATTGCCTTGCACTTGTGTGGCATCAATGTTATTTCCCATTTATTAGCCCAAGTCTGAATGTTTCCCAGGTCTTGTTACAAATGAGCTTGGACTACTTCATTATTTGAAGAGTTTCGAATGGGCCTGAAGACCTATGAAGCACCAATGAATATCCCCACTCTGACCTCATGGTGGAGGGAAGATCATCGATGAAGCAGCTGAAGATGTTCGGGCCTAAGACTACTCTGACGAACTCCTGCAGAGATTTCCAGGGACTGAGATAATTAGCCTTCAGTCATCACAGCCACCTTCCTTCATGCTAGATATGATTCCAGCTGGTGGAATCTTTCTCCTGAATCCTATTTACTTCAATCTTACTAGGGTTCCTTGATGCTGCATTTGGTTAAATGCTACCTTGATGTCAAGGGCCGTCACTCTGACATTCAATTATTTTGTCCATGTTTGTACCAAGCTGTAATGATGACAGGAGCTGAGGGATCCTGGCAGAACACAAACTGAACATCGCTCAGCAAGTTACTGGTCAATAAATATGGCTTGACAGCACTGTCAATGGCATCTTCTCTCTCTGCTGACCATTGAGAGTAGATTGATGGAGCAGTAATTGGTCAAATTATATTTGTCCTGCTTTTGTGGCTGGACATTCCTGAATATACATTTACACATTGCTGAATAAATGCTGCTGTTATAATGGTACTGGAACAATTTGGCTAGGATGCACAGATAGTTCTGAAGCACAGGGCCCACAGTCTTCTCTATACCCAATGCAGTGAGCTGTTTCTCGATGTTCATGGAGTAAATCAATTTGGCTCAAGATTGACATCTATGATTCTGGGAACCTTAGGAGGAGGCTAAGATGGGTCATCAACTGAGCACTTCTGGTTTAAGATTGTTATTTCAGCCTTGGCTTCTTCAATGATAAGATCATAAGTCGTAGGAACAGAAGTAGGCTCCCTCATCATTGAGGATGGATGTAATTTTGGAGATGGCTCCTTCGGTTCGCTGTTCAATTGACAACCACAACTCACAGCTGGATATATGGCAGCACTGCAGAACATTGATCTGCTCGGTTGGTTGTGGAATTGCTTAACTCTCTCTACAGCATGCTGCTTCTTCTGGTTGTAGTTTTACCAGGCTAGAGCTTAATTTTTAGGTATGCCCTTAGGTATGCTGCTCTTGGCATATTCCTCTGCACTTCTCATTAAATCAAGGTTGGACCTTGATAGAGTGAAAGATATTGCAGGCCATGAGGTTACAACTGGGTGAAGTACAATTCTGCTGCTACTGGTGGCCTACAGTGTTTCATAGATGTCCAGTTTCCAGTTGCTACATCTGTTCTGAATCTATTCCATTCAATATGGTGGTACTGCCACACAACAGGATTGAGAGTATCCTGAATGTGAAGAGAGGACAAGCCATTTTCATCCTGGTTGATGAAAAGGTGGGAAGGAGTGAAATGAAATGAAATGAGATGAAATGAAAATCGCTTATTGTCACGAGTAGGCTTCAATGAAGTTACTGTGAAAAGCCCCTAGTCGCCACATTCCGGCGCCTGTTCGGGGAGGCTGTTACGGGAATCGAACTGTGCTGCTGGCCTGCCTTGGTCTGCTTTCAAAGCCAGCGATTTAGCCCAGTGTGCTAAACAGCCCCAGGCAGATATTTTGGGGGGTGCCTGTGCACATCGGAGGCTACTCCCCTAAGACTGTACTCTAAAGAAGAACAAAGAAAAATTACAGCACAGGAAAAGGCCCTTCGGCCCTCCAAGCCTGCGCCGATTCAGATCCTCTATCTAAAACTGTCGCCTATTTTCTAAGGATCTGTATCCCTCTGCTCCCTGCCGATTCATGTATCTGTCTAGGTACATCTTAAATGACGCTATCGTGCCCGCCTCTACCACCTCCGCCGGCAATGCGTTCCAGGCGCCCACCACCCTCTGCATAAAGAACTTTCCACACATATCTCCCTTCAACTTTTCCCCACTCACCTTGAACTCGTGACCCCTAGTAATTGAGTCCCCCACTCTGGGAAAAAGCTTCTTGCTATCCACCCTGTCCATAGCTCTCATGATTTTGTAGATGTCAATGAGGTCCCCCCTCAACCTCCGTCTTTCTAATGAAAATAATCCTAATCCACTCAACCTCTCTTCATAGCTAGTGTCCTCCATACCAGGCAACGTCCTGGTGAACCTCCTCTTCACCTACTCCACAGCATCCACATCCTTTGGTGATGTGGCGACCAGAACTGTACGCAGTATTCCAAATGTGGCCGAACCAAAGTCTTATACAACTGCAACATGACCTGCCAACTCGTGTACTCAATACCCCTTCCGATGAAGGACAGCACGCCGTATGCTTTCTTGACCACTCTATCGACCTGCGCAGCCACCTTCAGGATACAATGGACCTGAACACCCAGATCTCTCTGTACATCAATTTTCCCCAGGGCTTTTTCATTTACCATATAGTTCGCTCTTGAATTGGATCTTCCAAAATGCATCACCTCGCATTTGCCCGGATTGAACTCCAAATGCCATTTCTTTGCCCAACTCTCCAATCTATCTATATTCTGCTGTATTCTCTGACAGTCCCCTTCACTATCTGCTACTCCACCAATCTTAGTGTCATCTGCAAACTTGCTAATCAGACCACCTTTTACCTTCCTCTAGATCATTTATGTATATCACAAACAACAGTGGTCCGAGCACAGATGCCTGTGCAACACCACTGGTGGCAGTTCTCCATTTTGAGAAACTCCCATCCACTACTACTCTCTGTCTCCTATTGCCCAGCCAGTTCTTTATCCATCTAGCTAGTACACCCTGAACCCCATGAGACTTCACTTTCTCCATCAGGCTACCATGGGGAACCTTATCAAATGCCTTACTGAAGTCCAAGTATATGGCATCTACAGCCCTTCCCTCATCAGTCAACTTTGTCACTTCCTCAAAGAATTCCATTAAGTTGGAAAGACATGACCTTCCCTGCACAAACCATGTTGCCTATCACTGATAAGCCCATTTTCTCCAAATGGGAATAGATCCTATCCTTCAGTATCTTCTCCAGCAGCTTCCCTACCACTGACGTCAGGCTCACCAGTCTATAATTACCTGGATTATCCCTGCTACCCTTCTTAAACAAAGGGACAACATTAGCAATTCTCCAGTCCTCCGGTACCTCACCCGTGTTCAAGGATGCCGCAAAGATATCTGTTAAGGCCCCAGCTATTTCCTCTCTCATTTCCCTCAGTAACCTGGGATAGATCCCATTCGGACCTGGGGTCTTGTCCACCTTAATGCCTTTTAGAATACCCAACACATCCTCCCTCCTTATGCTGACTTGACCTAGAGTAATCAAACATCTATCCCTAACCACAACATCCTCTCCTCGGCCAATACTGATGCAAAGTACTCATTAAGAATCTCACCCATTTTCTCTGACTCCACGCATAACTTTCCTCCTTTGTCCTTGAGTGGGCCAACCCTTTCTCTAGTTATCCTCTTGCTCCTTATATATGAATAAAAGGCTTTGGGATTTTCCTTAACCCTGTTTGCTAAAGATATTTCATGACACCTTTTAGCCCTCTTGATTCCTCGTTTTAGATTGGTCCTACATTCCCGATATTCTTCCAAAGCTTATCTGTCTTCAGTCGCCTAGACCTTATGTATGCTTCCTTTTTCCTCTTAGTTAATCTCACAATTTCACCTGTCATCCATGGTTCCCTAATCTTGCCATTTCTATCCCTCATTTTCACAGGGACTCTAATCAATCTCTCTTTAAAAGCCTCCCACATATCAAATGTGGATTTACCTTCAAACAGCTGCTCCCAAACCACATTCCCCAGCTCCTGCCGAATTTTGGTACAGTTGGCCTTCCGCCAATTGAGCACTCTTCCCTTCGGACCACACTCGTCTTTGTCCATGAGTATTCTAAAACTTACAGAATTGTAATCACTATTCCCAAAGTAATCCCCGACTGAAACTTCAACCACCTGACCGGGTTCATTCCCCAACACCAGGTCCAGTATAGCCCCTTCCCGAGTTGGACTATTTACATACTGCTCCAGAAAACCCTCCTGGATGCTCCTTACAAATTGTGCTCCATCTAGACCAGGGGTGGGCAAACTTTTCCGTGCAAGGGCCACATTCAGAAATTCACAATTTTAAAGGGCCGCATAGTATATTAATTAATAGTCCCGGTTGTAACCAATTAGCGTGCGGCATATACCTCAGCGCTTCCCCCGGCGGCATCCTGCCTTTAGCCCTCTTTTTCTCTACTTTTCAAAAATGGCGCTTCACCCGGTTATGATTCTGGGCGCCTCAAATAGAACATAGAACAGTACAGCACAGAACAGGCCCTTCGGCCCTCGATGTTGTGCCGAGCAATGATCACCCTACTCAAGTCAACGTATCCACCCTATACCAGTAACCCAACAGCCCCCCCCATTAACCTTATAAAAAAAATATAAAAAATAAAAAAAAAAAAAAAAAAATTATTTAAAAAAAAATTTTTTTTTTTTTTATGACTTGATCTTGGTGGGCCGCATAAAGACCTTTGGCGGGCCGTAGTTTTCCCACCCCTGATCTAGACCTCTAACACTAAGTGTATCCCAGTCAATATTGGGAAAGTTAAAATCTCCTGTCACCACCACCCTGTTGCTCCTACATCTTTCCATAATCTGTTTACGTATTTGTACCTCTATCTCACGCTCGCTGTTGGGAGGTCTGTAGTACAGCCCCAACATTGTTACTGCATCCTTCCTATTTCTGAGCTCTGCCCATATCGCCTCACTGCTCGAGTTCTCCCTAGTGCCCTCCTTCAGCACAGCTGTGATATCCTCTTTGACCAGTAATGCAACACCTCCACCCCTTTTACCTCGCTCTCTATCCCACCTGAAGCATCGATATCCTGGGATATTTAGTTGCCAATCATGCCCTTCCCTCAATCAAGTCTCAGTAATAGCAATAACATCATATTCCCAGGTACTAATCCAAGCCCTAAGTTCATCTGTCATATCTACTACACTTCTTGCATTAAAACAAATACACCTTAGAGCACCAGTCCCTTTGCATTCATCATCTGCTCCCTGCCTACTCTTCCCCTTAGTCATGCCGACTTTATGATCTAGTTCCTAACAGGCTTTAGTTACTACCTCCTTACTGTCCACTAACCTCATCATTTGGTTCCCATCCCCCTTTGTGCCACCTAGTCTGGTCTCCAAACGCTGCCCCCCTCCCCATCCCACTCCACACCCCACACTCTCTCCACGGCGCCTGATCACTCACCATACCAAAAGCCTGGGACTCATCTGGGTCCAGTTGCCATGATCTTCCTCCCTGGACTTTCTTGCAATCCCAACGGTGCCCACTACTTAGTTGTAGATTAATTGACAACTTGGGAAGCACAAGTGGATAGCACTGTGGCTTCACAGTGCCTGGGCCCCAGGTTTGATTCCCCGCTGGGTCACTCTCTGTGTGGAGTCTGCACGTTCTCCCCGTGTCTGCGTGGGTTTCCTCCGGGTGCTCCGGTTTCCTCCCACAGTACAAAGACATGCAGGTTAGGTGGATTGGCCATGATAAATTCCCCTTAGTGTCCAAAAAAAAAGGTTTGGAGGGGTTATTGGGTTATGGGGATAGGGTGGAAGTGAGGGCTTAAGTGGGTTGGTGCAGACTCGATGGGCCGAATGGCCTCCTTCTGCACTGTATGTTCCATGTTCTGTGTTCTATGTAACTCTTGAGGGCAGGAGGTGTCCCACTCTCAGCTTGTTAAGGCTGCACCCAGTAAGTAATGAACTTATTTGAAGTCAGACACCAAGAGATCCATCTGATCTTTATTGTCGGAACTGTTCACACCTGAGTAGCTTGCTGAGGTATTAAGGGTTAATTGCAGGGTGGAGGACTAGAGTCAGGTTTAAATAAGACTTTTAAGTTTCATTTCTTCCATTGGTCTGTTTTTTCTATATCATTGTTCCCCTCTCCTCCCCCCACTCCACATGGCCAACTGTTCCTAGTTGCCCTTTAAACACTGCTTACCTCTGTTGTGCTATTCATATAGCTTGATCTCTTTATGTGCACTCTTCTTAGCCTTCTCCACTGCCATTTACATTCCTTTTATCTTCTGTCTTCGACATCTTTGTCAATCTCCACCTATCCAGCCCCAACGTTTCTCCCCCCCTCCCCCCCACAGCAGTATAAATCTGACCCTATTTCCAGTTCTCTCCAGCTTTGGCAAAGAGTCACCCAGACTCGAAACGTTAGCTCCCTTCTCTCTCCACAGATGCTGTCAGACCTGCTGAGATAGTCCAGAGTTTTCTGTTTTTGTTTCAGATTCCAGCATCCGCAGTAATTTGCTTTTATAAATAAGACTAGTTGGAGTTTTAGAAATTAATAGATTTATTGAATTTGCCATGGTGGGATTTGAACTAATGGCCTCTGGTATGCTGGTCTGTTACCATAACCAAGATGCTATCCATTACAACCAAACAGCAATAGCAGAAAATAAAGTGGAAAGAAAATAGACCAGGTACTGCAATTCACTCAGTTGTCACAATTAATAAGCAGTCTCTGTGGGGGAAAAAAAAACAATGTTCTGAAAATATACTATACTATTAATTTCATGTGCTGATGTGTAAATTGCTACATAAAAATTAACGTGCAATGTGTTTAGAGTTTCATCTATCCTAAGTGTGAATATCATTCATGGTAATTGTGAGAAAATCTTGCAGAATTATCTGAAGGATTTAACATTACTTGTTTGTGTGAAGGTCTGTGAACAGTTCATTTCTTAAATCTTGATGACTAGAAAGTCCAGATTGTTTCAGCAGGACACTCTGTAGTTCATCTATGCAGAGGCTGAATGTTATCCACTTAAAGATACAGAATAGCCTTTGAGAACGTTCACCATTGGTTAACGTTTGTCTCAGTCAGTGCCGAGAGACAATAATCTAGCACTGTACACAAACATTCTTTACCTCAGGGCAACAATAATCACAGGCACGATTTAATGGCCGCGTTGCCCTTCAGCGAGAGCACAACGAGGCCGTTAAATCACGGGAGCGGCCCCGGGGGCCAGCCTCGGTCGGGGTGGGCCGCCATCAGTGAAGGGGGCAGGGAGCAGGAGTGGTGCTGCCCAGGGCCTGGGCTGGGTGGGGGGGGAGGAAGCTGGGTGTCTCAGTGCCTGTGGGCCCGCCATGACAACCCCTGGATCATGTGGTTCTGTTCCGGGGCAGCCTCAGTCCCTGCCTGCCTGTCCCACTGACCACCCATAACTCTCACTAACCATAGAAGCCTGTGGCCATGTGGCTGAAAGCTATTGCTAATTGTGAATTGGCAATCGTAGTTAAGTGAGCACTTCACACAAATCAAGTGGGTCCTGTGGGTAGACGGGCATGTTGTCTATGGGACTTATTGCCTGGTATCCCAATCAGACCGTGATGTCGGGACACTGTGCCTGAACACTGTGGGAGGCAACACCACGGTCAACATCCAAACACCCATGGGCTAGGCCAAAGCACCGGGGACATTTCCACGACTAGAGGGTGGGTGAGTGTACCAGGAAGGGGACCGGCACTCGGTCCAGGTAACGTTGTGTGTGGGTGTCTGGGCTATAGGGTGTAGGGTCCGGTGAGCAAGGGCCCTCGCTACGGCCGGGGATAGGTGGGCAGAACGTACCGGGTAGGAGTGGAGCAATGGGGTGGCTGGAGGGCGCCCCAGCGTGGAAGATACCAATGGTTGTCAGTCTCACATACTCTCCTAAATCCTTACAGCTATTACATGGTATGGATGATATCTTGGACCCCGTGGAAGTTGCCCTCAGGTTACTGCTGACAGGCCAGGGGGCCAGACGCTGTAGGAGGCGGCGGAAGCAGCGTCAACAGAGACTCTAGGCGGCTGTTCATGTGCAGAGCCCCCCTACTCACTGAGGACTCAGGAGGGATCCAGAGGGGGAGGCCGGCGACGGCCAAAGATATACAGGCATTCCTGGTTTTTCGAACAGATGATAGCAACGGTGCACAGGATGTGCAGCATCAACAAGGGGATGGCATAGCACCGGTGCCATGTCCTTGTGGAGCTGGCACCATGTGGAGGAAGAGGACATCCATTTCTGGTGGCCGTCAAGGTCACCGTAGCCCTGAATGTCTATGCCTCAGGATCATTCCAGGACTCAAGTGGGACTCTCCAGCTGCAGCTCACAAATGCATCCACAAAGTCATGGATTCCCTGTTTGCCCAGAAAGCTGACTATATAAACTTTGACATGGACCAAGCCCAACAGGATGCCCAGGCAGCAGGTTAATTCACCATTGACGGGATGCCCCAGGTCCAGCGGCTAATAGATGACATGCATGTTGCCTTGCGCTCACCGAGCCATCAGGGTGTGCCCCACATCAACAGGAAGGGGTTCCATTCCCTGAATATCCAGCTCGTGCGCCACCACCACATGAAGACCGTGCACGTGTGTGCAGGATTCCCAGGGAGTGTGCACAGCAGCTACATCCTGAGACAATGGGACATCCCCAGCCTCTTCGAGGCCCACCCAAGGATGGCCGGTTGGCTCTTGGGGTTAAGAGATACCCATTGATGACCGGGCTAATGACAACAGTACAGAGGCCGGTGACCAATGCGGAGCCCCAATACCACGAGGCCCATGTGGCCACCCGTACTGTGATTGAGCGGTGCTCCAAACCCATCAAGATGCAGTTCCAATGCCTCAAACGTTCTGGTGCTGCACTCCAGTACACCCCTCAGAGGGTTGCCTGCTTTGTGGTGGTCTGCTGTGTCTTCCACCACTTGACATAGCAGCGGGGCAATGTGCTGGAGATGGAGGAACATGTGGCTTCCGAGGAGGAGGAGGACTAGGATGAGGAGCTGCCGGACCTGGAAGGGCTGGAGGATGAGCCAGGTGAGGATCCATAGCACCAGCCAGGCAGCAGCAGCGAGGCAGCAACAACAAGGTTCTGGCAAGCCTGGGAGTCAGGGAAGCCCTCATCCTCGTCCCCTTCACAAAGACGTGGCCTAATCCATCATTTCCCCCTCTCCTCAACCTCCCCTTCCCTTCCCCTCCTCCCCATTCTGCCCCCTCTCCCCCCTCCACCATTCCCCACCCTCCCAGTGTCTGTGCAATATAAATCCAGGGTGATGGGACTGTGACAGCATTATGTGACGTGCACCTCGAAGATTCTAAGATGAAGATGCTGGCCCACAGCTATGCCTGGTGGCCTGACGTTGATGGCGACCGGGCTCATCCTTCAGCCCTTCCAGGTCTGGCAGCTCCTCATCCTAGTCCTCATAGGTAGCCACATGTTCCTCCACCTCCGGCACATTGCCCCGCTGCTGTGTCAGGAGCACCAGCAGCCTACCATCATCCTGAGGAGTGTCCGAGATGCCCATGAGTGAGACTGCTTGCAGTCTTCGCAGGGCCTTTCATGGGGTCCATGTTCCTCATCATCGTGGACGCCTGCTCGAAGGGGCTTAGCATGCACAAAATGGCCTCAACGATGTCAAGGCCATCCTTGAATAGCTGAGGTGCTTTTTCAGTACCCATGGGATCCCTGAGGTCCTGTTGACGGACAAAGGGACACCTTTCATGAGTGAGGAGTTTGCCACATTTGCAAAATGGAATGCCACCCGGCACGTAAGAATCACCCCGTACCATCCCTCATCCAACAGCCTGGCAGAAAGAGCAGTCCAAACTTTCAAAAGAGGCATGAAAAAGCAAACCACGGGCTCCACGGGCACGCAACTGGCACGGCTCCTTTTCTAACAAAATTCAGTGGAGAATTCAGTGGAAACATGTGGATTACCTCAAGAAGTGGGAGCCCGCGCTACACGACACCGAACTGGCGACATTGACGCCTCCTCAGTGCCAAAAATCGCCCCTCAGCCAGGGGATCCAGTCGGTTATATCCCATCACCCGGACCAGCAGGAGGAGGATGACTCCGGCTTGGAAATGGGCATGGAAGTATCCATACAGACTGATGACGTTGTGTCCAGGACCGAGATTCCAGCGATAACCCTCTGGGGACAAACCAGAAGGAGGCGGTCGGGCAGCAACGGTGGCACAAGGTTAGCACTGCTGCCTCACGGTGCCGAGGATTTTAGGGGCGGGGGATGGTTGTCATAACCCCCCACGAGGACCATTTGGAAACCATTATCGATTTCCCTGGGGATTTGAGGAGTATGGGCTTCCTTGGTAGGGGGCAGAGGCTATCCAGCTGGGGCTCGTTAGAATTAAACATAAAAGCCAGCTCAAGCAGGACCCGGAGTTGTCTGTAATCCCAACGGGGACTGTGATTGTGGAGAATTACATAGTCTAAAATAAATCCTTGTTACATTACCATTGACTTCCTCAGTCAGTAAACTGACTTTATTGTAAAAGAGGGATGGATTATAGAAGTAAAGAAGTCTTGTTACAATACAGGCCAATGGTGAGACCACACTGAGGTACTTTGTGCAGTTTTAATCACCTTACTTAAAGATGAACATAATTGCATTGGAAGCAGTTCAAAGAAGGTTCACGAGTTTTGATTCCTGGAATCTTTTGCGGAAATGTTGAGCAGGCTGGGACTATGCTCACTGGAATATAGAAGAATGAAACATATCAGATTCGGAGGGGGTTTGATAAGGTAGATGCTGAGATAATTTTGCTTCTCATGGTGGAATCTAGTACTCGGGGACACATTTTCAAAATGAGGGTTTAAGATAGAGATGAAGAGAATTTCATCCCCCAGAGGGTTGGTAAAGTTTGGATTTCTCTTCCACAGAGAGAAGCAGAGGCTGGGTCATTGAATATATTCCAGGCCTAGGGGTGGTTAGCACTGCTGCCTCACAACACCGAGGACCTGGGTTCAATCCCGGCCCCCGGTTAATGTCCGTTTGGAGTTTGCACATTCTCCCCATGACTGCGTGGGTCTTACCCCCACAACCCAAAAGGTGTGCAGTGTGGGTGAATTTGTCCGCTAAGTTGTCCCTTAATCGAAAAAAAAAGGCTTAGACTATTTTCCTGGGTAATAGATGTAGGATATTTACACTTAGAGAAAATGTCAGCAGTCTATGTGTTAACAGTGGAGACCGTGATTCCCTGAAATGTTTTATGAATGTTGGGTTGTTATCAATTGTGCTTTAAACTGTTATTTAGGCCCAAGGTGAAACAGAGTTTTGGCTCTCGAGTACAGTTAATTAGCAGTTCTACCTTGATATAAGGCCTGTGTGATTCACATTGCCATGGGGAAGGATGCAGAAGAAGCCATTGTAAAGGTCAGGTTACAGGCTTTCCTAGAATTTCACTGAACGGCATAGACAGTTTTTAGAGCCTGTCGGGAGCAGCTAGAGTCCAAAAATGTCTCAACGGTTTGCCATGCAGGAATGCAGGTCGAAACGTATGCTTGGATTGAAAAGATCAAAATGTGGGGAGTTAAAATGAGCTGGAAGAGTCACCTGTCTTGCGCTAGACAGAGAATCTCTTGGAAAAAAAATCTCACTGTGAAAAACAGTTCCAAGGTTGTAAGTTACCAGGCTGAGAGAAAACAAAAGACAGGATTAAACCCATAAGAGTTAAATATCACTTTGGATTAATCCTGGAAAAATTGACAGTCTACATAAAGGACAGTGAAAAGCACACTTGTGGAGTGAGTTTTTTTGGATGGTAGGAATGGAAGTAATCCATTCTGTGATTTAAAGTATAAGTTGCCTAAAACATCACTGTTTACTTACTGAATATTTAGTCATTTGTTACAGTGAATGTCTTACAATGTGAAATCTTGCCAAGTAATTCATTCAGCTATTAACTAGAAGCTCACATTTATTTTTAAAAGTTATCTCTTTGGGGTTCATAACAGGACATATATTTAATGCTGACATCTGAAGTGTTTTGAGATCTTTATCCAGTGATTCAGTGTTTCCACTGATAGACCTCACTAGAAGGGAATATGGTTTGGAATAGGGAACATGTCTTTGCTGCAATTCTCCAACCCAGTAACTTTTCACTTGCCCTCTGAAAGAGTACTCTAAGTGAGAATGCATTGGGCAGACTATTTATTTTTCCATTGCAACTGTTCTTGCTACAGTCCACACCCTCAATCCAAAAGCAGCATATATTCTTTGAAATAACCATTGTCCGAAGAGCCATGAAAAAAATCATGAAGTATAGCCCAAAAGCTGTGTAGCTAAAAATAAAACAATGTGGTTGCTGTAATCACACCAATAGTAGTAGACATACTTAAACAAAATTGAGAATGGGGGAAAATATTTTCCCAATGCATGCTGCCAACCTCAGATGAGTCATATAACTTTCACATTTTTAATTGTTTCAAAACAAATCGTAATTTGAATTTTTAATTACCGTTAACAATTACACTGTGAATGTATCATGCTGATCCTCATTCTTTCATTAACATGTGGAATGTTTCTTTATTGAAAATTAAAGCTGTTTTTCCAAACAAATAACTAAACTGAATTATAATGATAAGATTGCAGGATCCAAATTTTTGAACAGCAGTAGTGCAATGAACTGATTACTGTGTGTCATAAAGTGTTTTATGCTTGAGTGTAACTCATATAGGGGACCCATTTTTCCTCTTTTAGCCACAGGAGCTCAAATTTAATTGGGCACTTAATGACAATATGAGCATTGCACAAGTAATGTCATATGCATGGCAGACAATCCTCACTTTCATACATTTAGTTCTTCAGGATGGCTCTCCAATGATAATCAAGTCATGCAACAGGTTAGCAAGCATTCTGGTAACAAATAAAACGGAAAGTCTGGAAATACTCAAGCCTGGCAGTGCCTGTGAATGGAGAAGCAGAGTTAATGAGCTGTATTTTACACTCTCCCCCAAATGCTGAGCGTGTTTTTGGCAGGGATGGGGGTGGGGAGGAGAGAATGCTAAATATGAGGGGTAGCTGGCCTACTCCTGAACTGTCCCTCATGATGTGGGTTTTGGGTGGGCACCGAGACCGGAGCCCACCCACCATTTGTAGAGAAATAATTATGGGCCAATTGAGCTTGTTTAGAAGGCAATTGACCCCAATATTGCACTATCCACGCCATAACACTTGTGTATTATTGAATATCCTTTATCGGTAGTGACCAAGGTATCTGTTTTACATTGTCCGCACAAATGGTGTCTGAAGCCTTGATAATGACATACAATGGTGTTTGGGTTTCACTCATTTACATATTCTTGTGATAGAATTAGATTCTTCTTACGCCCATTCTTTGGAATTGCACTCCGAAGTCAAGAAATCTGCAAGTCCATTGTGATAATTATTTGGATAATGGCAGCTTTTAACAACACGAAAGGTTTGTTTCATTTTAATGCCTTCCCAATGAAATGTCACAAAAGGTCATTTGCATTTTAATGTTCTGCCCAGGCACGCTGGCCATCTTCCAGGGCCTAATGCAGTTTCATGCATATTGGCAGAAAAGGTCACCTGACCTCTCAGCTCCACTTTGCTTCAAAAGCTGTTGTCCATTCTCCATTTTGTTTTATGATAAGGTGGGGTTATGGCGAGGGAGCAGGGGAGCAGACCTGGGCAGGGTACTCTTTCAGAGGGTCGCTGAAAACTTGATGGGCCGAATGGCCTCCGTCAGCATTGTAGGGACTCTGTGATTCTATGATAAAATGTTCATTTCAAATAAATCCATGAGTCCACATTGTGTGAGCATAGTCATACTTGCTTTCTAAATATGTAAAATCTCAAGGCTACTTCCCAAGCTGCGGACCAAGATGCCCTGAAACACAGGACAGCAGACCATCATTGGATGAAAAGTCAGAAATGTTAGGCCCTTGATACTCTTTCAAAAGGAAAAACTGGATATCATTGCTGTGGAAATAGAAGGAGAAGAAGAACAAATGTATCCTGAAGCCTCGCAAAAATCCAGAGAAGGTACCATCTTATTTATTATTGTTTTTCTTCCCGCTATTCACTGACTCAGTTGTGGGCATGTACACATCTAGAAAACCATTAAACAAATACATTGGGTGCTGGGCGCAAATACAAGCGGGCTGGTAAGATAGCGGGAGAGGCCGGAATTGGGAACCACACCAGGCACCGATCAGTTTCCAATCTAACCGGCCCGCTCCTGTTGGCGAGATCCAGATCCCACCACACCGTGGTGAGAAACCAATAATTACTAATTAAGACCAATCTCCGTTCCATTAATCCCAATAATGGGAAGGACGCCCTATCTAACTGCTTCCCCAGCGAGCAGTCACGCGGGCACTGTTTAGCATTTAAAAACGTAAAGCTAGCAAAATGGCTGCTGTGGGGATCCAAGGAGGTGAGTAGATGTCTTCAAAATAGGGCAATCAGCCCAGGGGCACCGGGCCACTGTCCCAGTGCTCGGGGAGGAGTGGGGAGCCCCCCCCCCCCCCCTTCCCGCCCCCCGACGGGCTCAGTTGGGGGCAGGAGGGGAAGTGGAGGCCACAAATGGTGGGGGGGGGGGGGGGGGGTCGCACTTGAGTTGGGGGGGTGAGGGGGCTAAACGCCCGCAGGTCTGCCAGACAACCTCCCCCACCCCCCCATCCCCGATCTTGTATTCCCATGACAGGGGCAATGCCTGTTCGTTCCACTGAACACCCCTGTGACAAAGCCCAATCCATGGTAATATGGTGAAAGTCACTTTACCCCGCTGACAATGGCAGTCGCAGGCCACACAGTTGAAGGCTACTGATAATGGGGAATTGGCAATTCTAGTAATGTGAGCACTTCACTGGTCCTAAGTGGATCCCCATTGGTACACGTGCCATGATACAGGTGGTTGTTACTGCCCAGCATCACAATCAGGCTGTGTGGCCTCGATACATGTCCTGAACTCCTTCGGCATCAACAGCACAGAGGCAGCAGCCAACATTTGAACACCCACGAGCTGGGCCTCAGCACTGGGGACATCCCTGCCCCCAGAGGGTGTGTGAAGGCTGGGGAGAGAACCAGCGCCTGGTTCAGGTCATGTTTCCTGTGGGTGCCTGGGGTATGGGGTCTGGGGTCTGGTGCCCAGGGTCCACTGCTGCAGCCGGAGATTTGTGTGCAGGGCGTGTTTGAATGGCATCCTGCTGGATGTCATGGAATGTGAGGGTGGGGGTCGCTTGGGGATCAGAGGCCACCCGCATTGAAGCTATAGCTGATTGTCAATCTCACATCCGCCCCAATTACATTGTGGATGATACTGTGGACCCTACGGAAGCTGCCCTCGCGATGGCATTGACAGGCCGGGTGGCCAGGTGCCAGGGGAGGCGATGGCAGCAGCTTCAACTGAGGCCTGTGGCACCGGCCCCACACCCTGAGATCCAGCCACCTATCAGGCCAGGAAGGGACCCAGAGGGGGATGACGGCAACTGCCTAAGATGTACAGGCAGCGCTGGTCCCTTAAACACATGCCAGACAGCATGTGCTACAGGTGGCTCTGTCTCAACAAGGGGATGGTGCGGCACCTGTGCCATGTCCTTTTATACTTAGCAGCATGTGGAAGAGGAGGCTACCCTTTCCCGATGGCCGTCAAGGTCATTGCAGCCCTGAACCTTTATGCCTCAGGATCATTCCAGGGTTCAAGAGGGGACTTGTGTGGAGTATCCCAACCAACAACCTACAAATGCATCCGTGAAGTAATGGATGCCCTGTTCTGCCCATGCAGCTAACCAAGTAAACTTTGACCTGCACCAAGCCCGTCAAGACGCCCAGACGTCAGGATTTCTTGCCTTCGACAGGATGCCCCAGTTCCAGGGGGCAATAAATAGTACAAGTGTCGCCTTGCACACACTGGGCAATCTGGGAGTGCCCTATGTCAACAAGAAGGAGTTCCGCTCCCAAAATGTCCACCTCCTGTGCGAACACCACCTCAAGATCATTCATGTGTGTGCTCTCGTCCCAGGGAGTGTGCACAACAGCTGCATCCTGGGGCAATTGGAGATCCTCGGCATCTTCAAGGGACACCCCAGGGTGACTGGTTGGCTCTTGGGGGGTAAGGGGTACCCGCTTAGATCCTGGCTAATGACGCCAGTATGGAAATCGGATTCAGATGCGGGGCCCAATATAACGAGGCCCATGAGGCCACCCGGATGGTGCATCGGACCGCTCAAGATGCGGCCCCATTGCCCGTACTCCTCTGGTGGTGCACTGCAGTACATCGCCTCGGAGGGTCACCCGCTTTGTGGTGGTCTACTGTGTCCTTCACAAGCTGGCACAGCAGCCATGCCAATGTACTGGAGGATGAGGAGGAACATGCGGCCACCTCAAAGGAGGAGCCGGAGTAGGAAGAGTTGGAGGACGAGCCCGGGGAGGCCCCTTGGGGCCAACCAGAGGGTGGAGGGCAGGCGGCAGTGGCGATGGTTCGGCATGCCCGCAGGACCAGGAAGGCCCGCACCCTCACCTGCTTCTCATAGGTCGTGGCTTCATCCATCATCACCCCCCCCTCTCCCCTTCCCACCCACCAACTCCTCACATTAACCGGAACCATACCCCTCCTCCCCTCTCACCCCAACCATACCCCATTCACCCACCCATTACCCATCCCTTCACCTGCCACCTCCTCCCCAATCACTCTGTTCCACCCTCTCTGGGTATGTGTTACAGCACTCCAGGGTGATAAGCCTGTGACAGCACTGTCAGCGGGTCAATACGGGGTGGCACGGTAGCACAGTGGTTAGCACAGTTGCTTCACAGCTTCAGGGTCCCAGGTTTGATTCCCACTTGGGTCACTGTCTATTTGGAGTCTGCACATTTTCCCCGTGTCTGCGTGGATTTCCTCCAGGTGCTCCGGTTTCCTCCCACAGCCCAAAGATGTGAACGTTTGGGGGATACGCCATGCTCAATTGCCCTTCGTGTCCAAAAAGGTTGGGTGGGGGTTACTGGGTTCCGGAGATAGGGTGGAAGTGTGGGCTTAGGTAAGGTGCTCTTTCCAAAGGCCGGTGCAGACTCGATGGGTCGAATGGCCTTCTTCTGCACTGTAAATTCTATGATTCAATGATTTACAAGACAGGAAGGTGTGATGATAACCCACTGTGAGCTGAGCCCTGGTGCTCTTCAATCTATGACTCCTGTCTGCTGAGTGCGTGCTCAAACCCATCACCTGCACATGCTATGGGCTGGTTGGAAGGGAGGGCATCATGAGCCGTGCACTTCATGCATGGTAGGGGCAGGCAGTTGCACCACTGCTGGGCATTGACGGGGTGTGCTGGTGGATGGCACAGTGGCACAGTGATTAGCACTGCTGTCTTACAGCTTCAGGTACCGGTTTCAGTTCCGGCTGGGTCACTGTATGTGTGGAGTCTGCACATTCTCCCCGTGTGTGCGTGGGTTTCCTCCGAGTGCTCCGGTTTCCTCCCACAGTCCAAAGATGTGCAGGTTAGGTGGACTGGCCATGCTAAATTGCCCTTAGTGTCCAAAAGGTTAGGTGGGGTTACTGGGTTTCGGGGATAGGGTAAAGGCTTGAGCTAAAGTCGGGTGCTCTTTCCAAGGGCCGGTGCGGACTCGATGGGCTGAATGGCCTCCTTCTGCACTGTAAATTCTATGATGTCATGGTGTGCTGGGGCACATCGCAGTATTGTGCTGGGGGGGGGGTTGGTGCCTCTGGGGCAGGCAGGCGGGACCAGTACCAGGGGGCTGATGCTCACTCCCCCGTGTGGCCTGGTGGTGGCGCCGGACACAGTCCGCAGCTGTCACGCCGAGCTCCCGACCGTTGAGACCACACATCAACCGCGCGGTCAGGAACTCGACTCATCGGGGGCAGAGCATCGGGGGAGGGCCTTCGGGTGACGCGCTAAGGCCGTCCTAACAGCATGCGGTGTGCGACGCAATGATGCCATTTCGGAGGGGGCGGAGCATTAAAAAACTGCGTCAAAAAGGCACCGTCCCCGATTTTGACGTCAAAGGTGATTCTCTGCCCGATCGCTGATTACGAAATCAGAGACGTGGAATGGTGATTCCCACGCTATGTGTTGCTGCCGGGACAAAAGCCGGGACTTCAACGACCACGGAATCGGCGCCAGTCCCAAGCAATTTAGGATCCGTTAATGGCCCAGCACCGACGCCACGTGGAACTCGAATGATTCCAATGACAAACGGTGTCGGATGCACCACGGTCGGGATTGTCGCTCGGGCGGCTGACAAGCTGCAGCCACAGATAAGCACGCCACTCCCCACACACACCCATCCCAGCCAACAAGATGGCAGCAGGACACAGAGTGCAGACCCTGTGGGAGTCCATGGAGGAGAGGTGGGCCAGCCTGTTCCCTAGGGTGCATCATGTCCTGTGTTTTACAGGATCATCTGGCGATGAGGGAGTTCTTCTAGAGTCCCCCGCCCACGACCACAACCCCAAGACAGTATTTGCAACAAGGTGGGCCATTCTGGTGTCCCCCGCCCACACCCCGACGACAAAACCAGCGACGAGGCGGCAATGAACAGCGACGTGAGCCCCCAGACTCTAACCCGCGACATCCCGGAATACCAGTCTGGGGAAGGCACCAACTTCCCATCACAGCTGTCTCCAACATCCTCCACCATTGCAGAGACACTCACCCTGGTTGGGCATGTTAGTGAAGAGGCTCCTGGGTCACTATCTGGTGCGTGCCACACACACGTGCAGCGGTACATCAAATGGAGGTCGGAACCCCTGAGGGGGCAGACATTTGGAGGGTGGCCTAATCCCAGGGATTAACCATCTATAGACGGGTCTCAGGCTTCTGGAAAGGGCGGTCCCACCGATAGTGCAGATGCAGACACAGAGCCAGGCACTACATGAGGGGGTGTCAGCAACATTCCAGCACCTGCAGGTGCAGTTGGAGATATCCAACCACATGCAGGAGCAGGAGGTGGTGCCAATCACTCGTGCTCCCCAGGCCAAACACCGCATGGGTGACATCCATGGCGGAGGCCTTGGGGAGGGGGGGGGGGGGGGCGAAGGTGTCGGCCATGTGTCAGGAAGTCCAAGGCCTGGGCACTCTGTGTGGGTGATAGCCAAGGCACAGGACAGGGCTGGTCTGGCACAGACATCTATGTGCCACCCACATCCCTCACCACCCCAACATCCTTTGATCCTCCTGATCCAGAGCTTGGCCCGGTCACAACGGGCCATGGCTGCAGGTGTCAATGGCATTGCCTGACCACTAGATGACCTGAGCCAACCCCCGAGGCCCCTGGCACGATCACAGAGGCACATGGCACAGTCCAGAGGGAGGTAGCCCAGTCTCTGCGCTCCATGGCTCCGAGCATGGAGATCCAGGTCGAGGCGAGAGTTGGCCTCCAGGACTGGCAGTGACAGGTGGCGAGGAGTCCCCAGAGCTCGCTCCGACTGCACCCCCGTCCCAAGGAGTATCCCGGGGGCCATCGGGCATCAGAGCGAGGAGGAGGTGATGGGGCCCATGCCGCTGAACCCCACAGTAGTGGGGGGGCACCAGATCACCACAGAGGCTCGGACACCCCCTCCCTCCCGTCTCTGGTGCATCCAAGGGGCAACGGGCAGAACAGGGTGGCACCACCACGCCTGGGACACCCAGATCAATCTAGACTCGGTCGCTCCAAAGGGGACCCAGGTCACAGGGTGGACATCGCTGCAGACCACCTCCAACCCTGATGTATCACTTGGAAATCCAGCTAGATGGAGCATTAGGGCCTGTAAGGCCAGAAAGCTAGACACCAATTAAGTTGGCACAGATGCAGCACATAGGATAGCATTAGGGGTAGGGCTTAGACTTGTACAATAATAATGATAATCTTTTAATGCCACAAGTATCAAGTTATTGTGAAAAGCCCCTAGTCGCCACATTCCAGCGCCTGTTCAGGTAAGCTGGTACGGGAATTGAACCTGCGCTGCTGGCCTTGTTTTGCATTACAAACCAGCTGTCTAGCCCACTGAGCTAAACCAGCCCTTAAAATGTTCACCTTTTCACAATAAACACCTGTGCACATACATTTCAATCTAACTTGTTGCTTTGTCAGAAGGGTTTGAGTGATGGGTTGGGCTGGGCTGGTCTGGGCTGGCTGCAGAGGGGGCAATGCGGGGTGATTGGAGGCCATTGGAGGTGGGAAGGGGCCAGGACCATCAATTCAATGGACCACCATTGGTCCATTGGTACCGGCTCACTGCCCCGGTAGCCCCCCACCCCCATCCCTCACCACCCCAACATCCCCCCTCGGAGGTGATTAGAGTGTCCCGTGCAGGCTGGCCCTGGCACACAAGTTGTGCAGCCTCCTGTGCCTGCCTGTGCCCCATGCCCTGCCCATCCTTTGATCCTCCTCATCAGACGAGGCCTGGTATTCATCCTCTTCCCCAAGCAGGTCGCCCCTCTGGCCCGTCGTGCACCGGTGCTCATAGGGGGATCTGCATCCCGTCGATCACCCCCGGACCTGCGGAATCCCAGTGATGGTGGCGATCCCCGCTGCCCGAGCATCTTTGCGAACTCGGTCCACATTGAAGTTGAAATATTGTGCCGAGCGGGCATATAAGGCCTCTGTTATGGCGCTCATGCACCTGTGTACCGAGGACTGCGACATCCCTGGCAGATCCCCACTGGGCACGTGGAAGGACCTCGTCGCGTAAAAATAAGGGCAACCGTCACCTTGAAGACCACTGGGAGCGGGTGTCCTCCTCCATACCCATGCGGATCTAGGTGCACCATGATCCGGCAGGTATGCCGTACGGTCCCCCTGCTCAGACGCAGTCTTCGACGGCATGGCCGGTCCGGCAGGTCCTCGAATAACAGGTGCTGCTCTTACACACAAGGCCTCATGCAGCGCCTTGTTCCCACCTTCTCCTCGGTGTTGGGCGGATGGCACTCCAACCTCACCGGCTGGCTCCTGTTCCTCTGGGGAAGTCTCCGCTGCTGCAGATCCTCCCTGAACAGCTCCTGCTCATACAGCCTCAGCGCATCCCTCAGGGCCACGCCAGCCAGGATGATGGCAACCATTCCTGGTTGGATTCCAAAATCCATTGCCTGCAGAGGGTGAAAGGCAGACATGGTAGCTTGGTGTGTACCCCTGTAACCACCCAGGTGCATGATGGCACTGGCATGCCCTGCAGCCCCTGTCCATGGTTGCACCTCTGCAAACATGTCCTACCTCCTTTCTCTCCCTCAGCATCCACAGCGCCTGTTTCCCAAATTTTAAAACCATAAGTGAACCTCACCATTGATAATTCCTCCTGGCTGAGATGGAGATCGCAGAAGCCCCGGAGAATATTAGGTCGGGCCCGTTAATTATATGTGTTTACTGTATGTGCGGAGTAGAATGCATTGATGCCACTGTCGAGGCACTGGGCGTGGCATTCAGTCGGGCACCCAGGGCCAGACACAATGTTTGGCTCACGCCCAATCGCGTTTCCCGATTCCGGCGTCGGAGGACAGAGAGTGTAGATCACTGCATTGGTAAACCCTCACAAAAAAAATCTCAAGCAATGCTTTTCGAGTTCCAGGTTCAAACCTCACCATAGTTCAATTGAATTTGAATTCTGAAATAAACCTCACAAACTACTGCAGTTGGAAGAAGATAATGAGTTTAAGGAGGTAGGAAAGTCAGGTGATGATGACAGAGGATGAGCAGGATTCTCGTGGTCAGAGCCCAAGCTTCTTCTCTCCCTCAGATGCAGTAAAGGGGCTGGTTTAGCACAGTGGGCTAAACAGCTGGCTTGTAATGCAGAACAAGGCCAGCAGCGTGGATTTAATTCCGGTACCGGCCTCCCCGAACAGGCACTGGAATGTGGCGACTGGGGGCTTTTCACAGTAACTTCGTTGAAGCCTACTTGTGACAATAAGCAATTATTATTATTATCCAAAGTGTATGAGAGGCCATGGGAAATGGGAAGAGGGCGTAGGTTGGCCTGGAGGGTATGAGTGAACGGGGAATGCTTAAGGTGGTATAGAGAGTATGTGGGGTGGGTGGATGGGTGGTGAGGTTGGAGGGTTCTTTGGTATTTTACTGTTTTTAAAGAAAGGTTGTTAGAATGCTGGTGCACCATGGCAGGCTCTCTACCCTGGCTTCCTCTACACTCTGGCCCTACCCAGAACAAAAATTCAACCTTCCATGCCTTTTGCCTTGGGTTGGAATTGTGGTGCGGGAAAATGTCCCAACTCTGTGCTCCTGACCTGGGAGTGAAAATCCAGACCTCTGTCTCCAATAGAATGTCTAAACAGTGGCTCCTGCCACTCACCACCTCAATAAACAATTAAATACTCTTGTCCAGATGCTGAAGTATTAACCCGTGTGTCAGATCTGCTTTTTGAAGCCAATTGAAAAGCTTTGTTTTCTATATTGTATAGCTATCACTCTCAACCAAATTCAAAAGGCCCAACACATCAGCGTATCTAGTTTTATTTACAAGATATTGTTGTGGTCTCTCAATTTTTTGTGATTTTGTGCCAAATTAAAATTTGTATTATTGACCAGCTGAATGATTGAATTCTAACTATGATCTTCACAGTCATTAGCATGAGAAGGCCTTCATCCCAATAGTTTCAATCTCAGTCTCAGAGGTGAATAAGCCATGGAAGTAAAAGAATATTTTGGAACCCGTGAAACAATCCCGTGTCCTGCAAGTTTGTCAAAGTATATTTGAATTTGAGCAAACAAGTAGAATTGGTAGCAAACTTTGGATTCTCCAGTTAGAGCCAACATGGCAGTCAAATGAGAGAAAGAATTGGTAAGAATTGCCTTCTCATGTCTCCAGTTGCACTCCTTCACACACCCTTTACACCTCCATGGTGATCTCTCGCCCAGCCACCTCACAGGTTCCCAACACCTATCATGCGGCCTTCTACCTCGCGCCCGACCCCTCCTTCATGACTCCCCATGATCCAGTAGTTAATTTTCTCCCTACATCCCCGCTCCCACTCAAGTCCCATGCATACCCCACTCCATCACCATTTGAATTGGCAATGCGCCTGCCACATTTGTCTCTTTGCAGGACAAACTCAAGAACAATTACCCTGACAGGGCACAGCTAGCTGGAGTCATGCATGAGCTGAGGTGCCTCACACACTTTGAAGAAAGTGCCCTTGATTTGGCCGGCAAATAGCAGGACCGCACCTGCGCAGGGGGTAAAGTGGGGGGGGGGGGGGGCATCAGGCAAAAGGGAGAACCCACAAGACACACAGTCATAGTTAAAGCCACATGTGACTAACCTTTCTCCCATCAGTTATCCCTCATGATACAGTAACGCCATCTCCCTTCCCTTGCAAAGCAATTAGCCCAAACATCCTCACACCCTCTGGACACAGACTCAAGCAGTTCCGAGAGATACTTCTCGAAGACCAGCATAGAAGAGGTGTCACCCGCACCCTCCACTAGTGCAGATACTCACACCTTGATGGGATTAGCTTGTAGGCAGGTTTCTGGGTCACTCATTGGTGAGCACCTCATAAATGAAGATCCACAGCAGGCGGAAGCAAGGACATCCCTGGCAACTGCCATTCGGAGGAATGCCAGAGTCCAGGACTCTACTGAACCCCTGGCCGATGATGTTCTCTTGCGTCCGATCTTCCCAGAGCTCCTGGAACTGCACAGGCAGAATCGCAAACATAAGGAAAGGATGACAGCATCCCTCCTCGGACTGCAAGGATGGCATCACCTGTCTGAAGTGATGGTGCCGCCACTCCAATGCAACAAGGCCAACACTGAGAGGGTGGCATCTGCAGTGGAGACCATAGTGCAGGACATGCACTCCCGGGCAGGGGATGTCCACCCCATTGTTCAGCTCATGAGCTCCATGGTGCAGTGTTTCAACTGTATGGTGCAGGCACTAGTGGGAATCCACAAGGGTCAGCGCCAGAGGACAGCAGGCCTTCTGGGTCTCACTCCATCTGCCCTTCTGTCCCATGGAGGAGCACAGGGGTCCCTGGGCATCCGAAGGGAAGAGGATCGGCAGGAGTGCGGCCTGGGGCACCCAGGAGACCTTTGGGGACTCCAGCCCATCTGACACCCCCCTTGTTGTGAGTGACACACCTACAGCCCCGTACATGGAAGGGTGAAAAATTCAAGCCCCCCCCCCCCCCCCCCACCCAGCAGAAACCCACCAAGGTCATCTCAGCAACAAGGCTGGTCAGCAGGCCACCTCAAAGCTCTGGAACCTGGGGATACAACTAGATGTAGCGGGAGGGTGAAAAAGAGTAAGAAACTACAGGCACGCAGTGGGCACGGATGAACAAAGGCACTAGTAGAGATAAATCATCATTGTAATATAGCTCTTGTATTAAACATCATTTTGTTCATTTACAGATCCTCCACCGTGTCATTTCATGACGCCACAAACCCCCGCATACACTCGGCGCATAATCCCTGTGGAGTGTGAGAATGGCAGCGCCGTGTATCTCCCACCTCCCACACCGATAAATCAGTAAAATGCACTGCTGCTGGCACAGCCCACCCCCTGTACACATTCCCCAAGCCCACCCATCTATGGAAGGTGACACCTGCCCAGCATCAAGGCTCATGCCTCTCATGTCTTCTACTCTTCTCCATTGATGAGGAGGCCAAAGGCTGACAAAGTGTTGAGAGGATGCCCACCTCGAATGGAAGTTGGAGGAAATTACCAGGACCCTTGACCTTGAAGGGGGCTGCAATAGCTGAGATAAATGATCCAGCATCTCTGAACCCCAGGATAAGCCTGCTCATTGGCAGGACATGTTTTGCTCTTCGTCAGGCAGGACTCAGACATTCACTTAGGATGAGAGGAGCATCGCTCTATCCTCAATAATGGTCAACATTCTCCTGCTGAGTTTGGTCAATGGCTTTAGCACCCTGCAAGGACCTACCTCTGGCACCAAATACGAAAACCTTCCTCTTGGAATCAAATTAGTGATTTGATGTTAGACCCAATGGTGGGAGAGCACTTCACCCCTTAGTCCTGGTTGTCCCTGAACCTAGTTTTATGAGAGCATCCCTAGCCCTTCAGCCCATGCCATCACCCGAGGTTCTTCTTCCTCCTCAGTGTGTTGACCCTCATTGCCCTCCTCATCCAAGGAGATGTGCCGCTCCCCCACTTCCTCCTGACCAGTGGTCTCCTCGCTGCAGTGGCATGTTGTGGAAAGCACAGCAGACTACAATGATGCAGGACACCCTCTGGGAGATGTATTGGAGGGCACTCCAGCTGATCCAGGCACCGGAACTGAATCTTCAGCAGTCCAATCGTCTGCTCAACCAGCAAGTTCATTGATGCACAAGCCTCAATATAACGAGTCTCAGCAGATGTATGTGGCCTTTACACTGGTGTCAGCAGCCACCTCCTGAGGGGGGCACCCTTTGTCCTCGAGAAGCCAAACCCTTCAGCCGCTACTCTCCCTCAAATATGGCTGGAATCTGCGAGCGCCCCAAGATGTAATGGCCATGGACACACCCCAGGAGATGCAGATGTGGTCACAGATGATTTGTACATTGAGGGAGTGATATCTCTTGCTGTTCTTGAATGGTGCCAAATTTCACCATGCAGACCACAGAGCCACGTGGGTGCAGTTGGTGATACCCTGCATCAGGGGCATTCCTGTTAAGTGGGTGCATCCCATAGCCCTGGCATCCTGGTTCGCCTGGTTTCAGTCCAAGTTGATGTGCATCTGGGCCCCAGGGAATAGCGTTGACTGGGAAATACTTCCCTGATCAGAGCCGCTGGCATAAAAGTTCAGAGCGGAATGACTTTGAGAGCCACAGGAAATGGGTGACCTGTCATTCCATGTGGTGTCAGCTTTTGCATAACCTGGCAAAGGTGGTCCACCGTCCCCCAGGACAAACACCAGCACCAAGAAGGTGAGGGTGAGCACTCACCTCCAATATCGCTTTCGGAGGTGGAATTGAAGCTGTTGTAAATGGTGCCGGCATGACCCTGCTAAATATTCAGTGGGGTGGGGATTCCCAGACTGAACCCTCACTAATAGCATGCGGGTGTATTAAAATGAGATTCCCGGGCTCCGGCAACGTTTTTCACGTTACTCCGCTGGAGAGGGGGTTGAAAATCGGAAATCGTGATCTCACTGGAGAGATTCACGTTTTCCGATTCTCTCCAGATTTTGCGCTATTGGTGATCCTGTGCACTGCTAATGTGGGCTCAAAATTGTCCGCCTGGAGTTGTATTTATCTAATATCTCAGCACACTTCATTCAAAATCCTTCACCAACAATTAATTATTTTGAAGTTCAATGGGATAAGATTCCACAAACAGCAATAGACATACAGCCAGTTACTTGTTCTTGATGTTTTTTGTTGAAGACAAATGCTTGCAAGCACTTAAAAACCCATAATCATGAACAGTCAGCATAGATTTATATTTGGCAAGTGCTTGAATTTAACTATATTTTGAGGGTTGACATCTTAAAAATCCATTGATTTTCTGATACGAGCCACTTAATCTCAATGGAAGTGTACCAGAATGGCTATAAAGTAGGCTACAAAAATGGCATGTTTAGCCTTTTAGTGGGTTGGAGCCTTTGTCTACAACAGACAAGGTAACTTACACAAAGAGTAGTGGAGTTATGAGTCAGATACAGGGACTCCCCACATTGGGGCTGTGTGTCATCATGGCACATAAGAGGAGCTGTGCATGGTAAAACCTTAAGTGTTTCTAGATGAGCACATTGTGGTACTTGTTTCAACATAAATTCTGCTCCATAAATGTCTAGAGTCAATCTTTAACAGACATCTACAGACGTCCTGGTAAGAACGGGATATGGCGCTCGACTCATCGATCGACAGTTCCAACACGCCACAGAAACAAAACGCACCAACCTCCGCAGAAGACGAACACGAGAGACAACCGACAGATTATCCTTCGTCAACCAGTACTTCCCCATTTTCTTCAGAGCCTTCAATACGTCATCGATGAAGATGAATATCTTCCCAAGGCCATCCCCACACCTCCACTACTTGCCTTCAAACAACCACGCAACCTCAAACAGACCATTGTTTGCAGCAAACTACCCAACCTTCAGGAGAACAGCGACCACAACACCACAAAACCCTGCCATGGCAATCTCTGCAAGACGTGCCGGATCATCAATACGGATACCACCATTACACGCGAGAACGCCACCCACCAGTTGCGCGGTACATACTTGATCGGCTCGGCCAACGTTGTCTACCTCATACGCTGCAGGAAAGGATGTCCCGAGGCGTGGTATATTGGCTGTGATAACGGATGAACGGACACCACGCGACAATCGCCAGGCAGGAATGTTCCCTTCCAGTCGGGGATCACTTCAGCAGTCAAGGGCATTCAGACTCTGATCTTCGGGTAAACATTCTCCAAGGCGGCCTTCAGGATGCATGACAACGCAGAAACGCCGAGCAGAAACAGACAGCCAGGTTATGCACGCCTTAGCCAGGATCTTGGATTCATTTAACTACATTTAATTCCCCACTATCTGGCTTGGGCTTGCAAAATCCTACCAACTGTCCTAGCTTGTTTCAATTCGCACCTCTTTAATCTGTGATTATCCCTCTCTCCAGTCACACCGTTTGGACCTGTAAAGACTTTCGGGCAGCACGGTAGCATGGTGGTTAGCACAATTGCTTCACAGCTCCAGTGTCCCAGGTTCGATTCCCGGCTTGGTTCACTGTCTGTGCGGAGTCTGCACGTTCTCCCCGTGTGTGCGTGGGTTTCCTCCGGGTGCTCCAGTTTCCTCCCACAGTCCAAAGATGTGCAGGTAAGGTGGATTGGCCATACTAAATTGCCCTGAGTGTCCAAAATTGCCCTTAGTCGGGCTACTGGGTGAGGTGGAGGTGTGGGCTTGGGTAGGGTGCTCTTTCAAAGAGCCGGTGCAGACTCGATGGGCCGAATGGCCTCCTTCTGCACTGTAAATTCTATGACTCTACTTAATTACCTGCAAAGACTCACATTCAAAAGTATCGTCTTGCATCATTAGCTTTGTCTTTTATGCTGCGTTTGTGTAACCTACATCTTCACCCACCTGATGAAGGAGCTATGCTCCGAAAGCTATTGATTCCAAATAAGCCTGTTGGACTTTAAACTGGTGTTGTAAGACTTCTTACTGTGCTCACCCCAGTCCACATCATTTAAAATTAAAGTGTGTGGTATTAAAAGGGATGCAGTCACATGGATAGAGGAACAATGAGAGGGCAATGAATGTGTATAAAAAGCTTCTCGTCAGATTGGCAGAATGTCTGGAAGGTATACAAGAGCGCAAAAAACCCCCAAATTCATGTGTGCACTTTATGACATACTTCAGGCAGAGAAAAGTGGCCCAGTTTGGCAAAGAACAATGCTGGGCCCAAAAGAGAGCCTGTCATTGTTCCCACTCTGACCTTTATGTCCTTGGCCTGCTGGCATATTTTAATGAAAGTCAAAGCAAGCTTGAGAAACAGCACCAGATCTTTCAACTGGGTACTTTGAAGCCTTCTGGACTCAAGCTCAACAACTTTAAATCATGACGTCTACCCCCATTTTGCTTTGCTTGTCCTTGCTGATGTGATTTTGTTTCTTGTTTCTTATTTCCTCCATTGTAATACCTGACACTGAGCGGAAGACATCTTTGTACATGTGTACTCGCCTCGTACTGTGACCGTCCCCACATGCACAGTATCTCCCACCAGTGACATGATCAGTATGTGTCTGCCAAGGCATTCACCAGTGTCAGTCCTGGTTTGAGCCTGGATAGTCCCTCAGGCCATGATTTTTCAAACCTCTCCCTCACCAGTGCATTTAATATCTTTAAAGCAACAGGAGATGATTCCAAACTTTGAAATCAGTAAAAACTATATCAGAGATAAGTAATCGTGAGCATTCAACTAATCTATCGGAATTTTGACAAAAATGGGATCCAATCTGTGAAAGGTTCCATGGTTCTGGAGCCGGTATGGTCATTTGCTGTGGATCTGAATCCATGTCCATCCTTTGTTATGCTTGAGCTCTGTTATCCCTGATTGCCTCACTGCCATTGCCCAAGTTCTTTTCCCTTCCATTTGCTCACTTTGAACAGCAGCTATTCAGATTTTCCATTCGCACCTCCTCCGGACAAATATTTTGTTTATTTACTTGCACCATGAATCCTTTTATTATTTAATCTTTCCAGTTCTTCACCCATCACAGTTTTTCCCGTAAGTTCTTTTGCCCACCCACCACCCTTGCACTTGCTAAAAACATATTACAGGCACGATCGAACCAAATGGGAACTATGTCCCAGAGCGAGCGTGTTTAGCTGCATGTTTCCGGTGCCAGCAGCACCGGGAAACACAATGCTTTCGACCGCAACTCGACTCCTGTTAGGTACGTGGTCTCTGCGGGAAAGGCGCAGCCGACGCAGCATTTAGTCCTGTTTCCTGCACTGAGAAGCCATCCACTGAGCCAATTGTGCTGGAGAACCTCACTCTGCACACTCACCTCCGGCCACAGCAGGAGTCGCTAGAACTAGCCGGGAACATTAGGCAGTTTGTGCCCAGGTGCCCTCCCTGATCCACATACTTATGCTTTAGTCGCGAGGATATTCCTTTAATTAATACACGGGGAGTCCACGGAGAGTAAGATTAATGACCTTTGGTTTATTTACAGTTAAGTAAGTGCCTCACTGGCTGACCTTTTATACAAAGCTGAATGTAGTCCCCCTGCCCCTCACAGGTGCAGCTCGTACTCCGCGGGAACCATGGGTAAGATCATCATTCCCACCTGTAAGTCCCCGGATAGGACAGTCCCCAGTGCTGAAGCTCAGTTATTGAGTGCTTGATTGTTGGCTGCTGCCTCTATGGTGTGATGTGGCCATCAATTCACTTGAGACATGAGTAGAAGTAAACCATGACTTTAATCAACTTAGAACAGTGCCTGCCTGCGACTGATCCAATACTGAGAACCGCCTACAGTTCAACTGCTCTTTATACCTCCATTCAAGGGGAGGAGCCATGGGCGGAGCCCATACATGCCCCAACATGTTCCCCTCTGGATAATGCCATACAATGGCCCATAGGAGAAGCCCACAAGAGCAACAGCATAGCACAGATACAAATACAAGGGCAACAGCACAGATACAAATACCATGGTGGATTATTGGTATAATACATTCACCACATGGTGCTGGCGCTTCTAGAGATCAGGTAAATTGCTCAATCTTTAAAGTTTGGTCAGAATGCAATGCAATAATCATCGTTTTGAGACATGGCACGTGTACCAACGAGTAGCCATTTAAGAATATTTTGTTTATTAAATAGTCAACAGTAAACGGTCAACAGTAACAAAGATTTGAAAATCAACTGCATAACATTCTACATAGCACATTAATAACTAAACAACAAGGAAATGTCACCGTTCCATGTTGGTACCAATACAAAGCAAGATTCAGCTCATTTTCACAAAGAAAAAAACACCCAGTAGCACCCGTCGCAGGTTCCTCAACAGAAACAGAGGATAAGCCTGAGAATGTGTTACCATGTCCAGAACTTAGTCGCAGAAATGATCTGTCCATCAATGTGCTGCTTGTTCCACGTATCAGTGCCATTCTCCGTCCAGGAGCTGCAGCTGTGCAGGCCCTCCCACCAGAACAAAATCCTGCATCCACATATCATCGTGCTTCAAATCAGATTGTCTTCTGGACACCTATGTCCCCCTGAGCACTGTGTCCAAGGACCCAGGTGCCTGAGAAAAAGTGTCATAGAACATAGAACAGTACAGCACAGAACAGGCCCTTGATGTTGTGCCGAGCAATGATCACCCTACTCAAACCCACATATCCACCCTATACCCGTAACCCAACAACCTCCCCCCCTTAACCCTACTTTTTAGGACACTACGGGCAATTTAGATGTGCCAATCCACCTAACCCGCACATCTTTGGACTGTGGGAGGAAACCGGAGCACCCGGAGGAAACTCACGCACACACGGGGAGGACGTGCAGACTCCGCACAGACAGTGACCCAGCTGGGAACCGAACCTGGGACCCTGGAGCTGTGAAGCATTTATGCTAACCACCATGCTACCGTGCTACCGTCCTTCATTCCAGCTTCAAAAAAGGAAGAAAACAGCAACTGCAAACTCCAGACACCAGCGGGAGCAGCAAACACAACCTGCAGCTCTCATAACTAATAAGGCCTCATGAGCAATAGCCTTCAGCTGTGAAGCTAGAGGCTGTTCACAGTCAAATGGAGTTAAAGTGACCTTCAGCATAGAATCAAGAGCGGGGCTCTGTCCTGGAAGTGTTTGGTAGGACAGACAGACAGCAGCTGTAGTTGCCCCTGTTATGGGTCTGCAAAATATTTAAAAGATTGTTGAAATCCTCATGAGCAAAGATCCCCTCACCTCACCACCACCCCCCGCCCACCACCACCCGCATCTCAGTTCTCCTCAGCAGCCATTGCGCCAGCTTCACCTTTTAAAAAAGGAGTACTAAACGACACCCGCGTGATTACTCGCTCGGGAGCCGGTTACTTCCCGGGAGGCCGTTGCATTCGACTAATGAGATGTGAACAAGTGCAAATTAGAGTTAATGACATTCATGCCATATTTGGGTGTGATCTGGAACTCTCTATCGGGAGTGGGCGGTTTCGTGAGCAAAACTGATTCGCCCCTGACACGAATCTTGATTTTCGCATTTTTTGCTGTTTAACCGACGTGCCCAGATCTATGCCGGGTCCAGTGCAGTGGTTAAATCGTACCCGTTAACTGTGCTTCCATCTTCCACAGATGCAGCCAAATGCTGCTAAATATTCGCTGCATTTTCTGCTTTTATTTCAATAATAGGAAGTTGCCGAGGGCAGTCGGTGTAAATATAATCACTTCAATCATGGCAACACAGCGCAAAGAGGTTTACTGACCTTCACAGGTCAGCAAAAGAAAGAGGACACAGCCACAACTTTTATTTTTCCAGCAAGCAATAACCACAAAAAGAATGGCTCACGGATCTTACGATTGAATCCACCTCTTGATAACCTCACCTTTCCACACCATAGATTTTGCCCTTGGTCACTAAGCTGCTTTGACGTCCACACATTCTTCTTCCTGAATAAAACCCTTGGTGTTATCCAGCATTTGAAATCCATTTGGCAGTCATTTCCTGTGTTTACAATATTCTTGCTGCAATTCTATCTCCCCTTTCGTGTAGCCTGCAAAGTAACCTCTATCCTTTCTGTTGATCTTTTCCTGCATGACTCCTCCACAATACACTCTTTATACAACCTTACTGACTGACCTCAGATTGCCCCATCTAAAACAAGAATGAAAAATTTCACAGTGAGCAAATCACTCTAATCTCCAAACTCATTGGCCGGGATTCTCCAATCCTGCGGCCAAGTTCTGACGCCGGCTTGAAAAGTGGTGCCAACCACTCCAGTGTTAACGGTCTCCGATAATCAGGAATGTTCCCCTTCTTAGGGGGCTAGGTCGGTGCATGGCGTGGTCCCCGCAGCTCCGGCCGACACAAGTTCGCACATGCGCGCTACGGCTGGCGTGATTCCGTGTATGCGCGGAACGGCCGGCATGATTCCGTGCATGCGTGTGTATTCCCGTCTATGTGCCGGCCCCGGGCAATATGATGGAGCCCTACAGGGGCTCGGCGCGAAGGAACATAGGTCCCCACGGAACCAGCCCGCCCGTCGATCGGTAGGCCCCGATTGCGGGCCAGGCCACCGTGGAAGCCCTCCCTGGGGTTGGATCCCCCCCCCCCCCCCCCCCCCCCCCTCCAGGGTGGCCCCCGCAGACACACCTTACAGGTTCCGCCTGAGTAACCCACGCCGGCGGGACTCGGCCAAACTCGGCAGGCACTCGACCCGTCGAGGCCCGGGGAATCGCCGGGGAGCCGCTTTCAACGACCCCCGACCGACGCGGCGGCGATCCCGCGGGCATCCGAAAATCGGTGCCGGAGAATTGGCAAACCAGCATTGGGGCGGCGCGGTGTGATTCCCCCCCCCCCCCCCCCCCCCACCCCCCGCCCAGCGCCGGATCGGAGAATCCCGGCCATTAGCTTTTTGTTCAAAAAGCACATTTTTAAAAATGTATTCTTTCAGGGGATGTTGGTGTCATTGGTTAGGCCAGCGTTTGTTTCCCACCTTTATTTGCCCTTGTGAAGATGGCGCTGAGCTGCTTTAATTGAATGCCACCTCTATGTGATACACCCATGGTGCTGTTCGGGAAAGAGTTTGATTTAGTGACAGTGAAGGAACAGCAATGTAGGGCATGAGGATCTGGGCAGGCTGGTTACATAGCAGAAAAGGCCAAAATCAGTTTGCTACCTAACCAGTCTGCTTCCGATGGCAAATTCCAGATCACATCCAAATATCATAAACCCTCATTTGCATTCATTTCCATCTCATTAGCGAGATTGAAGTCGAATGTAATGGCCTCCCGGGGCTTTTTGTCCTTGAGACTTTCAAATTATCTTTAAATATTGTGGATAACCATAACAGGGGCAAGTATAGCTGCTGCCTGTCTGTCCTACAAAACACTTCCAGCACAAAGCTTTTCCCTGTTGTTTAATGGTTAGAAACAAAGCAATTAGGAGCAGAAGTAGGCAATTCAGCCCTTTGCGCTTGCAACGCCATTCAACGAGATCATGGCTGATATCTTCCTGTTTGAAATCTACCTTCCTGCCTGTTCCCCATGTATCCCTTTAACCTTTTTTTCTCTCAGAAATATATCTATCTCCTTCTTGAAACCATTTAATGATTCACACTCCACCGCACAATGAGGCAGCAGGTTCCACAAATTCATCACCCTCTGCGAGAAGTTGTTCCTCTTCATCTCAGTTTTAAGTTTACCACCTCTCAACCTATATCTGTGACCGCTCATCCTAGATTGCCCCATAGGGGGTACATTTAGACTATGTTTACTTTATCAATCCCTGTTAGTATTTTATATACCTCGATCAGTTCCCCTCTCATTCTTCTAAACTCCAAAGATTATAAACCCAAAGTGTTCAATCTCTCCTCATGTGTCAACCCCGGGATCAATCTGGCGAACCTCCTCTGAACTGCCTCCAATGCCATCTCATCCTTCCTCAAATAAGGAGACCAAAACTGGACACAATACTCCAGATGTGATCTCACCAACACCCTACTCTCTACTTTTATACTCCAGTCCTTTGCAATAAATGCTAAAATTTCAATTGTTTTTTTATTACATGCTGTACCTGCACACCGACTTTCTGCGATTCATGAACAAAGACACCCAGATCCTTCTACCCAGGCACAATTTGAATCTGCTTTCCCTTTCGATAATAATTTGCCTTTCTTTTTTTCGGACAACCACACAGGCAAATTTTGATATGTTACACTGTGTTGCTATGCTTGCAGATCATTCACATAGATTGTAAACAGTTGAGGTCGCACGACTGATCCACGCACCACCCTGCTCGTTACAGTTCGCTAGCCAGAGAAGGACCCATTTTTCCCAACCCTCTGCTTTCTGTCAGTCAGCCAATCCTCAATCTAGTCTCGCGCTCGACCCCCAATCCCCTGCAATCTCACTTTCTGGGTCAGTCTTTATGTGGTACCTTGTCAAACACCTTCTGGAAGTCTAGATATACCGGGCGGAATTCTCTTGCCTTCAGCTACCTGGGAACTGCCCCCCCCCCCCCCCCCCCCCTTAGCTCCACCCCCAAGCTCTGGAATTCCCTCCTCTAAACCTCCTTTAAGACACTCCTTAAACCCAGTCTCCCCTTGACCAAGCCTTTGGTCATCAGGGAAATATATCTCATTCCATGGCTTGTGTCAGAATTTGTGTCATCTTTGCACCTTGGGGTGTTGAAGTTGCAGCATAAATGTGAGTTGTTGTGCTGTTCCTGCCCTGGGAGAGAGAGGCACAGTGGTGAACACTGCTGCCTATGGCGCCGAGGACGTGGGTTTAATCCCGGCCCCGGGTCACTGGTGCACAGTGGTTAGCACTGTGGCTGCACAGAACCAGGGTTCCAGATTCGATTCCTGGCTTGAGTCACTGTCTGAAAAGTGTGCACGTTCTCCCTGTGCCCGCTTGGGTTTCCTCCGGGCATTCCTGTATCTTCCCACAAGTTCTGAAAGACGTGCTTTTAGGTGAATTGGATATTCTGAATTGTCCCTCAGTGTCCCCGAACAGGCGCTGGAGTGTGGCGACCAGGGGATTTTCATAGTAACTTCATTGTAGTGCTAATTTAAGCCTACTTGTGACAATAATAAAGAACAAAGAACAGGAAAGAATAGGAAAGCACAGGAAGAGTCCCTTCGGCCATCCAAATCTGCACCGATCACATGTTCTATCTAGACCTGTATCCTTCTATACTCTGTCTGTTCATAAAGATTATTATTATTAATGATTGATTCCAACAACTTCCCCACCATACAGGTCCAGCTAACTGCTCTATCGTTCCCTACATTTTGCCTCTCTTCCTTTTGAATAGGGGCATCACATTAGTGTATTTCCAATCCACTAGGTCTTCCTAGAATCCAGGTATTTCTGAAATATCTGAACCAATGCATCCACTATTTCTGCTGCCACCTCCGTTAAAACCTTAGGATACAGCCCAACAGGTCCCGGAGGCTTATAGAACATAGAACAGAACATAGAACATAGAGTGCAGAAGGAGGCCATTTGGCCCATCGAGTCTGCACCGACCCATTTAAGCCCTCACTTCCACCCCATCCCTGTAACCCAATAACCCCATCTAACCTTTTTAGTCACAAAGGGCAATTTATCATGGCACAACATCGAGGGCCGAAGGGCCTGTTCTGTGCTGTACTGTTCTATAATCCACCTAACCTGCACATCTTTGGACTGTGGAAGGAAACCGGAGCACCCAGAGAAATCCACGCAGACACGGGGAGAACGTGCAGACTCCGCACAGACAGTGACCCAGCGTGGAATCGAACCTGGGACCCTGGCGCTGTGAAGCCACAGTGCTAATCACTTGTGCTACCATGCTGCCCAACAGGTCCTGATCGAAACCCCCACTCGTTTGCATTATCTGCTTTTAATCTCATTCGTTTATTCAATACCCTCTCCCTAGCGATGGTTATTGCACCAAGTTCCTCTGCCTCAACTGCAGTTTTTGGAAAAATGTTATTATCCTCTACCGTGAAGACAGTGGGAATATATTGGTTCAGTGCATCCGCCATCTTCGTGTTCCCCACCATTACCTCACCAGTATAGTCGTCTAAAGGGCCAACATTTACTTTGCCTATTCTCTTCCTCTGTGTTGTTACAACACCCTGGGCAGGTGGGCAGTCAATTCCAGCCCCACAGACCCCAGAGCCTCAACATATCAACCAATATTTTGCGTTTTCCTGAGGTCTTTAACACCTGCCTGCTCCAGTGAGTTACAGACACCAGATTTAGAAGTAAACATAAACAAACTGTTTATTTTTTTTTGAAAAATATTTTATTGAAGCATTCATGTATTCACACAACCAACATAATCACAAATCAAAACAAGCCAACAGGACTGCAAATAACAAGCTCAACAAAATATCTAACACCCCATGTAGCCATCTAAAATGGCCACCTGCAAAGGACCATGGGAATGATGGCCAACCCAGGACTCAGACAGATACAGAGCCTATGTGTATTTGAAACCCCCGAAACCCCCGTTCGTTTGCATTTTAATGGCCCAATTTCCCAGGACAATAGAACTCCAATCAAGAAACCGGTACAGCTAAAGACTGATCGGCGCCACTCCCTTTACTCAGAGAGCCCAACTGCCAATGTCAATGACCAATAACGACCCACCCAGCCACCAAGGCACCCGCCCCTTTATTGGCCGAAATCGAAGACAGTGATCAGAGCCCTGTCGAACTATTGGGTCCAAGGTTAAGGACCACCCCAAAGAGCTCAAAATCCCAGAGGGATAAAAGAGAGCACAGCCATGTGTTCTGTCTCTTTTGGATCCGGCATGTGCCAGCCGACTGTAGCAGAAACAGCCAGCCAAGTTCAAGACCAACGATCGCTACCTGATGGATGAGCCCAGCAGAGACAGAGCCACTTTCTTCGAACCAGCCGAGTGAAATCCAGATAAAGGCCTTATCCATTTGCACAGTGCCGGTCGCCCTGAAGTTAAATATAGGTTATTGTAGCTGATAGGTGTAGTTTAACTCGTAGTAGATATTGTGTTTGCATGTCGAGGTAACTCTTTTGTATGCAAATGAACCATCTTTTGAATTAACTAACTGGTTGTGTGGTCATTTGATCAACATAAGGGAAGGCTTGTGGTTCACCAACATTATCATTAATATTAGCAACAGTATTGGCGACGCTGTTGGGATCGAAAATGAGCAACCACCCACTTCCCAACGCCCCTACACACACCCCCACCCACCCCGAGTTTCTCCGTTCTAATAATATCTATCTCCGGGCTACCAGGGAGGCAAAGGCCAAGACATTAGCCTCTCTCGCCCCCTGGACTCCTGGGTCTTCTGATACTCTGAAGATTGCTACTTCTGGACTCAGGGCCACCTTCACCTTCAGAACCTCCTACATACTGTCAGCAAACCCCTGCCAGAATCCCCCAAGCTTTGGACATGCCCAAAGCATATGGACATATTTTGCGGGCCCACCCGCACACCGCCCACATCTATCTTCCACCCCTTCAAAAAAACCTGCTTATCCTGGCCACAGTCGTATGTGCTCTGTGCGCCATCTTAAACTGGATAAGGCTAAGCCTAGCGCATGGCGTGGATGCATTCACCCTCCTCAGGGCCTCCTCTTACAGCCCAGCCTCCAACTCCCTACCCAATTCTTCCTCCCACTTGGACTTCACTACCCCTGTCAGGGCTCCCCCCCACCAAACCATCAGCCTCTTGTAAATTTCTGACACCTTTCCCTCCCCTACCTTTTTTCTTGACACTACTTTGTCCTGTAGCCTTTGGGGCATCAGGTGAGGAAATACCAGAACCCATTCCCGACAGGCAGCTCAAATTCCTCCTCCAACTCCTCCAAGGTCGGAAACCTGCCCCCAATGGGCAGGTCCCCAAACTCCTCAATCACTGCCCTATGCGACCCCCGAGACCCCCCCCCCCCCCCCCCCCCCCCCACAACCCCACCAGAGCAAACCGGTGATTTCCACAAATCAGTGCCCAAACCCAGGCCCCTTCCGGCCTCAGGTGTTGCCACCACTGTCCCCCACACCCATTTCCTAACCAAAGCTACGCCCAGTAATAATTCATGAGACAAACTGTATATTTATAACAAGAGCAAAAGATGAACATACAAAGGAAATAATTGGCACTATAGTCTACCAGTCTACCTATTCCCAAAACTCCGTCTCACCTTCTACCCAGACACAAAGACAGACACGCAGTAAGGGGAGGGGAAGAATTAAAACAACGAGATCTGATGGAAAAGGTTTGAGCTGAATCTTCGCTGTTGTGGTTGTAGCATCTGCGGGCACCAGTCTTCTCCGAATACGACCCTCTGGGGAATGGAAGAGGTTCAAGTTGGTGCAATTTTGACCTTCGACCATCAGGTGGAGCTTTACACAGGAGATTCAGGTCAGTGCAATTCTGGCCTCTGACCTTCAGATGGTGCTTCCATCTCTCTGAGATATTACTGGAGCTTTAAACGTAACAATTTTAGTGTTTTCCTTTTGCCTGATCTCTGTGCAGAAACTTTGGCTGTATTATAAAGTGGGTTCTCAGTTTGGGTTCTCCCCAGCCATTCAGACAGAGGATTAAAGAATCACAGACCTGGTGAGAAACTGCTTGCCACCTTTCATTCCAGAAGATCTCTTCACAGTTCTGACTGCTGTCTGTCTTTTAAACAAGAATGCCTTCACAGTTTTGAAATGAAATGAAATGAATGAAATGAAAATCGCTTATTGTCACGAGTAGGCTTCAATGAAGTTACTGTGAAAAGCCCCTAGTCGCCACATTCCAGCACCTGTCCGGGGAAGCTGGTACGGGAATCGAACCGTGCTGCCGGCCTGCTTGGTCTGCTTTAAAAGCCAGCGATTTAGCCTGGTGAGCTAAACCAGCCCCTGAGCTAAATCAGCCCCTAGGATTTTGACTAGGATTTTTGAAATCACCTGGCAGAGAGAGGGAGCAAAGAGAGAGAGTGTGCCTTCCAACTGCTTCCTGGCTGAACCACTTCATAGAACTCTGCACAAAATGGTTCTCTTCACATAACCCGCCATTCTTCCGGAAGATTCTGTATGGCTCCACCAATCAGTAAGGGGCTGGTTTAGCACACTGGGCTAAATTGCTGGCTTTTAAAGCAGACCAAGGCAGGCCAGCAGGACGGTTCAATTCCCGTACCAGCCTCCCCGAACAGCCGCCGGAATGTGGCGACTAGGGGCTTTTCACAGTAACTTCATTGAAGCCTACTCGTGCCAATAAATGATTTTCATTTTTCATTTCATTTTCATTTCATTTCATCATAAGCAGAACAGGAGAGGGCTTAGAATTGCCACCTCACTGATTGGCTGTTGGCCAAGTCTAATCAAACTGACATCCTGGGGTCTGCCACTGAATACAAAAGGGAAGTCCAAACTAGTCCATTGGACCAGGGATGTTTTCAGTTTGCAAACCCAGCAAGAGGATTGTAGATTCAAGGCAGCCAGAACAGGAATTAAAGTGGAAACACAGAACAGACAATGACTTTACAAGTTTCTAACATTATATACCTATAGAAGCGTCTGGTATGAGTGTTTATTTTTTCTGCTAATTTTCTTTCGTAGTTCATCTTAGCTCTTTTGATTTTATTTTTTGCAGCCTTTTGCTGAAACTTAAAGGTCTCTCAATCCTCCGGCTTACCACATGCTTTTGCAGCACGGCATGCCTTAGTTTTTGCCTTTATGTCCTCTTTGATTTCCTTTTGCCATGGAACATTTTTCTCTCTTTTATCACTCCTTTTCCTCTCGGGAATATATTGTAATTGAGAGGTATGTAATATCTCCCTGAACATCCCACCATTCTTCCTCAACTTTCCTACCCTCTAATATTTGTGTCCAGTCTACTGGGCCAACTCTTTCCTCAGGCCTGTATAATTAGTTCTTCCCAATGCTAAAACTCTAGTACGGCACTCTGTCTTCTCGCTCAAATGGAATTTGAATTTCTGGCATGCTGTGATCACTCCTTCCAAGAGGATCCTTAGCTACAAGACTATATATCAAACCTTCTTCATTGAGTAATATGAAATCTAAAATAGCCTGCTCCCTGGTTGGTTCCATGACATATTGCTCTAAGAAACAATCCCTCATACATTTTATGAAATGTCCCTTAAGGTTACACTTGCCAATTTGATTAATCCTGTCAATGTGCATGTTAAAATCACCCATGATTACCATGGTGACTTTCTCACAAGCCTTCATTATTTCTTGGTTTATACTATGCCGCAATTTGGATATATTGCTCGGCGGCCTGTAAATTACTCCTAAAAAAGGAGTTTTTTTATTTCCACCCAGATCAATTCAACATTTTGGCCCTGAGTGCCAATCTTGGGCGGGATTCTCCCCTACCCGGTGGGGCGGGGGGTCCCGGCGTAGCGGTGTGGCGCCAACCACTCTGGCGTCGGGCCTCCCCAAAGGTGCGGAGAATTCCGCACCTTTAGGGGCCAAGCCCTCACATTGAGGGGCTAGGCCCGCGCCGGAGTGGTTGGCACCACGCCGACTGGCGCCAAAACCAGCACAACAGCCTTTGCTGCCCGCCGCCCGGTGCCGGGGCTGGCCGAAAGGCCTTCTCCGGTTCGCGCATGCGCCGGTGCGTCAGCTGCCGCTGACGTCACCACCAGCGCATGTGCGCTGGGGGATTCTCTTCCGCCTCCGACATGGTGGAGGCCGTGGCGGCGGCGGAAGAAAAAGAGTGCCCCCACGGCACTGGCCCCCTGCCGATCGGTGGGCCCCGATCGTGGGCCTGGCCACCGTGGGGGCACCCCCGGGGTCCGATCGCCCGCGCCCCCCCAGGACCCCGGGGACCCGCTCGCGCCACCGATCCCGCCGCCACCAGAGGTGGTTCAAACCACGGCGGCGGGATTGGCCTCTCAGCTGGACTTCGGCCCATCGCGGGCTGGAGAATCGCTGCAGGGGGCTCGCCGATCGGTGTGGTGTGATTCCCGCCCTCGCCAATTCCCGGGTGGCGGAGAATTTCTGCCACGGCGGGGGCAGGATTTTCGCCGGACCCGGGCGATTCTCCGACCCTGTGGGGGGTCGGAGAATTTCGCCCATTGTTTCTGAATACAGCCTTGATGTAATCTTTAACCAGTAAAGCAACTCCACCTCCTATTCCATCCTGTCTATCCTTTCAGAATACTGAGTACCCTGAGACATTCAACTCCCAGTCCTGGTCCTCCAGCAACCATGTTTCAGTAACCTCTCCAAATGATACCCATTTGTCTCTATTTGTACTGTCAGCTCATTGACCTTATTTGGAATACTGTGTGCATTTAGGTACAAGGTTTTAAAATATGTTCTACTGCTTTGTCTTTCTCTTGCCGGATTTTCTGGTACATTACGCATTTCACACATTCTGACAAATCAGAATGTGAGACTGCCAGTAATGGCGAGAAACACATGAGGGTTCATTTTCGGCTCTAAGTGCCGTTAAATACAGGCCGCAATCTTGCCAACGTGGCCGTCAAGAAACACCCGCATATCGGCCCCAAAGTCACATTTAGAAATGTTTCTGTTAATTCACGCATGTCGCCTGCAGCAGGACAATGTGTGACATAGACAGAAACTTAAAAATGGTGGTATTCCCTTGCATCTGCTGCCCTTAAGCTTCTAGGTGGTAGAGGTCATGAGTTTGGAAAGTGCTGTAAAGGAGGCTTGACAAAGCTGCTGCAGTGCATCTTGTATATGGTACACACTGCTGCCACTGTGCATCGATGGTGGAGGGATTGAATGTTCAAGGTGATGGATGGGGGGCCAATCAAGCAGGCTGCTTTGTCCTGGATTGTGTCGAGTTTCTTGAGCATGGACAACTTTTGGGGAGTCGGGAAGTGAGTTAGTTGCCACAGAATTCCCAGCTAACCTGCTCTTGTAAGCACAGAATTAACTTGGCTAGTGCAGTTCAGTTTCTGGCCAATGTGAACTCCGAGGATGTTGATAATGGGAGATTCAGTGCTGATAATGCCATGTCAAAGGGAGATGGTTAGATTCTCTCTTGTTGGAAATGGTCATTGCCTGACACTTGTGTGGTGTGAATGTTACTTACCTCTTACTGGCCCATGGTGTCCAGGTCTTGCTGCATGTCCTGCATTCTGTGGACAAGACTTACCTGGGCCAAGATGGGCAGTTAGGTGGATTGGCCATGATAAACTGCACCTTAGTCTCCAAAGGTGTGCCAGGTTAAATGGATTGGCCATGATCAATGCGTGCCGTTACAGCAATAAGTTGGTCTGGGCAGAGCACTCTTTCAGAGGGTCGGTGTAGACTCAATGGGCCAAATGACCTCCTTCTACACTGTAGCGATTCTATTCTGTGAATTATCCACTTCATCGGGTAAATGTCAGCGTTGAAGCTATACTGCAAAGGCTTGGTTAGACGCACAGCTAGTTTTGAAGCCCAAGTTTTCAGCACTTCTGTTGGGTTGTTGTTGAGGCCTGTGGCCAATGGCCTAAAAGGCTAGGCCAGATACAGAATTGGACAATCTACATTAAACAGCAGCCAACAGCTTAAGCAGCCAGGCTTGATGGGAATTTGGACAGGCCAAGTTTACAGACAGACACTGGTCAGAGGCGAGCAAGAACAAGCCTGGACTTGTCCTGGAATAATTTTATATAGATAGTGGAAAGAATATGACCAAAGTTGTTAGCCACTTCTTTAAGTACTGCGTGGAAATCTCCTGCCAGTTTCAACTGTGGGCTTGAAGGGTGGGGTGGTGGTGGTGGGGGGGGGGGGGGGGGGGGGGGAGAGAGAGAGAGAGCGCAGGGAGATCTGGTTGGGGGGTTCCAAAAATAGTTTTTACGTCTGTCTGAATTTCCTGAAAGGTCTTCTGCTGGAGGCCGGCATGAAACTGATTTGTATTCGCGAATAGGATGCAGGTGAAGGCCGGACCAGAATCTTCTCCCCTCGGCCGATTTTCACACAATGCCTGAAAGAAAACACGCCGGTTCAGGACACACCTGGAATAACAAAGCATGCAGAAGTCAGGACTCACCTGAACAATGCTTGAAGCTGATTCCAGAGTTCAGGATGGAGGCCGCCGGCAATCCTGGACCCCGGAATTTAACAGCAGTGGAATTGGGGGGGGGGGGGGGGGGGGGGAGGTGCATCTTTCAGTTGGAGATTGCAGCTTCAGTGTCATTCAGGAGGTTCATCTTCCAACCTCAAGAGTGTTCCTCGAGATCCATCTTCTTGGTCAGGAAGTCCATTTTCTCTATTCAATAGTGGATCAGTGATGTTCAATATCTTTTAAATATGGCACCCGGTTATGGTGGCTGAGCACACACCATCATGTCCACTCCACTCCACCAAGGAATATGCCGCCAAGCCCCAGGGTGCACAATTAATTAGGTCAGCGCCAGAAGATATGTGTGGTTGCCTGCCAGCCTCCAAAGCGGGAAACATTCCCATCTCCACCCCCCTGCCACGGGACTTAATCCCAGATGGGCGAATTTCACCCACCCCTGTATGAAGATTGTTTAGAACAAGTGCTTTGTTTTCTTTTTGAATGCCTTAATTCTCCCAGCACTTTCTCCATTATCACCAGAAATTCAGTTTCCATGTCAGAGCGACTGTCTATTATCTCCCCAATGGATACAAAAAAGGATCAATCTGGTTTATTTGCCACCCATCCCATAATTGATACCCGGTGACATTTGGGATCCATCAGTCATCTCGTCATTTCCTTTCTCTCCTATTTCTCTAAGTTTATCTCAGTATAGAGATGTTTCATTTAATTTTCCTCATTATTCTAACTTAAATTTCTATTTCAGCTGTCCAGGACAATTCTTTAACTTCCGTCTGATTTATACATTGGCAAGAACCTCTTTCTTGCCTGCTTCGCCCCCACCCCCACTGCATTCCTTCCATGTTTGTTCATATCAGTCTATCCCCTCTGCTATGCTTTTTCCACAACAGTGCATATCTGTTTTGTACTCTATACGTAACAAAAACACCTTTTGCAACCTTAGGATATCCCAAAGCACTTTAAAGCCAATTAAGTTCCTTTGAGGCATAATCACGACTGTAATGCTGGGAAACACAACAGACATTTTGCACACAGCAAGGTCAAAGAAACAGCAAAATAAATGACCAGGCACTCTACTTCAATGATGTCAGTTGAGGGATAAATACTGACGAGAATACTGACAGGATTACCCTGCTCTTCTTCAAAAAAGCTGCATGGGATATTTTAGATCCACTTAAGAGAGCAGGTGAAGCTTTGTTTTAACATACCATCCAAAGATAATGCAGCTGTCCCTCAGAACCTCTCTGAAATGCCAGCTAGATTATGAGCTCAAGTATTTGGTGTGAGCATTAGGTCGACAATCTTCTGACTCAGAGGTGAAAGTGCTCCCATTAAGCCAATAAAGAGGATCTACTTTACTTGCATGTTTGTTCTCTGTTAGCAGTGTTTTAAAGTCTAATTCCCTTCGATCACCACTCATTAGATCAAATTGTGTCTTATTAAAGTTGAAAACCAGGAATTCTCACTAATAAGTTACCTTTCACTGCGACTGACATAAAAATGCAAATGTGGACATAATAGAGATCTTCCAATTGATTGTTAAGCAGAATTATTAATGAATGCAAAAATTGTAAATTTTAAATGATGGTTAGAAAAACAAACGTTTGGATCAGCTGCTGTCTGAAATACAAGCACAGAATCACAGAGCGGCGGAAACGTATAGCTCAGAAAAAGACCACTTGATCCATTAGGCAGAATCTTGTGAGGTCACTGATCGTGAGCTTGGAGGTGGGAAGAGAATGTAATTAGGAGGAATGTCTGCGTACCAGAACTCTGCAGTCTTTCCCCACTCCGCCAGAATTATATTTTGAGTGAGAAATGCTCATAGTCGATCTTCCTGCCCCATTGGCAATTGAAGCTATTTAAAGACTTCATCTCACCTCCACAGGTATTAATCCAGTAGCGGGTCTGTCAACATGTGACATGCATGACCGATAAAACCCTGTACTAGCTTGTCTCCAACAGCGATGGGGGAGGGGAGTGTCCTGATCAAAGGCACTCAGTGCTTAATCAAAAGTCTCGACATTGGGGAGGGGTGGATGCTGAAAGCCACTCCACCAACCTGGCTGCTGAGACTCCTGTGTGCCTTTCCTCTCAGCCCCCACCCTGTAAAGCTACCCACCGGCCTGTAGGGCTTAACTGTGGCCTGGGTCGCCTTGCGACCCTGGGGCTCCAGAGCTTGCCCTTCCAGCGGCAAACATGCCCCCAATGGCTCAGCAAAACACAAGAATTTCTGGCGTCTGATTGGCCGGCAGCACTTCCAACCCTGGGGTCTTCATTGCAGAAGGTCCGCCATTGGCCTTGCCACTGCAAAACTGTCTTGTGGTTAGGTGGGCCTTCCAAAAAGAGGCAATGTGAGTCTCTTCAGCGAGGAGGGACTCCCAAGCAAGCAGGAAGGAACTTTTCATCTGTGATCTCTACATGTTTGCTGGCCAATTAGGGAAAGTGACAAGCCGGACCAATTCAATGGTGAAGATGCTATCTTTGATAATAGTGCCTTCCTAACCTGTAAATGCCCTCCTTGGCATTGCTCCACTCATTGGGTCATTTACATCACAGAAGGGGATCATTCAGCCTATTAAGTCTACACCAGCCCTCTGTCAGTCCCATTTTCATACTCAATTCCCATAGCCCTGCAAATTTATCTCCCTCAAGTGCCATCAATGTCCTATTAAAATCATTGATTGTCTCTACTTGCAATGAGCTTCAGAACATTACCACCTGCTGAGGGTGACAATGGCGTGGTGGTACTGTCATTAGATGCCAAGGCTAATGCTCTGGGGAGATGGGTTTAAATCCCCCCCCCCCCCCCCCCCCCCCCCCCCCACCACACACACACACACGCAGCAACAGGCAGTATTTAAATTCAATGAATAAATCTACCATTCTAAACGTGCCTCAGTAATGGTGACCGTGAAACTATTATCAACCTGTAAAAACCCATCTGGGCTAATGTTCTTTAGGGAGGGAAATCTACCATCCTTGCCAGGTGCAGTTTACATGTGACTCCAGATCCACAGAAATATGATTGACCCTCAACTGTCCTCTTAAATGGCCATGTAAGTCAATCAGTTCAAGGATAATTTAGGAACAGGGAACAAATGCTTCCTTTTTCAATGACGCCCCATCACATGAAAGAACATGGGCGAAATTCTCCGCACCCGCGGAAAATCGTAAAACCGTCGTAAAAATCGGGAGCGTTTTACGACGGTCGCGAAGGCTTCATTTCCCGACGGATTCACTTCCGGGAAATGGGCTAGTAGCGCGGCCGCGTCAATTACGTGCGTGATGACGACAGAACGCGGCGACGACACGATCACGCCCACGTGGCCCCTGCCCGACGCCGTAAAAAGGCGCGGGCGACCACAGAATCTGTCGTGCAGGATGTCGGAGCCGAGGAGAGCTGCTCCTCGTTTTGTTGATGCGGACGTCGAGGCGCTGCTCGATGCCGTGGAGCAGAGGAGGGGCATCATCTGCCCGCAGAGAGGGCATCGGCAACCTTCCAGCGCGGTACGCCAGGCCTGGCGTGACGTGGCTGCTGCCGTCAGTGCTGTGGGGCAGACCCCTCGCTCAGTTGAACAATGTAGGAAGAAGCTACACGACCTCACCAGGTCTGCCAGGGTAAGTGCCATGAGGGTGCCCCCTAGTCACAACCACCCCTCCCCCTTAACTTAAGCCCCCCCCCCCCCCCCCCCCCCCCCCCCCCCCCCCCGGCACGGGAGGGGGGGGAGGGGGATTGGGGCAGAGTTATTTGAGGATGGTTCACAAAGTTGTCGCAGACCCAGCGCTCTGGCCCCGAGGAGAGATGCAATCGTCTTATGACAACTTGACCCCCCCAAACTGTGCCAGTATCTGAACGGACTGCTGATACCTTCCGTTTTGTAATGATCTACCTATGTTCCCTCCCCCAACAGGCCAAGGCCGCTCACAACCACCGTGAGCGGCACAAGACTGGAGGGGGTTCGCCCAACCTGCACCCCCTCAGCACCTTTGAACAGAGGGCCCTGGACCTTGTTGGGGGGTCTGCCACCCGCAATATCGCGCTATGCGAGGTTGGCGGAACTGCAGCAAGTGAGACAACCCTCCCTGACAAACACTCACCCCTCCCCCATCCTCTGTCCCTTCACACACCCTGCCCACTGGGACACCTCCCCCATCCTCTGTCCCTTCACACACCCTGGCCACTGGGACACCTCACCCATCCTCTGTCCCTTCACACACCCTGCCCACTGGGACACCTCCCCCATCCTCTGTCCCTTCACACACCCTGCCCACTGGGACCGTCCAGCGGCCTGCCGAGCAAATCGAAATAACCCGTCTCATTCTCTTCCCTAGGACGTGATGCCGAACGACCAGGGCCGTCTGCCTCCAGACGGAGACAGGAATCTGCCGCCACCTCACCCGGGGCCTCACAACAGAGGGTGCCCGATCAGCGGGCAGCCCCATCCGCCCCAACCCAATCTGCGGACCAGGACGCACAGAGGGTTCGAAGTCCACAACCACCAGAAATGGCCAGGGACAACCCTCCTGTCGCTGAGCAGCCCCACACCATGGACGAGGACCTAAGCATTGAGAGCGTCGGGCTTGCGGCACTGCTTTCTCCCACCACATCCATCATCCCAGAGACACACACCCCGGCGGGCCTATTTAGTGATGAGTCTCCTGGGGCACAGTCTGGTTGGCACATCACAGCTGAGCAGGTACAGCAGGTGGAGGTCGGAGCAACAGAGGGCCCGGACTCGCGGAGAACAGACCAGGCCCAGGATGCAGCTGGCTCCCAGACGTTTTCTGAGTTCCTGGAGTTTATCAACCCACCCGCACAGCCGATGCCTCAGGAAACCCAGGGAAACAATGACGGGAGGAGGGCTGCCTTCCTGGCTCTGCAGACGCTGTTAGAGGAGTCGAACCACGTCCAAGAGCAGGGAGTGGTGCCGCTCATGGCAGAGACCCAGTCCGACACCGCACGGGTGGCATCCGCGGTGGAGGCAATGGGTCAGGTTATGCAAGACGTTGGGGTTAATGTGCACGCGTCATCCTCGGCCCTGGACAGGGTTGCCCTCTCACAGGCAGCAATGTGCCAGAGCCAAAACGACATTGCCGGCGCCCTGCGGGCCATGGCCGAGTCTCAGCAGGTCATGGCCCAGTCGCAGCACGCCATGGCACAGTCCCAGCAGTCGATAGCACAGTCCCAGCAGTCGATAGCACAGTCCCAGCAGTCAGTCGCGGAGACCATCAACCGCCTGACACATGTGCTGGATGGCGTCGTGCACACACAGGTTGAGGTCGCACATTCCCTGGTGGGAATGTCTAACTCCCTGGACTCCGTCTCTGCAAACCTTCGGATCCTGGTGGATACCGTTGCAGGCCTCCAGGACTGGCAGCGCCAGGTGTCGGTGGTGCGACGGGGCACCTCCCCGCTCGCACCTCTGTCCCAAAGTGAGGCCCGGGGGCCACCGGGGGCCACCGGGCTCCCCGAGGGAGGAGGAGGTTTCGGGGTCCGTCCCATTAAGGCCATCACGGGACGTCCCGGAATTCTCGGCCTCCCCCCGTCCCATCCCTGGTGCATCGGGTGGGCAGCAGGCAGAGCAGGGTGGCACAATGTCACCCGAGACGCCCGCAGAGCAGCCTGGCCCATCAAGGCCGGGTCGCCCCAGGAAACGCTTAGCCAAGGAGAAACGAGTCGAGGGGGGCGATTCACAGCAATCCTCCTCCACTCCTGCTGTATCATCTGGGGAGTCACTTAGACGTAGTGGTAGGGCCCGTAAGGCAACTAAGATAGACACTGAATAAGTTGGCATGGGTGAAGGGCACAGTTTAGTTGTAGGGGCTAGGGCACCTGTAAATAATTGTTAATATTAAACGCACTGTTCCACCTTACTTGTAATACCGTGTGATTGTTCCACAGCCACAGGAATCGTGATGGTGACCGAGTGTCGCTGGGGTTGACGGGTGGTGAAACCTCGGTGCCGGGTGTGCAGTCCCTGCCCCTACCCCCTCCCACAGCTAGCCCACGCGGGCACGTGATGGAGTGTCAGTGACGAACTCAGCAGCCACCAAGGTGGATGGTTCAGCTATTGCCATGGGTCAGACTCTCTCTAACGATTCTGAGCTCACAGCTCTTCGTAGAGCGGGCTGTCATCATTCCACATGGCACTGACCACACCCGCTGACACAGCCATCAATGTTGTGCCATACCGTCTGGACCCAGTGATAAGCGTGATGTCGGTGTGGAGAAGTGGAGCAGTGTACACTGAGAGGGGGGGGGGGGGGGGGGGGGGGTTGTGGTGGTGGCAGTTGTGTGGTGACCCTCTGCATGACTAGCGATGCAGGTGGTGGTTTGGTGTTCATCGGGGACGTCACATGCGATGCGTGAACCGTGCTGCCACCAGGGCGTCGCGTGCCCGCCGTCCTTGCCGGGTCCGTCGTGCCGCCTCCTGGACATCACCAGCACCTGGGTCGTGTCTGCGTTCTGCGCCCGCCACTCCGCCAGCCTCCTCCTCCTCCTCCTCCTCCCTCGCCTCCTCCTCCTCCTCTGTGCTGGCACCACTGCCATTAGCTTCTCCCACCGCCTCCTGCAGCAGGTCATCTCCCCTCTGCATCGCGATGTTGTGCAGCGCACAGCAGACCACTACAATGCGAGCGACCCTGTCGGCCTGGTACTGCAGGGCCCCTCCGGAGCAGTCCAGGCACCTGAATCTCATCTTCAGGAGGCCAAGGCAGCGCTCCACCACACCCCTGGTTGCTGCATGGGCCTCGTTGTATCGTGTTTCCGCATTGGTCTGAGGCCTCCGTATAGGCGTCATCAGCCAAGACCTCAGCGGATAACCCCTGTCGCCTAGCAACCAGCCCCTCAGCCGGGGGGGACGTCCCTCAAACATCGCAGGGATGAACGACTGCGCCAGTATGTAGGAGTCATGCACACTCCCTGGGAATCTTGCACAGACGTTCATGATCCTCATGTGGTGGTCGCATACCACCTGGACATTAATGGAGTATGTCCCCCTTCTGTTTGTGAACACTTCCTTGTCCACAGCAGGCGGGCGCATGGGGACGTGAACACAGTCGATTGACCCCTGAACCCTCGGTATCCCGGCCACACTGGCAAATCCACGAGCTCGTGAGTCTTGACTTGCTTGGTCCTCGGGAAAGGTGATGTAGCGGTCCGCGATGGCATAGAGGGCGTCGGTCACATCCCGGATGCACCTGTGGACCGATGACTGGGAGATCCCAGAGACGTCCCCGCTCGGAGACTGGAAGGAGCCGGTAGCATAGAAGTTCAGAGCGACCGTCACCTTGATGGCAACCGGGATCGCGTGTCCTCCCCCCGTTCCACGTGGGGCGAGGTGCGACAGGAGTTGGCAGATATGTATCACCGTCTGCCTACTCAGCCGGAGTCTCCTCCTGCAGGTGATGTCCGTCATTGTTAGGAAAGAGATCCGGACACGGTACACCCTCGGCTTTGGTCGTCGCCTCTGGCGCCGTGGCTGCACCCTCACTCTCTCCTTCTCCCCCTCCTCCTCCTCCCCCCCCATGCTGCTCGACGACTGGCAACTCCTCGGCCCTTCCCTCTGCTGCTGCAGCTGGCCCTGCATCCACTGCGGGTTGTGGGTGTGGATGCTGCTGCATCTCCAAATCCAGTAGAGCGGCCCCAACCACTGCGCAGAACATTGCCGTTCTGTTCCCATACATCGTGCTAACCTACAGAAGGGTGGTGGGGGGCAGAGAAACGGGACATGTTAGACGGAGGTTAGTCGACACCTCGGTAGCCGCCTGCCACGGGATATCTGTGTGTCCCGGTGGCCTGGTCGCGCTGCTGACACGCGGGCAGCCTAACCCCTGGTCACTTTCTGCATCCAACGGCCAGTAAACTATGGCCTCCTCACGGGTGCGTCAGTGGCCTGTGGCCGGAAGCCACAGGGGAACCAGCGGCCGTGTCCTCGTGACCGGCACACCATGGCATGGTGGCAGACATTTTGTTACGGGGTTGGACGGCTCACTCGCTACCTAACCCCCCCCTTCCGTCGCCCCCCACTGCCTCCCCCGTCGCCCCCCACTGCCTCCCCCGTCGCCCCCCACTGCCTCCCCCGTCTCCCCCACTGCCTCCCCCGTCGCCCCCCACTGCCCCCTCCATCTCCCCCACTGCTCCCTCCGTCTCCCCCACTGCCTCCCCCATCGCCCCCACTGCCTCCCCCGTCGCCCCCACTGCCTCCCCCGTCGCCCCCACTCCCCCCGCTCTGGACCCCCTCCCGTTCTCAGGGATGGCTTCCCCGTTGTGGCCAGACTCGAGCGGTGCGCTGAGCGGTGCGCTGAGCGGTGCGCAGAGTGGTGCCCTGACCTCCTCCAAGCAGTCGTCAGCCAGGCCGACTGGTTGACGAATTTAAAAAGCAGGTGTGTTTCACGACGTGCAAACAGGGCGCCATGACGTCGGGACTTCGGCCCATCCGGGCAGGTGAATAGAGGGGGGGGCTATCAGTGGCGATTCTGGTCGTGTCAGGGGCGGGAAGGAGGCGTTTGTCGGGAATGGCGACTCCGACATTTTGCGGGGTTCGGAGAATAGCGGGAGGGCGTCGGAACAGCGTCGCCGTAAAAATTTCCGACGCCCGCTATTCTCCGAACCGTCGTGAGTCCGGAGAATCGCGCCCCATGTTTATTAAAAACTGTAAAAATAGTTCTTCCTCACATTCCCCCTACATTCTTGCCTAATACCTTAAATCTGTATTCTCTAGTCCTTGTACTGTCTGCTAATAGATAATCTGTGTTCTCCGGTCCTTGTAGTAATTGCTAATAGATAATCTGTATCCTCTAGTACTTGCACGGTCTGCTAAAATCTGTGTTCTCCAGTCCTTGAAATGTCTGCTAATAGATATCTGTATTCTTCAGTCGTTGTACGGTCTGCTAACAGGTAATCTGTGTTCTCTACTCCTTGTTTTACCTGCTAATAGATAATCTGTGTTCTCCAGTCCTTGCGCTGTCTGCTAAAATCTGTGTCCTCTAGTCCTTGTGCTGTCTGCTAATGGATAATCTGTGTTCTCCAGTCCTTGTACATCTCCTAATAGATAGAACATAGAACAGTACAGCACAGAACAGGCCCTTCGGCCCTCGATGTTGTGCCGAGCAATGATCACCCTACTTAAACCCACGTAACCCGTATACCCGTAACCCAACAATCCCCCCATTAACCTTACACTATGGGCAATTTAGCATGGCCAATCCACCTAACCCGCACATCTTTGGACTGTGGGAGGAAACCGGAGCACCCGGAGGAAACCCACGCACACACGGGGAGGACGTGCAGACTCCACACAGACAGTGACCCAGCCGGGAATCGAACCTGGGACCCTGGAGCTGTGAAGCATTGATGCTAACCACCATGCTACCGTCAGAGTTCTCTAGTCCTTGTACTGTTTCCTAATAGAGAATCTGTGTTCTCTAATCCTTGTATTGTCTTCTAATAGATAATCTGTGTTCTCTAGTCCTTGTCCTGTCTGCTAATAGATAATCTGTGTTCTCTAGTCCTTGTCCTGCCTGCTAATAGATAATCTGTGCTCTCTAGTCCTCATACTGCCTGCTAATATATAATCTGTGTTCTTTAGTCCTTGTCCTGTCTGCTAATAGATAATCTGTCTTCTCTAGTTCTTGTATTGTCTGCTAATAGATAATCTGTGTTCTCTAGTCCTTGTATTGTCTGCTAATAGATAATTTGTGTTCTCTAGTCCTTGTCCTGCCTGCTAATAGATAATCTGTGTTCTCTACTCCTTGTATTGTCTGCGAATAGATAATCTGTGTTCTCTAGTCCTTGTCCTGCCTGCTAATAGATAATCTGTGTTCTCTAGTCCTTGTCCTGCCTGCTAATAGATAATCTGTGTTCTCTAGTCCTTGTCCTGCCTGCTAATAGATAATCTGTGTTCTCTAGTCCTTGTCCTGCCTGCTAATAGATAATCTGTGTTCTCTAGTCCTTGTCCTGCCTGCTAATAGATAATCTGTGTTCTCTACTCCTTGTATTGTCTGCTAATAGATAATCTGTGTTCTCTAGTCCTTGTCCTGCCTGCTAATTGATAATCTGTGTTCTCTAGTCCTTGTATTGTCTGCTAATAGATAATTTGTGTTCTCTAGTCCTTGTATTGTCTGCATATAGATAACATGTGTTCTCTAATCCTTGTATGTCTCCTAATTGACAATCCGAGTTATCTAGTCCTTGTACTGTCTTCTAATAGATAATCTGTCTCCTCTAGTCCTTGTATTGTCTGTTAATAGATAATCTGTGTTCTCTAGTCCTTGTACTGTCTTCTAATAGATAATCTGTATTCTCTAGACCTTGTATTGTCTGCTAACAGATAACCTGTGTCCTTCAGGCCTTGTATTGTCTGATAATAGATAATCTGTGCACTCTGATCCTCATGCTACCTGCTAATAGATAACCTGTGTTCTCTAGTCCTCATACTACCTGCTAATAGATAATCTGTGCACTCTGATCCTCATGCTGCTTGCTAATAGATAACCTGTGTTCTCTAGTCCTCATACTGCCTGATAATAGATAATATGTGTTCTCTAGTCCTCATACTGCCTGCTAATAGATAATCTGTGTTATCTAGTCCTTGTCCTGTCTGCTAATAGATAATCTGTGTTCTCTAGTCCTTGTACTGTGTGATAATTGGAACAGTATTTCCATGTCCACCTCTTCCAAACCTGTAATAATCTTGTGCATCTCTATAAAATCACCCCTCATCTTCTTTGCTCCTAGAAAAACAACCCCAGCTTCTCCAAATTGACCGTGTCCCCATCACAGGACACATCCTGATAATTCTCCTCCACGCCATCTCATAGGCCTTCACATCTTTCCTCAGTACGGTGATCAGAACTGGATACAAAACCCTAGTTGTGGCCAAACCAGAACTTTAGTGTGCCACCAGCTTTCACTTGTCGACGGTCTGACAACATGTGATTCCTATCCGATTAATCCCAAAGGTTAATACCATTCAACAGCATGCAAATGAATGCTAACAGCCTTCTCAACCTAAATTGCCTTTCTGTCACCTTGCTGCCTGCCTGCGAGGCATTTAATTTGACTATCAATTTCCATAACCAGGATTTCTGCTCGTCCTCTCCCATCCGATTCTATTCCACTTTCTACCACAAAGTCTGCTTCAGGGTGTTGCATAGAATTGTACCAATGTTTCAGTTGAGACTCAACTACAAAACGGTCATGCTCAAACAAGAAAATCTTCTTTATGGATTCACCAAAATAATAAGCAGTAAGGCAAAAAGAAAACAGATGGGACATTAGACATTATTTGATAGGTAAAGGTTAAGATAGTTGATTGCAAAAATCTATGTTGTTAATGCACTACTGAAGTAGAATGACACGTCAAACTTACATTAATCTTTTAAAAGGGTATTGTTTTTCCTGGAAGCAAATAGCAGGATCATGTTACAGGATGGGTGGAAACATGGATGTGCAGTAATGTAAAGACTGATGCAATACTGTAACAGTATCGTTCATCAACATATCTAAAACAACATCAATGATTGGGATGTCCCAAAGTACTCTTCAGACAATGGAGTTAAGTTTCACCTAACCCATCTAGCAGGACATCGATGGGATTGGAACAGCTAAGCATTTTACACCCGACGTGAATCAGATGGGGCACAAACTGACCCAATCTCATTGGGAGGGTTAGGTTAAAATTATCCCTCTGAAGGGTAGTTTACAGGCAAATACAATTGCCTAATTACTCTGAGTTTGCAATGAAACAAATGTGATATTTTTGTGGAAGGAGGACATTGGCCAAGACACTGGAAGAATTCTCCTGATTTTCTTCAAATTCTGCTGAGAGATTTTAAATACTTTCTGACTAGCCAAACAGGACTTTAATGTGACAACTGATCCAACCAACAAAAACTCTGATCATGCAGCAGTTGATGATCAATGGTTCTTTAATCCCTGAGTTTAAAATACCACTGTCATTTTTTAAAAATGCAGATTTATGAAAATATTTTCAAAAACATATAAGTTTAACTTGTTATATCACATTCCCATATATTTTACAGCAACTGCATTGCTATTTTCGGTTGCTGAAGTAAGAATTCTTCGAGCAGGCTCCTCTTGATTCTCCCACAAAACTGAACCAGCCGACGACAATCCCTTGGTTAAGGAACAAATGTTCCTTTAAGAACATGTAATTCATTCTGAAACATGTTTTGTTTGAAAGTAGGGTTATTAATGGATGACTATTAGCTGCAGGACAAAAGAGTGAATGTTAACCTTGCTCACAAGCTTGTGCTTAATAAGAATTTAGCAGGCCAGAAACAAAACAGAAAAGTACAAGCACAAGGAGAAAGCCCTTATCAAGTGGATTATCTTTTATATAAGGGGTGGTTAGCAGAAATAACAAGCTTTTGTTCAAATGAGTTATAATGATCATTTGTCCTAATTCTTCCAGAAGTGGGTTACCAACAATTGATATGATCATTGTATTAAGATTCTGGTTGCTTTTACCATTAGAAGATGTGATGAATTTGAGATAAAGCTGTTACTGCTGTTACTTGCTTCCATTGATCTGTTTTTCCATCACCACTGTTCCCCCTTCCCCCACTTGGGCCGTCTGTTCCTAGCTGCCCTTTGACACATTGCTTACCTTTGTTCTGCCACTTTATGTGCCACTATTTTAGCCTTAATCACCACCATTTACCTTATGTCTTTCTGTCCATGACACCTTTGTCAATCTCCACCTATCCCTGCCCTCTATCCAGACCCACTGTCCCACACCCCCCACAACAATGTAAATCTGATCCCATTTCCAGTTCTCTTCAGCTTTGATAAAGAGTCATCCAGACTCGAAACGTTAGCTCCCTTCTATCTCCACAGATGCTGTCAGACCTGCTGAGATTTCCCAGTCTTTCTGTTTTTGTTTGTGAAGCAGGAACCACCCTCTGTCCAATACCCTCTCAAGCAGGGAAACCAGCTTGGCTGGGCACTTGGCACGGACTTCTTCTGCTATCATGGGATGAGGCCCTTAAATGGGGCCACAATTGGCCCACTGTTGTGCAAGACATCTGCCACTGGTATAATTATGGTGGGAGTGGGGGTGCGATGGTAGACAGTGAAAAGGCTACCCTCTGGATTTAACCTGCCCCAAGTTCTTCAAATCCATTCGCTGGGAAGCATTAAATACAGCCCTAGGTACAGACAGAATGGAAAATGTTAAAGAAGATTTGCATTTATGTAGTAGTTCTCATATCCTAAATTGCTTGAAAACCAATGAATTAATAACAATAATAATCTTTTATTATTGTCACAAGTAGGCTTACATTAACACTGCAATGAAGTTACTATGAAAATCCCCGAGTCACCACACTACGACGCCTGTTCTGGTACACTGAGGGAGAATTCAGAATGTCCAATTCAGCGAACAGCACGTCTTTTAGGACTTGTGGGAGGAAACCGGAGCACCCAGAGGAAACCCACGCAGACATGAGGAGAATGCACAGACAGTGACCCAAGCCGGGAATTGAACCTGGGACCTTGGCACTCTGAAGCAACAGTGCTAACCACTGAGCTACCATGCCGCCCTACTTATGTGATGTGCAGCAGCTTCCATATGAATGACATACATTAGCAGCAAATTTGTACATTCAAAGATCACACAAACAGCGAATTTGTACATTCAAAGATCACACAAACAGCATATAAGATATGTGGCCAGTTATGCTGTTTTTCTGATAACATTGTTTCATTAGGGATGAAGGTTGGTTGTGATACAGGGTAAAATTTGCTGTTCTTCTTTGAAAAGTACCATGGAATTCCTTTTATCCGCTAGTGCTCTTCGGGGGGGGTTTAAACTAATTCAGCAGGGGGATGGGAACCTAAATTGTAGTCCCAGTGTACAGGATGTTGAGAGTAGTGAGGTCAGGGATAGGGTTAAAAGTTCGAAAGAGGGCACCGGCAAGCAAGACGCTGGTTTGAAGTGTGTCTACTTCAACGCCAGGAGCATCCGGAATAAGGTGGGTGAGCTTGCAGCATGGGTTGGTACCTGGGATCTCGATGTTGTGGCGATTTCGGAGACATGGGTAGAGCAGGGACAGGAATGGTTGTTGCAGGTTCCAGGATTTAGATGTTTCTGTAAGAACAGAGAATATGGTAAAAGAGGGGGAGGTGTGGCATTGTTAATCAAGGAAAGTATTACGGCGGTAGAAAGGACGTTTGAGGACTCGTCTACTGAGGTAGTATGGACCGAGGTTAGGAACAGGAGAGGAGAGGTCACCCTGTTGGGAGTTGTCTATAGACCTCCGAATAGTTCCAGAGATGTAGAGGAAAGGATTGCAAAGATGATTCTCGACAGGAGCGAGAGTAACAGGGTAGTTGTTATGGGGGACTTTAACTTTCCAAATATTGACTGGAAATACTATAGTTCGAGTACTATAGATGGGTCAGTTTTTGTACAGTGTGTGCAGGAGGGTTTTCTGACACAGTATGTAGACAGGCCAACAAGGGGCGAGGCCACATTGGATTTGGTACTGGGTAATGAACCCGGCCAGGTGTTAGATTTAGATGTAGGTGAGCACTTTGGTGATAGTGATCACAACTCGGTTATGTTTACTTTAGCAATGGGCAGGGATAGGTATATACCGCAAGGCAAGAATTATAGCTGGGGGAAAGGCAATTATGATGCTATTCGACAAGATTTAGGATGTATAGGATGGGGAAGGAAACTGCAGGGGATGGGTACAATCGAAATGTGGAGCTTTTTCAAGGAACAGCTACTGCGTGCCCTTGATAAGTATGTACCTGTCAGGCAGGGAGGAAGTTGTCGAGCAAGGGAACCGTGGTTTACTAAGGAAGATGAAGCACTTGTCAAGAGGAAGAAGAAGGCTTATGTTAGGATGAGACATGAAGGCTCAGTTAGGGCACTTGAGAGTTACAAGTTAGCCAGGAAGGACCTAAAGGGAAAGTTAAGAAGAGCGAGGAGAGGACACGAAAAGTCGTTGCCGGATAGGATCAAGGAAAACCCTAAGGCTTTCTATAGGTATATCAGGAACAAAAGAATGACTAGAGTAAGATTAGGGCCAATCAAGGATAGTAGTGGAAAGTTGTGTGTGGAATCAGAGGAGATAGGGGAAGCGTTAAATGGATATTTTTCGTCAGTGTTTACACTGGAGAAAGACAATGTTGTCGAGGAGAACACTCAGGTTCAGTCGACCAGGCTAGATGGAATTGAGGTTCAAAAGGAGGAGGTGTTAGCAATTTTGGAAAATGTCAAAATAGATAAGTCCCCAGGGCCAGATGGGATTTATCCTAGGATTCTCTGGGAAGCCAGGGAGGAGATTGCAGAGCCTTTGTCCTTGATCTTTATGTCGTCTTTGTCAACAGGAATAGTGCCGGAAGACTGGAGGATAGCAAATGTTGTCCCCTTGTTCAAGAAGGGGAGTAGAGACAACCCTGGTAATTATAGACCTGTGAGCCTTACTTCGGTTGTGGGTAAAATGTTGGAAAAGTTTATAATCATCTTGAAAAGAACAAGTTGATTAGCGATAGTCAACATGGTTTTGTGAAGGGTAGGTCATGCCTCACAAATCTGATTGAGTTTTTTGAGAAGGTGACCAAACAGGTGGATCAGGGTAAAGCGGTTGATGTGGTGTATATGGATTTCAGTAAGGCGTTTGATAAGGTTCCCCACGGTAGGCTATTGCAGAAAATAAGGAAGTATGGGATTGAAGGTGATTTAGCCGTTTGGATGAGTAATTGGCTAGCTGAAAGAAGACAGAGGGTGGTGGTTGATGGCAAATGTTCATCCTGGAGTTCAGTTACTAGTGGTGTACCGCAAGGATCTGTTTTGGGGCCAGTGCTGTTTGTCATTTTTATAAATGACCTTGAAGAGGGTGTAGAAGGATGGGTTAGTAAATTTGCAGATGACACGAAGGTCGGTGGAGTTGTGGATAGTGCTGAAGGATGTTATAGGATACAGAGGGACATAGATAAGCTGCAGAGCTGGGCTGAGAGGTGGCAGATGGAGTTTAATGCGGAAAAGTGTGAGGTGGTTCACTTTGGAAGGAGTAACAGGAATGCAGAGTACTGGGCTAATGGCAAGATTCTTGGTAGTGTAGATGAACAGAGAGATCTCGGCATCCAGGTACATAAATCCCTGAAAGTTGCCACCCAGGTTAATAGGGCTGTTAAGAAGGCATATGGTGTGCTAGCCTTTATCAGCAGGGGGATTGAGTTTCGGAGCCACAAGGTCATGCTGCAGCTGTACATAACTCTGGTGCGGCCGCACCTGGAGTACTGCGTGCAGTTCTGGTCACCACATTATAGGAAGGATGTGGAAGCTTTGGAAAGGGTTCAGAGGAGACAACTAGGATGTTGCCTGGTATGGAGGGAAGGTCTTACGAGGAAAGGCTCAGGGACTTGAGGTTGTTTTCGTTAGGGAGAAGAAGGCTGAGAGGTGACTTAATAGAGACATATAAGATAGTCAGAGGGTTAGATAGGGTGGACAGTGAGAGTCTTTTTCCTCGGATGGTGATGACCAACACGAGGGGACATAGCTTTAAATTGAGGGGTGATAGATATAGGACATATGTCAGAGGCAGTTTCTTTACTCAGAGAGTAGTAGGGGTGTGTAATGCCCTGGCTGCAACAGTTGTAGACTCGCCAACTTTAAGGGCATTTAAGTGGTCACTGGATAGACATATGGATGAAAATGGAATAGTGTAGGTCAGATAGGCTTCAGATGGTTTCACAGGTCGGCGCAACATCGAGGGCCGAAGGGCCCGTACTGCGCTGTAGTGCTCTATGTTCTATGCGAAGTCGCATCTCACCCAAAATATGGCACCTCCGAAAATTAAGCGTTCCCTCACTGCTGCTCTTACGTTTTTCACTGACATCGGAGTGTGTATTCGAATGGAGCTTGATGCCACAGTCTTCTGACTCAGTAGTACAGAGTATTAATGAGACAAATTGGTATTTATACAGACAAAAGGTTGTGTTTTTGGTAGAGGGGCGCATAAAATAGGTCAGGAGACTAGCCCATCATCTTCCCACGCATCCCGAGCTTTACACCAAAATATGACAGGTGGGCGGGTGCTGAACTTTGCAGGTGCACTGGAGGAAACCCCCAAGATGTCAACTGCCCACTTCCTTCTGTGCCACCTGCCCAACAGAACTGAGATCGCTCCCTGTCCTAAACCTCCACAAAATACCTTCTCAGGTCAGCCATGTTTCTCTTCAGCTTTCTTCCAGTCCCACCAGCGCCTGTTACTGGGCTCTGGAGCTACCAATCAGATTGGCTGGAGTGAGGGGTGGACGTCCGACTATTCATTAATTTGGCACGCCCACAGAGTGTTAATGAATCATAGAATTTACAGTGCAGAAGGAGGCCACCTTGGATGGAGCACCCTATTTCAGCCCACACCTCCACCATCCAGGTAACTCAACCTAATCTTTTGGACACTAATCGGCAATTTACCATGGCCAATCCACCTAACCTGTACATCTTTTTTTAATATTAATTTGGAGTAACCAATTAATTTTCCAATGAAGGGGCAATTTAGCGTGGCCAATCCACCTATCCTGCACATCTTTGAGTTGTGGGGGTGAGAGCCACGCAGACGAGGGGAGAATGTGCAAACACCACACGGACAGTGACCCAGGGCTGGGATTCAAATGCGGGTCCTCAGCGCTGTAGGCAGCAATGTTAACCACCTGCACATCTTTTGACTGTGGGAGGAAACCAGAGCACCCGGAGGAAACACATGCAGACACGGGGAGTAAGTACAAACTCCACACAGGTAGTCACTCAAGGCCAGAATGGAACTGGGTCCCTTGAGCTGTGAGGCAGCAGTGCTAGCCACTGTGACACCATGCCACTCGTGCTGTGGGGCAGGCTGGCAAGGAGCGAATTGTAGCTCCTGGCTGACTTTACTCCCAGTGGGGGGCGAAACGGAAACCAACTTGGGCAAGACAACTATTCCCCCCACCTTCCTGGAAAATGCAGCCCCGGATTTCATAAATTATAAATATAGCATGGCAATATACTCACTGTAAATACAAGGAACCAACACGGCGAGGGCAGGAAAGCATGGACAGGCTGGTGCCTTTGTCTTGAAAAGAGAAGGGTGAGTGGAGACCTAATAATGATCTTTAATATTTTGTGCAGTTTTGATGGCATAGACACAGAGAGCTAAATTTTCTTTGCCCTCTGTGAGCATGTTTCCCTTGGAGAGGGCCTGTAAAATGGGATGGGTGTCTATCCGACAATATTCCTGCCCATCCCAATTTCAGTGCCAAAGTTGGCAGCCGAACTACCATGTTTAAATGAACAATGAGGACTTAATGAGGGTTGTTGTCAAACTGAATGACACTGATACTATGTTGTACAATGAGGAGGGAGGTCCCACTCAGACCTCTTTATAGCTGCAGGATGTGTGAAGCTGGCATGGATTCCGGGGCAGGGGGAGCATCGTCTGACCCCTGATATTATTCAGTCCCGAGAGAGTGTTTCAACTTTGTGGTGCAGAGCAAAACTAGAGGCCATTCACACAAGATAGTGAACAAGGAATCAAATAGGAATTCAGTAGAAACGCCATTAGCTAGAAGTGATGAGAATGGGAAACTTGCTGCAGCAGGGAGTAGCTGAGTGAATGGAACAGATGCATTTAAGAGGAAGCCATATAAGCACTTGAAGGAGAAGGGAACAGAGGTCATGCCAAAATAGTTAAAAGAGGAAGGATGGGAGGAGGCTCAAATGGAGCATAAACATTGGCACGGGCTGGTTAGACCATGGTCAAAGACTTGGAAATTTCAAGATCCTGGTTAACCAGTGCAAGTGCAAAAAAATCAAAAGGCCCAGTCTAAATGGGGCAAAATTCCAGGGGTGCCAGAATGCCAGCCATATTCCAGGCCACCTTCCCTTGCATAAATGTATGTTAGAAGCTCTTCAAGCCCATGCTAAATGTGGACAAATAATAATAATAATAATCGTTATTATTGTCACAAGTAGGCTTACATTAACACTGCAATGAAGTTTCTGTGAAAAGCCCCTGGTCGCCACACACCAGCGCCTGTTCGGGTACACAGAGGGAGAATTCAGAATGTCCAATTCACATGACAGGACTTGTGGGAGGAAACCAGAACACCTGGAGGAAACCCACACAGACATGGGGACAATGTGCAGACTCCACACAGACAGTGACCCAAACTGGGAAATAATCTGGTTAATCATATGTTTATTGTAGATCATTATGGGCTAAAATGTAAAATCTTTAGTCTATTTATGATCATTACCAAACAATCTTCAGCTTTGATAACAAGCATCTTAGTTTAAAAAAGCATGAGGAATTTCACTCAAAAGGTGCTAAAAGTTCATACTTTGTACCAATTATTGAAACCTAAGGGGGGATTTTGCGACAGTGCTCGCCATCAGCAAGAATAGCGACGCAGGCGCAGAATCCCGTGCGGATTGAGAAGTAGTCATACCCTTGGGTGAGAATCTCATCTAAATACATTTTAATGCATTTAGATATGGCTAAAGGACCTCCTCTCCCCATTATCCAACCTCAAAGAAAATTCACAACAGATTTGAAATTAATAACTGACCCAGTATTTGCTACAGTTTGTGGAACAGAGTTCCAAATTTCTACCACCCTTTATGTGGTAAATTGTTTCCTGTCTTCTTTTCTAAAAGCCCAGATTTAATTTTTAGGCGACAGTCCTTCATCTAAATGCAGAATCTTGTTGAGGGGTAGGGGTGTCGCTGACTCGCTAAAGAGCCAACGAGAGCCAATGAGAGACCCATGCTGTGGTTTGCAGAAGTCCCCCTGCTGGTCTCACTAATTGAACTGACAAGCACCCCTCTGTGATAATGATAAATTACGTAATCTAATATCAGTACAAATCATATAATGATAACCCTCAGGCTTATGTCAACAGAATGAAACATCAAGCACTGTTTGTTTTTATACTGCAACATGTTTTCTTTTAATTTAAAGGCCAAGAGATTTAAATGTTTTGACAACTTGACAGTTCCACTGACAGCTTAACAGTTCCAATCAGTTTGACAGTTCCAATAATGTTATGCATTTTTACGCACATCCATGTCTAATTTTACAATCCTAAAGGGCACCTGACCTCTCCCAAAAGTCCAAAATACACTGGGCCTCTTCCAAAGGTGCCCCTGGAACTATCCAAAAGGGCATCCTACCTCATTAAAGAACCCCAGCAACTTTAGACCTTCTTCTGAGAAGTCTAAAGACCACAGGCCATGTCTGTACCATCCCAGTTACAAAAAATAGATCAGTTTCAAGGCAACTGTACTTTTATATGTCTTGGTGAATCATGGATGTGCAAAGTGCAACCTGTTCCTATCTGTCCCCCGGCCCCCTGCCACCCCTCCCCACCCTTGGTGGAAATGGCAGGTGCTATGTTTGGGGGGGGTGGGACTTCTGGAATCCAGTTTCCAGTGCCATTTTGACTAAGCTAGTGACCCTCTCCATGTTTACAAAAATTCAAGCCAATGGGTCAAATGGGTATTTTCTGTGCACTATTATTCTCTGCTTTTCTGAATTGATTTGCAGGCTCCTGATCTCTGCTCAATGATCACTATTGGAAATGCCTGCCGTGGACATCTGGTAATGGCAGTGTTACTTAGTGATGCCTTCTTGCAGCTAAATAACCTGCCGATTCTTTTTGTCCAGATTAAGACATGCGCAACTTGCCAATTAAATGAGGTATAGGAGGGGGGAAACATGATCATTGAACCAAATTGGTAAAGTATTGATAACTTCAAGAAACAAAGATCAAATGATTGAAAATCAGCAGAAATAGGAGAGTAAGAGAGTTGAAATGAAATGAAATATTAATTGCATTGTTTCTGGAGAATGTTTTCAAATTTATGGATATACCATACAAATATAAGCATACCTCAGCATTATTTTTTGAATTCAAATAAGACTTTGATAAATCAATTTCATCATTAGCATTAATTAATGTTGTTACTATTAGTCTACAGTAAAGCCGAAAATATAAGTGCTTTGCTGTCCAAAATGCAAAATTGGTGTAAAATCTCTATTCTTATCTAAATTTTAAAAGCGCAATTATATTATTTTATTGGAACGATCAATGTGAAGGACAGTGAAATATTGGTCATAGCATACATTGACAGTTTATATAAATATATAATACTTCCTGTGAGGACAGTGACTAGCATCAGATGTGTCAAAATGCAGCTGACCCTTCCAAGCTACCGACGTCACTGTCAATTTCCCAGCAGCAAAGTTTTGCAATACCTCTGTTGAAATAGGACTGTGATTATATATAGAACTGAAAGTGATACAAGATAGCAAGAACTCTTGACATTCAACAGAATAACTGGCTCCATTGTGTTGTTCATTTCTTCAAGAATTTAATGCTGTAACTCAGTGGTATTTAATCCAAATGTCCTATGTCCACACCAGTTTAGAAAGGACATTGGACAAGATCATTTTGTCTAAGTGTAATCGGAGACTGTACGTACCAATCAAGATAGGCTACAGGACCCTTCGGATATCCCTACATAACGACTCCATGAACTTACGGCAGGCAATTCCCCTGCTCCTCAGCTTCCATTGAAAAAGTCTCCAACTCATGTTAGAGCTCGGGACCTTATTGTTATCCATGAAATGTGAGACTGATTAAAACCTAGTCTAACATCTTGATAACTACAGAACCGACCTCCAATCACTCACACTGACCCCCGCCACCCAAATCAGTATTGTGTCCGAGCTGGCGGAGTACAGGGGTCTCCTTCCCTCCAGTGCCTCACACACACATGTCTACCTCCGCCACCCAAATCAGTATTGTGTCTGAGCTTGCGGATCACAGGGCCGGGAGAATCCCTGGGGGGGAATGAGATAATCGTGCCCCGCCGCCGCCTAACCTTCTCCGGCGCCAATTCTTGGGCGGCCGCGGGATCGTCACCGCACGCCGGTCGGGGGCCGTTGAAAGCGACCCCCCCGGTAATTCTCCGGGCCCCGATGGGCCGAGTGGTCGCCGAGTTCAGCCGAATCCTACCGGCATGGGTTACTCAGGTCACACACGGCAGGACCTGGCAGGTGCATCTGCGGGGGCCGTCCTGGAGGGAGGGGGGCATCCGACCCCGGGGGGGGGGGGGGGGGGGGCACGGGTGGCCTGGCCCACAATCGGGGCCCACCAAACGGCGGGCCGGCTGGTTCAGTGCGAGACCTATGTTCCTCCGCGCCGGGTCCCTGTAGGGCTCCGCCATATTGCCTGGGGGCCAGCGCGGAGACAGAAACCCACGCGCAAGCGCGGAATCACGCCGGCCGTAGCGCGCATGCGCGAACTTACGCCGGCCGTTCCGCGTTGGCTGGAGCTGCGGGGATCACTCCGGCGCCGACCTAGCCCCCTAGGAGGGGGCAAGGAGGTGGTTGAAGATGATAAACAATGGAAGACAAAGACCGAGGGGAGGGAAGCTGCATCAGGTGGGATTATGGGGATAGGATGGATACATACTCGATGAGCCAAATGGCCTTCTTCTGCACTTTAGAGACTCCATGATTTTATGCCATCCATGCCTGCTGCAGGGTCCCTGCAGTGTACAGCCAGTTAGCAGTGCTGAGCTGCAATCATGGCGATGAGCTGGCAGAGTGAAGTTTGAGTACTGCCTAACTCCACTTAGACTGGACATGGGGTAATCAAACATTGCATTCTGTACTCCAGAAAACAGGCTAATCCAATTTTTGGTATTGCTTATCTCATCAAGGATTCTTCAATCTGATTAGCTGATGAAACGCACTCCAGTTTTCCCTGTTCACACAGGTCCCAGTTCTCTTGTACAAAACGGTGTGCTGTATTGGACTCCTGATGACTGTCAGTTGCCAAACAAAGGGCCACAAATGGTCTGTCGGCAGCTGTCAACTGAAAGAAAGGTAAGTGATGATTGTAAAGTCCAGGCCTTTAACCCACAGTGCGTAAAGGTGACTGTGCCCAGTTTGTTAGGATCACCTGATTTGACTAATTAACACAAGCTCCCAGCACATCCTTGGCCTGGTGCCAGCAGCAAGTCTAACGGGGAACGTGGAGATTCTATCTCAAGTTTAAAAACATGCACAATTAAAGATAGCTGGGCTGTACATTAGGACAAATACTCTTTCAACTAAATTTTCACCTTGTGTCAAATGTTACCGAGGTTGAAGAAAACCTTGTTTAGAGGCATAAAAAGTCTGCGGGTATGTGATAAAGCACTTTAACCTCTCATCTGATGATTAGAAAAGTGAATGTGGTGCTGCATGAGGCGGATGTGAGGATGGTTGGCCTATGTGGGACTTCAGGGCACCACCTAGAGGATAGGCAGTCACCTGATGATCCATAAGGAAGTTCAACTCTGTGGATTCACAGAAGGTGGGAAAAACTTTGCCATCTCGAGCTCACCCCTGCCTTTGCTGGGGAAGATAGTGCAGGAAACCTCCGAAGGAGCAGCGGGGGATCTCTGTGCAGTAATCATTCTCCCTATTGCACTAGTTACTGTATTCTGGTAATTAAAGAGTCTAAATGCCCCAAAGCTTCTTTGAAAAGTGACAGCGAGGAGGTAAGTGGGTAAAGTAAGTGGGTAAGGAAACGGTTGGGGTCAGGTGGCAGGGTTGGTGAGGGGATAGGGTGGTGAGGTTGAGTAAGGTCAGGAGGTGGGGGCCTCATTGGGGAATCGAGTGAGGAGTCGGGTGGTGCGGGAGGGAGTTGGGGGCAGGTGGAATAGAAGGATCGGGAGATTCACGTGGTGGGGACTAGTCAGTTCGGTTCAAGAGGGTTGAGGGGAGTTGGAGGGTAAGGATTCTGTAGGGGCCAGAATTGCTGATCCAAGGCCATGGTGACGCCGTCGAGAAACCAACGGCATATCCGACGGCGTCAACACTTAGCCTCAGGATCACAGAATTCCGCCCCTGATTGATAAACAGTGATGTGCACAAGGCGGTCCTCAATTCACAAGGGACTTTGAGATGAGCGCAACAAAGCCTTGCTGCCATTGTGCTGCCCTGCTCCTGATGCACAATTCACCACTCTGCCAGGGCTGACTTGTTCCTGCCCTCCATTTCCACACTGAACTGGTCTTCATGAACAGCACATGCTGCTGAACCCATGGACCTCTGGGCCCTCTTGTGTCACTCAGTTGGACCTTTACCCTCCAATGCAGTTACACAAGAGGGCCCAGGGGTGCATGGGTCCAGCAGCATGATGCTGTTCTTGAAGACCAGTTCAGTGTGGAGATGGAGGGAGGAAGAAATAAGAGTATGAGCAGGGGCTAGTTCGGATATAAAAATGGAGAGCAATAGTTTCTACAGGTATTTACAAAGGAAAAGAGTAAGTAAAGTGAGTGTTGGTCCTCCGGGGAATAACAATGTTGAATTAATGGGGAGCTAGATTCTAGAATGGTTCCATCAGACTGGCACAAGAGACATTTTCCTCTTGTGGCTGAGTCCAGAGCTAGCAGGCACTGCTATAAAATTAGGGGGTGTGCTTTTAGAACATAAACGAGGAGAAATCTTTTCTCTAAGAAGAATTATTGACTTTAGAACTCTCTGCCTCAGAAGGCGGTACAGGCGGGGTCACTGAATATTTTTAAGGCGTAGTTAGATAGATTTTTTTCGGCGAGGGAATCAAAGGTCATTGGGTGGATGGGAATGTAGAACATGAAACACATACAGATCAGCCATGAGCTTAATCAATTGGAGGAGCAGGCTCGAAATCTCATACCCACCTCTTGCAGCTTCCACATCCCACCTTCAATTTAGCTATGGAGGGCACATCACCCAAACATACATTCCTTCTTTCCTCTCTCTTGCAGGATCAGTTCAAGGTTGCACATAATCCCAGGGAGCAATTGGAAACCTGCGAAGGATAAGTATATCTACCTCTCCTCGGCTCTGTGGAAGAGATGCTGCTTTGCATTATAAGGCCAGCAGTCACTGAAGCACTGCACCAAGTATCACGGAGAACATTCAGGATAAAAATATGCTCCTGCTTTGTGCACCTTCTCAAATCCCACTTCACTCTCTCATCCTATATCTGGCATGAATTTCAAGCTGCACATTGTGTGATGCTTTGTTTTCTGCTTCTCACCCGACTCTATTATCCTCACCCTAACTCAGGCTCGTCCAAAGTGCGGCCTACGGACGGGATACAGTGAACAAAGCCTTTCTACGCCCAGGAAATCAGTTTTGAAACTGTTGGCTGAACAGGCAAGTTGCAATAGGAGGTTGTTCAAGGGGAAGGTCCTCTAATCACAGGCTGTTTATCCTCCGCGCTGCTGATAGGCTAATTACTGCAAATTAGCAGGAAACGTGGGAGAGAAGGGTTCTGGGACAGAAGGAGCATGATCACAAGATGTGGTGAGTTCAGGCCCGGGGAAACAGTGTATCAGTCAACAGGCGGTTGAAACAATGTGGCCAGGAAACAATAGGCTGGGAATAGGGGCCAGGGGAACAATGTGCTTGAGAACACGCTGGGGAAACAGTGTGCCCGGAGTGGGCTAGGGGTAACAGTGTGCCCGGAGTGGGCTAGGGGGAACAGTGTGCTCGGCAGCTGGCTGGGGATAAGAATGGGCAGAGGAATAGTTTGGGGTAACAGTATGATGCGGCCACTTTGAGGAGATGCTGGCTTTGAGGCGCATAGGTGAGACATTGTGGAGACCCAGATCAAAGAGAATGGTGGATGGAGATGCTTAGTGCAGTGACTGGGAGATCAAGTGTGTGTGTGAGTAAGAGAGAGTATGAATGAATGTGTGTTGGAAGGGAGAGAGAGAGTAACAGAGTGAGTATGTGGGGGTGAGTGCGAGTGAGTGATGGAATGTGTGGGGTGAGTGCGAGTGACTGAGTGAGTTTGTCAGAGTGAGTGTGAAAAACTGAGTGAGTGTGTCATGGTGAATCTGAGAAGCTGAGTGAATGTGGGGGAGCGTGCAAGAGGTTGAGTGAATGTGTCATGGTAAATGCGAGGGACCGAATGGAGGGGGGTGGTGGGTGAGGGATATTGAGTTGGTGAGTGGTGGTGAGAGTGAGACTAAGTTTGTGAGGTTGAGGGTTAGTGTGCCTTATGCCAATATCAGGTTGCTCACTCACTCTCAATCCCCGCACCAACTCATAGACATGTACCTACCCACACCCCCCTACCACATACAATGAGCTTCTCACACACAGATCATTTTTATTATATTTTTGGACTTAACAACTTATTGCACTTGAATTGCCTTCTGCTCAGAAATCCCTTTCCCAAAAACCCCAACTTTTTTTCAAATTGTTTTTGTTGTGCCAAACCTTGGGTGGGATTTTCCGTTGGCTGACGTCAAAATTGCGAAACGCAATTGGGCGGAGAATAGGTTCCGACGCTAAATGCGCGGTAGGTGCCGACTTGATGACAAATTGCTATTCTCCGTCACCTTGAAAGCCACATCAATGCAGTCCATAGTGCATGCACAGTAAACACCGTTTGCATATCATTAGCGGGTCTGAACCGGTATTCTTCGGGCCTTTGCGATGCTCCGCCTCCGATGGGTCGAGTTCCGGATGGCGCGGTTCACTTGTGCTTTTAAAAATTGTTAAACTGCTGTTGTAGCTGTTGAGGGGTAGAGATGGGACAGGGAAAGTGTCCAACATCGCCATTTTTTGCTGACAGTTGTGCTGCTGGCCAGAGAGCTTCTGCCAGAGCCGGGAGGGGGAATGCGGGAGGTGGCCAGGAGGTGGGCTGTGGGTTCGGGGTGGATGGACACGGAACACTATTGCCACAGCCGGAAAGGCAGCCATGCAGCTGCGCACACCGCTGACAGCCTATTGTAAACTTAGGGCCACAGGTCGTATGGGTGTTCTTCCAAGTCACCCCGCTAGTGCCCTCTAGCCCCAACCGACCCATCAACTATATGAAAGTGAAAATGAAAGTCGTTTATTGTCACAAGTAGGCTTCAATGAAGTTACTGTGAAAAGCCCCTAGTCACCACATTCCGGCGCCTGTCCGGGGAGGCTGGTACGGGAATCGAACCATGCTGCTGGCCTGCTTGGTCTGCTTTAAAAGCCAGCAATTTAGCTGAGTGAGCTAAACCAGCCCCAATGGGCATGCTCCAGCACAACCAGTACCACCTTGCTGGCTGGGATGAGTGTGTGTGGGGAGTGGAGTGTGTATATGCGGCTGCAGCTTGTCAGCCTCCCAAGTGTCAATCACGGACCATGCGAATCCCACACCATTTGTGATTGGAATAGATTGTGTTCCATGTGGCATCGGTGCTAGCCCCATAACAGCTGTTGAATCAATCCAGGTTCGGCGACAGTTTTGCTGTCATGAAAGTCCACAAATTCTATGTCGGCATCAACACTTAGCCACAGAAACAGAGAATCCCGCCCCGTATCATTCCGAAATTTTCAAATCAGCTTCCTGAGTGAGGATAATATGCAAATGTAGTCCCCGAGTGAAAAGGTTGGGCAAAACTGCCCGAGATCTTTCTTTCTGCATTTATGCTTTCAGATACCCTTCGTCCCGGGACAGGAAACAGGGTCATCCGCCTCTCCTCCACGGCATCCAAGAGGGTGTCCAGCTCAGTGTCTCTGAACCATGGCGCTGCTCTACTTCCAGCCATCTTGTTGGCTTGATTGCATTCCATGTGGCGATGGTGCGAGCCCATTTAAAGTAGCTGAATTGGTGCAGCTGTTGCACAGTTTTTCTATCGGAAAACGCCACGGTTCACACACCATCGACGGCACTTAGTCTTAAAATAGGAGAATCCAGCCCCCGGCTGCCCGAACAGCTAATGCAGTATGAAGGGTGTGGTCAACACCTCAGGCCTGACAAAGTAGTACCATGATTTGCATTTGGCACTAGCATCCACCAGCTCAAATATTGATACTAGATATTAGTTACGAATAGTATTGATTCATGATTATCATGTGGGTGGAATTTTCCCTTTGTTACACAAAGTGCTGGCTGAGGCAAGAAAACCAGCATGCAGCTCACCGGCTGCACAGCTGGCTTTTCACACCACATTGTGCAGCACGCTGTGTCAAAAAATAAATGGATTCATGGCTCACGCTGTCAGGTTGGTAGGGTGCCATTCTAAGGGGACCTCGATCTCTGATTAAAGAAAGACAGAAATCCCTCCAGGTACACAGGCAACCCCCACCCCCACCCAACGGTTAACGGAGTTCCCAGTGGAATTCCCCAGAGGGGACTCCAGCACTTCCTCCTGCCAGTGCCAGGGGGCAATGCCAGAATACTATCCTGGCATGTACCTCTCTTAATAACATTATAGCTTATTTAAATGAGATTCCTGACCTTTCAGAATGGGAATCTTGTTATATCACCGGCGCGGGGTGGGGAAAATCTGAAAAAGTGATCTTACTGGTGAGATTCACATTTTCTGACTCTCACAGGATCTTACGCCCACATCGTATTTGCTCTCTTGGCGAATGCAGACACAAGACCCTGGCTGTGGTGAACCACTGGGCATGAGTTAACTGCAACCTGGGGAGGGGGAAAGGATAGTGCAGGTGTCAGCTCATCAGATAAACCAACTAGGGGCTAGTTTAGCACAGTGGGCTAAACAGCTGACTTGCAATGCAGAACAAGGCCAGCAGCGCGGGTTCAATACCCGTACCGGCCTCCCCGAACAGGCGCCGGAGATGTGGCGACTAGGGGCTTTTCACAGTAACTTCATTGAAGCCTACTTGTGACAATAAGCAATTATTATTATTATTAGACGGCCGAGGTCACAGATGTTTCTGCTGCAGACGACCCAGGTGAGGACTTTGATGTGGCAGCATACGGGCAAACACTGATGGATGTACACATACATAACCTGCTGTCACTGTCAAGGGGCATGGGAGAGATGCCCATCCTTGGCCTGCTGCAATATTGCAGAGAAGCCCAACGCAAACTGGAGGAGCAGCACCTCATCTTCCGTTTAGGCACATTACAGCCCTCAGGACTCACAATTGAGTTCAACAACTTTAGAGGCTGTGACCTTGCTCCTCCATTTTTATCCCTCTCTTTTTTAATCTGCAAGAAAAAAAGATTGTCACACCAGCCCCTCCAGCCTCCTGGGCCATCTGTCACTTTTTTAAAAATTTTGCTTTCACTGAGCACTGACTGCTGTTCTCTGATTAACACATTCTGCTATCTCACCTTAATCGACCATCAGTACCTTCCAGAGTCCTTCACACTGTCATTCCCTCCGTCTTGTGACCTACATATCTTTGTTACAATCCCCCCTAGCTACCACCGGTCACTGATCCTCTACTTTGCTCCACCTACTCCACTCCCCTCTTGTACAGTATATAATCCAACACATTTCTCCCTCTCGTTAGCTCTGGAAAAAAGTCATATGGACTCGAAACATTAACTCTGTTTCTCTCTCCACGGATGCTGCCAGACCTGATGAGTTTACCCAGCATTTTCTGTTGTAAGATCAATGTTTGTTGCCATGAAAATCAGACTGCTGCATACAGGCTCAGATTGCTATCATGTTGGTTCCAGATATCAATACTCAAAAGAGATTCAGGCTCTTGCAGAGTGCTGTGACCTATGCTCCAGCAGAGTATTGAGGTTGAAAATGAAATGAAAATCGTTTATTGTCACAAGGAGGCTTCAAATGAAGTTACTGTGAAAAGCCCCTAGTCGCCATATTCCGGAGCCTGTTCGTGAAGGCTGGTACGGGAATTGAACCGTGCTGCTGGCCTGCCTTGGTCTGCTTTCAAAGACAGCAATTTAGCCGTGTGCTAACCCGGAGCAGCAACAGTCACTTTATAGAACCTGTTGTCCTCTCTCTGGATGACAGAATTCAGAGTCCCTGCCGTATTGCCTTACAACCAGCCAATCCCGACAGGTGCTGCCCATGCCAAAATGGTGCAGTACAAAGCCAGCCACTGAGGGCCCAGAGCCAAGGCGATCAACAAGGCCATCTGCAGTACTTCCCACTGAAAGACTTTGACTGGCCGTGACACAGCCACTGGGAGAGCACTGGGTCGGAGCACTGAGACAAAGAAAAGCACCTGCAAGACAGGCATTAAAGGAATGGATAAGGGTGGATAGTTCAGCTTTATATATATTATTGGAAGCGTTGCTTCAGAATTCCTGGCTCTCAGTGCAGCCCTGCTGTCCATTCCAGAATACTGAGCTAGCCATAGAATGTGCAGTCCTTGTCACAAAGAAACCAGTCTCTGGTTCATTGTTGTGGTTTCCAGATGACAGGTATGGCTGACTGGCATTGGATGAAAATGTTGACTATAGAAATTCAGCGACAGAAAGTTGCATGTAAATATTGTGGCGACAAGGGCAGATCAGAGGCTTGGAATCCTGTGGGGAATAACTCACCTCCTAACTCCACACAGCCTGTCCACCATCTACAAGGCACAAGTCAGGAGTGTGATGGAATACTCTCCACTTGCCTGGATGAGTACAGCTCTCACAACTCTCAAGATGCTCCGCACCATCCAGGACAAAGCAGTCCATTTAAGTGGCACCCCATCCAAAAACATTCACTCCCTCCACAAACGACGCACAGTGGCAGCCTTGTGTACCATCAACAAATGGGGCAGGCAATAAATGCTGGTCTAGCCAGTGACACCCACACCCTGTAAATGAATTTTAAAAAATAGAAAATACAGAATAAAATGCACTGCAAGAACTCCTGAGACACCACCTTCCAAACCCAAGACCACTATCATCTATAAGGACAAGGGCAACAGATACCTGGGAACACCACCACATGGAAGTTCCCCTCCAAGCAAAACACCATGCTAATTTGGAAATATATCACCATTTCCTTCACTGTCACTGGGGCAAAATCCTGGAACTCCCTCACAGCACTGTGGGTACCCACACCGCAGGGCCTGCTGCAGTTAAGAAGGCAGTTTAGCATTGTTCCTCAAGGTCAATTAGGAATGGGCAATAAATGCTGGTTCAGCAACCAATGCCCATATCGCAAGAATGAAGAAGAAAAAGTCAAGCTTATAGTCTATCCTGTAACCCTGCAAGTTTATTTACTTCCAAGTTCCCATCCATTGATCACCTCGGCTTCCACCACATTCTTAAATCTGTATTCTCAGTCCTTATGTCATAAGCTAATGGGAATAGTCTTTCCTGTTCTACCTTATCCAAATCTGTCAACATTTTGTACACGTCCATCAAATATCCCAGTGAACTAATTTGCTCCAAGGAGAATAACGCCAGCATCTCCAATCTAACATTGTAACTAAAGTCCCCCAAATACACCCTTTCAATGATCCTCAGATAATCCTGAAGTGTGGTGACCAGAACTGGAAAAAATACTCTCGTTGGGGCCTAACCCAAGTGTTATGAAGGTTCAGAATAACTTCCCTGCTTTTGTACCCAATACCTGAATACTTGAAGCCCAAGATCCCATTTTGTTTGCTAACTACTCTCTCAATTTGCCTTGGCAACTTCAAATACCTTTGCAAATGCATCCCAGGGTCCCTCTATTCCTGCAGACTCTTTGGAGTGATGCTATTAAGCCTATATTGCCTTTCTATACCCCTTCTGCCAAAAGACATCACTATTTACTTCTCCATATTAAGTTCTATCTGCCACTTGTCTTCCCATTCTGTCCTATTGTAATTGATCAGCATCATCCTCAGTGTTGTCACTCATCAAGTTTGATATCAAGACCCAAATATTGAAATTTTACTCTGTATTCTATCTTTTTACATAAATTTAGAGTACCCAATTTTGTTTTTCCAATTAAGGGGCAATTTAGTGTGGCCAATCCACTTAGCCTGGACATCTTTGGGTTGTGGGGGTGAGACCCACGCAGATATGGATGAATGAGCAAACTCCACATGGACAGGGATCAAACCCGGGTCCTCAGCACGTCAGGCTAACCACTATGCCAATGTGTCGCCCTACTCTGTATTCTAATATCTAAATCATTTACATATAGCAAAAGGAACAGTGTTCCTAGTACTGCCACTTTGGGAACATGATTGTGTACCAATTTCCAGTCTGAAAATAACAATTCATAACTACTCGCTATTTTTATGCCCTCAAGCCACTTTTACGACAATTTGACAGCGATCAGCTATTCCATGAACCTCAGGCTTATACGCTGGTCTTTTATGTGGGACTTTGTCAGACTCATCAACTTTCTCTGCTTCATTCAAAATCCATTTAAATTAATGTAGCACAATTTACCTTTTCAAAATCTGTGCTGACTATCCTGAATTAACTCAAACCTCTCCAAGTGCCTGCTGATTTACTTCTCTGATTATTAGAACATAGAACATAGAACAGTACAGCACAGAACAGGCCCTTCGGCCCTCGATGTTGTGCCGAGCAATGATCACCCTACTTAAACCCACGTAACCCGTATACCCGTAACCCAACAATCCCCCCATTAACCTTACACTACGGGCAATTTAGCATGGCCAATCCACCTAACCCGCACATCTTTGGACTGTGGGAGGAAACCGGAGCACCCGGAGGAAACCCACGCACACACAGGGAGGACGTGCAGACTCCACACAGACAGTGACCCAGCCGGGAATCGAACCTGGGACCCTGGAGCTGTGAAGCATTGATGCTAACCACCATGCTACCGTGAGTTTTCAAACTTTACCTACCGTTAATGTTAAAATAACTAGCTGTACTTACGAGGGCTTATTACGTCCAGGTGCGAAGGGGTGAACTCTATTCAACCTCTCCGGTTGATCGTGCAGCCTCTAATCAAAGTTCACCCTCTTTGTCTTGAATGGGACGCAGTCCATCTTTTACTATCTGCTTACTGTTCACAAGCAGACCAACAAAATACTTTACTTTTAATGTATATTTTTGGCCCCAAGGAGTATGGGATGTGGCCTTGAAATCGAGAATCAGCCCTCATCCAATTTAATAGGAGAGCAGGCTCAAAGGGCTGAATGGCCTACTCCAGTTCCTATTTTCTGTGTTGCTAAGACCATAGCAATAGACATTTTGCACACCACATTATAATCTGTGCTCTGTTTTTTGACCCAGCTATTCATACATTTTATTTCACGTGGCCTGGCATACTGATAGTGTCCAGAGGTATATTAACTTCAACTATTTTCTGTAGGTTTTAATTCTTTTTTTCTTTCAGTAGTCTGGCACTTTGTGAACTAACTATCTTTGATGAAACTGTCTGAAGGATCTGTATTCACAAAAACTGGCCTGGTTTTGCATATTGTCATATATTAATCAGTGCTTTCGCCTTGAAATTGAAGCCTCATTAAATATGTCTGCATGATAGCAGAGTTGTTAGCACTGTTGCTTCACAGCGCCAGGGACTTGGGTTTGATTCCCGGCTTGGATCACTGTCTGTGTGGAGTCTGCATGCATTTCCTCCGGGTGCTCCGGATTCCTCACTAAAGTCCCGAAAGTCGTGCTTGTCAGGTGAATTGGACATTCTGAATTCTCCCTCTGTGTACCCGAACAGTGTGGTGACTAGGTGCTTTTCACAGTAATTTCATTGCAGTGTTAATGTAAGCCTACTTGTGACACTAATAAAGATTATTATTATTCTAGATGTGATAGGCTTCTGAAGTTCGAAATACAGTTAAAATATATCCTTTACTGCCCCCTTGCTTCTACTTCCTCCCTCCTTTTTCACACGTTAACATATTATACGTATTTAGGACTCAGCTGAGGAGGAAATTCTTCACCCAAAGGGTTGTGAATCTATGGAATTCCCTGCCCAGTGAAGCAGTTGAGGCTCCTTCATTAAATGTTTTCAAGATAAATATGGATAGTTTTTTGGCGAATAAAGGAATAAAGGGTTATGGTGTTCGGAACGGAAAGTGGAGCTGAGTCCACAAAAGATCAACCATGATCTCACTGAATGGCAGGGTAGGATCGAACAGCCAGATGGCCTACTCCTGTTCCTAGTTCTTATGTTCTTATACAGCTTTGAGAGAAATAGAAAGAGAAAGTTAAGAAAAGCTGACGATTGCAAAAGGTTTTCAGCTCAAAAAGACAATATACAATTAAAAAACAACCCGACGATCAAGGCAACTACTTATTCCTTTTGCCAATCATTTTGAATCTGTGCTCTCTAGTTCTTGATGCTTGCTTGAGTGAGAGCAGTTTCTCATTGTTTAGCCTGTCCATATATCTCGGGATCTTGAATACTTCTCTCAAGTCTCCTCTCTGGTGGTGCAGTGGTTAGCACTGCTGCCTCACGATGCCGAGGTCCCAGGTTCGATCCCGGCCCTGGGTTACTGTCCGTGTGGAGTTTGCGCATTCTCCCCGTGTTTGTGTGGGGTGGGTTTTGCCCCCACAACTCAAAGATGTGCAGGGTAGGTGGATTGACCATGCTAAATTGCCCCTTCATTGGAAAAAATGAATTGAACATAGACCATACAGTGCATAAGGAGGACATTCGGCCCATCGCGTCTGCACCGACCCATTTAAGCCCTCACTTCCACCCTATCCCCATAACCCAATAACCCCTCCTAACCTTTTTGGTCACTAAGGGCAATTTATCATGGCCAATCCACCTAACCTGCACGTTTTTCGACTGTGGGAGGAAACTGGAGCACCCGGAGGAAACCCACGCAGACACGGGGAGAACGTGCAGACTCCGCACAGACAGTGGCCCAGCGGGGAATCGAACCTGGGATCCTGGCGCTGTGAAGCCACAGTGCTATCCACTAGTGCTACCGTGCTGCCCATAGAATTTGTACTCTAAATTTAGAAAGAAATGTCTCCACTCCGCCTTCTTTTCTCCAAGGGATACAATCTTACCCTCTCTAATCCATCTGCATAGCTACGATTGTTTATCACTGGAATCATTCTTGCGAGTCTCCTCTGAACCCTCTCCAATGCCTTCACATCCTTTCTCATATACGGCGCATCAGAACTGGATGCAGTTCTCCAGATGTGGCCGATCTAGTGCCTCATACAAGTTCAACATGATCTCTTTACTCTTGTACTCAGTGCCTCTATTAATAAAACCTATGATATCATATGCCTTTTAAATGTTCTCTCAGCATACCACGCCATCTTCATTGATGTACGTACATATACACTGAACTCCCTCTGTTTGTGCACTTCTTTTAGCGCTTCTGCCTTTCTTTTATGCTATCTCTCCATATTCTCCCTGCTAAAATTAATCATCTCACACTTCCATGCATTGAACTTCGTCTGTCACTTGCGTGCCCAATCCACCAACATGCCAATGTTCGTTTGGCGTTCAAGACTATCCCCATCATAGTTGCCAACATTTGCAATCTTCATATCATCTGCAAATTTTGAAATCATGCCCTGAACACCACAGTCAATTCATTAATTTACATCAGGAAGAACAAGTATCCCAGCAATGACCCCTGTGGACTCCACTACAAACCTTCATCCAATCTGAAAATATTCATCATTACTCTGTGTTTCCTGTCACTCAGTCAAATTGTTATCCAAGTTTCCCTTTTATTCTATGAGCTAGAATTTTGCTCACAAGTCTGTTGTGTGGCATTGTATCAAATGCCTTTTGAAAGTTCACACACACCATATCATCAGTACAGTATTGCCCCTATCAACATACAAATATGTGAACAAGGAGCAGGAGTAGGCCATTCAACTCCTCGGGCCTGTTCCACTATGGCTGATCTGATAGTAACCTCAAATTTGCATCCTGCCTTTCCCCGATAACCTATCACCCCTTGCTTACCAAGAATCTATCAATCTGTGCTTTGAAAATGTTCAAAAACTCTGCTTATTTGTAAATAACAACCCCTAGTTCAAGATTCTCCCACAAGAGGAAGCATTCTCTCCACATCCACCCTGTCAAGACGCAACAGGATGTCATACATTTCAATCAACATGCCTCTTACTCTTTTAAACTCCAATGGATACAAGCCTAGCCTATCCACCCTTTCCTCATAAGGCAACCCACCCATTCCAGGTATTAGTCTTGTGAACCTTCTCTGAACTGCTTCCAATGCATTTATAGCCTTCTTTAAATAATGTGATTCATGCTGTATACAAAATGTGGTCTCACTAGTGCCTTGTACAACTGAAACATAACCTCTGTACTTCTGTGTTCAATGGACCTTACAATAAATTACAACATTCTATTAACTTTCAATAAAAGCTCAGGAGGTCTCAGAAGGTAAACTAAACTGCATTTAGTAAGTCAACATAAAGTAGTCAACATAAGGTAGAATATGGAGCAACAGCATAAATCAAAGGGAGAAGCTCTGAATGAGGTGCAAGAACAGAGGAAGTTCAGTGTATATGTATATAAGTCAATGAAGGTGGCAGGGTATGCTTAGAGAACAATTAATAAAGCATTAAAGGTCCTAGTTGGGACTACCGGAAGTGCTGATCAGAGTCTGGGTCTACTTTTAGCACACTGGGCTAAATCGCTGGCTTTTAACGCAGACCAAGGCAGGCCAGCAGCACGGTTCAATTCCTGTACCAGCCTCCCCGAACAGGCACCGGAATGTGGCGACTAGGGGCTTTTCACAGTAACTTCATTGAAGCCTATCCGTGACAATAAGCGATTTTCATTCTTCATTTTATAGGGAGAATGTATGAGCCCCAGCTGGGTGGACCTCCGCCGACTAGTGGGGGAGCTTGTCTTCCACAGGTCCCACAGCGAGATCAATTGTGGTGTCCCCATGGGTATCATGAGGGTTATTATACCCCCCCAACCCTCCCCCACCAAAGTCCGAAGGTTCCCAAGCAATGGATTGTAAAGAGGGTCTCCTTCACCTTTTCGTCCATGGCTGTGCTTCTAACAGCTGTGAGGCTGGGTAGGGGACATAAGTGTCGGGGAGCGCCTTTTTCATGCGGAACACTGATGGGGCATTGTTGAGGGGCCTTCTCTGATTGCAACATCCTCTGAGAGTACAAAAGATTCTGTGTCCTTTTCTGATGCTGAGTCATCCACGCTCTGCTGATCCAGGCATCAGTCCCTGATGGGAAATGCTTCCTGATTAAAATACGGCAGACAGGGTGGGCGAGGCATAGTCATCCAGTGTGGCTACCTCTGAGGCAGGTTCCCTGCCCTTGAGGTGGTCCACGTGGTTTTGCATGGTCCAATTTCTGGTCCTGACTGTGTAAGAAGCTGGCCCGTCTTCTCCACGACAGTCCCTGGGACCCACTGGGCGCCGTCCCCAAAATTCCGAACATGAACAGCGTCCCCTGGTTTAAAACCTCTGTCATGCATTTGGTGTTCATGGTACCTCTTCTGGAAGTCCGGCTTCATTTTACCTTCCCACCAAGATTCGGGAATGTTAAACGTAGGTGAGTCCAGAGGTGTTGGCCCATCAGTAGTTCTGCCACATTCTGTTTCTTGATGCCTTGTTTAAACAACTGGACTGCTCGCTCAACCAAACTATTTGAGGATGGTTGGTATGAGCAGTTCGGACGTGTTTCAACCTATTAGCGTGAACAAATGCATGGAATTCCTCACTGGTAAAGAGGTTCCATTGTCCGTGACAAGCACTTCCGGAATCCCATGGGTGTTGAATAATTGACGGAACTTTTCCACGGTGATTTGCGAGGCAATGGAAGACGTCCATCCATTTTGAGTGGCCGTCTATCAGGAGCAGAAACATTGACCCCCATAAAGGGTCCAGCAAAGTCTGCATGCAAGAGCACTGAGGGGCGTCCCAGCCATTCCCAAGGGTGAGGTGAGGCTGACGGAGGGAACCTCTGGTGTTCCCTGTGTCTGCATGGGTTTCCTCCGTGTGCTCCGGTTTCCTCCCACAAGTCCCAAAAGACATGCTTGTTAGGTGAATTGAACATTCTGAATTCTCCCTCTGTGTACCCAAACAGGCGCCGTAGTGTGGCGACTCGGGATTTTCACAGTAACTACATTGCAGTGTTAATGTAAGTTTACTGTGACATAGCCCCATTATTGGAGAATCCTGCCCATTGTTTGCGACTTTGGTCTCCATATTTGAGAAAGGACATATTTGCCTTGGAGAGGGTACAGCAAAGATTCATTTGATTGGTTTCTGGGATGAGAGATTTACCCTGTAATGAGTGGATGAGTAAATTGGGCTTATAGTCTATGGAGTTTAGAAGTACAAGAGATGAACTTATTGAAATGTACACAATTGTGAAAGAGTTTGACAGGGTCCATACTGAAGTTGTTTCCACAGGCTGGGACATCTAGATCAGTTTCAGCATAAGGGGATTGAGATGAGGAGAAATGTCTTCACTCAAGTGGTCGTGAATCTTTGGAATTCTCTACCCCAAAGAGGTGTGAAGGCTCCATTGTTGCTAATATTTAAGGCAAAGATAAAGGGCGGGATTCTACGGTCTCCGATGCCAAAATCGTGATCGGCGATTGGCCAGAGAATCCAGGTTGGTCAAAATCGGGGATGGCGCTGCTTTTGTGATGCTCCGCCCTCTCCAAAACGGTGTACTTTAGGAGTACTTTGCACATCGTATGGACGTTACCTTAGGCCCTACCTCCGATGCTCTGCCCCCAACGGGCCGAGTTCCCGATGGCGTGGGTCAAGAATCGGTGACTGTTTTACCCCGTTTTGTCGGTTGTAAAACGCTACCCCACCATTCCCACGCCAGAACATAGTCTCCAAATTGGAGAATCCAGCCCAAAGTTTTGGTCTCATCTGGAGAAGGCAGAAAGTGGAGTTGAGACTAAAGATCAGCCATGATCATGTTGAATGGCGGAGCAGGCTTGACAAACTGTGCGGTCTACTCGTCCTTTCCTCTCTTATGTTCTGATGTTTCTAAAATAATTTTGTATTTGTGAAAAGGGAGCAAAAACATTTGTGCGATTTATACTTTTTTTTGGTGGGTACTTGGCAAAAAACCCAAAATTTATTGGGTGAAAATCATAAGGAGGTAGCTTGAGAACCGCTCCTTGACCCCCACTGACTCAAATGTCAATTGGCACCACGCCAACCAGAAAGTAAGCTGCCCTACAATGGCAATGCACTTGGACCAAACTTAATGCTGGAAGGAAGCTGGTCCACCCGAGGGAGCTGCCGGCCAATCTGATTGCCAGCAGCTTTGTAATCCCTGCAACGTCAGAAGCTAGTAGCGGCTACTGCCGAGACTACAATCAGTCCAGGAAGAAGCGGAACAATGGATCCACCTTCCCCCCCCCCCCCCCCCCCCCCCCCCCCCCGCCCCCCACACACACACACCTAAGCTAATGGCAATCCACCATGTTGAAAGGAGCGTTGAATGTAGCAAGGGCACAAAATTGTTCTGGTTGGGGGAACTCCAATGCCCATTATCAATAGGGACTCGGTCGCACCACTAATGACTGAGCTTTCTGAACCTGAAGGATGTAAGTGCCAGATTGGGTTTGCGGAAGGGAACTACCAAGAGGAAAAGAAACTACCCTCATCAATCTACTTGTCACAGATGCATCTGTCTATGACAGCATTAGGAGAGACCTTCTTATGATGAAAAAGTCCCAACTTTGCACAGAATCTGTCATCTCCCCTTGCCATTCAATGGCATTGCAGCATTGAATCCCCATCTATCAACATCCTTGAGGGTCCAATTGACCATAAATTGAACTGGAACAGCCAGATAAATACTATGGCTACAAGAGCAGGTTAGAAGCTGGGAATTCTGCAGTGACGAATTCATCTCAAGGCTTTCCAAATCTTGTCCGCCAAGGCACAAGTCAGGAGTGTGATGGAGTACTCTTCACTCGCCTGGATGAATGTGGCCACAATAACACTCAAGATGTTTGACACCATGCATGACAAAGGTACCTTCCTGATCAGCACCCCATCATTTATCTCCCCCATCACCAACGAATATTGACAGCAGTGTTCACCATATACAAAATGCATTGCTTTGATAGCACTTCCCAAATCCATGACCTCTCCCACTTAGAAGGAGAAGGGCAGCAGACGCATGGGAACACCACCGTCTGCAAGTTTCCATCCAATCCACACCTCATCCTGAATTGGAAGTAAATCACTGTGCCTTCCTGTTTTTGGATCAAAATCTTGAAACTCCCTTCTTAACGGTGCTATAGGTGTATCTATGCCAGACGGACTACAGCAGATGAAGGTCGTCACTATACCTTCTGTATACTTGGTTTTCTAACATTGGTCCCCTTATGTTAAATATATTTGCAGGAGAAAGCTGTTAGGGTTATCAACCCTCCCAAATTGACCTGGAGTATCGAGGAATTGAATATTAATCTCTGGGCACAGCTCTGTGCAATCCTGGAGAAAAATCACAGGCTGGATTCTGCAGTCCATAAGACCATAACACCGTAAGACATAGGAGCAGAATTAGTCCCTTCAGCCCACCGAGTCTGCTCCGCCATTCAATCATGGCTGATATTTTACTCATCGCCATTCTCCCCATAACCCTTGGTCCCCCAGCCATGTGTTTCTCGGCCAAGCACCATTCGCCGGAGATGGAATTATATACTCCCACCGCTTGTCAATGGGTTTTCCCATTGAAGTTACACCATGCTGCCAGGAAACCAGCGGGGGGAGGTGCGCTGCTGGCAGGAAAAGAGAATCGCAGCAGCCAGAGAATTCCAGCCCACAGTGACAATGCGTGGACATGCTCCTTCTGTCAGCAAAAGACGTGTGAATACATGTTGCTTCTAGCACATGTAAGTGTGCCATACTTTGAGCCTGATTGATATTATTAAATTGACTGTCAGTGTAATTCTTAGCACATTCAGGATTGTTTTGCAAGTGCTCCCCATCGTGGAATCACATCCAATGTATCTTTTGAGTTTTGCAAGCACAGGCTGGTTTGGTACAGTCCATACTTTACCTGTTGTGAACTGCCAAAGGGACGTGGTGTTTGATATGGTCCGCCAGTTGATGGGACGTCAGGCCTACATACCTGGTATTAAAAATTCATATACCATGTTACTCATTTGTATGTCAGACAGAATGTCCTTTTGGCTTGATGACAGGATCCTGTAAATTGAGAATATCACTTATGTTGCTACTGCATAGTTATAGTGTGAAATGGCTAGCTTCATCTGCTGTTCAAATTTTCAGACACCTTACCCTTCCATGGTGATCTGAGATGGACTGGGCACTTTTCAGGACCAAAGATGGCAGCCATCTTTGTAACTTCTATAAAGATGCTGACCACAAGTCAGAAATGTACTTTACCAGATGCATCAATCCAATAAAATCAAACACCATGGCTTCAAAACTCACTTTATTCTATTGAGTATTGTACTGGTTAAAGAATGCGATATGATGACTATCAAAATGGTCTAAATTTAGCACTAAGTGAATGAAAATACATTTTCTAATGTACAGAAGCATAAACTTTGCTCCCATTAAAAGAAAATTTCAGCTAATACACAGAAAATTTAAAACATATTCACTTCTTCCAAGAAATGTGAATGACCAGTAATGAATAGAAGGTTCCCAGTACATGGTACATTTTAAAATGAATAGTGTTGCATTCGGTAATAACTAGTTGCCAACAAAATGGGCAGCTGGACTCCTGCTCCACTTTATTAATACAACGCACTATTGAATAAAGATACCATCAATTAGATACCACAGCAAGGGTATGCCTAGCTGTCCATGAGACAGTTCCCTTAACAACAGTAATTGTGAGAGGCAAAGAACTGGCAATGTGTTAATGAATCTTGTCAAACTAGACATTGTTAATTGTAACATGGCTCCCATATTCCAGCAATAGTAAAGGTCAGCTCTCACATTATGTCAGAAAGAATGAAAGACCTTCTGGACTCTCAAAATAACTCGGAATGAAAAAAGTGAAGAAAAAGATGCTATTTTCTTTCCTCGGGATTTTGCCTTCTCTGCACGAATCTGGAGCAATTTAAAATAGATCAATTACCCCTAAAAACAGCTTTTCAATTCTTTCCAGGTGGTGATTTTTATATCAGCTCATTATTTATTATCTATTTCATTAATTATGAAAACATGAATACTGAAAACAATAATTTTCAGTGTTAGTGTTGAAAATGTTCTTTCCAGCATTGAACATAGAACATTACAGCGCAGGCCCTTCGGCCCTCGATGTTGCGCCGACCTGTGAAACTATAAAGCCCATCTACACTATTCTCTTATCATCCATATGTCTATCCAATGACCATTTAAATGCCCTTAATGTTGGCAAGTCCACTACTGTTGCAGGCAGGGCATTCCACGCCCTTACTACTCTCTGAGTAAAGAACCTACCTCTGAAATCTGTCCTATATCTATCTCCCCTCAATTTAAAGCTATGTCCCCTCGTGCTAGCCATCATCAACCGAGGAAAAAGGCTCTCACTGTCCACCCTATCTAATCCTCTGATCATCTTGTATGCCTCAATTAAGTCAACTTTTAAACTTCTTCTCTCTAACGAAAACAGCCTCAAGTCCCTCAGCCTTTCCTCATAAGATCTTCCCGTCATACCAGCAACATCCTGGTAAATCTCCTCTGTACCCTTTCCAATGCTTCCACATCCTTCCTATAATGCGGTGACCAGAACTGCACACAATACTCCAAACGCAGCCGCACTAGAGTTTTGTACAGCTGCAACATGACCTCATGGCTCCGAAACTCAATCCCTCTACCAATAAAAGCTAACACACCGTACGCCTTCTTAACAACCCTATCAACCTGGGTGGCAACTTTCAGGGATCTATGTACATGGACTCCGAGATCTCTCTGCTCATCCACACTACCAAGAATCTTACCATCAGCCCAACACTTTGTCTTCCTGTTACTCCTTCCAAAATGAATCACCTCACACTTTTCTGCATTAAACTCCATTTGCGATCTCTCAGCCCAGCTCTGCAGCTTATCTATGTCCCTCTGTAACCTGCAACATCCTTCCGCACTGTCCACAACTCCACCGACTTTACTGTCATCTGCAAATTTACTCACTCATCCTTCTACGCCCTCCTCCAGGTCATTTATAAAAATCTCAGTATTCCCCTCAACAACATTGTCTTTTTCCTGCGTGAATACTGATGAAAAATATTCATGTAGCACCTCTCCTATCTCCTCGGACTCCACCCACAACTTCTCACTTCTGTCCTTGACTGGCCCTACTCTTACCCTAGTCATTCTTTTATTCCTGACATACCTATCGAAAGCTTTAGGGTTATCCTTGATCCTACCTGCCAAAGACTTCTCATGTCCCCTCCTGGCTCTTCTTAGCTCTCTCTTTAGGTCCTTCCTAGCTAACTTGTAACTCTCGAGCGCCCTAACTGAACCTTCATGTATCATCTTTACATAAGCCTCCTTCTTCCTCTTGACAAGTGATTGTCCTACTTTAGTAAACCACGGTTCCCTCGCTCGACCACTTCCTCCCTGCCTGACAGGTACATACTCATAAAGGACACGCAGTAGCTGTTCCTTGAACAAGCTCCACATTTCAATTGTGCCCATCCCCTGCAGTTTCCTTCCCCATCCTTTGGATCCTAAGTCTTGCCTCATCACATCATAATTGCCTTTCCCCCAGCTATAACTCTTGCCCTACGGTATATACCTATCCCTTTCCAATGCTAAAGTAAATGTAACTGAATTGTGGTCACTATCACCAAAGTGCTCACCTACCTCCAAATCTAGCACCTGTCCTGGTTCATTACCCAGTACCAAATCCAATGTTGCCTCGCCTCTTGTTGGCCTATCTACATACTGTGTCAGAAAACCCTCCTGCACACATTGGACAAAAACGGACCCATCTAAAGTACTCGATCTATAGCGTTTCCAGTCAATATTTGTAAAGTTAAAGTCCCCCATAACAACTACCCTGTTACTTTCGCTCCAATCCAGAATCATCTTTGCAATCTTTTCCTCCACATCTCTGGAACTTTTCGGAGGCCTATAGGAAACTCCCAACAGGGTGACCTCTCTTTTCCTGTTTCTAACCTCAGCCCATACTACCTCAGTAGATGAGTCCTCATCAAACGTCCTTTCTGCCACCGTAATACTGTCCTTGATTAACAATGCCACCCCTCCCCCTCTTTTACCACCTTCCCTGAGCTTACTGAAATATCTAAACCCCGGAACCTGCAATGACCATTCCTGTCCCTGCTCTAGCCATGTCTCCGAAATGGCCACAACACCGAAGTCCCAGGTACCAACCCATGCTGCAAGTTCATCCACCTTATTCCAGATGCTCCTGGCGTTGAAGTAGACACACTTTAAACCACCTTCCTGCCTGCCGGTACACTCCTCCAACCTTGAAACCTTACTCATGACCTCACTACTCTCAACCTCCTGTATACTGGAGCTACAATTCAGTTTCCCAACCCCCTGCTGAATTAGTTTAAGCCCTCCCGGGATATTGGTACCCCTCTGATCCAGGTGTAGACCATCCCGTTTGTAGAGGTCCCACCTACCCCAGGATGAGCCCCAATTATCCAGGTATCTGAAACCCTCCCTCCTGCACCATCAAATGCTCTCTCTCCCTATTCCTCGTCTCGCTAGCACGTGGCACGGGTAACAACCCAGAGATAATAACTCTGTTCTCGCTCTAAGTTTCCACCCGAGCTCCCTGAATTCCTGCCTTAAATCCCTATCCCTTTTCCTGCCTATGTCATTGGTACCTATGTGGACCACGACTTGGGGCTGCTTCCCCTCCCCCTTAAGGATCCCGAAAACACGATCCAAGACATCACGGACCCTGGCACCTGGGAGGCAACACACTGTGGTGAGATAACCACTGTAGTTATGCGTACTGCAGTAGGGGGATATATGCCTGTACCTGTAATACAGGTTCCTCCGGTAAGCCCCAGCCGGCTAGCTCCGCCCACAGGGAGCTTGTGTATAAATATGCATGAGAGCCACTCAGACCCTTAGTCTACAGTTGCAGATGGAGGGACAACATAGTACAACAATAAAGCCTCTATTGAACCAGTCTCTCGGCTTTGAGTATAATTGTTAGCGCTACACACACCAACTACGAGTCTCTCGTTCCCACAGAATCTCCTATCTAGCCCCCTAACTATGGAGTCTCCAATGCCTAATGCTCTACTCCTCTCCCCCCTTCCCTTCCGAGCAACAGGGATGGACTCTGTGCCATAGACCTGTACCCCATGGCTTACCCCTGGTAAATCCACCCCACCACCAGTATCCAAAGCGGTATACTTGTTACTGTGGTAGTAACCACTGCTGTATATATTAGGGTATGTATGGTAAAGCCCTGTACTACAGGTACGGGGGTAGTCCCTGCCTGCTGGCTCTGCCCAGTAGGCGGAGTATAAATATGTGTGCTCCCCGTACAGCAGCCATTTTGCCAGCTGCTGTAGGAGGCCACACATCTTAGTGTAATAAAGTCTCAGTTGTATTCAACTCTCATCTTTGTGCAATTGATCGTGCATCAATTTATTACACTAAAGTTTTCAGAAGATGTACCTCCGCATCAAGCCGGATCGCCTGCAGCTGGATCCGCAATCAAGCAACGCCAAAAAGGACTTTGAACACTGGCTAGCTTGTTTCAAAGCTTACATCAGGTCTGCATCAGACCCAATTCTGGAAGCTCAGAAGATCCAGATCCTCTACACGCGGCTGAGCTCCAGCGTTTTTCCGCTTATCCAGGACTCGCCGACCTACGATGAAGCCATGGCACTACTGAAAGAGAATTACGTGTAGCGGACTAAGAACTTTACGCCAGTCACGTCCCCTCAACTTGTAGTCAACTCCCTGGTGAGTCAATAGACGACTTCTGGCATGCCCTAATTCCCCTGGTCAGAGACTGTGACTGTCAGGCTGTCACGGCCACGAAACACTCAAATTGATTCATGCGGGACACTTTCGTTATGGGGATTGCGTCAGATAACATCCGCCAGCGACTATGAGAGGGGGCCATGCTCGTCCTCGCAGCAACCAAAAAGCTGGTGCTATCGATGACAGTTGCCTCGTGCAATATCCAGGCCTGCATCCCCAGCCACGCGGCCCACCCCTCCTACGCATCATGGACCCTGCAGACAGCCGCCCCATCGGGGACCCCACTCAGCCAACCCTTCGCCTGTGCACACGCCAACCAGCCAACCCCGGGGGCCCCAGATGTTACTTCTGTGTGCAGCCAAAGCACCCCCGCCAACGCTGCCTGGCCCGGAGCGCCCTTTGCAAGGCCTGCGGCAAAAAAGGGCACTTCACTGTGGTGTGCCAGGCTCGCTCAGTCACCACTATCGCTCTGACTCCCCCCCCCCGCGTACGGACAGTGGGCGCTGACATCTTCCCCCCCCCAACCCCCCCCCCCCCCCCGCGCGGACCATGCACGGCCAGTGGCCGCCGTCATCTTCCCCTCCCCAGGCCACGTGCGGCCCATGGGCGCCACCATCTTGTCCTCCTCAGAATCGTCAGGCGCCGCCATCTTGTCTCCCCCACAGCACGTGGACGCCACCATCGTTCCAGGACCCATGCCGTCCCGGGCACCCCATTGTCTGACACCAGCGAAGACCAGCCGCAGCTCGCCTCGGTCACGATCGAACAGTCACGCCCGCACAATCTAACAACCGTGAAGATCGATGGGCACGAGATCTTCTGTGTGCTGGACTCTGAGGGCTTCATACATCCCGGTACGGTAAGGCGCTGTTCCCTCGCGGTACACCCCGCCAATCAGAGAATCTCCCTGGCCTCTGGGTCCCACTCCATGGCGATCCGGAGGTACTGCATGGCCACACTCACTATCCAGGGCGTAGAGTTCAGCGGCTTCCGCCTCTACATCCTCCCCAACCTCTGTGCTGCCCCCAGTGTAACCTCCAGAGCCTAACATTGAAATTCGGCGGTCCGCTACCACCCCTTACTGTGTGCGGCCCCGCGACCCTAAAGGTTGACCCACCTTCCCTATTCGCAAACCTAACCCCGGATTGCAAACCCGTCGTCACCAGAAGCAGACGGGGTCTCGCCGGAGAGCTGAGGCTGTGGGTGGTCGGGCACTGGGCAGGGACACACCCTGGCACTCTGCCTGGCACCTTAGTCACCTTGGCACCCTCACAATGTCACCCTGGCACTGGGTGGCAGTGCGAGGGTGCCAGGCTGGCAGTGCCAAGGTGCCCAAGTGTCAGATTGTCATTGCCGGGGGCTTGGCCCAGGGAGCATTGCTCATAGGAGATGGGTGAGGGGGGTGGGGGTTTGAGGATCCCAGGACAGGTGACGGGTGAAGTGGGGAGGTCCTGAGGTCACATTAGGGGCACTGAGGTGGGTAGAAAGATCGGGGTCGCCTTTATAAATGACGCCCAGATTCGCGGGTAGTCTGTTCAACCTGAAGTATGATGGCCACACGCTATGTTTGCATAGGACTGTACTGCCTCGCTTTGATCAGAAAGATCAGGCCACAGGAAAGGGAGAGGGCAGCAGAACACAGAAGAGGGGGAGGTAGAGACAGGGGGAACAGATATTTACCAGGCATGGGTAAGGGGTGAGATCAGTCCCGATAGGGGGCCACCACACTAGTGGGGAAAATGAGCATAGGAAGGGGAGCTGCGGTGCACCTCTCGGCAGGGAGTGAGCGACTGGCAGGGGGTGGGAGGGTGGGTGGAAACCATGGAGGCAGGGATGAGGAATGTAAGGGGGTAGATGGGGAGGGGGGACACTACGGGGAAAGGGGTAGCGGGTCGACAAAGGGGGGAAGAGGTAACACACGGGAACACAAGGAAAAGAAAGGAATCGGTCTCAGATTGGCTTCAACAGGTAAGGTGCAGGTTGAAGGAACAAGATGGCGCCGCAAACAGCCACTTTTGAGGGTCCCTAAACAAAGGGTCACCCGGAGTGCAAGGGCGCACCAACATGGCATGTTGGCGCCCATGTTGGGTGCCCCTTGGGCAAATGGAAACCCCGGAGTGCAGGGGCCCAGCCTCATGGTGAGAACGGTGACCGTGGCCATTTTGGATGGCTCCCTAACAAAGGGAAATCCCAGAGTGCAGGGGCACCTCTATCAGGTAAGTATGGTTCATCTTGCAGGAAGGGAGGGTGGGGGGGACAAAAACATCCCACCAGATAGTCACCTGGAACGTTAGGGGACTTTACAGCTCTGTAAAAGATCCAGAATGTTCGCCCATTTGAGAAGTTTGAAAGCTGACATAATCTTTCTTCAAGAGACGCACCTGAGGAAGAAGGACCGACAGTGGGTAAGGAAGGGCTGGGTGGGACAGGCGTAGCATTCATGTTACGGAACGAGGGCTAGGGGGGGTAGCTATCCTGATTAGCAAGAGGGCGGTGTTTAGGGTAATAAGGACGGTCACAGAACCCGGGGGACAGTACGTCATGGTCAGCGGTATCCTGGATGGTGCACAAGTAGTATGCGACGAACTGCGATGGCACGGATTTCATAAAGAAGACCATGCCGGAAATCCTCGACAACACAGACCGACAGATCATGGGGTGGGGGGACGGGCGGAGACGTCTTTAACTATGTAAAAGACACATTGACAGGCCGATCAAACCCCAGGACTGGGAAAACGACAGGCATAGTCAGGAAAATGGGAGCATTAATGGAGCAGATAGGACCCATGGCGGTTCCCGCACACAGGTGAAAAGGAATTCTCTTTCTTTTCACCGGTGCACGAGGTGTGTACCCGTATCAACTTCGTTGCAGTGGCGAAATCAGTGCTTCCAGACATAGTAAGAGCAGAATACTTTGCGATAGCCATCTCCATGTGAGGTTGGAGACGGGCCATGCCCAGCAACCCGCATGGAGGTTGGACATGGACCTCTTGGTCAACAAAGTCTTCAGCCAGCAAACATCTCAGGCCATAGGTGAGTACATCACTAACAACCAGAATGCGGAAGTCTCACTAGACATGGGGGACTTTTTATGAACGTGGAGAGAAGGCTCACCAGCTTAGAAAGCAGGCAGCCACGGGGAAGAGAGCCCAGGTAAAGTAGCCGAACCAAAAAGGTCAGCCAAGCATTTGAGGCCTTCTACCAAGGGCTGTAACCTCTGAGCCCCTCGACGGGGACTCAGGGATGAAATGATTCCTCAACGGACTGGACATGCCAGTCGTGGGGGTCGATAGGTGGAGAGAGCTGTAAGCACTAATAGAACTGGGAGAGGTCATGGAGAGCATAAACTCCATGTAGACGGGTAAGGCACCAGGATCTGATGGGTTCCTAGCAGACCTATATAAAACATTCGCACCAGCTCTGACCTCGCACCAATGGGAGTAATTTGGGCTATGGTGGGGGCTCACCTTGTGCGTGAAACTCATGTACAACGCCCCCAAGGTGAGCGTTCGGACCAACACCACCAGCTCTGAATACTTCCAGTTGCACAGAGGCACCAGACAGGAATGCCCACTGTCCCCACTCCTGTTCGCCCTGGCAATAGAATCCCTGGTGATCACTCTGCGAGACACAAATGGCTGTTTAGCCGGATACTTGTTTCCCGGGTATCCGAAGAGGGGGCAGAGAGCACAGAGTCTCACTCTGTATGGATGATCTGCTCCTCTACATCTCAGACCCGCTGAACAGCTTGAAGGAAATCATGAAGCTCCTGGAAGAGTTTGGAGCCTTCTCGGGCTACAAACTCAACCTGAGCAAGAGCAAGATATTTCATGTGAACCCAAATAGGAGAGGGACAGAGCTGGAGGGTCTACCATTCAAAGTAGCCCAAAACAAATTCCGCTCCCTGGGGATTCAGATAGCCATGACTGGACACAGATCCACAAGTGGAATCTGACCAGTCTGGGGGAGGAAGTTAAAAAGGACCTATGGAGGTGGGATGCAGTCTCGTTTTCCCTGGCAAGGAGGGTGCAGACGATCAAGATGAACGTAGTGCCTAGGTTCATCTTCCTGTTTAGATCCATACCGATCTTCATCCCCAAAGCCTTTTTCCAAGGAATAGGTAAAATGATTATGGTGTTTGTGTTGGCCGGGGGGGGGGGGGGGGGGGGGGGGGAGAGAAGAACCAAGAAGCCCCAAAAATATACTGCAGAGGAGGAGAAACATGGGTGCCCTGGTCCTTCCGAACCTGCAATACTACCACTAGGCAGCCAGCGGCAAAAGAGTGAGAGGATGGGTAAGGGAGCCGAGCCAGGGATGGGTGAAAATGGAGGGATCCAGCTGCACAGGAATGACCCTCTGAGCCCTAGCCATGATCGCGCTCTCACCACACCCCCCCCCCCCCCCCCCACCCCTCCGCCCCTCCTCCTCCCCACCCCCGGCAAAGTACACATCCAGCCCAGTGGTAGTAGCTACGTTAAAACTTGGAACGAGATGAGACTGCACTTTGGCTTAACCGAGGTGTCCACCATGGCCCACACCTGTGGTAACCACAAATTCCCACCAGCCATGCTAGACTTCACTTTTAAGAAGTGGGGATGGAAAGAAGGGTGCTAGCGATTCAGGATTTTATGGGAGACAGACTTGCAACCCTGCACAAGCTGACGGAAAGACTGGAGCAACCGAACAGACAGGAGCTCCGACAGTTATATTTCAAGAGCTTTCTCCACAAGGAGATGGCGAGGTATCCTCGGGCTCGGAGAAACACAATTTTGGAGGAACTGCTGGATGCATACGGTATGGAGAAGGGAACTGTGGGGACATATACGGACGACTGTTAGAAAGGGCGAGGAGACCGCTAGACAGAGCAAGACAGAAATGGGAGGACAAGGGACGGAGGTAGGGTGTGGAGCGTAGCACTGAGCAGGGCCAACTCCACCTCCTCCTGCGCAAGGCAGTTTAAAGTGGCGCACAGAGCGCACCTCACCAGAACCCCAATGAACGGGTTCTTCCCGGGAGGTGGGGGACAAGTATGAGCGGTGCCTGCGAGGCCCGGCCAACCACGCCCACATGTTCTGGGCCTGCCTCAGATTTGTCAGATTCTGGACAGCCTTCTTCCAGGCGATGTCCAAGATTGTAGGGGTGAGGGTGGAGCCGTGCCCGAGAGTGGCATTCTTCGGGGTTTCGGACCAGCCCGAAATTCATATGGGGATGCGGGCTGATGTCCTTGCTTTTGCTTCCCTGATCACATGCCAGAGAATCCTGCTCGACTGGCAATCAGCAGCACCACGCACAGGTGCAGACTGGCTGGCAGGCCTGTCGGAATTTCTCCATTTGGAGAAGATCAAATACACCATCCAAGGGTCGGACGAGGGCTCCACAAAACGTGGGGGCTATTCATTGGCTTGTTCCAAGGCCTGTTTGAGGCCAGAAGCGGATAGGAAGGGAGGGGGGCCGGGGGTGGGGGGTGCACTGAGGGCAGATAGGACACACAGAGCAGATAGGAACAAGAGAGGAAGGGCAGCAGCAAGGGAGGAACCCAGGGAAACATCAGGAGGGGCCACAGGAAGAGCCTGGGGAAGGGGCCAAAGGGCCCTTCCACCAAAGCCATAGGGGCAACAGCAGCAAAATTGTACATTTGAACCGTCTTGTTCACCGATTGTACAGTGTACAGATGTAAAAATGTAACAATGGTATTTTAAAATAAAATTTAAAAGGCGGGGGGGGGGGGGGGGGGGGGGGGGGGGTTTCCAGGGGGTTAAGTGGGTAGGGTCTTGGGGATTATCTCCAATATTTGGCTTTTGTAAATTATATTTTGTAAATTATACACAGACTAGCTTATTTTGTATTGTATAAAATGAAAAACCTGAATGAAAACATTTTCAAAAAGAAAAAAAGTTTCTTGAGTATTATTGGAGCTGCACTCAACCAGAAAAGAGGAGAGTATTCCATCATTATCCTGAATTGTGCCATGTAGTTGGTGGACAGGCTTTGGGGGTTCAGGAGATGAGTTCTTCACCGCAGGATTCCGAGCCTCTGACCTACTCTTGTAACCACAGTATTAATATGGCTAGTCCAGTTCAGTTTCTGATCAATGATAACCCCCAGGATGATGATAGTGGGGGATTCAAGACTGGTAATGCTATATGAATGTCAATGGTTAGATTCTTTCCTGTTGTAAATGGTCACTGTCCAACACTTGTGTGGTCAAGGTCACTTTCAACCTGTGAGCCCAGGCCTGGGTATTGTCTAGGTCTTGCTGCATTTGGACATGGACTGCTTCAGTATGTCAGGAGTCACAAATGGTGCAATCATCAGTCAACATCCCCACTTCTAATCTTGTGATGGAAGGAAGATCATTGATGAAGCAGCTGAAGATGGTTGGGCCTCAGACACTACCCTGAGGAACTCTTGCAGAGATGTCCTGGAGATGAGATCATTGACCTTTGACAAGCACAATCATCTTCCTTTGTGCTAGAAATGACAGGAGATATTCATCATTTGTTAGATGATATCGTTTAAAGAGAAAAATAGTTATTGTTTTGTGAAGTGTAAATATTCAGACGTACTTGTTTATGAATTTGTAAATTTGTGCAGCTTTAAATTTTATTACACTGTTTCACCTTTATTTTTTTTCAATATGTTGGTGTTTTGAGCATGCCCAGTGCTTGATAATGCTATTAAAGATGTGATTTACCCATTTTTTATTAGTTTCTCCCAATATAAGAGAGATTTTCTTGATGAAGATCCAATGAGGTAGTTGCCAGGATAGTAAAGATTTTAGCTGTATTATGTAAGGTCTGAGCAGCAAACTGTCTCCTCAGGGAATGGGATGCCGTTTGGGATTACTCATTGGATTCGGCTACTGACTACGCTGCTGTACAACGCTATCCTTCAAAGTGCAATAGCATCCAGCAACTATCGAGCAGGCAATTCCACTGAATATAATTTTGCTACTCTGTATTTTACTGGTGAACTCAACATAGGTCTAGGAAGTCCTAAGAAAAACACTTAAATCACTGTTGATGTATAATAAATGAATTGTTCATTCCCATGGATGTCAGTAAGCTCAGTTCCTGAAATATTCATTGCACATCCATTTGTTGGCTTTTTTATTTACATCTTTACCAACAAAACAGGCATGGGAAAAAAAATAGCTTCACGAGGACACTATGAGAAGTGCTAGCACAAGGTCATTCCATCCCTGGTGAAACATGGAGGGCCTAAGCCTATGCCCAACAAAACAATTCTTGTATTGTTTTTATTCATTTATATATTTTGTTTAATGAACGAACAGCGTGCCCCACACAAATTTCAGAGTAGGTACCATAAACTAAATTGAACTGAATAAAGTAATTAAGCATGTTTCTACTGTGTCACCAGTAAATTTGGTGAAATAAATACTGTTTAAATTATATTTAAAGTAATTGGTAAATAAATTGAGCACATCATTGCTAGTTTTTTGGGTTGATTAATCAACTAAAGTTGATTAGATTACCCTGCACCGAAATGGACATTTCTCTTATTTCTGAAGAGATTATGTGAGTTAGCAACAAAATGTAAAGCAGTTAGAAATGTAACATATGTAGAATGCAACATTGTGGAAACCTGGGGCGGGATTCTCCGAGCCTCCGCACCGAAATCGGGATGGGCACAGGGGTGGAGAATGCCCGCGATCGTGTCCAACGCTGAGATGCGATTCTCTGGCGACCGGAAAATCGACGACAGTCACGCGCAGTCGACGCAGCGCTGATCGGGGACCGTTGAAAGCAGGTCTCTCTGAGGATGGTAATGTCAATTGGATGGCTTGATAGCATATGACTTCTTTCTAAACGTTCACTCTTGAGATTATCCATGAGTGTTCTAACATTCCAAGTTACAAAATGTTATTTTTTTTTTCATTGACCACAAAGGTGGTGATCCCAGTGTGTGCTTCCCCAACCAGGAGAAAGCAGCTCAACTTGGGCGGGATTCTCCATTGGCTGACTCTGAAATCGTGAAATGCGACTGGGCGGAGAATATGTTCCGACGCCAAAATCGCAGCAGCCGCCAGATCGTAATTATTCATCACCTCGACAGCTGTGTCAATGCAGTCCTGAACGCACGTATATTACACACCGTTTGCATATCATTAGAGGGTACGACCAGGTGTTCTCCGGGGCGTCCACGATTCTCCGCCTCCGATGGGCCGAGTTCCCGAATGCACGGTTCACTTGCGCTTTTAAAAATCGTGAAACCGGCATGGCAACTGCTGACAGAGAGAGAGAGAGAGAGAGGGTACAGACAGTGTCCAACATCGCCATAGTTTGCTGACAATTGTGACCCTGGCCGGGGGGCTTCTGCCAGGGCTGGGGGGGGAGTGGCAGAGTGTGGCCAGGAGGTGGACGGGCACGTACACTATAGTTGCAGCTGGCAAGGCAGCCATGCAGTTGCGCACACTGCTGACTGCCCACGGTGAACTTAGTGCCACGGGTCGTAAAGCTGTCCCCCCAGGCCATCCGCTGGGTGCCTCTGGCCTCAGCCGATCCCTCAGCTGTATGGGCGCGCTCCAGCACAACCAGTGCCATCTTGTTGGTTGGGATGAGTGTATTTGGGGTTTGTGATATGTGTATGCAGCTGCAGCTTGTCAGCCTCCCGAGTGTCAATCACGGACCCGGTGAATCCCGCACCGTTTTTCATTGGAATTGATTGTGTTCTATGTTGCGCTGGTGCTAGCCCCTCCACAGTTGCTGAATCAATCAGGGTTGAGCGGCAGTTTTGCTGTCGTGAAAGTCTATGAATTCTGCGTCGACGTCAGCACTTAGTCTCAGAAATGGAGGGCGCAATTCTCCGCACTCACGACGGTGCGGAGAATAGCGGGGGTCGTAAATTTTTACGGCCCTCCCGCTATTCTCCTCCCCCCCCCCCACGCCCGACTCCCGACACGAATCGCTGCCGCCGTTTTTTTATGGCGAGCAACGATTCTCAGCTGGCCGATGGGCCGAATTCCAAGCCCTTTACGGCCGTTTTTACGAACGGCAAACACACCTGGTCTGGCCGTTCGTAAAAACGGCCGTAAAGTCCAGATCTTGGCAACTATGGCACCGATTGGCACGGCAGTACCACGGCAGTGCCAAGGGTGCCATGGGCCCGCGATCGGTGGGTACAGATCGTGGGCAGCGGGTCCGATTCCCGCGCACTCTTTGTCCTTCCGCCGCCCCGCTGTATCACTTTGCGGGGTGGCTGAGGGTCATCCCGGGTTGCGCATGCGCGGATTCCGCGCATGCGCGGGTTTCGCGCAAATGCGCGATGACGTCATCAGCGCATGCGCGGGTTGGAGTCTTCCAATCCGCGCATGCGCGGCTGACATCATGTGACGCGTCAGCCGTTGCAAACTCTGGCAAGCGGGCTTAACGAAATTCGTTAAGCCCGCGATGCCGGAGTTCACGGCCACGGCATACTAGCCCCGACCGGGGACCAGAATCGGTTCCCGGTCGGGGAGGGGGAGGCTGGCGTCAAACCCGCCCGTTTTTGACGCCAGCCTTACGATTTCTCCCTGTTTGGGAGAATCGCGCCCGGAGAATCTCTCACCTTATTTTTAGGGCACTTTTACGAGTCCCCTTCTCACTTAGGTGAGTGGAGGGTATCCTGGAGAGGGCTATTATAAGTTCCAGAAAGTCCACACCGAGCCAAACAGGTTGAGTCAAAGGAGAAAGGTTTAGTGGAACAAAACAAGAGTATAGAGCAGTTACTTTGTTAGAGGAGCCAGCTCACATTTCATGGCCCTCCGGTTTTATGTAAGATGTAAAAGTGGAAGCTTCAGTGGGGGAGTGTGTATTCCCCATAGTTTATCAATCCCCCACATTTGGATTTGGGTTTATTGTCACGTGTGTCCAATGACCTGCTTAACCCCAGGTATTGACAAGGACTGATTGCTGTTGAGGACTTTTTGGGTCTCACTTGGTCTGGCATTACCCCAATGAATGGCCTGAGCAGGAGCAAGCAACTCCCGACAGATTCACTCAAGCGGTCATGCAGCCTCTCCATCACATCAAGGTGGCGGTCCACGGGAGAAGTTTGAAGTGCAGTAACTATTGTAGGAGAGGCAGCAATGAATTTGTACACGGCAAGCTCCCACAAATAGCAACGTGATAATGATCAGATAATTTCTTTTGTAATTGAAGAATGCATCTCGATGGGACACCAGGGATAACACCCCTGCTGTATAATCTTTAATATTGTCACAAGTACACTTAGATTAACATTGCAATGAAGTTACTATGAAAAGCCTCTAGTCGCCACATTCCAGCGTCTGTTCAGGTAGAAAGAGGGAGAATTCATAATGTCTAATTCACCTAACAAGCACGTCTTTCGGAATTTGTGGGAGGAAACCGGAGCACCCGGAGGAAACGCAGGGAGACATGGGGAGAACGTGCAGACTCCTCACAGACAGTGACCAAGCGGGAATCGAACCCGGGACCCTGGCACTGTGAAGCAACAGTGCTAACCACTGTGCTACCGTGCCGCCCACTACTTTGAAATAGTTCAATGGATCTTTAACGTTCTGCTGAATGGGACGACAGGGCCTCAGATTAATGTGTCATGTAAAAGATGTGCTGCACTCCCTCAGAACTGCACTGGATTGTCAGCCAAGACTTTATGCTGAAGTCCTAGAGAGGGAGGTGGACCTTCTGATTCAGAGGTTAGAGTGCAACCAACTGAGCCTCATTTTTTGTTTTAGAATAAAACAACTGCTTTATCATTTCTTGAAAGGGTGTAAATTTCCTTCTTTATCACTGAATGAGATTACTTTTTTAAAAAGGCGTTAGCTGAGACTTGAAGAAACCAGACCATCCAGAACCAAAAACAGTATGGATTGAAGTAATTGTACATTTAGCACCCTCTATTGGCTGATATTGGTATCACTAAGAATATAAGCAATAAAAGTAGCTCTAGGTATTTTGACCCCGAGCTTGCTCAGCTGTATTCAGTCGGACCATGACCTCAAATTTATTTTTCCTGCTGATCGCTATCAACGTTGATTCCCTTGGATGTCAAAAATGCATCACTTGAACATACTCAACAATTGAGCATCTAGAATCCTCTGAGATAGAGAATTCAGATGTTTCTCCTTATCTCAGTCATAAATGGCTGATATCTCAGTCCCTAGGCATCACAAGAATTCCTTAAAACAGGGCCCGAAGCCCAACAATCTTCAGCCTCTTCATCAGTGACTTTTCATTCATAAGGTCAGAACTGAGGATATTTTCTAATGAGTGCACAAGATCATCAAATCCATTAACAACTCCTCGGAAAATGAAACATGCACCCAGGCAGCATTCAAGCTTGAGTCGCTAAGTGACAAGTGGCATTCATGACACGCACGTGCCAGGCAATGACCAGCGCCAACAAGAAGCCATCTACCCACCTCCACTCAGCATTCAATGGCTGAATCCCTATATCAATTTTATATATCTCAATCAGAAATTACAACTGTATTTAGCTCCTTACCACCCAAGAAAGGATTAAGCTCACTATCTCTTACACCCTAAAATTACATTAAGCAACAAATGTTATGGTGTTCGGGCGGGAAAGTGGAGCTGAGTCCACAAAAGATCAGCCATGATCTCATTGAATGGCGGAGCAGGTTCGAGGGGCCAGATGGCCTACTCCTGCTCCTAGTTCTTATGTTAACTTGTTTATTGCTATTTTAGTGGAGGCATCAGCCAATTTAAAGAGGTTAATACTGACATTGAATTCCAGAAACAGTCGCGATTCTCTGTCTGCGTTCGCCCAGTGACCGGAGAATCCCACCCATTGTCAATGGATTTTTCCGTTGTCGACATCTCGCCTGTGGCGTTCTTGCGGTGGGCGGGACGGAAGAATCCAGCCCATAAATCCCAAAATTCACATCCCACTTAAGTAATTTTAGGCCTGAAACGTCTTACACCACAGTATATACTATTCAGGTCTTAAACAGCACTTTGTACTGTAACTGAAATGGTAACTTCAATTTTATAAAAATGATCTCAACAGCAATCATAAACATTAGTAGTGTGGTCATGCTTCGTTCGATCCTTTGGTTAATAGTTCTCTCTAAATGCAATAATGTTTTGTTTAATTTTGTTTGCACAGTCAATTTTACACCCCATCCCTCTTCCTTTCCTGGACACAAAGTAAACACAAAGTCTTGGAAATGTGATGTGGCCACCATTGAAGTGGTTGCAGATTGGGTTCATTAGCATAAATTATGGTGCATATGGTGTCTTGCTACTGAGCGAATGCCCACTCTTCCAATTAAATTCTTGTCTGCTGTACGCCTTAGAGGTTGTTCGCAGATCAAAGAAACAGTAGATTAGTGTTTGGTGGTTGTCCAGTAGGGGTGCCAGTATTCACTCTGTTTTGATCTGACTGGTTTAGGGTATATATTCCTCTGATTCTACTGAACTGTTTTGGTCTTCCTGCATCAGGAATTGTTTACATTTACATATGTCTGAGTTTGGGATTGTGCTGTTCCTCATCCTAAAAGTCTCAATGTTTCACAAATATCCTATTTGTGGGAATAGTTACCACCCTCAGCTGGCCTACATGTGGCTGCAGTGCCACAAGAAGTCGTCAAGTGGTCTAAGCCAGTGTTTTTCAAACTTTTTTTCCGGGGACCCATTTTTATCAACCAGCCAACCTTTGGGACCCAACCCAGCCGACCTTCGCGAACCACACCAGCTGACCTTTGCGACCCATGCCGGCCAACCTTCATGGCCCACGCCGCCCGACCTTCACGGCCCACGACAGCTGACCTGCGTGACCCACCATTTTCTCGTACCAAAACATCGGCCTCTTTCTCCCCCTGGACTCCCGGGTCTTCCGAAACCCCAAAAATTGCCACCCCTGGACTCATCACCACCCTTGTTTTTAGCACCCGGGACATAATCCCCGCAAATCCTTCCCAGTACCCCCTCAGCTTAGGACATGCCCAAAACATGTGAACGTGGTTCGCTGGTCCTCCCGCGCACCTAACTTCATCATAATCCTTAGGGAAGTGGTTGCCAGTGTTCTGTGGCATACTGATGTGCTGCGAGAAGCATGCAAGTGTGCCTTGGCTGTGGGGCAGACTCTGAGCTTCGACTTTATTCTTTTTATCTCTCCCGTCAATCCCCAAAGGCTCAGCTTCCTCTGCAATGGCACTATAGGAGCTATAACAATTAACACAAAGATCAACTCTTAGTCCTAAAATCACTACAGTGCAGAAGGAGGCCATTCAACCCATTGAGTCTGCACCGACCCTCCGAAAGAGCACTCTACCTAGACCCATGAGCCCACCCTGTCCCCGTAACCCAATAACCCCACCTAACCTTTTGGACACGAGGGGCAATTTAGAATGGCCAATCCACCTAACCTGCATATCTTTGGACTGTGGAAGGAAACCGGAGCACCCGGAGGAAACCCACGCAGACACAAGGTGAACAGGCAAACTCCACACAGCCAGTGACTCAAGGCTGGAATTGAACCTGATCCCTGGTGCTGTGAGGTAGCAGTGCTAACTACTGTGCCACCATGCTTCGCAGCTGGAGTGGGAGGGAGAAAAAAATCATGCAGCTGAATAATGTCATATTAGTCTCGAGCTTCAGACTGTGAGGTCTACATTGGGACAGGAGCTGCCAAAGGAGAGCTGGAATGAACTTTCAGCTCCTGTGACCCTTTGGGGAATGTACAGGTCGTACAAAACCCTCTAAGCTTTGCTTTCGTGGACTTTGAAGGCCTAAGTGATGCAGAGGATTTTGTGCATGGGATGGACGACAAGACTGAGAGAGGAGCAGGTGCAAGTGGCATTTTCGATATCAGTGGCTTTTGACATTTGAGGTTTTTTAAAAATAAATTACCGTTTTCTGTTGAGGGTCAATTTTATTTTTGCTTCACAAACTGATGCTGAAAATAAGCAGCAATCAAGAATAATGAGTTGAGTTGCGGGGATTGGGGGGTGGTTGAATTGTGTTACCGGGGTGGAGGGTGGCAAGGCTGGACCTGGCTATCAGGCTACCTGCTCAAAATAGCGGCCTGAAAGCGGGAATCCCTTGCAATCCTCGCCATGCAAACATTTGAGCCAGAGTACCCCATGTTATTCATGGTTTTCAGAGTGGAAAAGCTGAAATATTGCTGGCTTAAATATACAGGTTAATAGCAATGAGATTGGGAGATCGTATGGACCTGTGGATTTGATTATTCAATTCAGCTCCCCTGAAAGATTTTTAAAGTGACAGCTCCAAAAATGCAGCTGAGGGGTTCAGGGGACATCATGAGCTGATTCTCACTTTGGACGTGTTCTGTAAATGTGATTGCACAAAACCTGCCTGCTTTGTTATCAGCTGCTATTTTGTATGTGCCAACAAAAGCTTGGGTGAATCAAAACAAAATTAACTTGCACAAAACATGATATTTAATTGGGCCCCTTGAGTACTTTCAGCCCCTTAATTATTTTTTTCTGATTCTGGCACCTTTAAGATGACAAATTATTTCCATGTGCATGAGGTGCACAGCTCCTGTTTGAACATGTAGGTTTAGTCAAATGACTCAGAAAGATTTGAAGTAAATGTTTTAAAAGGTGTGCTGGGTATGACTCTTGATTTTGAGAAATTCTGGGTTTCTTTTCACATCTATGTTCTTTTGTAAAAATAAAATTGAAGTACCCAATCATTTTTGTCCAATTAAGGGGCAATTTAGCATGGCCAATCCACGAAACTACATCTTTGGATTGTGGGGGTGAGACCCAAGCAGACACGGGGAGAATGTGCAAACTCCACACGGACAGTGACCCAGGACCAGGATTTGAACCCGGGTCCTCAGCGCCGTCGTCCCAGTGCTAACCACTGCGCCACATGCTGCCCTGACACACACATCTATGTTCTCTGCTTTTTTCTGGTGTTGTGGATTATATACGTTGCACACGTTTTAAAACATTTACTTCAAATCTTTCTGAGTCATTTGACTAAACCTACATGTTCAAACAGGAGCTGTGCACCTCATGCACATGGAAATAATTTGTCATCTTAAAGGTGCCAGAATCAGAAAAAAATAATTAAGGGGCTGAAAGTACTCAAGGGGCCCAATTAAATATCATGTTTTGTGCAAGTTAATTTTGTTTTGATTCACCCAAGCTTTTGTTGGCACATACAAAATAGCAGCTGATAACAAAGCAGGCAGGTTTTGTGCAATCACATTTACAGAACATGTCCAAAGTGAGAATCAGCTCATGATGTCCCCTGAACCCCTCAGCTGCATTTTTGGAGCTGCCACTTTAAAAATCTTTCAGGGGAGCTGAATTGAATAATCAAATCCACAGGTCCATACGATCTCCCAATCTCATTGCTATTAACCTGTATATTTAAGCCAGCAATATTTCAGCTTTTCCACTCTGAAAACCATGAATAACATGGGGTACTCTGGCTCAAATGTTTGCATGGCGAGGATTGCGAGGTATTCCCACTTTCGGGCCGCTATTTTGAGCAGGTAGCCTGATAGCCAGGTCCAGCCTTGCCACCCCCCACCCCGGTAACACAATTCAACCACCCCCCCAATCCCCGCAACTCAACTCAACCACACACACAGATTTTCTGGGTCACCCCCGCCACACCCCACAGGACGGGGGTCATGAACCTCCCCCCCACAGTATGGTGGTGATCTGGCCCTCCTCACTAGAAACCCCCTCCTAATTAATGAGACCCCCACCAGAGACCCCCCCAAAGGTGGGCCTTGTCTGGAAGTGTGAAGGAAGATGAATGAAACAATGCTGACAGATGGGGGGTGCAAAAGCAGTCAATCACAGCCTCATAATATCAATATCAAAGAGAAATTAATGAATGGTTTGTACATCAAAGATCTGAGGGGGTATAAACACAGCTGCCTGGTTTTCTCTTTCCAGGAATTGACTGGTGCTGTTTCCTGTGCCTGAGCTAGCAGGTGTATTGTACAGGTGAGTGTTAAAGCAGTGATTTGTTTCACAGCCTCTGTTGAGACTGCTTTCTAGGTTCCAAACGTGGGTCTCTCTGACGTGGGGCTTCAAGACACGGATCTCTCTCTTCTGGGAGGATTTCAAACAGGGATCTCTCTTATGTGGGGCCTCTGGTGGGGTCTCTTTAATTTAAGGATCTCTGATGGGGGGGAGGGGTTGGTCTGGTGGGATGGGTAAATCTTGCTTTGTGGTTGGGGGTGGCCTGCCAATGGATTTTGGGGCAACACCCTTAAACAGTTACTCCCTTGGCCTACCCCGAACTCCACTCACGTCAGGTACACTCTTGTCATGACCTGCAGCAATTCTCACCCATGTGATATCCTGCCCAGAGGAACAGAGAATCACAGGGGCCTGGAGAAAATGATGCCTGACCCATTAATAGGATGCAAATGGGTCTTAATGACCCATTTTATCCTGCCACTGGAGCGGGGTGCAAACCTTGATCCCGACACCAGCAGGTGCCGGAGCATCGCAATGGGACTGACACTGGATTCTCTGCAGACTGCCGCCAGCAGTGGAGTTCCCGATGCGGCGGATAATCCAGCCCAGTTCCTTTCTGAAGTTCAGGCTTTCATTTTGGTACTTCTTCCTTCTAGGCTTGAGATGGTTTTCTCCAGCAAGTTTGTCTACTTTCTCTGCAGACTCAGCATCATTTCAGGTTTACAGCAAAGGATGAGCCAGGCACCCTCTGCTTTCAGAACTATGGAGTTGTTCTTTTACTTCATCAATCAGGAGAGAAAGAGAGAGTTCCTTTCATTTCCAAAGTCTAAAAACTGCTGTCATGTTCTTTCAGAAAGCTTCACACAGGAACCAATCACCGACTGTTGTCAGGCAGAACACTGTCCCTGGCTAACCCACCGGTTGGCAGTTAACCAATCAAATTGTCCCCTTCCAAAGCTGGTGCCAATGATCTACTCAGTGCCAAAAAGTCAGGCTTTTCCTTTCCAGAATACAAAACCTGAAAACACAGTGTCCTGGCAAGCAGGCTGCTTCACCTTTGAATCTTCTGCTTAAAGGCACAATCTGATTATGGGTCCACAGACCAAAATAATGAAGTAAAATAAATAGGAACAAAGGAAATAAACAGGAAGGACTTTTACAAGTACAATGTTTAAGAAATATGTTTGGCTAGGTTATATTCATTTCCATATATACACATGCAACAATTATGCCTCTGCAGATTATGCCATCAGACCCAATGGATTTGTCAAGCATTTTATCTCAAGTTTCAATGCATCACGTTTCAATCTACACTCTCACGCTGAGCACCACAGTGATATCTGTACATTACAGTAGCAGCTTGTATTGATATGACACCTTTACCAGTGGAAACCATCAAGGCACATCTCAGGACAATAGTCAGGCAAAAATTGATACAGAGTTAAAGATTCCATGCTTGGTTAAGGAAGTGGATCTTAAGGAGATTCCGATAGGAAGAGAGACTAAAGGTGTGTAGAAGTTTGGGAGGAAATTCCAGAACTTGGGGTCTCTAAAAAAAGATGATGTGATTAAATTGCTGAATCACCATTAACATCCTGACAGGATCACCATTGACCAGAAACTGAACAGGACCAGCCATATAATTACCGTGGCAAGAAGAACAGGCCAGAGGCTGGGAATTCTGTGGCCACCAACTTACCTCCTGACTCCCAAAGTCTGTCCATCATCTACAAGGCAGAAGTGTGATGGAATACTCTCCGCAAAGGCCCTAAACATTCATCATCACAACTAAACATCATAATCTTGAACATTTACCCTGTGCTCTGCTGGCACACAGTTGCAGCAGTGTGTACCATCTACAAGATGCAATGGATCAACTCATCAAAACCCCTTTCATGGCGCTTTCCTGACTTCTAAGGTGGGATTCTCCGACCCCCCGCCGGGCCGGAGAATCGCCGGAGGGGGGGGGCGGCATGAATCCCGCCCCCGCCGGCTGACGAATTCTCCGGTGCCGGGGTTTTGGTGGGAGTGGGAATCACGCTGCGCCGGTCAGCGGCCGCTGACAGCCCCCCCCCCCCCACCCCCACCCCCATCCCCCTGGCAATTCTCCAGCCCACGATGGACCGAGCACCCGTTTTAGGCTGGTCCCGCCGGCGTAAATTAGACCTGATAGTTACCGGCGGGACCTGGCTCTGCGGGCGGCCTCCAGGGTCCTCGGTGGGGCGTGGGGGAATCTGGCCCCGGGGGGTGCCCCCACAGTGGCCTAACCCACGTTCGGGGCCCACCGGGCGGGCCTGTGCCGTGGGGGCACTCTTTCCCTCCACACCAGCTGCTGTGGAACTCCGCCATGGCCGTTGCGGTGACGAATCCCATTGCGCATGCGCTGGGATGACGCCAGCACATGGTGGTGCTCCCGTGCATGCGGCAACTCGCGCCGGCCAGCAGAGGCCCTTCGGCACTGAATGGCGCGGTGCCAAGCGCCTTCCACGACGGCTGGCGCAGCGCCAAACACTCTGGCACCGGCCTAGCCCCTGAAGGTGCGGACGAATGTGCACCTTCCGGGCGGCCTGACGCTAGAGTGGTTCACGCCACTCCTTGGCGCCAGGACCGCCCGACCCGCCCACCCTGCTGGGTAGGGGAGAATCCCACCCCTATTTCCTGGAAGAATGGGAGCAGCAGAAGCATGGAACATCACCATCTCTAACATCCCCTATCCAAGTCAACACATTCCTGACTTGGAACTATTATATCACCGCTACTACACTGCGGTTTGGTTAAAAACATAGAACTCCCTTCCTAATGGCACAGTGGGTGTACCTACACCACAAAGGAGACCGGAATGCTTCAAGAAGGTGGCTCACCATGACCACCTCAAGAGCAATTAGGAATGGCCAAGAAATGCTGATCTTGCCAGCGTGCTCACACCCAGAACAAATGACAAAGAAAAGAATGGTGATGCAGGCCCGAGAGATTGGCAGGTACTCCTGCTACTATTTTGCTGCACAGTGAAAACATGGAACCAATAGTCAGACAAAGGTTTGGGGGTTGCACAAGAGGCCAGAGGGAGCGCATAGTCCTGGAGGTTTGAAGTGCTGGAGAACGTTACAGAGACAATCGGCAGACATCTCCTGAGACATGACGGCAAGGCAGGCATTTCTACAGCAGCAAAACTAGTACTGCACTTGGGCCGATTCAGTGAACATTGAGGGGCTAAAACCGGCAACACGTGGAACACAATCGTTTTCAATGAGAAATGGTGCGGGATTCGCCGGATTCGCGATTGACACTCAGGAGGTGGACAAGCCGCAGCTGCAAATACACACTTCACTCCCCACGCACACCATCCCAGCCAACAAGATGGCAGCAAGGAGAGTGGCCATGTGATTAACGGACGGCAAGCCTGAGACCCTCCTGGACGCAGTGGAGGAGAGGCGGATGATCCTGTACCCCAGGCTGGGAAGGAGGCTGCTATTGCCGCCATTCGCAGTGCCTGAGCGCAGGTGGCAGAGATTTTAAGTGCCACCAGCAACACCATCCGGACTGGCCTGCAGAACCTCCCCAGGGCTGCCAGGGTGAGTAGGCAGCACTGTGCCTCAAGCACCAACCCCTGTCCCATACACCGGTAATCCTACAGCCCCCCCACCTGTAGGATGGCCAAACCCCCACTCTGCACCACATGCCGGCAACTATATCAGCCGCCATGGCCAAATGCCCTGACCGCTGAAGCCACCAGCTACCTGCCCCTGGGCTGCATGTTTCAGGCAGTCTAACACTGCGCGTTTTCTGTTTGCCCCCCCACCCTGCGAAAGCCGCCCATAACCACTGTGAGTGAGAGAAGACTGGAGAGATACCGCCGGACCTGCGGCCCCTAACCGTGGCAGACTAACGGGCCTTGGAAGTGGTCGGCGGGGCCGAGGATAAGGCAGTCGCAGATGTGGAGATTGCCCTCGGGCGAGGAAGTGAGAGCCCGCTAAGTTGCAGTTCCCCATGACATGCGTGTCACCACCCACCCCAGTATCACCCTCACCGCTACAGCACCCTCACATCAGCCCCTCACACAAACCACCCCCTCATCCCCACTCCATACACGCACCCCCCCCCCCCCCCCCCCCCCCCCCGCCGGCTCGCTGTTGCCTCATACCTCATACGTCCTGCCTTGTGACTTGTAGGACCTGCAGATGATGGGCGGGTACTTCTGGTGTTCCCCGCCCCCTGTCACAGCCAGAGTCAGAGCCCCGGGTGCCGAGCAGCAACAAGGATGATACTGACACGGATAGGAGCCATATACCCGAGACCCAGGACACCCCGGAGCTCGAGTCCGTAGATGAGCAGGTCCTTCATGACAGGCGCTGTCGGTGCAAACAAGGCCTCATGCGGTGCCTCCTTTACACCTCCTCCTCGGCCTGTTGGGCGACCGGCTCTCCATCCTCAAGGGCTGCCTCTTGTTCCTCTGGGGCATACTGCACTTCTGCATGCTCTGCTGCTGCAGATTCCTCCTCCTCGAGCAACTGCAGCTCAGACAGCTTCAATGTATCCCCCAAAGCTGCAGCGACTAGGAATAAGACCACCGTTGCTGGTTGAATTCCAATATCCATTCTGTGCAAGCGGTAAGAGGCCAACATTTTAGCATGACGCATACTCCCATGCCCAAACAGGTCGAACGGGCACCCATACAGCCGGCGGCACTCTGCAGAACCGGGGTCAAGGTGGATGGTCAGTGAAGTACGCAGAAGATGGCTGCCTTGCAGGCCACGGCAATGGCAGTCCATTCCTGGACATCGCACCAGTCCCGTGGAGGTCACCCCACTCCGTATCCTACCTCCTCTCTCTTCCTCATCAGGCACGGTGCCTGTTTCTAGATTTTTAAAAGCACAAGTGAACTTCGCCATCGGGAATTCACTCCAGTGGAGGCGGATAATTACGGAGACCCCAGAGAATACTGGGTTGAGCCCGCTAATGATATGCGAATGGCATTTACAGTACATGCGGAGTGGAACGCATTGACGCCGCTGTCGGGAAACCTGGAGAATTGTGACTGGACATGAGACTGGCGCCGGCCATGATTTCGGCATCAAAACCAACTCTCGGCCCAATTGCATTTGCCGATTCCACCATCAGCCGATGGAGAATCCCAACAATCGATTTGTACATTGCAGATATACTTGAAGTAAAGGTTGGAAAGCCATTTAAACAAGAGACTGTGAGCGTTGCTCGTTGGCACACTGGCTCATCTACGAATGCAGTCAGTTAAAAGTTCTTCAGCGGAATTCTCCATCTGCGGGATCCTCTGGGCCGCTAGCAGTGCACCCACGCCTGCCTGTTGCCTGAGGTGTGAGGTGGCCAAAATGGGTAACGACATTGGCCGGCTGCGAGAACGGAGAATCCCACTGCCAGTGGAGGCGCGCCGTGCCAGAAAATGCAGCTGGCAGACCGAAGAATCCTGCCTCTTAGCTTCGTGAGGGGAAAAAGAATAATTAAAATGTCAGCGAACAGCAGGTTAGAAGGCTGTGGACACAAAGGTTTCTCTTAAGATCATAGATCATAGAATTTACAGTGCAGAAGGAGGCCATTCAGCCCATCGAGTCTGCACCGGCTCTTGGAAAGAGCACCCCACCCAAGGTCAACACCTCCACCCTATCCCAATAACCCAGCAACCCCGCCCAACACTAAGGGCAATTTTGAACGCTAAGGGCAATTTATCATGGCTAATCCACCTAACCTGCACATCTTTGGACTGTGGGAGGAAACCGGAGCACCCGGAGGAAACCCACGCACACACGGGGAGGACGTGCAGACTCCGCACAGACAGTGACCCAAGCCGGAATCGAACCTGGGACCCTGGAGCTGTGAAGCATTTGTGCTATCCATAATGCTACCATGCTGTATTATTATTTGTCAAAGTCACACTTTGAAAATCACAATAGAGTTGTCAATAATAGACTTCCTGTAGTGTTGCTAGAAGTTGGTTACAAGCCTGGTTAATGGTGCTTACTGCACCAGATTTCCCAGTCCCTGAATTGTGCAACTCACTGATCTGCTGCTTTCCACCCTCAGGTTTAATGCTCAACCCTTTTGCTGAAAATAAATAACATTACATAACGTACTTGGGAGATACGATGTGGTGTTGCTTGTGGGTATATCAGACACTGATGTAAAATCGCTGTAAAATCCCAGACAAATACTGATTTGGGATATATGAGCCTAGATTCTCACAGTCAGGAAGACACTACAGTTCATTCAAAATGTTGCTGGGAACTTGGCTTTTAAGTTCTGCTCCAATTTCTGACAGCACCTCTTATGGTCAGCAGGAGAATGGAAGCGGGACAAGACTCACACATCGGAGATACTGAAGCTCAACAGGGTCATTCGAACTCATTGCTGAGTTCAAACAGACCCCATTTTGCTGGAGCAAGGGCCTCAGCACTTGGCAGCTTCTGTGGTTGCCTTCAATCTGTATGTGGGGATGGTGGGCCCGAATGCAGCACACAACTGCAACAAAAATCTCTGGAATGAAAATCCTGCCATCTGGGCACTTTTTCCCTCATCAGACTCTGCACACCCACCTTAGCAGCAAAAATGCAGGCCATAGAACTCCTATAGGATATTTGTTTCAGGGAATGCTTACATACAGTCTGGATAAGAACTCTTATATATTAGTGAGTTTAGACATTAGTAAGGTTCTGATGTTCTGAAACAATATATTACACAGCAATGAAAAAAAATCACATTACTTGCTACATTTATGTTTGAAATGCATTAAATGGATGCAATTAAATAACCTTATGGAATGTGAGTGTCCAATTTGTACTGATATACTTAAAAAAAACAAGTCCAAGTATTCTAGCTGATTGGAGAGCGCAACTTACTTTAATGTGGTTTGATCTAGCTTTCCATTGTAAATAATTTGAGATTAACAAGCAAAACTCAATGCAATTAATTAAATTAAACTGCAAATGCTTGAGAAATTTTCTTTTAAACTTGTAACACATAATGGCCAATTTATATAGTCAACAGCAAAGGAAGAGGGCTTGGAGGTCACCTCATTCACAGATTCCCAGAGACTTGATCAGAGACTTGCTCTAATTGAGCACCAGTTCAAACTTCGTATCCACTACAGGGGATAAGAACGTAGGGAATAGAAGCAAGTGTAGAAGATTTGTCCCCTCGAGGTTCTCTGCCATTCAATACGATCATGGCTGATTCTCCCACCTCAAATCCCACTATAATGATCCAGGAGACTCGAGAAAGAAGGTTCATTTGAGTTTATTGGAAACATAGAGGTGAAATCCGCTACCATGGCATACAACAAATGGTCCCAGTCGGAGTCCAGCAAGAGTGCTGGTCCCATTTTGGGCCAGTATTTAAAGGTCTAAGTAACATGCCCCAGCTGGAAGGACCTTCGCTCTAGCAGGGAAGCTCAAATTCCATGAGTCCCATGGGGAGATATATCAGTGTATGCCCCGGAGGCCTCGTGACAGTGACAGTTATCACACCCAATTTCTTGCCAGCTCCACCTATCCCTTTAAAGTGCAAGTGGACTATAGTTACAAAAGTGTTATAAGATTAATAATCATAGTACATCTAGGCAACCACATATGAAATAAATACTTCTGAATATTTTGTTCCCTACCACTTCTGGTGCACCCCAGACAGGTGGATGGCAGCCTGCTGACCATGTTACCCTTATGCCTTGGATAAACCATCTTCTTAAACCCGAGGTTTTGAGAGCCCCAGCTTGAACTGCTGGGGGCAGCTACTCCCTCTGAGGTCACAGAGGTAGAGGCTGAAGGGATGACATGCAAGGAGGGCTTGGATGGGCTGGGCATCCTCAGTGTTCTGAATGGAGGTCCCAGGGTGTCCAGCAGCTGTGTCTCCTCACTTTGGGTACCCGAACACCCCTGCCTGACTCCTTGAGGAGAAGGGCCACCTGGAGGGAAGTGCTCTTGTCACTTGCTGGCATAGCCACTGCGAAAACTCACCCATGGTTACAGCAGTGGAGTGCAGGTCTGTGCGCATTTCCAGTAGATTCTACTGGATCAGGTTTTCCATGGTATCTGCCACCTTGTCCATGGACATCTCCATGCATGCACAGGCCAGAACCACTTCATCAGAGAGCACGCAGATGGCCTTATGTGCCACTCTGCTGAAGCCTCTGTCTGATGTTCCCCTGCCTTCTACTCCTTCTGCAGCAGAGCATCATCAGACTCAAACCTTGCAGGTGCCTCACTCACTGAGTGCTAGTGAGCTAAGCTGACCTTGCCTCCCCCTGCTGCAGAAACGTGGCAATGAGTGACCATCAGAATGTGAGACCCGGCCTGAAGTAGATCTGGTACCCACCAAGCTGGGTGTCTCTGCACTGGTGGAGGGTGAAGGTGGCATCTATGATGCCTCTACAGACACACTTTCTTCTGACTTCCTAAGGTCCTCGTCCTCTGTGGACTGTGACTGCTGGACAGGGCTACGTCTTCTTGCCTTGCCTTCTTCCTGATGAACCTGTAAGTGAGAGAGGAGAGAGTGAGCGACTACATCAATTGCCTCCGATATAGAGAAACGCATGACCCTTATATTTCTAAGACATACATGGACCCCTCGCCATCTCACGCTCGGTCAGGTTTCTCCCCCGACAGCTGGGCTTCCTCCTCTTCAAAGTCCATCAGGCTCTTGATGTCTGGTATTTCTGGACTTGGGTCCAGAAATTAGACCCCATGTAGCAGGCAATTTAGGGGTTAAACAGACTGACTGGAAAGAAAACCTGCTCACAAGGAGTCAGAGGGATACACCCACAGCTGACCTAGTTACATTGTCCCAGTCAAACTTAAACTCCTTTGTGGGAATACACAGGATGCTCCAGATCCATTGTCCTTTGGGACACTCCTGTCTGACCAGTCATTAGCCCTTGCAGAGTCTGATGGCCTCTCTGTCCATCAATGGGAGTTAATTGCATATCAATGGCATGGCTCTGTTCTTTTGTATAAACGTGAGTGGGCCATCAAACAGCCAAGGTAACGATGATGGGTTCAAAGTCTGGCAATTCTGCAGAGAACTTTTGTTTAAGGGGCTGGGACGAGCTTAGAGAATGAGAGAGAAAGAATGGTGTTTTGAACAGATGTGGAGTAGGCTTTGGAAATCGACCGAGAGAAGTCATGAAAGTTGCCTACGAGGCAGGCTTTAGAAAACGGCTTTGAACAAATTTCCCGAATGGAAGAAAAATTGCTTCAGAAATGGAAGTACTGCCTTTGTCTGCCTATGTAAGTGGCATGAGAGATGCATATTTATTTAAAGTGCTATTTAATGGGAACAAGTGTGTTAAGGTTAAGAAACTAAATGTAATCTGTTAGTGTTAGAGTTGAAGTAAAAGTTTAAATATTGCTTTTTCTTTTGTTTTAATAAAGCTTGGTTTATAAAATAACCATGCCTTATTTCTTACATTATTATTCCTGGTTCAGATAGATCTTTCTGCACTGCCTTAAAATCTTTAAAAGGTTGCGGCTCTGGTCCAGTCTCTTAGCCACTGATGAGAGCTGACCAAGCACCCGAAGCGCAGGCCACACACTCTCACCCTCCGTCTTCGCCCTCTCTCTCTTATTGTGCCTTAGCTTTTCCTGCACAAAGAGATAAGAAAGGATAGAAAATTATTGGGTTTCATGTATCTCATTCATGCTTCCAGTCTTACAGTAACCCACTGGATTATGTGCAATGTGACAGGTTCGCCACAAGGGCCTGGGCAGCACTCTCTAGAATGGTATGCCCAGGCAGATACAAGGGTAAGGCTAACAGACACATGTCATTAACAGTGCTTGCTGATGACCTCAATGCCTCAGCCACTTTCCCCATCCATTCTCAAAGGGCATGTGAGCTCTCTTTGTGGAAGGGTCTTGGACATGTAGTGACTCGCCCACGAGGACTGCAAGGGGGACTATGAGGTATCACTCTATCACATTACACTGAGGCCCATGTCCCCTCTACCAATCAGTGAGGTGAGTGTATGCAGTTGAGGTTTCACTTATCCTGGCGGAGTGGATGAGGCCAATCACGCGGTTTCTGCATTGCAGGGCAGCACCTGTGGAAGCCCTGGATACCGACCACTCTTGGGACTTCCTCCCATGCTGGGTTTGTTGGCTCGGCCTCCTCCTCTCGTCCCCTGGGCGGAGGGCACCACTGCTGGCCTCCACTTCATTCAGCATGACTTCCAAGGAGGTGTCACAGAATCTGGGGGTCTGAGCTCCCAGTGATCTGCAGGCTATTCCCTCCTTGAGGTGGGTAGCTTGATGTCCCTTTTTAAATATGGCAACCAGATATTGTGGCAGAGCATGCACCATCGATCCTGCACTGCCACATGTAATGTTGGGAAACCCCCAGCTGCAGGATTAATGAGGTCGATATCGTGTGACGAATTCCCACGGGCCTCTGTGACAGAAAATACTCCCTGTGCGGGATTCTCTGATCCTGAGGCTGTGTTGATGCTGTTATAAATGCCGTTGCGTTTTATGTGTCAACAGGCCCCCAGGAGCAGAGATCCTGATCCCTACAGGGGGCCAGCACGGCATTGGAGTGACTCACACAGCTCCAGCTGCTGATACTGGCGTCAAACGGGTGCCACGGGTCTGCAAATGTGCGCTGCGGCCAGCACAAATTCACACTGCAACTGGCACGAACCCGCGCTAGTTTCCTTCTCTGCACCGGCCCCAATGCAACATGGCGTAGAGCTACAGGGGCCCGGCGCGGAGTAAACGAGGCCCCCATCAGGGCAAGCCAGCTCGCCAATCGGTAGGCCCCAATCACGGGCTAGGCCATGGTGGAGGACCCCCCGGGGTCGGGTCACCCTCCCCCCCCCAACCAGGCCGTCCCCCCGCAGGATGGATGCCGAGGTCCCGCCGTGTAAGAGCACATGTAAACGGCGCCGGCGGGACTTGGCCTATCTTGGTGGCCACTCGGCCCATCCCGCGTGGAGAATCGCCGGGAGGGCCTTGTAGAATGGCCCACGACCGGTGCCACGCCGACCACGCCAGTGCCAATGACACCAATTCTCCGGTCACTGGAGAATCGGCGTACTGGTGTCGGGGCGGCGTCACGTGAATCGCGCTCGGCCCAGCAAATCTCCGGCCCAGCCTGGGGTCAGAGAATCCCGTCCCCCATTCCTGCCTGGCCATGGAACCAAGCCCTATAAGGGAAAACTCTACCCGATGTTACAAGATATAATTCTCCTCAATTTCTCTACTTAATGAAAACTTTGGGTTCGGTATATTTTCATGACAGACATGGATTTATTTACATTTTCAAGTGATGTTTAGGCAGCTAAATGAAGCTGATGTTCAGATCAGCCATAGTCTAATAGAATGACAGAACATGCTCATAAAGCCATAAGTAAAATTGCCCCTGTTTTTCCTTTCCTAGTTCCAGACCTACTGTCAGTCCAAGGGTTAATCGAGAAAGCCATTATTTACGACATAATTTTCATCCTACTGTAATACTCTCTTTCAAAAGCTACATTCTGGCTCCCTCGCATAAATATAAATAAGCTTTTATTAAGTTCTTGGCTAAACCTTCACATGAAATACCTGACTTAATAATCATCTGTGTCCTTTACAAAGCATAACTTTTCTACCCTTCAATTCCATAAAACATGAAAATAAGAGATGATTAAACGCAGAAGTAACAAATGACTACTTTCCAATGCAAAATACAACCTTTTACCAAGAAGCAAATAAACAATTTCACTGACATTTGACATTTGAATAGAAATCAGGCTGAAAAAAACTGATCTTGAACAGCAGAACATCTATTTTATATAGCTTTTAGAGATAATAATTAATAGAGTACAATGAGTTTCCATTTATCTTGGTTCTCAATTTTTTTTTCAATCTAATATTCACTTTCAACGGATTCCTAATCAGTTTATATCCCTAGAAATCTTGCCTCCATCTCCCCATGTGGTGCAGTAACATGTCAAGCTCCCGATGCAATTGGCAAGCTCTTTTGCTTTGCATGCTGTGTATTAAAAAATGATGTTGGCAGCTTAGTTGGCAAATAGAAAGAGAGAAACTAAATTGGTACTATTCAACAGGCAGAAATGATTTTCATTCATTTTGCAGACACAAATTTATATTTTTCATGGTCTATAAAGTATGTTGGATAGAACAAGACGAGTGTTTGCCAGGATGCCAAGGAACAGTGCATTCACAGTGATAACTTCCATGTTCACTTCAGATTTGGTTGTCATCTTACACTGAAAGCTTCAGAACCTCTTACTTCCAGGGTCGCAGTGGCGGTGGAACTGATTTTGTTGAATCAGGAAATATTCTGGATGAAGAGGAAGGTGAAGCAGAATGGGAGAAGGAGCAGGGAAAAAGGGTGAAACATAGATTACAGTAACAGGCCAGATAAAATTAAAGGTGTTAACGCAGAGCAAATGTAATCAATTACCGTTGGATCCTCCCTGACGAAGCCATCACTCCTGGTTTTTGAATTTTACATATTGTTCACTTATCTTTGTTATCCAGCCTTATGAAGTGTACTGAAGACAAATTAATCATTTATCCTGGTTTGGCTGGTTCAAAATCATTCTTGGATTAAATATTCATCTCGAATATTAATACAAGTATTTTGTATTTATTCACAGCCGTGAATAAGAGCAAGGCTTGCTAGGCAAAAAAGGAAAATCAGTTACCTGTACATCAAGCACTTTTTAATTGATGCAATTCAAATTCAATTTATGATTAAAAGAGAACGGAAATGAATTTGTGAGTAATGTTGGATATTAATGAACAATGCATTATTCAGGGAGGATATGGCATTTGGGTTATATGGTGACGATTTCAAAGACTGCAGGTAAACAACTTTGAAGGAAAGTGTGGCTTTGATCAGTAGAATAGCTGCACAAAATTAAAGGTTGAATGAACACTTTCAGAATAGAAACCTTACATTTTCCGACGGAATTATTATCTTTTATTTCAAATGGGCTCATTTCTGATGTTAAAATCATGCAAATCGAAAACATGAACTTACGTTCAAGATACATTAAAAAAACCAACTGGAGGCTCACTTCTTATTTTTGAATAATTTTGTTTCAAAATTCAGCACTGTTTTGCCGTGCCTTCAAGTGCCTGGGCCCTAAATACTGACTTTCTCTCCCAACAGTTCAGTGCCTCCTTACCTCACTTTCCTCCATAAAAACATATTCTCTTTGACCAAGTGTTTTGTCATCTAACTTGATGGCCAGAATTTTCTGTTCGTTGCGATTCTCTTTTCCCGTTGGCAGCACACCCCCGGCAGCGGGTTTCCTGGCAGCATGGGGTGATTACAATGGAATCCCGTTGGCAAGCGCCGGGAAGATAGAATCCCGCCACCAGTGCACGGCATGTGGCCGAGGGGATGGGAGAACCCAGCCCAATATTTCCTTCTGTGACTAAGTGTCATATTGTTTTAAAATGGTCTTGTGAAGTGTCTTTGGATGTTAAATTACACTAAACGTACATTGTAAAGATAAGATAACGTAAGATACGAAGTTGACCATACTCAGTGTGATGGGATAACAAGGAACTCAAAATGCTGTTGCCTGACATTTTGTATTTCATTCACTTTCACCCAAACGCCACACAGAGGGAGGCTTCATGTCCAAATAATTAAGTCCTTCAAATGATATGCCTTGCTTTTCTCATCAGCTCAAATAACCATTGTGTTTCCTTGAAATACAGATCAGCAAACATGCAACAAAGACATAACCACTTAAAAAGATTAAGTTTCAGCCAATTAGAATTTCTTTAAAGTGGTTCAAAGCACTATGGGAATGATGAGACAGCGGTTTCCATAACAGATGGGAAATCTGCTTCGCTGGTTTACTGTCCAGATGATGAAAGTTATCTTTTGTGGCCACTTCTGACTTTTTATTCCTATTTTCTTTGTCTTCTGTTAGACAATGGTCTCTTTCCCATCTAGGTTTATGATTTATTTCATTGAAATTCAGGTCAATCAGGCACATACAATCAATTCTCATGTTTGCCACCTTCTTCACAGTTGTGCTGTCTACTGCTGCTCCCACAGAAGGTAACCTAATATCTATTTTTCATTATTTTGTGACACTCGGATAAATGACTCAAACCTTTTTGCAAGCACAACAAAATGAAAGTGTTGCTAGCCGGCAGCTTGGTTTTAATATACATTTTTGCAAGGAAGCTGTATTTTAAAGGTATAGATGCTACCCTGCAAGAGAAAGCTAAGGGAGTAAACCCAATACTAAAAATTGGAGTGCAGTTCAATTAAGTGTTTCCCTCAAGTTAGCATATTCCAGGAATTACTGAAACTGACAACTGACTAGACTCTAGACATATATGGCTAAACTCCATGCCCCATGCCGCTGGGAGCAGAGTTACCGATGAGGCAGAGACTCCAGAACCATGAAGAAAACGGGATTGGCTTCCGAAATTCTGCATCCCCCGCTGACGCGGGATCAATGTTAACGTTCCACACCAGCGGGAGGATGCAAGTGGATCAGTAAGACCTATTTGCATCTACTTAGCTGGATGGACACCATATTCTCCGGGCCTGTGTGATTCTCCGGTCCTACTCACAATGGCGGCTCAATAGCTGGATTCCCTTCCAGCGAGAGCACAAATCAGGTGTAATTCAGTTCCAGCAGGGGAACATAGGGCAGGTTTCTTCGTTTGGGATCTCCTGCTGGAGCTGAATTGCACCAGTTTTACGATCCCTTTGTGATTGTAAGCGGGATCCAGTTCCGCGTTCCATAGCAAGCAACTTTATCATGACGTGGAATACGAGGGATTCCTAGGGAATCCTATTATCAGGCTTCCATCTTGAATGGGTGACCAAATAGCCAAGTCCCACAGTTGGCAACCCTCCCCCCTGCACTGCTTATCGGCCCAGACACCCCAGCTCCACATCAGCCCCCGACTCCCAGATAGCATGAATAAATTCCCACCCCCAAGAACAGGGGTGACCTGACCTGGTCCCCACAGCGACTTCGGTGATAGGGTGACCCACCCCCCCATGGACCCCTGTAATAGGGGAACCCTCCCCAGGAAACCCTATAATAGGAGGACACCTCACAGAGACCTCCGCCACAGGAACCCCTTCACATGGTCCCCCCCTCTCAGAAATGGGACCCCAGTCTGGATGCTTGAGAGCATGCCAGACAGAGGCAGTGTAATACTTACCTTGCAGCTCCACTTGTCCATTATTCAAAGGAGAGCAGCTGTGCCTGTGTCTGGCTCCCACAGATCCACTATCTGCAAGCCATTCATAGCTTTTGTGTAGTGGTCTGTGATTGACAGCTTGTAAAAACCACCTGTAGCTTTGATCCAGTCATATCCCTTCAGCTTCAGTGGCCTAATTGGTGAAACCCCAATGTTTGTAAACATTGACCACATCAAAGCGAGATAAGTGCAGTGAAATCACATGCTTGAGTGATTGGAATGCACTTAGTGTTTGGAATTCACTTACATCTCTTTGATGAATTAAATGAGGAACCCATAGACTGCTTAACAAACAGAAAGGTAGCTGACATGGATGTAAATCTTGGTGATCTGCTCAAGCACAGAAAATCCCATCTATTGCCCCACCTTTCTGATCTTCTTCTCTGCTGTAAAGTAGGCTCCATCCCACAGGAGATGCTTGGTGCAAAAATCATCATGCTGTACAAAAACAAAGGAGACTGCCCGAGCTACAGGGGCATCTCACTACTTAACAACATGTGGAAGACCTTTACCCGGGCAATGCTTCAAAGAAGTCTACATTTACTTACAGACTGAGTGTACCTGGAAGTGCCAGCAGACCTACTGTGGACATATGCCAGATACAAGAATAGTGTACGGTACAGGGTATACCTCTTTACATTACTTTTGTAGACATCATCCTTCCCACAGCACTATCTCCTGCAAGTGCAGGAGATGTAACAACTACTCTTTCACTGCATCGCTGACCAGTGCCAGGGCCCCAAACACTCATTTCTGATGATACAACCATTTATTTGCTCACCGTTCAATGCAGCCTACTGTTCTCACTCCTCATTATATGATCTTTACGATGGGCTGTAGGGCCTCCTTTTGTGCTGTAAAACTCTACAACTGTATGAAGAGATCTAATTTAGATCGGGCAACTGTTTTGCTGGATACCTCCATCGATGGAAGGGTATTACCCAGAGCCTCAAATTGCTTCCAATTTTACTTCACCATCCCAGAAGCTTTAGGATAAGAACTTCATCTTTCAATTTCAAACTTTTACAGCCTTCTGGATGTAACAGATTTCAACAATTACACATCATAACCATCTCTGCTGTTTGTTCTGACAGGAGGTGCTGTTAATGTTAATTCTGTTCCCATTTACAGCTATTCTAGACTCATTTTCTGTTTCTTTACTTGCACCACCCACTTTTTCCCTGCACCATTTTGCCATGTAATCACTCCTGCCTTCCGCCCTATCAGTAAATCATTGCTTTTGTTCTTTCATGACTTGCCCATTTCCTTGCTTAGAAATTGGAATACGTATAACCTTTTCCTGTTCTGATGAAAGGTCATCAACGAAAAATGTTAAATCTGTTTCCGGCTCAGGCTGGGCATTTCCAGTGCCACCATTTTGTATTACAGATTTTCAGTGTCTGCAATATTAATTGTGGAACTTTGAATCATTGTTCTTTTATATCTTACTGGCTATTAAATGAAAGAAATAAAAGTGCGTAAGTGAAACAAGCCCAAATTTAATTCAATGGCCAGAGGTTTGCCTGCTCGGGTGGGCATGCAGCTGACCTAGAAGCCCGTGAAATTGTGTGAGAAAACATCGAGTGAGTCCAGACGTCAGTCTGCACTCACGCAAAATTTCACTCAGCAGGTGCACATGAGAGTCAGCAGCAAGGCCGGCGACAAACGAGCAGGTAATTTAGGCCATTGAGGGGCCAACTGAACACAGTTTTACCTGGCCAGGCTGTTTTTGTGGTTGGTGAGTGGGCCGAGTGTCCAGACGGCCTTTATGTTTTATCTATAACCTGGATTCAGGGCGGAATGAACTTTCAGGGTTGAAATAAAATTAACCAGTGTGCCTGGGGACTGAGGTCTGTGTATGATTGTGCCGTCTGGACACCCGTGGCATGGTTTTGACATGAATATTTATTTTTCACAGGTCAGCAACTCCCTGAGACAGCTCCGCAGAGGCTATCCCCCTGAAGGAGCACATTAGAAATGCCAACTCACACTCTCACTGATCTTAGTGCCTGCTCTCTTCCTGCCCACCCTGGCTGCACTCAGCCTTTCACAGCTGGCATTTCATGCTGGACGATTGTTAATTGGCCGGCCAGCATGAAATTGCGCTCCGGGCTCTACTGCAGGCAGGAATGCATTTCCCGCTGAGCGCCCCCATCTAACAGATGGGCATGCCGATTGTCCCCACCCGACAGGTGAAACATTCAGACCAGTGGATTGGTATTTGTAGCAATGCCTCCTGAGATGATCCAGATGATGCTCCTCAATGGGTAAGCAACTTTTTCTTTGTAACTAAAGATTAATCAAGAAACCATAAAATATGTTGCTTTGAAATATCGGCATCCAACAAAACATTTTCATTAATGGACCATTAATTCCATATTAATTACAGGAATTTTGATAAAAGAAGAAATTCAGGAGGGTGATTGTCAACTGTCTCAGATCAATATTAATTCCACCTTTTTACGATGTTACCATATTGAGAATGGACTTTAGGGAATTTTACTATCACCATGACTCCTCTGTATGTCAGAATGCAACAAACTTTGTTTAAAAAGAAGTAGGAAAAGTTTAAATACATATATACGTTTATACTTGGAAGTAGAGTTGTTTTACAAATATTTTTAAAAATCTTGCTTCCAATTTTAGATGTCTGACCCTTCAAAGAAGTGCACAATAAAATAGATATCAAAATACTTCATGGACATTTAAAGCAGAACTACATTGCCAAACATAAACTGTTATGATCCTAGTAGAGACCATTACCTTTCAGAAAGATAGCTGATAGTGACTGATTGAAGGATCTCACAACAAGGTTTCAAGTTTAAAGACTTTTATTGCAGTAACAAACCAAAAGCAACATTATGTAAACACTATGCAGTAGGGGACTTATCGTCTAAACTTCAGACAAGAAATTCCCCACTTATCTATTAACGTGCCCAAAAAGTCCCGCTATAATTATACTTTATACTGTCCCTTAACTGGACACTATTCTCCAGCAATCAATCCAAAATTATTCTTAGGTGGCCATGGTTTGTTTACTTTCCTAGCTGGGTAACTTTGTATCCCAGAACTGATGTTCACTGTGATGATTTCACTTGAGGTTCCTCCCTCTAGTCAAAGCTAAGCCAGTCTTCCAGCTTCTTTTAAGTCCTCATGAACTCAGTATCTGCAATCTGATCACAAACTCCCACCTGCATTCTGCACTGTGAACAACAGACTCAGCATTTTCTCTGCCTCAGTGCAGGATTGGCTGCCTCTATCTCTAGCAGTGGGTGCACACTGAATTATGTCTGTGTGTTTCAGTGACACAATTAGAAAAACTGCTACCTGATATAACAATGGCTTTCTATTGACATTTCTGTTACAAAAGCAAACATCAAAGTGAATCACAAGAGCCATGTATCCAGATAGAAATGCTAATTAGCTATCTGCAAGGCCCTCAACTCCATTCTATCTTAGAATTAAACTGACAGTTTAATAATCACTTAGAAAATCTGATATGCTTGACACGTCCCTGTGAGACATGCAGACAAACTGTCTACCTACAGTCAGCACAGCTGTCCTTATCATTGTTTACAAATGTGGACACCTTGCTCCTACTTCCCAGTACGTCAACCTGGGACCTTCATATTTCCATAGCAACCAGACCACCTAAGCGTGTTGTCAGGCAGCCCCAAAACATAACAATCCTCAAACATTGTAGTCATAACAAAACACTGCTGGCTGATAACAGGTGGTTGCAACAGTTCAAATCAAACTAAATTCAATTAGGAACAGATGCACACCTCACCCTCTCAACAGCCAGCTGTAAGTTACAGAGCACAACATTCTGAGAAAGCAAGTCATTTACATTTTTAGCGTGATGAAAGGGCCTGTAAATTGTATCATCTCTGGAAGCAATTTTCAATACATTATTTTTAAATAGTCTTACCAAGCTTCTTTATTTGCTTCATTTTAGTTGTTACTTACCTAGAAAAAAGAAAAGTAAATGGTTATTACAATAGAAATAATAAGTTAAACAAGCTATATTTATATTCGACAAACTAAATAACAGGACATGAAAATATAAAAAAAGCATAGTACTGTGGATGTTGAAAACTGAAATAAAACTGTGGATGTTGCAAACTGAAATAAAACACAAAGTGTTGGAAAACTCAGAAGTCATGCAGCATCAGTGGAAAGAGAAACTATTTAAACAGTGCTGATTTTCACAACCAAAGCCAGCAAATTCACTTTGAGGGTGCAGGAAGCAATCTTGAGTGGAATTTTCCCTCTATTTGGGACAGAGCAACAGCATGCAGGTGGAGCAGTGTTGAATCCACCAGCACCAATGGTGGCTTTCTCCACCATATCGTTGGGAATATTGGAAAAAATTGGCAAGGGGCGGGTCGCATGATGTCTTGTTGGCAGGGCGGGCTCAATCAGAGCCCAATCAGAGCCCACCCCACCATCACCCAAGCTTTTCAAAGATCGTGGTGCCGTTTCTAAATGCCATCCCAGTGCATAAAAGTTCATATGGCACATCACCTGCCCCGCCCCCCCCCCCCCCCCCCCCCCCGCCCACCCTCCCACACACACGATGCATCTTTCCCGAATGCCTTGTACCCAGGAATATAAAATATCCAATCCTCCCTTTGTTCATCTCATTGAGAAATACAGCTTTGGAGGCAGATATGATGCTCAGTGGTGCAGAGCAATGGCCAGGATGGTAAATCAGGTAGTCGACCCAAAATTCCCTGATGAGCTCTCCAAGGGGAGCATCTCTCCTCACTTTGAGCCATCAAATTGAAGAAACATCCTTGTACTGAGTTCACAAAACAAGGACAAATTCTGTAACAATTCTACGTTTCACACTAGGTGGGGAACCTTGCCTGACAGAAGTGTGCATCACAAAGTTTGGCACGTGTTATGTATGATTTTCTGTCCATTAATTTTAAATGGTGTAAAATTAGGTTAACCGTGCACCTGGATTCCTAATTACATCCTCCCAGAGGACTGAACTTCAAGCCAAATCTGCAGAGTTGGAAAATTCCAGCTAATGTACCTGAATATTTTTTAAAATGCAGATGGTAGGCAACTACAAACAAACATTGAATGGGAATTGCCTTGATTTTTAACCAGATGGACACATTTGGATAGGTTTTTGCTCATGGTCAACTATCAGGAACACAGTCAGTATTCTGGCTATAAGTAAAATTATCGTAATGAAAGCAAGACTGTTAGATAAATGCTCAGCAAACTTTTAAAAGGATTCAATGATGCCACAGTTAATGCAGTAGCAGTCCATAATTAAATGGTCAGACAGTGCAAACCATAAAACAGTTGGTTAATATTGTGAGCATTTGCAGATCAGGGTGCGATCTCAGGAGAAGTTTATTTTTTTTAAATTGCATTTTATTCCAAACATATTCAAAGGTACAAAAACATAAATAAATGAGAAGACATCCTCTGCACCTCACAGTTTATGCAGGTTTTTCCCCTTTTTCATCCGCTCCCCCCTCTGCTCACTCCCATCCCCACCCCCGCAATAAACAATTCCTCAGACATGGTCATGAACAGTCCAACAGCTCCTGCCATGTCTCAAAGCCCTCCGCTGATCTCCTCAATTCAAACTTTATCTTTTCCAGCCGGAGAAAGTCGTACAGGTTCCCCAGCCAGGCCGCTACCCCCCGGTGGCGTTGCCGAACACCATTCCAACAGAATACAACGTCAGCCTTCCTCCTCTCCATCAGCTCCGGCATTTCCGACACCCAAGAATCGCCACCATTGGGTCTGGCTCAGGCTCGACCCCCACAATCTTTGATAACGTCCCAAACACCCTCTCCCAGCATCTCTCCAGCTTCTCACAGCCCCAGAATACCTGCGTGGGATTTACTGGTCCTCGCCCACACTTTTTACATTTGTCTGCCACCCTCTGGAAGAACCCACTCAACCTTGCTAAGGAAATGTTTCTAAGTGTGGCAGCGAGTCGGAAATGCTGGGTATTTGCCGACAGTTGACCTGGTGGTGCTGACACCGGTATTTAACGTTAATTAGGGCACTTAGTGATGCCCCACGGGCGTCATGACACACATGACTGTCCCGCTGATGACTCAATGGGACCGAACCCGGCAGCTCCACGCTAATGAAGGGGAGCAGCACTTAAACCAATCCCACAGAGCAAACTCCAGACTTCACTCAGCTCAGCCACTGCGGAGACCACCTCCACGATTTGGGGATGCTGTCCTGGCAAAGACTGATGGACGTCGTTGAGTCCAGACAAGATTCTCTGTTTCCCCAAGGGGCTTGGAGGGTCAGTCGCTGGCCATCCAGTGCCACATGGGAGGCAGTGGCAGCGACCGTCAAATTGGGAAGTGTCATCAGGAGGACCGCAAGCCAGTGCCGCAAGAAGCTCAACAACCTCCACCAGACCGCTCCTGCCTGCTACCTCTGGAGGCCCCCACCCCAATTACCCTGCTCCTTGCACCGCATGCCCCTCTCCCCAGCACAATACCGCGACATGCCCCAGCAGACCTTGGCATCCACCATCACACCCCACCCATGCCCAACAGTGGTGCACCCACCTGTCCCCTTCCATGCCCACCTCCCCCTACCTGCGATGCATGAAACGTGCGGCTTACGATGCCCCTCTGTGTCCCAGTCCTCACCCCCGATGGAAAACGGGGTCTGGTGGTTCTGGGGGTAGCCGAGGACAGATCGATCACTGACATCGAGATTGGCCTACACCTCAAAGGTGAGCATCCACTGCCCCCACCTAGATGTCCTGTCACATGTGGGTTGATCATTTCAGGATGATGATCCTTCCCTCCGACTGACCACATGCCCATTTTCTCGCAGGATCTCCATTCGATGGCAGCAGCCCATCTACGTGCCCCCCCCCCCCCCCCAATGCGCCCATGAGAACACCTCGGAGGAGAGCTCCAAGAATGCCACCATCGACACCATCGATGCATCACAGCTGTCATCCCCACCCTTCACCAGTGCAGGGAAACACACTTTGTGGACAACCGTAGTGGTCAGGCTTCTGTGGCACATTCTGGTGAGCACCACACAGTTGCAGATACACATCCGCAAACTTACTAATCAGTCCACACTCATTTTCCTCCAGATCATTTATATACTACAAACAGAGGTCCCAGCACTGATCCTTGTGGAACAGCACTAGCTACAGATTTCCATTCACCGCTACTCTCTGTCTTTTTTAACCAAGCCAATTCTGTATCCATCTAGCCAGCCCACCCCGAATCCCATGTGATTTAGTTTTTGTATCAGTCTGCCATGTGGGACATTGTCAAATCCTCACTAAAGTCCATATAAACTACATCCACGGCCCTTCCCTCATCAATTTTCTTTGTCAACTCTTCAAAAAACTCAATCAAGTTGGTGAGACATGATCTTCCCTGTACAAAACCAAGCTGTCTGTCACTAACTAATCCATTTTCCTCCAAATGTGCATATATCCTGCCCCTCAGTACCTTTTCCAAAAGCTTCCCCCACTACTGGTGTCAGGGTCACCTGCCTATAATTTGCTGGATTATCCCTGTTTCTCTTCTTAAATAACGGAATAACATTGGCTATTCTCAAGTCCTCTGGTCAAAGAGGATGTGAAGATGGGGCGGCAAGGTGGCACAGTGGTTAGCACTTCTGCCTTGGAGCTGAGGACCCAGGTTCGAATCCCGGCCCTGGGACACTGTCTATGTGGTGTCTGAACATTCTGACACTGCGAGGGTGTCACCCCGACAACCCAAAGGTGTGCAGGGTCGGTGGATTCGCCATGCTAAATTGCCCCTTAATTGGAAATATATAATTGGGTACTCTAAATTTTTTTTTTAGAAGGATATGAAGATATCTGTTGAGGCCCCAGCTATTTCTCCCCATGCCTCCCGCAGTAACCTGGGATAGATCCCATCCGGCCCCAGGGCCTGTCTATTTTAATGGATTGGATTGGATTTGTTTATTGTCACGTGTACCGAAGTACAGTGAAAAGCATTTTTCTGCAAACAGCTCAACAGATTATTAAGTACATGGGAAGAAAAGGGAATAAAAGAAAATACATAATAGGGCAACACAAGGTACACAATGTAACTACATAAGCACCGGCATCGGGTGAAGCATACAGGGTGTAGTGTTAATGAGGTCAGTCCATAAGAGGGTCATTTAGGAGTCTGGTAACAGCAGGGAAGAAGCTGTATTCTAATGTAATTTAGAATTCTCAACACTTCCTCCTTTGATATATTGATATATTGATGTTCTCAAGACAGTTCACACACCTCTCCTTGACCTCAACATCCGTCGTGTCATTCTCCCTGGTGAATACCGATACAAACTGCTCATTAAGGATTTCACCCACTTCCTCTGGTTCCATGCATAACATCCCTCCATTGCCCTTAAGTGGGCCGACCTTTTCTCTTGCTACCCTCTTGCTCCTAATCTACGCATAAAAAGCCTTGGTATTCTCCTTGACCATGTTTGCGAAAGACATTTCATGGTCCCTTTTAGCCCTCCTAATTCTGCATTTATGTTCCTTTCTACTTTCACTGTACTCCTCAAGGACATCATCAGCTTTTAGATGCCCAGACCTATCGTATGCTTCCTTTTTCCGAAGCTTACAATTTCCCTTGTTATCCATGGTTTCCAGAAGACATCCCATTGATCCATATATCGAAAGCCCTCCCTCCTAAACCAACTCTTCAGCCACTTGTTCAATTTCACTATCTCCCTGTTCCAAGACTCACTAGAACCTGGCATGGGGAGTAATCCTGAGATTATCACCCTAGAGGTCCTGCGATTTAGCTCCTGACCTAACTCCCTGAATTGTCTTTGCAGGACTTAGAACATAGAACAGTACAGCACAGAACAGGCCCTTCGGCCCTCGATGTTGTGCCAAGCCATGATCACCCTACTCAAACCCACATATCCACCCTATACCCGTAACCCAACAACCCCCCGCCCCCTTAACCTTACATTTTAGGACACTACGGGCAATTTAGCATGGCCAATCCACCTAACCCGCACATCTTTGGACTGTGGGAGGAAACCGGAGCACCCTGAGGAAACCCACGCACACACGGGGAGGACGTGCAGACTCCACACAGATAGTGACCCAGCCGGAAATCGAACCTGGGACCCTGGAGCTGTGAAGCATTTATGCTAACCACCATGCTACCGTGCTGCCCACCTTCTTCCCTCTTCCTGCCTATGTCATTAGTACCAATGTGGACAACATCTGTCAGTTTACCCTCCCTTTTCAGGATGCCCTGTAGCTATTTAAAGACATCGAGGACCCTGACACCAGGGAGGCAACACAACATCCTATGTCCCATTTGAAACGCCTGTCTGTGCCCCTGACAATCAAGTCTCATACTACTATCACTTGCTTGGACTTAGCCTGACCCTGGTTGTGGTGCCACAAGTCTGGCTGCTGCTGGTATCTTCTGCTGAGAGGTTATCCCTCCCAACAGTATGCAAAGCGACTATTCTTGAGAGGAGAATAGCCACAGGAGGCTCCTGCCTTACCAGCCTGTCTCTGGCGGTCACCCATCTACATGTCTGAACCTGTGCTATAACCACCTCCCTGAAGATGTGTCTATCACACTCTCTGCCCCCTGCTGCTCCAACCGAATTACGCAGTATGTGAGATGTAGCTGGTCACACTTCTCGCAGACATAGTCATAAAGGATGATAGAAACCACCTTGATCGCCCACATCAGGCAGGAGGAGCATATCACTGTCTGAACTGCTATTTCAATTTGATCTTCCCTCATTATTCTAAATTCTAGAGAGCATAGGCATACACTGCTCAATCTCTCTTCATAAGACAAATTCCTCGGCCGGGATTCTCCCAGCCCGCATCGGGTCGGAGAATCGCCAGGGGGCACGCGAATCCTGCCAAGCCGCTCCGACACCGGGCCGCCGATTCTCCTGCCAATCGCGCCGGCGTGATTGCCACGGCATTGGTCGGGGGCCATTGAAAGCGGTCCCCACAGCAATTCTGCACGCTCAATGGGCTGAGTGCCCGCCGAGTCCTGCCGGCGTCGTTTGTGTATGGTCCTACCCAGCGGGACCTCGGCGTTCTGGCTACGGGGGCCATCCTGGAGGGGGGGCGCAGGGAGCCGACTCCGGGTGGGGGCCTTCACGGTGGCCAGGCCCGCGATCGGGGCAACCAATCGGCGGATGCGCTAATTATTCCGGGGGGGTGTATGTTCCTCCGCGCCGGGCCACTTTAGGGCACCACCATGTTGCCCGCGGGCACGGCCGTGGTGGGCCGGCTTTCAGAGCCGGAGCAGCGTACGGCACTCCACCGCCATTCTAGCCCCTGAGGGGAGAATGACTAGGCCTGGAGGCCCGTTGACGCCGGCTTCGCTCGCGCCAGGTTTGACGCTGGCGTCAACACTTGGCTGGGATTTCAGAGAATCCTGGTATCAATCTAGTGAACCTTTTCTGAACTGCGTCCAATATCACTCCAGCTTTCTTCAAATAAGGGGACCAATATTGTGATCAATACTACAAATGCGTTCTCACCAATGCCTGGTCCTGTTCCTCCTCATCGGAGGTCATCGCCCCACTGCTGTGCCAGGTTGTGGAGGGCATAGCAGACCACCACAATGCAGGTGATCCTCTGGGGGCTGTACAGCAGTGGACCACTAGAGCGGTGGAGGCATCAGAACCACATTTTGAGCAGTCTGATGTACCGCTCAATGAGAGCCTGGTGGCCACATGGGCTTCATAATATTGGGTCTCCACATCAGTCTCCAGTCTCTGTACTGGTGTCATTCGCCAGGTCCTAAGCGGTTATCCCTTGTGGTCGCACAGAGGTCGTCACTCGGAAAATGGAACCCCTTCCTTTTGATGAAGGGTGTTTCTGGTACCACCCAGTGCATGCAAGGCAACATGTGTGCTATCTATTATCCCCTGGATCTGGGGAATCCTAGCGATGGGGGAGAATTCTGCTGCCGAGGCATCTTGATGGGTTTGGTGCAGGTCAAAGTTTATGTAGTCAGCTGCCCGGACAAACAGAGCATCCGTTACTTCATGACAGCACTTATGGGCTGTTGGTTGTGATATGCCACACAAGTCCCCGCTCTAGCCCTGGAATGTCCTGAGATGTAGAAGTTCAGGGCTGCAGTGACCTTGATCGCCACCAGGAGCGGGTATCCTCCACCTGATGCCAAGTTCGCAAGGAAGTAGTTGAGTTCAAAAATACTGTATGTATGGTTTGAAAAAACAGTTAGATATAGCACTTAGGGCAAATGGGATCATGGCATATGGGGAAAAGTGGGATTAGGCAATGATCATAATGCATGGTGGAGTGGGTTTGTAGGGCAGAATGGCCTCCTCCTGCTCCTATTTTTTCTGTCTCTATGTACCGCACCATCTCCTTTATGAGGCAAAGCCTCCTATGACACATGATGCCCGTCATCTGTTCAAAGGATCAGCTGGTTGCAGGGATGTCCCCAGTGCTAAGGCCCAGCTCTTGGTTATTCTAATGTTGGTTTCTGCCTCTGTGGTGTTGCGTCTAGGCCTCACAGCGTGATTGGGATGCTAGGCAGTAACAACCGCCTCCGTCATGGCACGTATACCCATGGGGAGACATTTACGAGTTGTGAGGTGCTCACATTACCAGAACTGTCAATTCCCCATTAGCAATAGCCTCCAGTTGTGCAGGCAGCTGCCGCCATGGTCAGCAGGATTAAAGTGACCTTCACCATATTACCACGGACGGGGCTCTGTCACGGGGTGTTCGGTGGGATAGACAAACAGCAGCTGGAACTACCCCTGTACTGGGTATTCACAATCTGGGGGGAGTCATGGTGGGCCCGTGGGCACTGAGCCCCCACTCTCCCCCCAGCCCAGGGGCAAACCCCCCAATGATGACGGCCCAGCCCCCTCCCCCCGATCAAGCCTATCCCACCACGAGGCTACCCCCCCCCCCCCCCCCCCCCCCCCTCCAAGCACTGCAGCAGTGGCTAACTGGCTGACTGGCTGAAGATGGCTACTCACCTCCTTCGATCCACACTGCAGCCATTGCGCTAGCTTCACGTTTTTAAATAGGTGTTCTAAAGGGCGTCTGTGTGATTGCTCACTGGGGAGCTGGTTAGATCATGGGAGGCTGTTCAATTGGAGTTCCTTCATGTTAATATGATGGAGATTGGTCTTAATTGGTTTCTCGCCACTCCACGGCGGGTTCCTGATGTTGTCAATGGGAACGGGCCGGTTAAATCGGAAACCGATCGGCGCCCAGTGTGGTTCCCTATTTCGGCCTCTCCCGCTATCTAACTGAGTCACTCGTTTTCGCACCTGGCACGACGTGGCCAGTAGATCGAGCCCACAATTACAGTCTTGAAATTATCGCAGTGTATCCATTATTTGTGTAATAGACTCTGTGGCCCTCATGATGGTGCTCTTAGTAAGAGCTAGTTCCATAACTTGCTGACAGTTGTCACAATCGACACTAACGTCTATGAGGATACATAGCGGTTTAGTGTTTATGTGAAGCAAGTTCCAGTAAACTTGAGTCGAAGTCCAGACTCAAGCCCAACCTATATACTCAGCATAGCTGCTCAAGGCGCACTGGCGAAGATACTCGTGTATCATTTCAAACTGACTTCAGTTGGAGTGCCAATCCAACTGGACTACATGGGCATTTATTAAACCTGTTACCTTCAATTAAATATTTTGAAAGCAGGGATTTTCCTCTCTCCGCTCTTTCAATCTTTAAGTTTGAATTAAAGTGTGCATTTGGTCATGTACAGAGCACTCTTCTAAACAGGACAGTTCAGATTCCAGTCAGACAGAAGCTAAGCAATAATAAGAGTTCTATATGGCTGGAGGCTGAAGTACTGCCACCAATCTCATGGCAGTAGCTGCATTGTAAATATATCCCAGCTCTAAGATATCCCTGTAATAATGAACTAAGTATGAAGCACAGCCACTGACACTGTCATGTTTTCAACAACAAGGGTGATATATTCAGAGATCCGCCTGCAGCTCAACCTTGCCACATTTAGGGATGGCATTACTGAGAGGACAGCTCCAGAAAAAAGGGTGCCTCAATAGTTAGGCCCAGGCAATCAGGAGTGGGGAGGAGTAGGGGGTGTGAGGCTGGTCATGGACCATTTGGTGGTACCATTTCTGCGAGGTCAGTCAATTCAGCTGAATGGCTGGGCTCAGCCATAGTGTACTGAGAGGCTGGCCGATTTCACCTGGTGTCCGCTCACATGGAGGTAGACTTGCATGAAATGCCCTTTATTAGCCACTTAAGTGGCTTAATTAGCTATTAGGCAGACAACTGAGCTACCAATTTTTCCATGGCTGAGGCTACAGCTCCAGAAAAAAGGGCGCCTCAATAGTTGGGCCCAGGCGATCAGGAGTGGGGAGGAATGTGGGGGGGGGGGGGTCAGGCTGGACAATGGGGGGCACTTGAGGGTGCATGGAGATGTCTGGCTTCCCTCCTGAGGGTGGCATGGTGGCACAGTAATTAGCACTGCTGCCTCACAGCGCCAAGGACCTGGGTTCAATTCCAGCCTCGGGCGACTATCTGTGTGGAGTTTGCACTTTCTCCCCGTGTTTGCTTGGGTTTCCTCCGGGTGCTCTGGTTTCCTCCCACATTCCAAAGATGTGCAGGTTAGGTGGATTGGCCATGCTAAATTGTCCCTCAGTGCCCAAAGGTTAGATGGTGTTATGGGGTTACAGGGATAGGGCGGGAAAGTGGGCCGAGGTAGGGTGCTCTTTCAGAGGGCCGGTGCAGACTCAATGGGCTAAATGGCCTTCTTCTGCCCTGTAGGGATTCTATGATGCTTCCCTCTCACCATTTTGCCAGCCCCTCCCCCTCATCTCGTAGCTAATGGGCCAGGAAAATTCAGCCCCACATTTCAAAAATGACTAACTCAGCAATTTCAGAATCACATTAACAATTATACAAAACAGATATTCACCCTACTATTTTTTTCAGGTAGTGTTTTTAGCACGTTTACTGGAAAGCGTCACAACAATATCTCAATAGCTTCATCATTATCGTCTGCACAAAACGGAATGGCTATTGTTGAAAATATTTTTCCTATATTATTTTACAATCATTTTAATTGTGGACACCAAGAAGAATAAATTGATATTCATCTGCAAAAGGAATCCTTTCCAACACATTCTGCTTTCAGGTCACCTTTCAATCACAGTTCTTTTGCTGAAATTAAAGATGTGAGCTTGATGATGTCTGTGCATTTAATTAAACAAGTGCTGTGTAATTCATTATTATCCTATTTCCTTTACACTTCAAAAGATTTTGTACAATAAATCATGATAAAAGAATATTTCATATTACTTCCCTTATTTTTACACAAATTAAAATGTATTAAAATCATAAATACAATATTAAATCCTCTGACGTCGGTGCTCAAAAACGTTCAACTGAAAGACTATTAAATAATCTTATCCAGAAGTACAGCTATAGCTGGGGCCACCTAACATATAACATTCCTGGGGCAGATTTAGTTGGCCCCGTAGCTGCGGACGTGAATCCCGTTATGATCACAAAATATCACTAGAGGCCATAAACGGGATTTGCGACGGCAAGATTTCCAATCGAGATCTTTCTGGGCCTCCCCGATAACTTGCTCAGGTTCAGGAAGGGCGCAAACCTAATTTGCATCATTTTGAGTTCTTAGCGAGGTTGAAGTCTAACCTTCAGCCTTCATTGAATCTTCGCACCCACCAGGCGTGATGTCATGGGCACGAATTACTACTGTTTTTCACAAACGGGAACCAGATGCCATGACTTCTGGAGTGGCTCTCCAGAAGTCTTAAGTCTAAAGGCCCGACAGCAATGCAATCTCAGGATGATGCATTCTGAGTAAGCAGCCTTGCCTATCTCTGATGCAAAAAGTAATTGTGTCCTTGAACATTTCTGAGACCCATGCCTGACAAACTAATTGGCCCGCATGAGTTAACCCATAACAATATCAGCTGCCCACATTTGCAAAGTCAAGGACAGGGGTGACAACTCATGGCTCAAAGATAAACGCTTGGGTGCATGGGATCGAGAGGGACTGTGTCTGCATAAGTGCCGGATCCCAGCGCCTTCCATTCAGAATCCATTAGCCCTGAAGGTGAGCCTGAAGATGGACAGAACCGTCCAATTGACCCTGCCCATGAGGAAGACCAGGAGGGAGTGGAGTAAGAGGACAGAGAAGAGCCGGAGGATGGAGGACAGGCTCGGCCGAGAGTTTGTATAGGCAGAAGGACCAGGGGTGCTATAATTGCTTCCACTTCACAATATAGGAATATCATGTTTTGTGACAGCTCAAGAAGCCCCCCCCCCTCTCCTCCAGCCCCCTCCGCCCACCACCCCTCCCCGAATGACCGTACTAACTAATCTCTTCATGACTACAGAAGGAGGGACACAGTAAACCTTGGACATCAGGGTGATGAGCCTGGGGAGTCCTTGTGCCTGCTGATCAGAAAATGCAGGAGGATGATGATGGCTCAGAGAGAGGAAAGCTCTGTCATGCCCTCAGCTATTGCTTAAGTATGGCTACTGTCTGTGTGTTGCCAGAACGCTGACTCCACGGTTTGTGTACTAGTGAGGTTCAGCCTGAGATCCCTTTGTCGCACCCCCTCGCATTGGATAACTACAAGGGAGATAAGGGCAAGGGTCTCGGGCTCACTGATTAATGCTCGCGTCCTTTCAGGAATTATGTTATTTTCACTTTGAGTGGGCCGACCTGTTTACCTGACTTTGAGGGGCTGTGAAAAGAGCTGTGTCCAGGTGGGGTGCAAAGTACTATCCCACTGGGAGGAAGGTTAATGACAATTTTGGGGGGGGGGGGGGGGGGGGGGGGGGGAGAGACGTGCAGAAGCTTCAATGTCATCTGCAGTCTCCGGTCCTGGAGCCCGTCATTGTCTGGACCATGGTGTTGAACCCTTGAGCCAATGTCCTCAGGAACTGAGCCATATCTCGGAGTTCAGATCTGATGTCTTCCCCAGGTTTTCCAGTGTAGTCACCACCCTTGCAGTGATGGTCTGGATACCACACATCACCGGCAACATCTCCTGTGACAGAAAGCTTTGGGACTCCTCCATTCGGCTGTGTAGTCGCACAAGTGTCACTGACAACACCTCCTGGTATTCCCGGCTCTGCCTTTACATCTTCAGCAGCTGATGAATGAACGTTTCCAGATGGTGCACATGATAGCTGTGATGTTTCATCTGTATCCTCTTCCGAGGTGCTTCCAAGCGTGGGCAGTGGGGCACTGCTGATCGATGGGTCAGGCTCTTTGCTTGATGTTCCTGGAAGGCAAGGGACATGATTTTGGTTCTTGGCCTGGGCAAGGGTTTGGACAACCAATCACTCACTTGAGACTTGACACCTGCTCCTGCCCCTCCCCTGCGAGCTCCATTGCCCTCTCCTCGAATGGATTCAGGATCCTCAGCTCGGGCACGCCATTGCCCATTTTCTCTCTCTCTCTCTCTCAGCGATTGTGGGCTATCTTCCCCTGCAGAAACACAAAAGGGGATTAAGCTGGACACCTGGTGGATCAGTGGTCGGTGTCAACTGGCATGTGTGGGCACTGCACCTAAGCAGGGAGGGTTTCTGATGAGTAGTGCTAGCGAGGGTTTGAGGCTGATGGTGGGAGGTCGGGTGCTAGGAATCTTCAAGGTGGCGGCCTGTGGGTTCCGGGGAAGGTGGAGTATCAAGAGAACACAGTGAGGACTCCCTTGCTGAACATAGTAGATCATTCAACTTCTTCCACACTGCAATCTCGCCCTTGTAGTCAGGCTGCTGGCACTGACCAGTGCTGCCACCATCTCTTCGGATCATGCCACCGGGGTCAGCGGGATTCGCACCGATCTTTTCACCGAAAGTGACACTTTGTCATTTATTTGCGAAAATCCCACTCTTGCAGTTTTTTTGAATCCCTCTGTTTTCTGGCTGACATCAGTGATTTTCAATTTAGTCACACCAATTAATTTATGCCCACAATATAAACTGTGAGCTATGAAAATTGGCAGACTGATATGAATACAGCATACTTGCACTGAATAATTTGTTCTGTCAATGCTTATACATGCATAGTGGAACTCCGATGATGGACTTCGAGTTGAACATTTGCTGCAGTATTGAATTTGGGGTGGAAATGGCAAATCAGACCGGTAACCTGACTCCGAGGTGCACTCAGAGGGCAGGATGTTTGGGTCCTGCCTGGCACGCTGACTGGAAATTTCAATCCAAAATCAATGCCAGTCCACCAAACCTTCCCTCCCACCTGCAGTGGGAATGGAACGTCCTGCCCACAGAATGAGATGAAAACTCCAAGTGGCTGATTCATTTGTGTGCACATGTTGTGAAGATGCAATTTGCAAGATTTAGTTCTCAGACTATGTTGTTCCATACAAGTCTTCTGAAGAACTCTATCAGCTTACAGAAAGAGCTTGCATTAATATAATGCATTTCATGATGACAGGACAAAGCACTCCACAGCAGATTAATGCTGTAATGTAGAGAAATGACAAGCCAATTTGCTCACAGTAATGGATTCCAAATAACACTGAGATAAAGGACCAAGAATGCTTCAGCTGGTATTGTGGAGGATGAAAGTTCGATGAACGCTCTTGCTCTGTTTTGAATATTGCCATAGCATTTTTTATGTCCATCTGAAAGCAGGCAGAACCTCGGCAAAACATGCAATCTGCAAGTACCATCTGAATTATCGCACAAATGTAAAATATGGATTTGGGAGGAGCACCCCTGGACTCCAGAGTTTATCAATTCCCTCGGATGTCATTTCAGCTGATCGGTTTGATGCCCCAGCCACCCTGCCTCCATTCTTCCCAACCTGTGAGCAGCCTCTCAGGCCACAATGCCAATTTTGAGTTGATTAAACAGAATTATCTGCTATAGTTTACCAATACAGAACCTGTCGTAAGCACCCGCTCAAATGCAATCAACTTCAAGTGTTCAAAAGCAATGGGAGTATAAATTCAACAAGTGAAAATTTACAAGTGAGAAGTCAGAAAGTTGTCAGGTGCGGCACTGTCCACAAGACCATAAGACATAGAAGCAAAATTAGTACACTCGGCCCATCGAGTCTGCTGCGCCATTCAATCATGGCTAATATTTTTCTCACCCCCATTCTCCTGATTTCTCCATAACCCCTGATCCCCTTATTAATCAAGAACCTATCTATCTCTGCCTTAAAGAACCGTCTCCTTAGTAATGGTCACTGCACTCACCTCTGCCTCCTGGAGCTGTGGCATCCCACTGGTGTCGTAAAGACTGATGCAAAGTAACTATTCAATTCCTCTGCCATTTCTTTGTTTCTTATTATTACTTCTCCAGCCACATTTTCCAGTGGTCCAATGTCTTTTTTCCCTCTCTCTTACCTTTTATATATTGAAAAAAACTCTTCCTATCTTCCTTTATATTACTAGCTAGCTTGCACTCATACTTCATCTTCTCACCCTTTATTGCTTTTTTAGTTGTCCTCTGCTCGCTTTTAAAGGCTTCCCAATTCTCTGGCTTTCCACTAATCCTCGCCACTTTGTATGCTTTTTCTTTAGCTTTTATGCTGTCCTTGACTTCCCTCGTCAGCCATGCATGCCTTCTCCTCCCCTTGGAATGTTTCTTCCTCCTTGGGATGAATTTCTGTCGTGCCCCCCGAATAACCCCCAAAAACCCCTGCCATTGCTGTTCCACTGTGTTCCCTGCTGGGGAAGTTGTTTACAATCAACTTTCCACATTTTAGTTCTTACTACCAATAAACAGAGCTTTGGGGCAAGTCTGAATTTTATTGACAGTGAATGTTTCAATGGCAGAGCTGCACAAATGGGTATTAATTAACTCCCACCGTATTGCCCGTCTTGACAGAAAGTGCTGAGAGTAGTTTACAATATGCAAATTAGGAGCAGGAGTATTCCACTTGGCCCCATGATGCTCCTCTTCCATTCAATAAGGTCATTGGGTTTTTTTTAAATTTACAGTACCCAATTCATTTTTTATTCAATTAAGGGGCAATTTAGCGTGGCCAATCCACCTACCCTGCATACCTTTGGGTTGTGGAAGTGAGACCCACGCAGACACAGGGAGAATGTGCAAACTCCACACGGACAGTGACCTGGGATCGCATCCAGGTCCTCAGCGCTGTGAGGCAGCAGCGGTAACCACTGTGCCACCCTGCCACCCCCCCCCCCCCCCCCCCCCCCCAATAAGATCATTGTTGATCTGCTTATAACTTCATAGTTCAGTGCTCTTTCCTCAATACTCTATAAGGGCTTTTCACAGTAACTTAATTGAAGCCTACTTGTGACAATAAGCGATTATTATTATTATAAGATCTGGGGCAAACTATTGTATCAAAAAGCTGCCTATTTACTGCAAATACAGTGAGAAACTTTATTTTGTTAATGAGTAATCATTCCAAATCACTGTTCTGTTTTCAACAAACTATCTAATTTTTCTGGTAATTGTGTTTGACTAATATTGGGTGCGATATGCTGTCCGTGTCCCGACAGAACCGGGCGAGACGTGGCCGGTAAATGCCAGGAGGGGCCTCCCCTGGGATTCCCGATGGCCATTATACCTCACGAGATCTGGATAGAACCTGTGAGACATTGCGATCTGTTGGGGGGGGGGACCCAGTCTCACACAGGTAAGGGGGTTTAAGACCCGACTTAACCATGCTGGCGCTGGATGAAACTGGCTCCAGGCATCTATTGCCCTCCCAAGAGAGACCCAAATGGGGTGTCACAAATGTGGACCAGGTGGAAGGGAACCTGGGAAGTCACCCAAGCCACTGGAGGCCCCTGAGTGGTCAGGGACAGGTACGATGGCACACTGGCTCACCTTGGGTTTGGGGTACCCTTTCAAAATGGTGGCCCGATCTCTGAGCCACCGGTTTGGCCAGCAGTTCAGCTCCCCAGTGATGTAAAAAAGTCCGGGCACTGATTTAACTAAATGCAAACAAAGATCCATAACTGAACTGCATGTTTCTCGACAAGGCGCCTCAACAGGGAACACGCGGCTGAGGCCATGCGTCGCCTTATTTTGTACATGGAGCAGCTCCGCTCGCCATTTCTAAATGCCGCCCTGATCTCCCAGGTGGAGCAGCTTGCCGTGGTGCAGCATGGCCGATAAAAGCCGATAAGGGGGGCCCTCAGCTACTGACCCCGCTTCAACCCCTCAAGCCTCAGCTCATTTTGGGAGGGTCCCCGACCACCCCCTCATCCCCCAAAACCCACGCAGGGCACCCCGGCCCGATCGCACTCGTGCAAATAATGACAGCTTGCTACCTTGGCAGACTAGCACCCATGTGGCACTACCAAGGTGCTAGGCTGGCAGTGTGAGGGTGCCAGGCTGGCACTGTCAGGATGCTTGAGTGGCACCATCAGTATCATGGTGCCATCGTGCCCAAAAGGCATACACCTGGGGGGCTCCAATCCCTTGGGAGATCCCCATAAGTGCCATTCTGTCTGGTCCTCGTTTCTGGAGATCAGTACTGTACAGTATTTGCCGAGGTATCCAAGGCGAAGAAGATAGATTCCACATCTCGGTTACCTCAGGAATCTGCACATTGAAGTGAAACTAACTGTCTCGCTGTAATATGCAGACTTGCTAAAAGGTGATCCCGCCCATTATGGGTGGATTTACATTGAAACGTCTCGCGGGGTCTCCCGGCTTTTATTGGCCACACTGCATGACGGCAAGCTGCTTTATGGGCACAGCATGGCCACTGGATCGCACCCGACACTTAGAAATCTTTCCGATAAATTGCGCCCATCCATACTGAAAAGCATTTATTCAAAGTTGGGCTATTAAACATTATTCTCCTCTCAGCTGTTCCAGTCTTGAATTTGGCAACAATTCAATCTATGCTTAAAGTATGTAGTTTCCTTTACCCTTATGTCAGAATGTTCTTTTGCATCGGAAAGCATTTCTGCAGCACTGCAAACTCTTATCTATTTTCCAAAGGCACATTGCACTATCACACACTGCATAGTTTCCATTCAGGATTTAAAGATTTGCCAGGCTTTCATAATCTATCGAATGATAATAGTTTGTGAAGTTGCATTTCAGCGACTGTTGTGATGTTGTTGTAACGCTTGCAGCTTCCTTTTAAGTCTCAGTAAGATAACTAAAAGTAAACCAATGCCAAAGCTTTAATTAGTTCTGAGTGTGGAAGAAGAGATACAGATTTGGTTAAAGTCTTAACAAGCATAACCCATCTGCACTATATCAAACCACAAGGCAGGAAATATGGGCTTTGGTGTGTGAACAGCCTCCCCAGTGTACGTCAGCTCTTAGCTCAACTTGCGTCAGAGGACCTCAGACCTTCCTGGGAGACTGTCTGGCTTCTAAATGTTCCTGCAGTCTCCTTTCTTCATTATCTGTCATGATCACATTACAGTGTAGAAGTGTAAAGCGTTCAACATAGGTCACAATTCTGCTTTAGAAAATGTACGGTGTCTGTTGGAAGGAAAGCACAACAATCCAGACCTGAAGCAAGATCATTTTGCAGCCTGCCTGCCTTATGATATTAACATATGGTCTCTATTACTGGCTCATAAATACATTACTCCCTAATGCTGCATAAAAAGTGCAAAACGGGGCAGCATTTCAGGTAAAATTTCTCAATTATCTGGCAAGTTTGGTGGCAAACTTAAATTTACCACACAAATTAAATCATTTCTAATTGCAATGCCACACAGCTCTCATGTTTTATTTTTCCACAGTACATAAGCAGAAAAACCAAACATAAAGAAAGTTTTGTCATTGAAAATCTGAACATTTGCAAGGACAGAACTAAAGTGGCAATTATTTTCAGCAAATGTGTGTTCATGCTCATGATTTTTGCTTTGGGCTAGAATGCTGCAACTGCCAGGACAATAGGGACAAAGAGCAGAGGAAGTGACAGCACAAAACCCGTTTGTAAAATCACAGAAATGTTGCAAATCTGGAACAAAATGAGAAAATGCCACAAAGACACTGCAGCTCAATTTGCACTGATCGACAGAGCTGACAGAGCAAACAAACAAATCAATGTTTCTTGATGGACTCTCTGACGCACTATCAATTGCATGAAAGACTCAGATTGGTACAACTGTGGCTTTATTACAGTCAGATGCGTGGCCTCCTACTGCAGCTGGCAGAATGGCTGATCAGGAGGAGTCATGCCTATTTATACGGCTCCTTTTGGGCGGAGCTAGCCGGCAGGGGCTACCGGCGAACCTGTAGTGTAGTCCTACTGTACATCCCCTAATACAGGTGCACACAGTTAACACAGTGGATCACCACATTCACCCCCTGTTAGAAATGAGTCCGGCAGGGGTGGTGTGGAACTATATACAGAGTAATTTACAGAGGGGAGGGGGAAAAAAATGTGTCCATCTTGTAGTCTGGTGCCCGCCAGAGGTTAAGTCTGTCTGGTGGTTTGATGGTTCACTGGGAGCGACGTAGCGGTGGTGGCGAAGTCGGTGCTGGCGGTGTCGGCGTCGGCGACGTCGGTGCTGAAGATGATGGTGTTGGCCAGTAGTTGGATGATTCCGGGAGCGTGCCGAAGTCTTCCTCGTCCTGTAGCGTGGGCAGGGGAAGGAGGGATGGGCCTTGTGGGGCTAATGCTGGGAGCGCCGGTGGAGGGGAGGGTGACGCATGGGTGGGGAAGTGTGTGTGAGTGGAACCTGAGGGAGCCAGGTCCCTGAGTGAGACCATATCCTGGCGGCCATCGGGGAACTCCACATAGGCATACTGGGGGTTGGCGTGGAGTAGGCGTACCATATCCACCAAGGGGTCCGCCTTGTGGAGTCGGACATGCCTACGTAGAAGAACCGGTCCTGGAGCTGCCTGCCAAGTCGGGAGCGACACCGCGGATGTGGACTTCCTAGGGAAGGTAAAAACACGTTCATGGGGTGTGTTATTTGTGACGGTGCACAGTAGAGATCGGATGGAGTGCAGAGCATCCGGGAGGACCTGCTGCCAGCGAGCGGCTGGGAGGTTTCTGGACCGTAAGGCCAGCTGGACGGCCCTCTAAACCGTCCCATTCTCCCTCTCTACCTGCCCATTTCCCCGGGGGTTGTAGCTGGTCGTCCTGCTGGAGGCGATACCCCTGCTGAGCAGGAACTGACGCAGCTCATCGCTCATGAATGAGGATCCCCTGTTGCTGTGGATGAAGTCGGGGAAACCGAACAGAGCGAAGATGGAGTTGAGGGCCTTGATGACGGCGGCGGACGTCATATCGGGGCACGGGATGGTGAAGGGGAACCTGGAGAATTCATCAACCACACTGAGGATATATGTGTTACGGTCGGTGGAGGGGTGGGTCGCGCGGTGAGCGGGGTAGGATTGGACGTTGCGAGATGCGACCGTTATGGAGAGCGCTAAAGCTTTCGTCTCCGCTGGGTCGAGCGTGGCCCCTTCCAGCAGTCGTTGTCGGATGGGGTCCGACGCAATCCCCGTCACGAATGCGTCTCGCATGAGGAGATTGGAATGTTCCGTGGCCGTGACGGCCTGACAGTCACAGTCACATTTCCCCGGGGGTTGTAGCTGATCGTCCTGCTGGAGGCGATACCCCTGCTGAGCAGGAACTGACGCAGCTCATCGCTCATGAATGAGGATCCCCTGTCGCTGTGGATGAAGTCGGGGAAACCGAACAGAGCGAAGATGGAGTTGAGGGCCTTGATGACGGCGGCGGACGTCATATCGGGGCACGGGATGGTGAAGGGGAACCTGGAGGATTCATCGACCACACTGAGGATATATGTGTTGCGGTCGGTGGAGGGGTGGGTCGCGCGGTGAGCGGGGTAGGATTGGACGTTGCGAGATGCGACCGTTATGGAGAGCGCTAAAGCTTTCGTCTCCGCTGGGTCGAGCGTGGCCCCTTCCAGCAGTCGTTGTCGGATGGGGTCCGACGCAATCCCCGTCACGAATGCGTCTCGCATGAGGAGATTGGAATGTTCCGTGGCCGTGATGGCCTGACAGTCACAGTCCCGTACGAGTGGGATAAGAGCCCGCCAGAAGTCTTCGATCGACTCACAAGGTAGTTGTACGCGAGTGGCGAGAACGTGCCTAGCAAAGAGTGTGTTCATCTTCTGAACGTAGTTCTCTTTAAGGAGAGCCATAGCCTCTGCGTAATTCGGGGCGTCCTGCATTAGCTGGAACACGCTGGAGCTCAACCTGGAGTAAAGCACTTGGATCTTCTGAGCTTCCGTCGGCACAGGGGTCGCAACGTTGATATAGGCCTCAAAGCAAGCCAGCCAGAGATTAAAGTCCTGTCTGGCAAGTGCGGATCCAGCTGCAGGCGATCAGGTTTGATCCTGATGTCCATAATGTGGAAAATCTGAATGTAATAAATTGACGCACTATCAATTGGACGAAAGACTCAGATTGGTACAACTATGGCTTTATTACAGTCAGATGCGTGACCTCCTACTGCAGCTGGCAGAATGGCTGATCAGGAGGAGTCATGCCTATTTATATGGCTCCTTGTGGGCGGAGCTAGCTGGTAGGGGCTACCGGTGAACCTGTAGTGTAGGTCCTACTGTACATCCCCTAATACAGGTGCACACAGTTAACACAGTGGATCACCACACTCTCCTTCAGTGTGGAAAAGAAGGTGAACATGCATTCTAACTAAAGTAAATAGGCTAAAAGGTAGACTACAACAGAGTTTATATTGGCAAAACGATTGTTAGATGAGGTTAAAGGTATTTCATACAGAAGGAAAATTAAACAGGACAGGCAAGTATCTATTCAAATATCTCCAGGAACAGTAAAATCCAGAATAAGCACTTCTATAGGGGCATGCAAACACTTTATTTGCGCTTTCAGGGTGCATGGAATTGTCCACAGGTAAAATATCTACATCAGTGGTGAGCAACCTAAGCATGACCCAAAGGCTACATGCACCCATCTGGGTTCTTGATTGCACCCCAAGAGACATTTTGTTGACCATTGCCCACGTGCAGGATTGCCACATTCCACTAACAAGTGATGTGCATGTAAAGCAAGGGCAAGTGAAGTGAGGTGTGTGCTTGACTGTGAGAGCTTTGCACTCCCTGTGCATCCGAAGTATAAATATTTATTTTGCTTTTACCATTTGAAGTTAATGACAATTCTATTAATATATAAACGATTAGACATTTTCTGTAACTTGTTTTGAAAATATTTGGCATGCATTTAATCTTATTCATAGGATCATTACGGGGGGTACGGAGCACAGTGGTTAGCACTGTTGTTTCACAGCGCCAGGGACCCGGGTTCGATTCCCGGCTTGGGTCACTGCCTGTGCGGAGTCGACACATTCTCCCCATGTCTGCATGGGTTTTCTCCAGGTGCTCCGGTTTCCTCCCAGAAGTCCTGAATGATGTGCTTGTTAGGTAATTTGGACATTCTGAATCTCCCTCAGTGTACCAGAACAGGTGCCGTAGTATGGCAACTAGAGGATTTTCATAGTAACTTCATTGCAGTGTTAATGTAAACCTATTTGTGACAATAATAAAGATTACTATTATTGGTTAGTGAACAAGCCTGATTTGATCCTTGCTGCCCACTGAGATGAAGGAGGGCCACTCATGTTGCCGACTCACTAGTCTAGGTTGCCCGTCACTAATCTACATCCCATCGATCAAAAAATCTTGGACTAAAAAAAGGGAGAAAATACAGAAGAAAAGTAATGGTCCAATATTATCTTCATAAGACTGTTGTTGGAATAAAATGTGGCAAATTTAAAGTTGCCATATTAGGCTAAGGTGCATATTGTTCTATCAGATATTAACCAATGTTAAATAGCACATGCAGTATAAACGATACTACAACCCAATGATTTGGCCTCCTTGAAAAAGTATGATATTGATGCTCTTTTTCATGATTTAGCATCCTTCCAATAAATAGACGGACATTAAACAAGGAGCCAATGACCTTGAGTCACTTGTATTTGCAGACTCAGGCATAAGCTACATTAATGCTGCTAAATGCTGTAGTCATTTTGTTCATGGGTTTCTTACTGTGTGTGGAACTTTCAACAAAAGCTACGTCTCTAAATGACATGCAGGCAACTGTTCTACGGGAATGACATTCTTAAATCCATTCACAAGCTCTAAAGAGATTGAAATGAAATGTCCCTTGGTCGGGACCGAACTGGGTCTTCATCAAGAGCGGTCAATTGAACGTCAAATATTTAATTTTGTTACGTATAGTAATTATTAGCTCTTCTCAGATCCATTTGTTCCAGATGATGGGCTTGATTTACCAGCCTCGTTGTGCCCTACTTGCTGATGCGATGAAGCAGCTGAATCTTGAGACACCTCGTGAGATTCAACCGAACATTGTGAGACGTCGCTATCTGGATCTCGCCCTCGCTAGGCGAGATCGGCATATTTAAATTAACCTGACTGAGCTGGACTTTCCAGGTGCCCAGGAACAAACGCCTCCCCAATTGAGGCCTGGACCGGGTGCCATTTACTACTGGTGCGCACAGACGTTGGGCGAATTCAACCAAATATTTCTAAGTGTCGTTCTGGGCACGTTTGGCAGGATGTTTCTCGACAGTCTTTTGGGTATGATTCACTCTGGTATTCAACCAGACTTACGGCGCGATCTACCCGAATGGGGACAGAGTTACCGAGCGCGAGATGCACTCAGCCTGCGTTCTGCACTGAGCAGCTCTGCTCGCCAGAACTCCTTAGTGCAACGGCAGATTTGGATGCCATTTTTAAATGGCCCAATGTGATCCTCGACCACCCCCCAAGCCTCAACTCAATATGGAGGGAGGGGTGAGTCTTCCATGCGCCCCTGCACCCCCATGCAGAGCACCCCTGGCCTGATCACTGCCTCGCATAAAATGCCAGACAGGCACCTTAGCAGTGCCAGCCTGACACCCTGGCAGTGTCACCTGGGCACATTGACAGTGCCAGGCTCACACCCAGGTGGCACTTCCAGGGTACCAGGCTGCACCAGCAGTGCGCACCCTGGTCCGAGGCCAAGCACCTGGGGGCCTCTGATTCCCTGGGAGACACCCAAGGTCTCCGAGGCAAAGGGGATAGATGCCAATGTTTCAGTTACCTCAAGGAACTGTATATTGTAGTGAGATTAGTTGACTCGCTCTAATATGTCGATTTGTCAAAAGGTTATCCTGCCTACAATGGGGTCTCCCGGCATCTACAAGGCACATTGCGCTGTGGCCGCTGACTTTCAGGCGCAACGTAGCCGGTAAATCGCGTCCTCAAGTAATTCTTTTGGGCCTTGGGAGTTTCTCCCCAGCCAATGTTTTTATCACTAGGGAGCTGAACACGCCAGCAAGACTTTCTCCTCAGGGATCGGGTCGCCATTTTGAAAGGATGCCCGGATCTCTAAGTGAGCTTGGGAGAATTTGGTGCAGCCCCTGCCAATTGATAGCGACAGCCGGATACCCTGCCAGGATGCCTGGATGGTAGTGCTAAGGTGCTAGACTGGCTGTGCCGAAGTGCCAGTGGGAGTGTCAAGGTACCACCCTGCCCAGAGTTTGTGTCACCAAGTCAAATATTTGGAACTCTAATGGTCTGGACCATGCCCCCAGGTGCTGTTATGCCTGGTCCACGTTTGTGGAAACCCATGCTAAACGGCGCCATGGAGAGGTGTCCCAGGCAAGGCTGTTAGTTCCCGGCGCCAGGTGAATGCAGCACAGACATATTTAAATGAGCCGAATGGTTCACCCCAGTGAGGGCGCGATCCAGATTGTGAGATCTTCTGACATCTTGTAAAATCATGTGAGGAGTTTTGATCATCGCGAATCTCGGGAGAGGCCTCACGCGAGATTCAATGACCTCATTGTGTCACCAAGTCAGGCACGATGAGTCCATTAAGTTGTTCCGCCCTCCAAACTTGCCCAAAAAGACACTTAGAAATGATATGGTTGAATTTTGACTCATGTTTTAAAAAAAAACATTTTATTGAGGCATTTATGGTTTTATAATAACAAAAGACACAAGTACAGATATAAACATAGTTCAACGCCTAACACAGCCCTTCATCTCTCACATTTCTTGCCTAAGCTAGACTGACATAGTTTAACTCCCTCCCCCAACCTCCCTCCTTGCTCCATAACGCCCCCCCCCCCCACCAACATATTGAATCTGCCGATGGTTCAATTTTCTCCGAAGACGTTGATAAATGGCTGCCACCTCCGAACAAACCCTAATGATAAACCTCTCAGGGCGAACTTGATTTTCTCAAGCCTGAGAAACCCAGCCATGTCACTAACCCCTACACCTGCTTTTGGGGGCTTCGAGTCCCTCTTGACTAACGTTTTCACTTCTTCACTTTGTTGAGGCTTGCTGATGGCTGAGAAACTTTATATTTTCCATAAGTTAAAGTAAATCACAGCACAAACAAATAATAATAATGGCAGTACAATATAGTGCAATGAATCATTTAATCTTCTATTCTTGCAACCCTGATAATTTAAATTATTTTCTTGGTAAAGCGCTCCTAAAATCGTGAAAATATTGTATGATGTTTACATTATTTACTGTGTGTTTAATGCTGAAGAGTAATCCCAATGTTCTTTGTTATAAATTAGAGGCAGATTAATTTAGTGTTATAAATAAAAAGGAAATAATTTTTTCAGTAACTGGATGAATAATGACCACAGCAATGAGATATTTGACTATCAAATACTTTCATTCACCCAAGTCCTGTTTCACTTCACCAGGAAAGAATGCCATAACAGGTGCTTTCATCACAAATACAGCAGAAAACCTGTTTCAATTTTTTTTTCAAAATACCCAAGGCAATTTGCATTGTCAAAAAGCTTTTTGCATGAATAGACAAGGGAATTTACAGTGTGTTGCCATGACATCACTGACATCATAATTTTGCCGCCAGCATGACTAGCACATTTGAAAAATGTGAATGCAAATCGGTAAAGACATGTAAAATGCTTGGATATATTCATTCTTCACAATTTGAAACAAATCTCATCTAGATACGGTGGTCTGGATTTTTCCACAGACATCAGGACCCCACCGCCAGGGCCAAATGGAGTTCCAATCCCAGCAGCAAGATGAGCAGTGCAATCTGCTGGGAGGTGATCTCCTAATTGACAATCTCCAAGCTCATCAGCCTATGAAGGACGGCCAGCTGGCTCTCAATACTGCAGGCTCAGAGGGCCGGCAACTCCAGAGCCTTGGCAGCCCCAGTGGGAGAGGTGTGCACTATTTAATGGACGAGCCCTCTCTGGGCTGCATAGCAGCGCAGAAATAAGCAAAATCTAGCCTTGCAGGTCCACTGAGGTGGAGGAAAAATCCTGCCTGTGGATCGGGCTTGGCTGAAATTGTGGTCTTTCATTCTCCCATCATTGGGGCATGGAGACTCTAGCTGAAATTTTCAAGACAGTGAGCGCTCAGTCCAATCATCTGAAAGTCAGTGGAGAACGCATCCCTGTCGACTCGCACAGGCCCGGTGCAATTTCACGCTCAATTGAGCATTGATTGACAGGAGGCAGGACGTTCATCTGTACTTAGATGGACGACCTGCCTCAGGGGCTGTCGGTCAATCACAGTGCTGCAGTGGCCAGAAGCGGTACTGCAGCATCGTGCCTGAGACTAAGGGCAGAATTCTCCCAATTTGAGATGAAGTGATGTGGTTGGGATGGGAATGTGGAGTGTTTCCCGCTGCGGAAGCTGGTGGGAAACACGCCAAATCATCCACCCCAACCGCATTAATTATGCACCCAGGTGTTTTACATCATATTAAAGCATCCAATCTGGCTGCATCACAGCCTGGTATGGCAACTGCTCGGCCCAAGGCCGCGAGAAACTTCAGGGAGTCGTGGACACCACCCAGTCCATCATGTAAAACCACCTCCCATCCCTTGACTCTATGTACATTTCCTGCTGCCTTGGGAAAGCGGGCAGCATAATCAAAGGCCCCTCCCACCCAGCTTATTCTTCCAACTTCTCCCATCGGGCAGGAGGTACAAAAGTCAGAGAACTCACACAAATAGATTCAAAAACAGCTTCTTCCCTGTTGTTCCCAGACTCCTAACCAACCCCCTTATGGACTGATCTGACTAATACTACACTCCTGTATGCTTCACCTGATGTCTGTATCTATGTATTTACACTGTGACCTTATATTGCCCTATTACGTTGGGTTTTTTCCATGTCCAAAATGATCTGTTTGAGCTGCACGCAGAAAAATACTTTTTACTGTACCTCGATGCACATGACAATAAACAAATCCAAATCTTCCATGGCGGGAAAAGCCTTGATGGCATGTAGTCCACCATCATATCCAGATGCCACAATGAAAAGACACCCAACATCACTGAAGAAAGAAGGCAGACCTTCTGAAAATGAAGGTTGATCTCCGTGAGCCGAGTGAGACTTCCTGAGAGCGAAGGTGGATCTGCAGGAACATTCTGTTGCTGAAAGATGGGCCTCTCCAGGTGACCTACTCTGGAAGATCCACCTGCTCATGCTCCTCCAATCCACTGCTTTGGGGCGGGATTCTCCGACCCCCCCGCCGGGTGGGAGAATCGCCAGGGGTCGGCGTGAATTCCGCCCCCGCTGTCCTCCCAATTCTCCTGGCCCCCAAAAACCGGCCTGGCGTGAGTCCCGCCGCCCGCCTCGGAGAATGGCGGGGTCCAGTGCGACCCAATGGGCCCCGGGGCTGCCCTGATTCTCCGGCCAGTGATGGGCCAAAGTCCCGCCCGTTCTATGCCGGACCCGCCGGCGTAAATTAGAGTTGGTCCCTTACCGACGGGACCTGGCGCGCGGGCGGGCTCCGGGGTTCTTGCAGGGGTTGCAGGGGGATCTGGCCCCGGGAGGTGCCCCCACGGTGGTCTGGCCCGTGGTCAGGACCCACCGATCCATAGGCGGGCCTGTACCGTGGGGGCACTCTATTGTTCCGCACCAGAGGCTGTGGTCTTCCTCCATTCCCGGTGCAGGTAAATCCCTCTGCGCATGCGCGGGGTTGACGCCAGCACGCATGCGCTGACTCGCACCAGCCGGCGGAGGCACTTCAGCGGCAGTTCGCGTGGCACCAAGCCCCTATCCCACCAGCCGGCGGGGCGCCAACCACTCCGGGTTGGGCCTAGCCCCTGAAGGTGTGGAGGATTCTGTACCTTTGGGGCGGCCCGACGCCGGAGTGGTTCATGCCACTCCATCCTGCTGGGACCCCCCCGCCCCGCCGGGTACGGGAGAATCCCGCCCTTGGTGTTCCAAGGTCCATGTTTGCGGGCGGCCTCCATCGTGAACTCCGGAGGCAGCCCCAGACATTTCTCAGCTGAGTCCAGTGGGAGGAAGTGGTGTAGGGTATCGTCATTGGACTAGCAATCTAGAGACTCCTGGCAATGCTCTGGGGACCTGGGTTCGAATCCCACCAGGGCAGTTGGTGGAAGTTGAATTCAATAAAAATCTGGAATTAAAAGTCTCATAATGACCATGAAACCAATTATCAATTGTCGAAAAAACCCATCTGGTTCATTAATGTCCTTTAGCGAAGGAAATCTGCCATCCTTACCCGGTCTGGCCTACATGTGACTCCAAATCCACCAGCAATGTGGTTGATTCTTAAATGGCCACAGAGGTTGTTTTTAGAAAGATCATAGAAAGGAGAGGCAGAGAGTTTGAGAGGAATATTCCAGGACAAAGGGATGAAACTGAAGAAAGAGATGCCAACAGTGGAATGATGGGAGAGTAGCCGGAGGTGGCCAGTCTGAGAGGAACAGAATTCTGGGGTAGGGGTAAGGGGGAGGCTGAGGCTTACACAGGTGCATGAAGTCACAGAGGTAAGCAGGAGCAAGGTTGAGATGGATTATAATACAAATAAGTTTAAATTGGATGAGTTGGGGGATTGAGAACTAATGTAAGTTAGTGAGGACAGGGTAACAGAGATAGAGGACTTGGTGCGGACTAAGATACAGGACAACAGATTTTTGGATGAACCTAATCGTGCACAAGATGGGCTACAAGGACAGCATTGGAATAATCAAGTCTTGAGATGACAAATATATGGATGAGGGTTTCGGCAGCAGATGGCCTGGGACAGATGCTAAACATGTGAACATAAGTGGTCACTGTGATTGGTATGATATGGGGTTGGGAGATCAGGTCAGTGGCAAATGCTTTTTTTTCTTTAAAAAAAATAAATTTAGAGTACCCAATTATTTTTTTTTCCAAGGGGCAATTTAGCGTGGTCAATCCAGCTAACCTGCGCATCTTTGTGTTGTGGGGGGAAATCCACGCAGACACAGGGAGAATGTGCAAACTCCACACGGACAGTGACCCAGGGGCAGCATTCGAACCCGGTCCTCTGTGCCGTAGGCAGCAATGCTAACCATTGTGTCACGTGCCGCCCCTTGGTCAGTGGCAAATACAACATTGAGGTTGCAAATAGTCAGGTTTATCCTGAGAAAGCAAGAGGTGGAATCTGTATTTGGATGCCAGGAATAGACTGACAATGAGGAGCATGAAACAAGATAATATTAGATGGGTCTTCATAATCTAGAGTATGCCCTGTGTGCAGTGGTGTACAAGGACAATGGCTCCAGTTTTCCCAATGTGGAACTTAAGAAAACTGGCTCATCCAAGATTGGATGCTCAAACGAGCAGAAGAAATTGACCAAGGTGGTGGAGAGCGGTGCCATCAGCCTTAAGTTGAAACCTGTCAACAAGATATGTAAACAGAGGGCAGCACGGTGGCGCAGTGTGTTAGCACGGCGGCCTCACGGCGCCGAGGTCCCAGGTTCGAATCCCGGCCCTGGGTCACTGTCTGTGTGGAGTTTGCACATTCTCCCCGTGTTTGCGTGGGTTTCACCCCCACAACCCAAAGATGTGCAAGGTAGATGGATTGGCCACGCTAAATTGCCCCTTAATTGGAAAAAATGAATTGGGTACTCTAAATTTATTTTAAAAAAACAAGATATGTAAACAACACTGTGTGCTTAAATAAGTGGGTACACTTTCAGAATAAACTGGACGGTATAGGAAAGCTGGATTGCACCAAAGAGAAAAGAAACTTTGAAAGGCAGCAGACACAGTTCTCAGACGGAATACTGAGTGGAATTCTCCCATCTGGAACTCAGCCCCATGCATGGATGACGCTGAGGATGGGGAGTGTTTCCTGCTGCAGAGGCCAATGGGAAACTGTGCCATATCTTATGACGCCAATGTAATTAATTATGCACCGGAGGTTTTCACAGTCTTCCATGGCAGGCTTGATGGCGTGCACCCAGCTGTCATATCCGGTGCCATATTTAAAAGACACTCGGATATCCACAATGTCAGACCACAAACAGAGAGATGCCTGCAAGATCACCTGCTGGCCCAGCTCCGAAATTCAGTAGCACCTCTCTGCATGTCCTCCTGAACTATATGCAGCTGCATAGGAATGTACTCTACCCACCTGGTGGGAAGAGGAGGCCAATTAGGGAAATCAATGCTGCGTGGGCGCAGGTGGCCAATGCCGTCAGTGCCCAGGAGTGCACAAGAGTTCAACCGGAGAGTGTCAGAAAAGGACAAACAATCTTATTCGCTCAGCCATGGCCACATAAACTGCAAAGATTTCAAAATGTCAGGGTCCAAGGTCCAGTGGCAATGGCATGTCCTTTCTCACAGACCCACTGCAGTGTAATGACCACTGTATTTCCATCACTCTTCAACATACATAGAACACCGAATGGGAATGGGGTGGAGGGGGAAACTAGGGATCGAGCAACCTCTGCTAATCACATGCCTGTCTGAGCCTTCCCCTAGCATGCAGATGTACTCAGTGCTCTGGAAGGAGCTAGTCCACAATCCTTCGGTCCAATTTGCATCAGTGATGATGACCTGGGACACTTAAGTGGGCTATTTACAAGGGGAGGAATAATCAATGAACCAAATTCCGTTGCTTCAATCCATGCAACATGCAACTCCTCTCAAACCTGTTCTCTTTGAGTCGGAGAAGCTTCATCACAATCGTTGAGAATATGAGAAGATGGTGGGGTGGGGGAATCATTTTTCTGGTCTCTGATGGAATTCAAGGAGAGAGTATCTGAGTTTGCAGGAGTGGAGCAGGACAGAGCCATTGGTGATGGAGAACTCAGCCTTGGGCATCCACAGAGTAAAGGTTCATCCATTGAATAGAAACCTGAGAGTCAAATGTGCCTCCTTGTTGGAGGCAGCTGATGCTGTCACTTGCACTCTCCTTTATCACTTACATGTGCCTGCAGGAAGAGACCAAGGCCGGAGGAGGAGGGTTCCCCATCAGGGCTCAGCCCCAACCCCAGCCCCAGAGATGAGCCAGGAGAGGGCAGAAGAGGAGAGCACGTAAGCATTCGAGGTGGCACAGCAGTGTCTTGCACCCTCCAGCAGATCAGGAACACAAACCTCGGTGGGCCCTGGAAGAGTCTCACAATCTGATGGTCACCGCACGGTCATGTGCCCACAGGAGGAGGAGACAGGTTTAGTCGAGCTCCCTGACTCTCAGAAGATTGCTGGGGAAGAGGAATCTGTGAGGCCCGAGTCAGATGAAGAGCCTCTGGAATCAGATTCCAACTCATGGTGAAGAGTCAGCAAGAGGCGGGATAACATCAGCCTCAACAGAGTTTCATGCGAGTCGGAGGGGTCTGTCCACCTGCTCTGTGATGAGGTGGTGCTTACACGTGCATGCCTAGGGGTTTCCATGGGGAGGATTGTGGATGCATTAGAGACCCTGGTGCAACAGAGCACCCACATTCTGCTGGAGGTGCACTTCATCGCCGTTGCCATGGGTGAGTTCATGCAGCGGTAACGCAATAGGGGAATGGGACCACTCAACTTCCCTCTAGATGCCCCTTCCCCTCAATCAATAAGGATGGGGACCTTGAGCATCCAAAGGGAGGAAGAGCAGCATCTGGACATCCCTGGGCCATCCATTCAGAACCCTCTGAACCTATCTGCTCCCTCCGAATCCCCTCAGCCTGTGACTCCCTCAACCTCATCCTCTGTCACTGCAGAGGGAATTAGATGCTGCACAGGCGGACAGCTTAAGTGAGCCAAGGGTCTCCAGTCCTTGGCTCTCCAGAGGACAACCACCGAAGTTATCAAAAGCAACAGGGCCACAAACTCCACAAACTGTCTCCACCCTTAGCTGTCAATCATAACCCATTGCAGAAAATAAATGATTGGCTTGCTGTGGTGGCAGGTGCACAGGGAGAACAGTGGTTAGCACTGCTGCCTGCGCTGAGGACCCGAGTTCCATCCCGGCCCTGGGTCACTGTCCGTGTGGAGTTTGCACTACTTTAGGGGTTCGCCCCCCATTCCCCAAAGATGTGCAGGTTAGGTGGATTGGTCACGCTGAACTGTCCCTTAATTGGAAAAAAAAATATTGGGTACTTGAAATTTAAAAAGAAAAGAATGAATGGCTTGCTGCTAAAGGATCTAAGGGGTTTAAACACAGATCACAGCTATTCTCTTTCCAGGAATGGAATGGACACATGATGGCGCTTCCAGGTGATAGTTGCAACTGCATTTTTGCTTCACAGCCCCTGTCTGGACTGCTCTCTAGCTTCCAGGCAGGGATCTCCTTTCTGGGGGTGGTATGTGATGGGAGGGTCCCTTTAGTTAGAGGGTTCCTGTGGAGAATTCCTTCAGTTAGGAGGTCCTGTGACGGGTCTCCCTATTTAGGGGTCCCTGTGGGGGCTTCATAAGACCATAAGATATAGGAGCAGAATTAGGCCATTTGACCCATCGAGTCTGCTCCGCCATTCAATAATGGTTGATATCTTCTCGTTCCCATTCTCCTGACTTCTCCCCATAACTCCTGATCCCCTTATTAATCAAGAACCTATCTATCTCTGTCTTAAAGAGACTCAGTGATTTGGCCGCCACAGCCTTTAGAGGCAAAGAGTTCCACAGATTTACCACCCTCTGGCTGAAGAAATTCCTCCTCATCTCTGTTTAAAAAGATCGTCCCTTTAGTCTGAGATGGTGTCCTCTGCTTCTAGTTTTTCCTACAAGTGGAAACATCCTCCCCACGTCCACTCTATCCAGGCTTCGCAGTATCCTGTAAGTTTCAATAAGATCCCCCTCATCCTTCTAAACTCCGAGTACAGACCCAGAGTCCTCAACCGTCCCTCATACGACAAGTTCTTCACTCCAGGGATCATTCTTGTGAACCTCCTCTGGACCCTTTCCAAGGCCAGCACATCCTTCCTTAGATATGGGGCCCAAAACTGCTCAGAATACTAAAAATGGGGTCTGACCAGAGCCTTATACTTTAGTTAGGGGCTCCCTGGGGGTCTCCCGAGTTAGGTGGTTCTTGGGGGAGGTGGATCGGATTACCCCTGTACTTGAGGGAAAGGGGGAAATACCCAGAAAATCTGGGCATGAGGATTTGGTTTGTGATGCGGGGGTCAGGTGGGGGGGGGGGGGGGGGGGGCAGTGGTCTGCGATGGAGGTGGGGGGCCAGCCATGGGACTTCACTCTCTGGTTCCCTGCTGAAAATGGCAGCCCATTCGTGCGATTCCCTCAGGAATCCCTCCTATTCCTCACCTTGCATAAATTAACATGGCAAGTGATACTGAATTGCTTCCAGATTTGCGCTCCCAGTGGGAGCGCAAATCAACAGTAATTTTCCTTCAGCAGAAGGACATATTCTCCCAAATAGAGAATCGTGCCCATTATTTTGGTTTGGAGTTTCCTGCGGCGTAGATACATGATGGGGTGGGATTCTCGGACCCCACGCCTGGTTGGAGAATTGCCGGCAGGCTACGCGAATCGCGCCACACCGCCCCGACGCGATTCTCTGCAGAACGGAGAATCGGCACCATTGGGGCAGGCGTGGTCGGTGTGGCACCGGTCGGGGGCCGCGCCACAATTCTCCGGCCTGTGGGGAGGGAGGGGGTCCGACCCCCGGTTGGGGGGGGGGGGGGGATCCCCCGATGTGACTTCATAGAAGGCTACAAGCACAGAGGGAAGAAACTAAATTGAGGTTTGTTGTGAAATATAATGTCGGAGAATCATGGAGTGGTTACAACACAGAGGGAAGCCATTCAGTCCATAGTGTCTTTGCCAGCTCGCTGCAACAGCTACTCAGCTAGTTCCACTCCCCCATCCTTTGCCCAGAGGCCTCAGAGAATTGTGAGTTTTTGGAATTCCACAGAGAGCCAAGGATTCTAAGATGTCAGTAGTTGTTTGGGGACTGAGGGAATCAAGAGATATGGAGATATGAAGGAAGGTGGAGTAGAGGTAGATGATCTGATAAATGGTGGAGCAGGCTGAAAGGGTCAACAACTACTCCAGCTCCAATTTCCTATGCTTTTATGAGAGTATGTAGCACTTAAGCAATCCCTTGGGCCTTTAAACCCGAGGAACTGAAGAGCTGATTCTGTCACATTCCAGCTCCTTGTGTCAATCTAAAATTTTCACATGAATTCTCTGGCTATGATTATCTACGTAAGAATGGAATGACCTGACAGCACTCCCACCCACTCAATACTTCCACTGGCCAACAGGAGGAGGAGGATGGTGTAACCAACTGTGTCAAAGACCGCAGAAAGCTCAGGAAGGGTGAGGAAGGACAGTTTATCATCGTTGCAGTCAGACAGGATGTCATTTGCAACTTTGATCAAAGTCATTTTGGTACTGTGGCTGGGAGGGTAACATAAATAGAGGGATTCAAACATGGGAAGGAGTTTTTTGGATGGTGGGGTTTCCAACCCCACCACCCAAAGTTTTGGAATGAAACACCCCTCTGATCACACAGCCCTACAGCTATTTCATACTTAGAGGAATATTGATTAGCTGGAGACTGAATTCTGTGTCCTTGAAGTTCCGCCTCAGAGAGCTACCAGTCAATCTGATTGGCTGCCAAATTTGTAGTCGCTGCATTGCCAGTGGCAGCAGTGGCCAGGACTGGAACTACACGCAGCCCGCGAAGACCCAGAATCCAGCGTCAGATAAATGCAGGTTTCTCACGGTGGGAAGGGGTGGTGATGTCCGAGGGCAGTGTGGATCTTGATAGAGAGGCTGGAGGGAGCATCCAAGGAGCAGTAAACCTTGGGGAAGGGGCACCTGATGTACAAAGGGAGCCCTCAAGGATGGCACCCTTACCCCCACACCAGAGACCAGGGGCTGGATTCTCCATTTTGGAGACTAAGTCCCCACGCCAGCATGAAAATGGTGATCTTTCACGTCAGGAAAACTGGTGCAAAACGGACACCGATTCACCGTTTTGCTGGGGGCTAGCAGGGAGGCAGCCTAGAGCTCACAGCTCCAGCTGCCGATACGGCCCTGAGCACTTCCGGTTCCGTGGATGTGCATGCGCACGGCGACAGCCTGCAGCGGCTGCACCGTGCTCCATGGCAGACTCAGCCCACGGACCCGGACGTAAAAGTAGTGCCCCTTTCGGCCACTCGTGTGCCCCGGACCGCCCGCCCACAGTGCCCCCAGTGCCCCAGACTGCTAATCGGCCTCCCCCAATTGTGGCTCCCCCAGACTGAGTCCGCAGCCGCCACACGAGGCACCGGATGGTGTGAGCACACGTAACCCACCACCGTTGGGACCTAGGCCAGTCGGGGACTGAGCATCGCCGGGCGGGCCTTGGCCTGAGGCCGTGGGCAATCGGCACGGCATACTCCTAGAGTACGCCACTTTTGAGGGTGCGGAGAATACAAAAATTGGTGCCGTTCCCGATATTGACGTCAAAATGGATTCTCCGCACCACCGCGGAACGCGATTTCGGTGTCGGGAGCGGAGAATCCAGCCCCAGGTTTTCTTGTTGCCCCTGAACGGCTTCCACCAACCGCAAATTTGATACCAGGTTGGGAAGCAGCACTTATTAGCCAATAACTGGCCACTTAAGGGCCTCAACTGGGAAGTGGGCAGGCGAGTCACCCTGGGCCTCGGCCGCCCTATGTAAAATTGCAGGCAGATCTGGGGCAGGAGTAAGCGCAGGAGGAATTTTGTACCCAACCCCCTCCCCATTATAAACATGCTGGCAGGAAACCAGAAAGATCTGCTCATGGAGTTCCAGGGAAATTGGGAATGGATTGGGGACATAAAAACATGTTCAAGTACTCCAAAAATTCTTCGCTTTTTCTCAAAATAATCACTAAGTTGCTTTTCCAATCATCTGCTTTCATCCCAATTTACATATTTTGCAATAGCATTTACGTTTATTGCATATATTGTATATCCCTATTTTAAAAAAATTTTTATATTCACATTGCGCCTTTATGTTGTTTATAACATCCTAATTTAACCATTAGGGTCGTGCTATGTTATCAAAGTAATATCACCAATATAACCTTAACATTATTCATTTTGGATTATTTGTTTCTCCTGATAGTGTCTGTATTTCACCCTGTTTTGAATCCCATGGACGTAAAATCAACTTTCCTGAAGTGTAACGTATTTTTTTATACAAATTCTTCAAACCGTTGAGATTACTCACTCGCATGCATTGAGTAAAGATCAGCAGAAATCCCACAGCTGATTCAAAATGAATTAATGCTGCATTTTTCAGCTTCTCATTAGGTGTGTTGAGCCTAATTCTGCTCAGATAAATCTTTTCTGGAGAGTGAAATAATTAGATCTTAGCTGCTAAATTCTCTTTCCAAAGGTAATTCGTTGTCACCAGTTTCAGTTTTGTAACTATGAGGGGTAGATTTTCCTCTGCCCTAAAATAGGTGCAACGCTAAAGACAAAGGGAGGCGTAATCTTACCCCAACCTCCACACTTTTCACTTGGCCTCCTTCCCTTCTATGATTCCTATGCCTGCACCTGAACGTGCCTGAAGAGGGTGCACTAATACAAATTATATATGCATCAACAACATAATGCTGTGCACATTGACTTGCTCTAATAGCTCAAGGAGCAGGTCAGGGGCAGACCAGCCTCACAAAAACCTGATACCACAGCTTCCTGAGCTGCCATACAAGTGCTTTAACTACTTCAAAGCCAGACCTCCAAAAAGATCGAGAACTGTCCGGCAGCTTTATTCTGCTCAACTGAATTTATATCAAAACAGGTTCAACAGTTATATCCAGAATTAAAGAAAAAGCTGTACTAATAAGGGTACATTTCTGACTTAATATTCTCAGTGGCAAGCCTCACCCTTCAAAGATTTTGCAGGTGAATTCAGAAATTAACCCCATTGAACGTACATATTTCACCTATTCATATATTTTGGTGCTAATATTGGTGATTCAGTAACTTGGAGTCCTGAGTGAGCTTGCAGGGAGTATGAATTGCAGCATTGGAACTCCACATTGTCGCCACTTGACATCAGTGTTGATTCTACTCATTGATTCAATTTGTTAAACGATATATTCCTTCCACTCCTAATATCCTAATATGTTGAGATAGACATAGAATCAGAGAATCACCACAGTGCAGAAGGAGGCCACTCGGCCCATCGGGTCTGCACCGACCCTCTGAAAATGTGCCCTACCAAGGGTCAGGCCCCGACCCTATCCCCTTAACCTATTAACCCCACCTAACATAGAAAATAGATGAAGGAGTAGGCCATTTGACCCTTCAAGCCTGCGCCACTATTCAATATGATCATGACTGGTCAGTTTTTGTCCCCTAGTTTGAGGAAGGACATTCTTGCTATTGAGGGTGTCCAGAGATTGTTCACCAGACTAATTTGCGGGATGGCAGGACTGACATAAATGTGAGATTATTGGCTCTTTGAGTTTGTACTTCCTCCCCCTGTCTGCGTGCGTTTCCTCTGGGTGCTCCGGTTTCCTCCCACAGTCCAAACATGTGCAGGTAAGGTGGATTTGTCATGTTAAATTGCCCCTTAATTGTCCAAAAGGTTAGATGGGGGTACTGGGTTACGGGAACAGGGTGGAGGCATGGGCTTAAGTAGGGTGCTCTTTCCAAGGGCTGGTGCAGAGCCAATGGGCCGAATGGCCTCTTTCTGCACTGTAAATTCTATGATTCTGTGAGGGTGTCCAGCGAAGGTTCACCAGACTAATTCCCGGTATGGTAGGACTGACAGATGAAGAAAGACTGGATTGACTGGGCTTGTACTGACTGGAGTTCAGAAGAATAAGAGGGATCTCATAGAAACATATAAAATCCTGATGGGACTGGACAGGCTAGATGTGGTAAGAATGTTCCCGATGTTAGGGACGTCCAGAGCTAGGGGTTATAACCTAAGAATAAGGGGTAAGCCATTCAGGACTGCGATGAGGAAGAACTCCTTCTCCCAGAGAGTTGTGAACTTGTGGAATTCTCTACCACAGAAAGCTGTTTGGGCCAGTTTGTTGGATATATTCAAGAGGGATCTGGACATGGTCCTCGTGGCTAAAGGGATCAAGGAGAAAAAGCAGGAGTGGGATACTGAATTTGCATGATAAGCCATGGTCATATTGAATGGTGGTGTAGGCTCGAAGGGCAAAATGGCCTGCTCCTGCACCTATTGTCTATGTTTCTATGTGTTTCATCATAAGGGTTCCTTATCCTGACTGTGCCCCCTGTCCAGCAGAAACATCTCTCAGCATCTATCCTATCAAGCCCCTTGAGAATTTTGTAGGTTTTAATGATATTCCCTCTGTTTTTTCTACATTTCAGAGAATATAGGCCCAATTTATTCAACTTCTCCTCATCATTCATCCCAACTTTGGGGAAATAGTGGCAATACCCCTGGACTAGTAAGCCAGTGAATTATAAGGCCCTGCGACCCCACCTGCAAACCCACTAGTGGGGCCCTGTTAAATTCTGCCCCATATATTTTATTAATTGTTTTTTAATCTTTGTAACCACATTCAAAGATTTATGTGTAGTCACCTCCGAGTCGCTGCCTTCCTTAAAAATGGTACCATGTGTTTGGTATCGCTTCAGTCCGCTTACCAAAATGCAGCATCTCACAATTCTGGGTGTTGAATTTCATTTATCATATTTTCACCAATTCCACCAGCCTGTCCATGTTCTCCTTGAGGCCTATTATTATCTTCTTCACTGTTTACTACACTCCCGAGTTTTGCATCATGCGCAAGTTTCAAATTTGTGCCTTGTATCAAATCCAAGTAATTAATGTATATATATCAAAAACAGCAATGGACTTAGTACTGGACCAACTTCACTGTGTGAAAAACATCCAATATTGTTTCATACATGAAAAACATAGGGCATACGATAAATACACAATGTAAATACATAGATAGCGGGTGAAGCATATGGAGTGTAGTGCTACTCAGTAGAGAAGATGCGTGGAGAGATCTGTTCAGTCCATTAGAAGGTCACTCAGGAGTCTGGTAACAGCGGGGAAGAAGCTGTTTTCGAATCTGTTAGTGTGTGTTCTCAGACTTTTGTATCTCCTGCCCAATGGAAGAGGTTGGAAGAGAGAATAACCCAGGTGGGAGTGGTCTTTGATTATGCTGCCTGTTTTTCCAGCGGGTGGTGCAGACAGAGTCAATGGATGGGAGGTGGGTTCAGGAGATAGACTGCGCTGAATTCACGACGCTGTAGTTTCTTACGGTCTTGCCGTACCAAGCTGTGATACTTTCTATGGTGGATCTGTAAAAATCGCTAAGAGTCAATGTTGACATACCGAATTTCCTTAGTTTTCTGAGGAAGCATAGGCGCTGTTGTGCTTTCTTGGTCGCAGCATCGACATGGGTGGACCCGGATAGCTTGCTGGTAATCTGCATACCTAGGAATTTGAAGCTACTAACCACGTCCACCTCGGCACCATTGATGCTGACAGGAGTGTGTACGACACTTTGGCTTCCTGAACTCAATGACCAGCTCTTTAGTTTTGCTGGCATTGAGGGAGAGATTGCTGTCATTGCTCCATGCCACCAGGTTCTCTATCTCCCTCCTGTACTCTGACTCTCGTTGTTTTACATCCAACCCACTACAGTCATGTCATCAGCAAACGTGTATATAGAGTGGCCTTTGGGTGACTGTGTGGTGTTTCCACATTCTCCCTGTGTCTGTTTGGGTTTCTTGGAACCACAGGAGACAATTCCGCCCATTGAGTCTGCACCAACCTTCTGAAAGAGCACCCTACCAAAGCCCACTCCCCCACCCTATCCCAGAAACCCAACCTGCACATCCCTGGGTTCTAGGGGGCAGTATAGCATGGCCATATGCATATCAGGTTGTTTAAAGAACAGTCACATTTATAAATATTAATAGTTCCAAAGGAAGGGGGTGTGGTGATATGCATGTACACATGAATGTATATAGTTGTGTATCAGTGCACATAGTATTTGTACAGCCTCTGGCCAGCAGGTGGCATCAGACATCCATCCCGTGACCAGAGACACCCGCCAGTTGGTAGTAGGACGTACGAGAGTATAGTCGCACTTAGAGTGGTTTGAGTAGAATTCACTGGATTCATTTAGTAGTTATTGTCTGTATAGTAATCTGCTACTTATTTTTCCACACGTTTGTTAATAAGTCATCTTTCTAGTTGAACAACTAGATGACTTGCGTATCTCCTTGCAACGGCCATATCACAGAACAAAACATTCAGGATTTAGCTTTAACAACATGTTAAAATTAATCAATAAGCACCAAAATCTAATGGTTTATTTCACCTAATTTGAACCCAAATGTATCCATAGATTTTACAGTGCAGAAGGAGGCCATTCGACCCATCGAGTCTGCACCGACTCTTGGAAAGAGCACCCTACCCAAGGCCAACACCTCCACCTATCCCATAACCCAGTAACCCCACCCAACACTAAGGGCAATTTTGGACACTAAGGGCAATTTATCATGGCCAATCCACCTAACCTGCACATCTTTGGACTTTGGGAGAAAACCGGAGCACCCGGAGGAAACCCACGCACACACAGGGAGGATGTGCAGACTCCGCACAGACAGTGACCCAAGCCGGAATCGAAGCTGGGACCCTGGAGCTGTGAAGCAATTGTGCTATCCACAGTGCTACCGTGCTGCCTACTATTGCCAAAGGTCTGTTCAAAGGCCAACAAATAGTTGTCCTCAGCATTTTTAGAATCTTTATTTTAGTTTTAGCATTGGCGGACTGTGCTGTGGGCAAACCAGATAACAGCTTGAACTTAATTATAAATCGGAATCTTGTATGCTTTTTATAAACAAGTCCATCTGAATCAAAGTGAAAATTAACTATAAATGGTATCAGCGTCACAATGAGTGGTCTAATCACATGTTGAAACATCAACAAACTATAAAGATTGCTTGAAAGGCCAAGTTAAACAGTACGCAGCTGTTTTTCTCTCTCTCCGATAGCTAAGCCTGGAAAGAATATACGCAGGAGTTTGAACAAGCTCCCTTCTCTGCTTTATGTCCAAAACAATCGCCAAATCCTATTGACCTGTCTATCTAGGGGCGGCATGGTGGCACAGTGGTTAGCTCTGCAGCGCCAGGGACCCAGTTCAATTCCGGCCTTGGGTGACTGTGTGTGTGGAGTTTGCACTTTCTCCCTGTGTCTGCGTGGATTTCCTCCGGGTGCTCCGGTTTCCTCCCACAGTCCAAAGATGTGCAGGTTAGGTGGATTGGCCACACTAATTTGCCCTTTAGTGTCCAAAAGGTTAGGTGGGGTTACTGGGTTACAGGGCTAGGGTGGAAATGTGGGCATAAGTAGGGTGCTCTTTCCAAGGGCCGGTGCAGACTTGATGGGCCGAATGGCCTCCTTCTGCCCTGTAGATTCTATGATTCTATGAAATAAAGATAAAGCATCTCTGAGTTAATTAACATTCACTGTTGTCCCATTGATCTGTCAGCTAATGCAAAACCTGTTTGACACAAGGAAAATGCATACATTCAAGCATTAATTTTAACAAAAGCACATTCCTTCAAAAAATGCAATAACTTATAGCAGAAGCAATTAAATAAAATGTGTCCATTCCTTAATATTGATCAATTTGCCAGACATTGAAGTTTTCAAAAAATGTACAGCATCACAGAATTGGCCAAATGATAATATTTGTACCTCCTGTTCCGTTACTTCTTCAGACTGCAACTTAATCGTAAATTCACTAAATCGCAAAAATTATCTAGATTTTAGTGTGACCAGCATGAACATATGGACAATTAACATGTGCACATCAGGTTCACCTCTCCACTACTTCAAAAGAAGTATTTATCTATTTAAGATAAACATGCCATAAACCTTGTTAGATAAGAAAGACAGGAACTTGAAACAAGCATATTAAATGCTTTTATAATGGCATCACTCATGCGTTTATACAGGGTATGAACGTTTTGCAAGAAATTGTAAAATGCTGAAAGATGACATGCAATGAATAGTCAATGTGAGGACCCAAAACAAATATGAACATTTTGTGGAAAATCAGGGGCGGGATTCTCCAATCCTGCGGCAGAGTGACCACGCCGTCATAAATGCTATCGCGTTTTACGACAGCGTGAACGGGCTGCTCCCAGTACTAATTCTGACCCCTACAGGGGGGCTAGCATGGTGCTGGAGCGGTTCACGCCGCTCTAGCTGCCGATCCCGGCGTGAACTGTGTGCCACGGGATCTGCGCATGCGCAGTTGCGCCGGTGCCAACGCGCACATGTGCAGTGGCCTCCTTCAATGCGCCGGCCCCGACACAACATGGCGCAGGGCTACAGGGGCCCGCGCATAGGAAAGGAGGCCCCCCCGCCACAGAGGCCGGCCCGCCGATCAGTGGGCCCCGATCGTGGGCCTGGCCACATCGGAGGCCCCCCTCGGGATCGGACCCTCCCCTCCAACAGGCCGCCACCTGACCCTGCCACGCCAAGTTCCCGCCGGCCCAGAGCAGGTTAGAACGGCGCCGGCGGGACTCAGCTCTATTCTTACGGCTGCTCGGCCCATCCGCGCTGGAGAATCGGTTGGCCGGCCGCGTAGAGCATCCCATGACCGGCGCTGTGCCAACCACGCTGGCGCCAATGGCGCCGGGGCAGCGTGGCCCGTTCGCGGGGATTCTCCGGCCCGGCCCAGGACTGGGAGAATCCCGCCCCACATATTTGCAAAATGATTAAATATTTAAATGTTGGGCAGAATCCTTTGGACCCACCAGCACCAGTAAACGAGGTGGACATGGGTGCTTAATTTGTTGGGAGGCAAAATATCTGTTTCAGGATAAGCTGTTTGAATTTCTCCCAACTTTCAAGGTTGGTGAAAAGTGGCTGAACTTCCTGACGAACAATATCAGGTGTGGTGATTTTTGTGAGGGGTTTCCAAGGTGTAGTGACCACAAAGATACACAAAGCTCTTTTGAAGAACTAAACTAATTTTATTAACTGGCCTCACGGTAGCATGGTGGTTAGCATCAATGCTTCACAGCTCCAGGGTCCCAGGTTCGATTCCCGGCTGGGCCACTGTCTGTGTGGAGTCTGCACGTCCTCCCCGTGTGTGCGTGGGTTTCCTCCGGGTGCTCCGGTTTCCTCCCACAGTCCAAAGATGTGCGGGTTAGGTGGATTGGCCATGCTAAATTGCCCGTAGTGTAAGGTTAATGGGGGGATTGTTGGGTTACGGGTATATGGGTTACGTGGGTTTAAGTAGGGTGATCATTGCTCGGCACAACATCGAGGGCCGAAGGGCCTGTTCTGTGCTGTACTGTTCTATGTTCTATGTTCTACTAAATTTGAATTGGACACTTTTTCTGAATAGCAAAAATACATGTGAGAATTAAACTACACTCACTAACACTATCTCTATTTACTAACCATAATAATTATATCTTAACAAACTTTACAATACACTATGAATCTTGGGCGAAATTCTCGGAGAATCGGCCGGGGCCGGCGAAAATCCCGCCCCCGCCGTGGCCGGAATTCTCCGGGAATTGGCGGGGGCGGGAATCGCGCCACGCCGATCGGTGTGCCCCCTGCGGCGATTCTCCGGCCCGCGATGAGCCGAAGTCCCGCCGCTGAGAGGCCAATCCCGCCGCCGTGGTTTCAACCACCTCTGGTGGCGGTGGGACTGGTGGCGGGAGCAGGCCCCCGGGGTTCTGGGGGGGCGCGGGGCGGTCGGACCCCGGGGCGTGCCCCCACAGTCGCCTGGCCCGCGATCGTGGCCCACCGATTGGCCGGCGGGCCAGTGCATTGGGGGCACTCTTTTTCTTCCTCTGCCGCTGACGTCACCACCGGCGCATGCGCGAACCGGCGAAGGCCTTTCGGCCAGCCCCAACGCCGGCCGACAGGCGTCAAAGGCCGTTAGCGGCGGTTTTGGCGCCAGTCGGCGTGGCGCCAACCACTCCGCGTGGGCCTAGCCCCTAAAGGTGCGGAGAAATCGCACCTTTGGGGAGGCCCGACGCCGGAGTGGTTGGCGCCACTCCGCTACGCCGGGACCCGGAATCCCGGCCCTTATCTTTGTCAGCTCCAAATATAGTCTCGTCCCCCGAGCCCAAGAGCTAGTGTCATTTATTGTACTGCCCCTTAACTCCCTCTGGTGGCTAGGTTTAACATAACATTAACTCTTCACATGCTGGACATTTGTATAATGTCACATCAGAAGCCTTATTTGTATGCTTCAGCAGCTCATGCACGCTCGTTAAAAGGCCACCTCACCGGAATTAAATTAGTGTCCACCACCCCTCCCTCTCCAGCCCCCAAATTAAGTGCCCCCACTTATATTGGAGACACTTGTCACATAACCACTGTCTTGAGACCGCATGATGTATCTGTACTGCCACCTGCTGGTTGGAGATCGCACCACCAGCCATCTATGATATTGCTTACATGCATATCACCACAGTTGCTCACAACTGTGAGCTTCTCCAATATGAACTGTAGCTGCAAAGACTCTGGAGGAGTAATTCAGAACTCCTGGCCTGCAATAAGTTGAATGTCTGTCTGGGTGCCATTTAAATATGTTGCCAATATCTTCAACCCCATGATTTAATGGTGGGAAGGGGACTTCCTGCCCGCCCTGCCATGAGATTCGCCAAGCTCCCTTCAAATATATAATTAATTAGATCACCAGCAGAAAACTGTGTGTGTTCAGCCATCCCGCTAGGCAGCCTGTCTGCAATTGGAGTCCAGAAAGGAAGATTCCACTCATGATTCAACATAATGCGCATTTAATGCAAGCGAATTGAAAGTCATGTGGGCTGTTTGAAGTTCTTCGGGTTTTATTCATTTGATTGAAATATTCACTGACATGAAGTTAAATGTACCACACGGTATTAATTAGAACATTGACAAAATCTTACAACATGCAATAACACAGCTGTAGAAAATTACAGTTCCCCACACCACTGACTTGCTGGCCTGATTAGAGAGATTCTAAATGGAAGCCAAATGCCATCCCACCCCATAGGAAGGAGGAAAATCAGTGGAGAATCAATTCCATTTGTGCCATATACCTCATCCCAGGTGAATGAAAATCGGCATAATTAGCTCTAGCTCGCATTGTGTGCATGCACTGGAGAGAAATTAGAAAAACTCACTACAGGGTTGAAGGAAACCAAGACCCAGACACTTGGAAAGTAAAACATGGGAGCTGAGGAAGGGCAAAAAAAGCAGCATAACTGTGGAGCAAAAGTTGACAATAATTGGTATGTTAATTTTGAGAGTGGGATTAGATTAGTTTTTCTTTGTGGAGACAGCAAACAGCCTGAATGAGATTAATTTTATTTATGTAAAGGAATTATCCAATAGACTGGAAGTTTAATTCATTTATGAACACGATTGTAAATGTTAATTGGAAGGTGAATCAATTTAGTGCTTTGCAATAAATGTATTAAATGGTCAGCAAATCTCTTGTGAAAATGCTTCCTGCAAGTCAGAGGACAAGCTGTTTTCCAATAATAGTAACGTTTATACCATAATGGGGGGAAAATCATGGCCACAAACGTTCAGTGATTGAATAACCCTTTTTGGCCATTTTATGCTATTAGACTCTTGGTAGTACAGAACTTGTCCCCCAAGCTTTGGTCTATTCAAAAGATTCTTCAATGTCTAAACCCCTTTCTCCGCAGAAGGCAAGGCCTTGCAGCATCTGGGCAATAGCTCCGTACTCCATTCGCCATGGCAAAGTCCCAACCAATCAGCACCCTCTGTCCCATGCATTATAAATTGTTCTTTTTAAAATTTGGCATTGTTGTGCCTGTCCTGATGAGTTCGAGATGAAAAGCTTTGACAGTGTTTTTTCAGCAATGGTGACAATCAAGTTTACCATCCACAGACAACTGAAAAATACATTTTAAAAAATTATTTATATTGACTTCCGGTGGCGTCTCTGAGGTCACATACTTGGTGGCTCCCACTCTGGCCGGGCTTTTGGACCTTTTTCCCCGACTTTTTCGTGGTTGTGAGTCATGACTTGGAAAGTGCGGGCATTTAAGCACTGGATCAACACAGTTGTACATGGAACAGAGAACCCCAAGGGATCGTAAGGGAAGAAATAGAAAGATAAGCAAGGGCTGGATAAAAGTGGGTGCTGAAGTTAACATGGCTGAGGTTCGGACCCCTGCTGCGACGGCTCAGCCATCGATGGAGGAGCTGATGCAGGTCATTCAAGAGGGTTTTGCCAGACAGAAACGAGATTGTCTCGACCCAATAAAGGAGTCGATTGATCGGATGGACCGGAGGCTCCAGGATTGGACGAGCCAGAAGTTGGAGAAAGCGCTGGCAGACCAGGAGGAGCACCAAACGGTGGTCGAGCTGCAGGTGGGGATGCTGAAGGATCAGCAGAAGAGGCTGTTAGAAAAAATGGAAGAGCTGGAGAACAGAGCCCGACGACAGAATTTGAGAATTGTCGGTCTCCCTGAAGGGGCTGATGCGGGCGCTTTTGTGGTAAATATGTTCCAGACGCTTCTGGGGAGGGGACTTTTCCCCGGCCGCTGGAGGTGGACAGGGCATACAGGGCGATGGCGAGGAAGCCACGGCCGGGGACCCCCCAAGGGCGATGATGGTGCGGTTCCACAGATTGCTGAACAAAGAGTGTGTCCTCCAGTGGGCCAAACATACCAGGAGCTGCAAGTGGGACAATAGTATACTGCGTATCCATCAGGACCTGAGTGTGGAGGTGGCCAGAAGGAGGGCAGGCTTCAGGCAGGTGAAGGAGATCCTGTTTAAGAGGAAAGTGAAATTTGGGCTCATCTACCCGGTGTGCCTCTGGGTCACCCATGAGGACCAGCACCACTACTTTGAATCGCCCAAAGAGGGGTCTCCAATGGCCTGGGAGACACCCTAGGTGCCGTTGTGCCTGGTCTACGTTTGTATGGATCAGTACTAAACAGTGCCCTGACTAGGTCTCCCAGGCACGGCTGGTGGGCCCCGGCGCTGGGTGAATCCAGCATCCAGGTTGGCTCATTTAAATGTGCTGATCTGGATCTCACGGAGCCGGACAAAACGGGGTCACTGAATAGTGCCCCGAGTTGTTGTTGATAAGTCCAACCAATGTTTTCCACATTTTGGTCCCAATTGTTTAAAACATTAGAGAGTGCGGGATTGTAATTTGTCACCAAGGTCACAAAAGAAGACTAGGCGGAACCTTACCAAAAATGGCAAAGTGTCAGTTCCAGAGAGAAAAATATTTCTCACGTAATTTTGAGCCTCTTTGCCAAAGAAGTGTGAGTGGGTGCGAATTACGCTGTCACTTTGGTGGGCAGCACCTCTTTAAGAGTTGGAAAGTGGCTTCAAACAGATCGGAGCGCCACCTTTAAAGGGCTCCCGACTAATGCTGCAGTCTGGTGGCTCACAGTTTACATCTTGGAGGTCTTGCGCGCTCTCCCGCCCCCCCTGACATTCATCGTCGGCAATCCCCCACCCCTAAATATCCACTCTCTCCCGTTCACCACACACATCCTCACCTCCCTCGTGGGGCTCCCACTAGGATCAGCCCCTGCACTGCCCCCGACACAGGTTTGCAGTGCCAGGTTGGCAGTGCCAGGTCCTTCGCGTTTTCAATTTTCTCTGGATTTTGAGCCCACACCAAGGTTCTCCACAGCTTGCAGGCTCACAATCGCCCCCTCTATTTTCACTGTCCTCAATTAAGAGAAATGCAATATTTATCAAAGAGACAGAAATTCCATTGCTTCCTTTGAATGTGGCACTTGACTTTTCAAAGAACGAAACATCTAAAGGAAAGAAACAATAATATTTCTATCTTTAGGTGCTAATCTTCTGTATCTCCTTGTCACAAACATTTCCTCTAATTTGGGCTGGTGGCAGCAATCCTATATCCTGAAAGAAAAGCTTAAAATATTTCTCGAAGGGTAAAAAGTGGAAGCAACACGATATGTTCGATGTAACAGAGATCTGTATATGCTTCATAGATCTATTGCCATTGTAACCTTAGAAAAGTTTTTAAAGAATTAAATAATGCTGGCAAAGACGGTAGAAACTCTACCACAGCATTAAAAACAAAAGATTATGCTGAGAAGCAGAAGAATGGGGAAACTAATAAGAATTCAAGGGTTGACATCCAATGCCACTTTAATCTGCTAGGAGTAGCGCCTCCACTCATCCATTGCAATGGCATGGATAAATAATTGAAGATAAAACTAAAACAAATCTGTTCTAATTTGAAATATGAAACCAATATGAAGGTCAAGGTAGAAAGCAAATGCTATAAATTAAATATTGAGGTCTTGATAATGGAAACAAGAAAATAGGAAACAGGATGACATAGTTAGAATAAGAGGAAAATGCTGCTAATAACATTTAAACAAAGTACTGAATAAGAAAACCCATTCAGTCCCCTGATATAACCCACATGGGTCCAATGGGGTAGGGATGATCCACTGCCCCAGAGAGCTTACAAAAGACAAGCTCCCCCAGTAAGGGAGCGGAAGACCCTTAACTAAAGCAATGTAAGGGGCGGCGCAGTGGGTTAGCACGGCGGCCTCACGGCGCTGAGGTCCCAGGTTTGATCCCGGCTCTGGGTGACTGTCCGTGTGGAGTTTGCACATTCTCCCTGTGTTTGCATGGGTTTCGCCCCCACAACCCAAAGATGTGCAGGGTAGGTAGATTGGCCATGCTAAATTGCCCCTTAATCGGAAAAAATGAATTGGGTACTATAAATTTAAAGAAAAACGAAAGCAACGTGCCATTGAATAAATAGTCGGCCAGTCAGGTGTCGACTAGGGAAGACCCAGTAGGGAACTACTGAAACTGTGGGCGAAATTCTCCCAAAATGGGAGAAATCGTCAAACTGCCGTAAAACCCAGGCGGGTTTTACGGCATCGCGCCCCTTCCCGACGGGGGACCGATTCTGGTCCCCGTCGGGGCTAGCAGCCCGACGTCGGAGGCTCCGACAAGTCGGGCTTAACGAAAATCGTTAAGCCCGCTTGTCGGACTTAGCGCCGGCTGACGCGTCATATGACGTCAGCCGCGCATGCGCAGGTGGGAAGACTCCACCCGCGCATGCGCGGGTGACGTCATCGCGTTTTTGCGCGAAACCCGCGCATGCGCGGTCCGGGTTGCCCCTCAGCCGCCCCGCGTATTGATACTGCGGGGCGGCGGAAGGACAAATAGTGCGCGGGCATCGGGCCCGCTGCCCGCGATCGGTGGGCACCGATCGCGGGCCCATGGCACCCTTGGCACGGCCGTGGTACTGCCGTGCCAATCGGTGCCATGGTTATTTTTTTCCAGGTGGTCACGACGTTTTTACGAACGGCAGGACCAGGTGTGTTTGCCGTTCGTAAAAAGGTCGTAAAGGGCTGGGACTTCGGCCCTTCTAACAGCTGTGAATCGCTGCCGGCCGTAAAAAAAACGGCGGCAGCGATTCGTGTCGGGATTTCGGCGGGGGGGGGGAGAATAGCGGGAGGGCGCCAAAAAAGTCGGGAAGGCCCTCCCCCTATTCTCCCAGCCGTCGTGGGGGGGGGGAGAATTTCGCCCTGTATGTCTCGGCAACATATTAAATAAAAATAATTTGTTTTTCTCTGTTACATGCCCTAGTAGGGGCATGTAAAATAGGGCAGGCATCCATTCCCCCCACCTTCCTGCCACACTCCTGAGCTCTCCCCATAATAGAGGGACCGGACGGGACATAATTGTGCCTGCCCACTTTAACCAGTGATGAGTATGTCATCTAAATAACATTGCGCCCCATTTAGCCCACTCAGAACTTGATTCACGGATCACTGAAGAAGAGATCGGCCGGGATTCTCTGAAATCCCGGCCAAGTGTTGGCGCCAGTGTCAAAACCGGCACGAGCGACGCTGCCGTTAACGCCCAGTTATTCTCCCTGTCCTCGGGTGCTAGAACAGCTGGAACGGAACAATTTACTGCAATGAGAGATCTTTACATGCAGAAAGGACAAGGTTTTGCATTAGTATATTGCAAGAGCAGCGCACAGCCACAGCATCCGCGCCACGGCCATTTCTGCGCCGGCCGGCAGGCAACATGGCTGAGCCCTACAGGGGCACGGTGTGGAGGAATATAGCCCTCCCCGGAATTAGCGCACCCGCCGATTAGTTGCCCCCGATCACGTGCATGGCCACCGTGGAGGCCCCCTCCCCCCCGGACCGGCGCCTCGGCGACTGCACTGGCGCGATTACTGCCGATTCTCTGGTCACCGGAGAATCCTCCGGCCCGGCGTCGGAGCAGCGTGGCGGAATTCGCGTGCCCCCGCTCCCCAGCGATTATCCGACCCAGCACGGGCTCGGAGAATCCCAGCCATTATCTGTGAAGCTTCTTTTGTTGCTAGCTCCATAGACATAGAACATAGAACAGTACAGCACAGAACAGGCCCTTCGGCCCTCAATGTTGTGCCGAGCAATGATCACCCTACTTAAACCCACGTAACCCGTATACCCCATTAGCTGCAGAGTCCACAAACCCACCTATTATGAAGAATCTAATTGAGCTAACCTTCTTAAGATCACTACGAATTGTAAAATGCCTTCACTTGCTTCCTGACTATGAACAAAGAACAAGGAACAATTCAGCACAGGAACAGGCCCTTCGGCCTTCCAAGCCTAAACCAGTCATGATACCAACCTTTGCCAAAACCCTCAGCATTTCCATGTGCCAGACCCCTCGATATCCATTTTATTCATGTCTTTGTCTAGATGCCTTTTGAACGACGTTAATCTATCTGTTTCCACAATCTCCCCTGGCAACATGTTCCAGGCACTCACCAGCTTCTGCGTAAAAAATCTACCTCACACATCTCCTCTAAAATAAGCCCCATGGACCTTAAAACTATGCCCACTAGGGACTGACCCCTCCACCCTGGGAAAAAGTGCCTGCCCATCCACTCTATCCATGCTCCTCATAACCTTGTCGACCTCTATCAGGTCACCCCTCAATCTCCGCCTTGCTAATGAAAACAGTCCGAGTCTATTTAGCCTCTCCACATTGATAACACCCTCCAGACCAGGCAACGTCCTGGTAAACCTCCTCTGCATCCTCTCCAAAGCCTCCACATCCTTCTGGTAGTGTAACGACCAGAATTGTGTGAAATATTCCAAGTGCGGCCGTACCAAGGTTCTATACAACTGTAGCATGACTTTGCAGGATTTTTTTAAAACTTAGAGTACCCAATTATTTTTCTCTCTAATGAAGGGGCAAATTAGCTTGGCCAATCCACCTAAATTGCACATCTTTGGGTTGTGGGGGTGAAACCCACGCAGACATGGGGAGAATGTACAAATTCCACACGGCCAGTGACCCAGGGCCAAGATTCGAACCGACTTGCCAGTTTTTATACTCGATGCCCATCCAATAAAGGCAAGCATTCCGTAAGCTTTCTTGACTACCTTCTGCACTTGTGTTGCCACCTTCAAAGATCTGTAGTCATGCACACCCAGATGGCTCTGACTTTGTACGTTACTAAGAGTAATGCCATTTATGATATATTTCCCCTCTGTGTTAGACCTACCAAAATGCATTAGAACATAGAACAGTACAGCACAGAACAGGCCCTTCGGCCTTCAATGTTGTGCTGAGCAATGATCACCCTACTCAAACCCACGTATCCACCCTATACCCGTAACCCAACAACCCCCCCCTTAACCTTAACTGTGGGAGGAAACCGGAGCACCCGGAGGAAACCCACGCACACACGGGGAGGACGTGCAGACTCCGCACAGACAGTGACCCAGCTGGGAATCGAACCTGGGACCCTGGAGCTGTGAAGCATTTATGCTAACCACCGTGCTACCGTGCTGCCCCATGGTGCATTACCTCACATTTGTCCAGATTAATCTCCATTTGCCATTTCTCTGCCCAAGTCTCCAACCTATCGATGTCCTGCTGTATCTCCTGACAATCCTCAAGACTATCTGCCACTGGTGTCATCCGCGGACTTACTAATCAGACTGGCTACATTTTCCTCCAAATTGTTTATGTGTACTGCAAACAACAGAGGCCCAAGCACAGATCCCTGTTGAACACCACTAGTCACAACCTTCCATTCAGAAAAACACCCTCTACTACTACCCTTTGCCTTCTGTGATCGAACCAGTTCTGTATCTATCTTCCCACCTCGCCTCTGACCCCGTGTGACTTCACCTTTTGTATCAGTCTGCCATTAGGCACCTTGTCAAAGGCTTTACTGAAGTCCATGTAAACAACATCCACCTCATCAATCATCTTTGTCACCTCCTCAAAAAACTCAATTAAGTTAGTGAGGCACAACCTCCCCTTCACAAAACCATGCTGCCTATCGTTTATGAGTCCATTTGTTTCCATATGGGTATAAATTGTCCCTGAGAATTCTCTCCAATAATTTACCTACTACCGACATCAGGCTCACCGGCCTATAGTTTCCAGGATTAACCCTGCCATCTTTCTTAAACAGCGGTACCACATTAGCTATTCTCTAGTCCTCTGGGATCTCACCTGTAGCCAATAAGGATTTTCGAACTGCCATTCTTCTTTACTCATGGTTGTAGTCGATGTTTAAAAAAAAGCTTCAGCATCAGCAGCTGTGCTTCACTCTACACATGTGAGTTCAGTCCTGAGAATCTTTTGCTGCTCTCGATGCTGTCCCCACTGTTTTGTCGGCAATTTTCTTTCAACAATTTTGTTTTCATTCCTCAATCCTCATCCCCATTTTCTCTTTTGTTGTATCTCTAAATTTCCATAAAGAGAAAAGGTATGGAGCTGCCCTCATTCTGGATTCTTTCAAACATGATTAGAGGTTTTATTATTACAAACTAAGACGGAGAAATGATAGCCCATGCAACAGATGTCACTGCAGATCATGTGATGCTTCACCAGCAGAAATGTATTCTCTGATGCATAACACTATGCTAAGCAGCCATGCTCATATACTTTTCATAAAAATATAAGAAGGGTTAAGAGTAGGCCAACTAGTCCCTCAAGTCTGCTCCGCCTCTCAGTCATGGCTTATCGGATAGTGGCCTCAACTCCACCTCTTGCTCTTCCACCCATAACCCTTGGTTCCCAGATCAAGAATATAAATCAGCTTTGAATCTACCCAATGATGCCTCTACTGCTATCTGGGGTCAAAAATTTCAAAGATTAGCCACAGTTTGAGAAAAGAAATGGAAAATCCCATATTTTGAAATTGTGTACTCAGATCGAGATTCCCAATGAGAGGAAATATCTTCTGAGCATCTACCATGTCAATACCTCTCAGAATCTTATATGTTTCAATAAGGCCATCTCCCATTTTTCTAAACTCCAATGAGTATAAGTCCAACCTGCTCAATGTTTCTGTGGAAAACAATCCTTTATCCCAGACATAAACCTGGTGAATCCTTTCTGAACTGACTCCATAGCAAGTATATCCCTCCTTAAATAAAGAGATCAAAACTGTTTGCAGTACTATAAGTGTGATCTCAGCAATGCCCCGTGCTTTTGTAGCAAGACTTCCATACTTTTATACTCCATTTCCCATGCAATAGTGGCCAATATATATTTTATCTTTATTATAAACCGCGCAAGACCTCCAGAGTTGAAGCAATCAGTCTCCCTGTCAGTCACGCCAAATACAAGCTCCCCACTAAGGGGGTGGGGAGCCCGAGGACATTCATGATTGAGAACTGTATAAAGTCAGCCAGGTACATAACTGACAGAACAGAACCAGCTGGGATCTGATATATATATTGTAAATATAATTGCTTTGCAATAAACCAAGTTTTCTTTTGACCAACTCGGTTTGGACTCCTTTGTGGCCTATTAAAACCTTCGTAAATACTTGCTGGACCATCATGCTTTCTTTTTGTATTAAAAAGTCGTCTGGAAGTACAGAACTTATTTATTACTAAAGAATGATATTTTGTCAAAGCTTTTTGACCTGCACTCATCAGGACAATCAATACCAATGCCAGGGGAAACAACAGCTTTGCAGTGTATAAGAAGAGAGTACTGATTGATTGGCAAGTGGATTCAGATTGGTAAAGACATTGCCACAGAGAATGCACCAGTTAATGATGACAGATAGTTAACTGCCAAACATTGTTTGAAAATGTAAACCAGGCAGCTTGACTCTGGTTGGTCATGGCATTTCCCTGAAGAATAAACCAGCTTATTATGTTTAGCTGAAACAGGCATGTTCTTTCTGCAAACAATAGACCCTTGTCTATTAATATATGTAGCTTCCAGCACACTGCAAACTCGAGCGACAATCTTAAATTGGTTGTCAGCCTAATTTTTAACACACTGAGGATTATTTAGAAAGGATTGTCAATCGCAGAATCACATCTAGTGTTGGGCACAGTGTTTTGAGTTTTGCAACCATGGGCTGATTGGTTACAGCCTGTGCCTTGCTCATTGCTGTTTGATACAATCTTCCAGTCTGTGCGATGCAGAGCCTACATACCTAGCATCACACTGGCACTGAAATTCATATACTACATTCCTCATTTGTGTATTAGGCACTTCTTTTTGGTTTGACGGCAGCATTCTGTTAGTGGCACACACCATTCATGTTGCAACAACAATGTGGTTGACTCTTAAATGCCCTGTGAAATGGTCTAGCAAGCCATCAGGTGTATCAAACCATCAAAAAGGAACGGATCACCTGGCATCGATCTGGGCACAGAAAATGACAACAACATACCCAGCCTTGTTGATCTTGCGAAGCCCTCCTTACTAACATCCAGGATCTTGTGTCAAAATTGGGAGAACTGTCTCACAGACTAGTCAAGCAACCATCTGACATAGACATAAATGTAGCATCATACATTACAAACAATATCCCTGACACTACCATCACCATCCCCGGGTATGTTCTGTCCTACTGACAGAACACACCCACCAGAGTTGGTAGCACAATGATATACAGTCATGAGGGAGTTGCAATGGGAGTCCTCAATAATGACTCTAGGCCACATGATATATCATGACATTATGTCAAACATGGGCAAGAACGTCGACTGCTGGTTACCAACTACCCTGTCCCTGAGCTGATGAATCAGTACTCCTCCAAGTTGAACACCAGTTGGAAGAAGCACTGACCATGTCTGGGATACAGAATATATTCTGGTTTGGAAACTTCAATATCCACTACCAACGATGGCTTGGTGCACAACTAATAATTGAACAAGCAGAGTCCTAAAAGACATATATGCTAGATTGGGTACTTGGAAGGTGGTGAGGGAACCAAGAAGAGATAAAAATCAACTCATCCTCACTAGACGACCTGTCTCAGATGCATCTGTCCATGACAGTACTGGGAGGAGTGACCACCACACAGTCCTTGTGGAGACAAAGTCCTGTTTTGACATTGAGGACACCCTCCTTTGTGTTGTGTGGCATTGCAACTGTACTAAATGGGATAGACATCGAACAGATCTAGCAACTCAAGACTGGGAATCCATGAGGCGCTGTGGGCCATCAGCAGCAGCAGAATTGTACACAGCTATAATCTGCAACCTCATGGCTCAGCATATCCCCCACTCTACCATTACCACCAAGTAGGGAACTGGTTCAATGAACAGTGCAGGAGGGCATGCCAGAAGCAGCACCAGGTACACCTACAAATATGGTGTAAACCTGGTGAAGCTACAGCACAGGACTACTTGCATGCCAAACAGTGAAAATAACAACTAATAGGCAGAGCTAAGTGATCCCGCAACCAATAGATTGAATTTAAGCTCTGCAGTCCTGCCTCATGCAGCCATGAATGGGGGTGAACAATGAAAGACCTAACTGGAGGAAGAGATTCCATGAACATTAAATAATCCAGTACATCAATAAAGACAAGGCTGACAAATTTGCAGCCATCTTCAGCCAGAAGTACTAAGTGGATCGTCCATCTCAGTCTCCTTTTGACGTCCCCAGCTTCACATATACTAGTATGATTTTTCACCTAAGAGACTCTGTGATACTGGTCATGGGTTCTGTTGTTTCTTACATGACTGATGAGCCCAAACCTAGAGCTGCATCTTTGACTGCACACTTGGCAGGTGTTTTTGAGAGGTGGGATTGATCGTATCCTTTCTCAAGCTCCTTTTCTGGGACTCCTCTTGCCGTCAGATGTCTTCAAAGAACTTTGTCCACTAAATCATACTTGTTAGTGAGTGATCGCTGAAGAGAAGAAGAATGGAGTTTCCGCCACGAAAGTTTGCAAAACTTATCAGCAGCCACTTAGTGGATCTCCCTGCTGTAGGGAAATCTCCCCACCCCATGCAGAGTTTACAAGTCCTGAAAATGGGGATCTGGTGAACAGAATCCATCGAAGGCATAAGGAAGTATGGGGAGAGTGGGCAATGCCCGGCCAGTCCCCTGGCAGTATCTCCAGTAGTGCCAGTGGGGGCTTCCATTGGAAAGTACCATGTTGGCGGTTCCTGTGTCTATGCAGGAGTTCCCAAATGGGGTGCATTCCTGTCTCTTATCTACTGGGAAAAGGTTCCATAGGGTGTTTCTGCTCTTATTTTTTTTTTTAATGTTTCCAATTGAGGGGCAATTTAGCATGGCAAATCTACCTACCCCACACATCTTTGGGTTATGGGACTGAGACCCACGCAGATACGGGGAGAACATGAAAACTCCACACAGACAGTGACCTGGGGCCAGGATCAAACCCAGGTCCTCGCGCCGAGAGGCAGCAGTGTTAACACTGTGCTACCATGCCACTCCTTCTGCTTTCATTTTTACACTTAAGAAATTAAAATCCTAAAGTTCCACCCAAATATTTGCTCAATGTCTCTGCTATTTCTTCATTCCTCACTTAACTCCTGACCTTGTTGCAGCCTTAGTCCAACCATAAGGTCAGAAGTGGGGATGTTCACTGCTGACTGCACAATGTTCAACACCATTTGTGACTCCTCAGATACTGAAGCAGTCTGTGCCAATATGCAGCAAGAGCTGGACGATATCCAGACTTAGGCTAATGTGTGATGCAAATGTTACTTATCACCTAAGTGTCTCCAGCAAGAGAGGATCTAACCATCTCCCGTTAACATTCAATGGCATTACCATTACTGAATTCCCCATCATCAACCCCATGAGTTTTAATGCCACAATCAGATCAACCACAATCAGATCAGCCACAATCTTCTTGAATGGCAAAGCAGGTCCTAGGGGCCAAATGGCCTCCTCCTAACCCGATATATTATATTCTTTTGTTCCAATTCTGATCTCTTGAATGTCCCTATTTTACCCGTATGGCTTCAGCTGTCTAGGCCCCAAACTCTGAAATTATTTCTCCAAACTTCTCCATGTCTCGAGTTCTCTCTTCCTCTTTAAAATGCTCCTTCAATCCTACTTTTTTGACCAGAGTTTTGGTCACCTGCTGTAATATTTGGTTATGGATTAGTTGGACTCAATGACCTGCTTCCATTTTACAATTTCTAAGTGTTTCTCGTTAAGTTCTCCTCATCTAATTATTTACCCAGCACTTAATAATATGGCAGGTTCAATATTTGTGGCAAAAGGAGTACTAAAAATAAAGATTTTAAGATTACAGGTTCAAAATAGATATCACCAACACACGCACAACTACCTCATATAAAGTAAACATAATGGTAACATAGTACAGATTTAGGTCTAAATAGGTTTTGTTTCAATAATGCACAGAAAGCCTTATTTTGTACAAGATTATGCTAAACTTAATACTTGCTACTGAATGAAAGGGAAACTTTTCTGTCACCCAGCACCAATATCATTTGCCTGATAAGAATAAAAGCCTGTAAAAAGGTAGAAAAGGATAAATTGGGCAGTATATTTTTGCATGGATTGCACCGAGCAGTTAGATCTGGGGAGAAGTGACTAAATTATACAATTAATTTTATGATTTAGATTAACTTTACGGGGGGGGGGGGGGGGGGGGGACAAACTTCCAAGTTTGTTTCATTTTATAGCTTCTACAATCAGTGTAAAACGCACAGCCGTATTAATACATGAATGAGAATATAATTGAGACAAATGTTGCACTGAAGGAGTCAGCTTATAAATTTCTTCAATGAGGAGGAATATATTTTTGGCAAAATTATTGAATATGTTAATTCATCATGTTATGTGGGCTTGTGCTTATTGCAAAACATGCTGAAAGCATTTCGAACTAGCTTTGATAAGTAAAGTCACCATAATCCTAGATAACCATATGCTGCTTTCCCCTTTGAGGCGGAGAGCTTACTGGCTGTGCTGTAATCTGAGGATCACCACACCGCAGGCAAGGGGCAAGGTTGAGAAGGTGGGCCATCATAAATAACATTAGCTGATCCCAGAATGAACCTCAGCTGGTGGTCTTGCTCTGCATCATGAACCAGCTGTCCAGCCAAATAGATAAACAGTAGGTTAAGGACTTGTCAATATAATTAAATCAATTAACTAAAAGGAAATGTGTATCCAAACAAAAATTCTTGAAATAATTTTGGGAAAAATGGTCCTCCTTGTGTTCATTATTCAAGGAGCAAACAGGGTAAAATGAGAAAAGTTCAGGGCAGAAGATTGAACAGTCAGTAGTTGTGGTCCATATTCTTACCATAGACACAGGTAGAAAGAAGGATGAATTCCTGCAGGCAATATAGTTCAAAGTCAGGATGAAGTGCGGCTTGGAGGGAAACTTACTGATAGTAGAATTCTCATACATATGCTCTCTTTGTCCTGCTAGGTATTGGAGATCGCAGGTTAGGAAGCAGCTACAGTATTGAAGGAACCTTGGTGAATTGCTGCAGCGAGTTGCAATGCTATTGGCGAATATTTCAACTAACTTGACAGGTGGATAGGAACCAGGAGATAAAATTAGAGAGGAAATGCAAGGTACACAAAGAATTAGGATGGATTAGCAGATCCTGTTAGGGTGGAGATCAACCTCTCCACCCTGTGACTTGGCATGGCGGGGGGACTTGTGGAATTCATGACTCTTGAGAATGTCAAATTTACACTGAGGGGAAGGATGGAGGAGTTCTGCAACTCATGGGCGTTGTTCATTATGCGCTTTCGAGAATTAGATTACATTGAACATGGGGGGGGTGCTGGGAGAGCTGGGGGGAGGGATATTGTATGTGATAATGGTGACTATGGGTGATTCCTGATTCCTTTTTGTCATTTGTTTATGTTAACATGTCTAGAAACTACAATCCTGGACAATTTTCACTTGGGCAAATTTGGATTAATTAAGGATGGAAGCACAGATTTATTAACGGAAAGTCGTGTTTGACCAATTTGATTGTATATTTTAATGAAGATAATGCAGTCGATGTGTTGTACATGGACTTCCAAAAGGTGTTTGACAAAGGGCCACAAAGCAGGCTTGTGAGCAAAGCTAAAGCACATGGAATAAAAGTGACCATGGCAGCACTTATACAACCCACTTATACAACTGAAAACAGAACTTGGCACTGAATGGTTGTTTTTAGTATTGGAGGAAGGTATACGGGTTTCCCAGGAATTGGTACTGGAACATTAGGACTCACAATCCATATTAATGATCTAGACTTGGGTGCACAGGGCACAACGTGGCAGAATCTTGAATTGTAAGGACTTCAAGGGGACATGGACAGGCTGGTGCAACATAAAATAAATGCTAACATTCTAAAGCAGTGTAGGTGCAGAGGGACCTGGGGCTACACAGTTCATAGAAGGCAGCAGGCCCGGTTGAGAAAGTAATTATAAAGCTTATGGTATCCTGAGCTCATCAGGGTGCAGAGGTGTGTTTTGAGGAAATGTGATTTACTTCAGCATACTCGACCCCACGTCTTTTTCCTCTGGTCCTTTTGTGGGTCAGGAATACCTAATGTACAAAATGCACCCCCCCCCCCCCCCCCCCCCCCCCCCCCCCCCCCCCCCCCCCCCCCCCCCCCACTGTGATCGGGCTCCCCATTTTAAATGGGGGTCAAAAATTGTATTTCTTCCAGCACAGCATTTTCATTTGGCAGTGCGGGGTTTTGTAAGCTCATTAAAACAATGCCAGGTTTGAGAGTTTGTGAAGAAAATTGATAACCTGCTGAAATATCGTGAAAATTCTGTAAAATGTTTTCACATCTTCAAATTTCACTAATAGGTGCTGTACTGTAATGAAGGTATGTGTTTTAATGCAGTGATTCACCATAGGAATCTGTGCTGCAAAGGTCAGTTGATCCTTACATTCACCGGCAATGCGTAATTGTTCACATGCATTGTGATACTTTTCCAATGGAGAAAGTACTGCCACAATGCAGAACAATGTGACAAAATGTCCTGCCAGCCTGTGCCATTATCTTTTGTAATGTGATTTAAATGGAGTGACAGCTCTGGGTGATTTTGTTTAAAAACTTGTGACAACAATCTAACTACGAGCTCCAATCTATTAACAGGCACTCTGCTTTGAAACTGAAATGAGTACAATTGTTCTTTACATCTCAGAAAGTCCTCTATTGTTTGGAAAGCTGTGTCCAATATGCATGCTTGGCTGAGTTTCAAATGCTAATGGGTTTTAATATAGTAATTGTTTCATTCATCTGAGAATCAATTACAGTCTTAAGAGATTGTAATAACAATTTTGTCCTTTGATGCGTTTCTACTTTGTTGACAATAGCTAATAGAATTACAAGTATTACAGGGTTGGGTTGGTTTCACGTGCAGAATGTATCAGAATGTATTTTTTTAGACTAATGGTAATGTTTAATGGAAGCATTTTATACAATGGTTTTGTTCTTTTCCAAGGAATGTAAAATATTTTCCATTGGGATCTGTGGATTACACATAATGAATGTTGGGTATGGAGAATACCTGGCAGTGCATATAGAGGGAATGGGATGGCTTGGGAGTGAGGGATGAGCTTTAGGGGGCATATTAACAATGATCTGAGCTGTGCTGCTGTTCCTGAGAATCGAGAGTGATCTGCTCATCAACAACTGCACTTCTGCACTTCACCTGCACGAGTTCAAGGCTTACAAACTACACTGCAAACATGAACCATGTGCGAGGAGAATAAAATCTCAGACAAAGCTGCACATAATTTTGGAGTGCAATTTGAAAGCCATGACCAACAAAACACATTCCAAGAGGCAAATCCAGCTTCAAGCAAGGAACCAATCATGGACCTTTAGAAAACACTGGTTTCATTTCAATTGGAGTTTTCTGTCCGCCTCTGGGCACCACAATTTAGGAAGGATGTGGAGGCACTATAGAGGGTGCAGAAAAGACTAACAGGAATACCTCCAGAGATGAGATGGATAGATTGGAAAAGCTGGTCCTGATCTCCTGAAAAAAGATAAGATTGAGAGGAGACTTGATGGAGGTTTTCAAAAACATGAGGGGTCAGGACAAAGTAGATAGGGAGAAACTGATTCCATTGGCAAAATGTTTGAGAATCAGGTGACAACAATTTAAAGTGAATGGCTAAAGAACTGAAGAAAAACTTTACACAGTAAGTGGTTAATATCTGGAATGCCCTTCCTGAGAGTGTGGTAGAGGCAGATTCAATAATGGCTCGTAAAAGGGAATTAGATAATTATCTCAAGAGAAAATGATTGCATGACATGTGGAAAAGGCAGGTGAGTGGGACGAGCTCAATTGGTCGTGCAGAGAACCAGCATGGGCATGACAGGCCAAATGGCCTCCTGTGCTGTAACATTCCACAAATCTTAGTGCTGGAATGACCTCAGGAGCACATGATAAGTTAAGCAGGTCATTTTAACCCTGCATAACTCATTGATAACTTGGCATATTTAAAAAAAGAAACATTTGGAACATTGTGTGAAGTTTTACCCACGCCATCTTCAAAAGACCATTAATGTTTTGGACAGACCTCAAAACAAAAAACAAGAAGGATGCCTACAGGATTTCCGGTACTACTTCTCTGGGAATTGAGCAGTCACAAAGATTGAGCAAGTACAAGATCAGGCTTGGTAGTGAGGACCCCAGCAGTAAAGCTCATCACTGATATTCCAAAGGTAAAACTGTACTAAAAGGCCACACACATATAATGCATGAAACATGAATGTTTTCCATGTCCTATTCTGCATAGTATAATCCATGGACCAATTTCACTCCCTCACTGCCCAGGATTAAATATGATGTCTGGACAAGGCACCAAAAATCAGCCACATGAGGAACCGGACTCGCCGTCTTCAGGTAAAACAAACAATAGAAAGATAGTGAAGAAAATAAATAAATAAGCATAGGTTTAAATTAATGTACAATGACAGGGCTTCCCAATGGTTCATTAGCTCAACGCAACACAAATTCTGCTTCACTTTACCTTGCTTATAGACAAATCAATCTGAGGCTCATTTATAAGTACTGTACAGTCATAGCTACTTCCGAGGTTGCTAAACTGCTTTTTAAATAGCTCTTACTCACAAATGTTTGAACTAATACTTCACAAAATTGGCTGAAAGAAAGCAAAGTAGTGAATGTTTCTTTTTCAACTCAGAGAAAAGGTTATCCCACTTGTCAGCACCACACCCCGACCAAGGATTTAGTATTAAGACAATTGACTTATTTGAATTTATATTTATGACCTGTCTTTGGGAAAACAGGGTTTAATTTCAAATGACAAATTGCAACTTGTTAGAAATTAACAACATGCCAATGCATTGGATAAAATTCGCTTGAAATAAGTGATGGAATAGTTTGGTGATGTAAGTTTTGTTTAAAAACTGCTGAAGGTTTCTTTCCCTAGAAACAAAGCTATTGAGATGATGATTCTCAGTTCATGGCAGTTAGCTGTAAAAGGGCTATAACTGTGTAAATGCATAAATAGATAACCATACTGCAAAGATGTGTTAGGCTTTTCATTAAACCTTGCTTAATTAAGATTCTGGCTGGAATGCAAAGGTTAATGGCCCAGATCTTCCAATAAACAGTGGTGCTGGGCCAATCACCACTAACTGTGAAAATAATTAAGGCCCAGTCTTACTCCATCCATGTAGCCAGGACTTCCTGTTCCAGATGCGGCAGCAATTCCTCAACGCAACCAGTCATAGAGTGCAATGGTGAAGAGGAGCAGCGAGCATACTACACCCCGTGTTGAAGTAGGTTATTAAAGGTCTTAAAGTTATTAGTACAGTTAGTTTGGGCTGCAAAGAGAGGGTCAAGGGGATTTGAGGGGAGGTATAGGGGATGTGGTTGGATGGGGTTGGGGTGGTGGGTAGTCAAGGAGTTGGGTAAGCGTGGGTGGGTGAGTAGATAGGATGGACAGTCAGGGCATTGGATTGTTGTGGGTGGTTGGAGGTTGGTGGGATTGGCTTCATTGCTAATCACTGACCTGCACCATAAATTAACAGTATCACAATATCAGGCTAAATATTGAGTGAAATATTGTGCAACAAGCCCAAATCCATGACATGGAGGTCAGTATTGGAGACATTTTCAGAGGAATCTGATCAACACAAATCTACCTATCAAAGTTTAAAGTTCCCAGGCAATTAGCACGCATGTCCGTGTGTCAGGACCTCTGAAGGGTACTGATGCGCAACAATGGCAAACATCTCAACATTTGCTGCTGTTGGCAACTGGCCCAATGAATGTGTAGGAACAGAATTAGAGTTACCTTGGTGAATCACCTCATGGTTCAATAGTCTGATGAGGAATTTGAACAGTTAGGCTGGACAAACAGCTTATCAACTGCTGATTCTTTAAGGATATTACTTGTAACCTAGATAAAGGAATCTTCAGAAAACTTTTGATAAGGAACCACACAAAAGGTTAGTAAACAATATTAGAGTATATGGGATTGGGGATAATGTGGATTGAGAATTGGTTAACATACAGAAAGCAGAGAGTAGGAATAAACAGTTCATTCAGGCTGTTACCAGTGGGGTACCGCAAGGATCAGTGCTGGGTCCACAGCTTTTCATAATCCATATAAATGATTTGGATGTGGGGACCAAATGTAATATTTACAAACTTGCTGATGATACAACACTAGGGGGGAATGTGAATTGTGAGGAAGATGCAGGGAGGTGTCAAATGGACTTGGAAGGGCTAAGTGAATGGGCAAGAACATGGCAGATGGAATACAGTGGACACGATTTAACAAATACATTTCAAAGTCCGTTTTGGCTTGCAACTTGGGTGCGGAGGAGGCCGTTGTATCTTGCGAGAGGCCTCTCCCGAAATTTGTGACACTTGAAAGCCTTGTGAGATTTAACGGCATCTTGCGAGACATCGCGATCTAGATCTCGACTTCACTGGGTGTGATCCAGATCAGCATATTTAAATGAGCCATTAGGCTCCTGGAAGTGTTTGATAGCACTGACAGGCTGCAGCTGTGGTTGCCCCTGTTATGGGTCTGCACAATATTTAAAGATGATTTGAAGGCCTCACAGACTCAAAGCCCCCTGGCCCAGGGGTAACGCCAAAATAGAATGCTTCAGCCCCAGACCAATCCAACCTCCCTGAGCCAAGTATTGGGGCAGAAGCTCTGGTACCCTTGAGCTGCATGCCAGAAAATGCAAATGACTATTCACTTATTCACTTCTCCTCAGTGGCCATTGCCGCAGTTTCCATTGTGCCAGCTTCCCGTTTTTGAAAAGGAGTACTGGGGAGTCAGGTAATTCTCGGGAGGCCACTACATTCGACTTCAATCTCGCTAATCAGATTGAAATGAATGCAAATGAGATTCTCCCATTTTTGGGTGTGATCCCGCTATTCACCCGACACACCTGGATTTGCGTTGGGCGGAATGCTCTCGCTGAATCACGTCCAATGTGAAGAAACAGAAAATTTCTTAAATGGTGAGAGATCGGGAAGTGTTGGTGTCCAAAGTGACCAGAGTGCCCTTGTTCCTGAGTCACTAAAAACTAGCATGCAGGTGCAACATTCAATAAGGAAGGCAAGTGGTACATTGCCCTTCACCACAAGGATATTTAAGTGCAGATGTAAAGATGTCTTGCTGTAATTGTATAGAGCCTCAGTGAAACCACACCTGCAGTACTGTGCACAACTTTTGTAGCTTTATCTACGAAAAGGTCAACTTGCCACAGAGGTAGTGCAACGGACGTTCACCAGACTACTCCGGGGAGGATGGGATTGTTTTATGAGGAGAGATTGAGTAAACTGGACCTGTATTCTCTCGAGTTTCAAAGAATGAGAGCTGATCTCATTGAAACGTACAAAATTCTTCAAGGGCAGTGACAAGATGGATATAAGTTTCTCCTGGCTGGTGAGTCTAGAAGGTGGTGAATCTTTGGAATTCTCTACCCCAGAGGGCATGGAAGTTGTCATTGAGCATGTTTAAGACGGAAATTAATAGATTTCTGGAGACCAATTACATGAAGAAATATGAGCACAGTAAGTGGGATTGAGGTAGATGCCATGATCCAATTGAATGGCAGAGCAGGCTCGATGGTCTGAATGATACTCCTGTTCCTATGATTAAAAGGCCTTATGAACAGCTCAGCGGAAGAACTGGTAACAGGCGAAACAAACTTCTGAGAGTGGGCTTGGAGGCTGAGGATGGTATTCAAAGGAGTTGTGAGATTTATCATGGAAAGCAGCTCAGGGATAAGGAGGATGATGGAAAGGCCTGGTTGATCAAGGAAAAAAACATATCTATAAAGGCACTAGAAGTTTGTGGAAGATGGATAACATAAGGCCCTGTACACTATGGTTAAAACAAAGAAGTTGATGCATTATTGGATGCTTTATGTTAAGAACATTTACAGACCAATGAATAGTATTCAGGTCCACCCCTGATTAAGGATGTAACGGTTGTACAATTTTGAAAAAGGCCATTGCAGTAGTTGGTGAAGAGAAGATCCCCTCTAAACAATCTTGAGTGGCGTGAAAAGTTGTGGAGGCATTGAGAAGAAAAGAGATAGAAAATAAAGAATGGTTTGCACATGCCTGCCATCCTGCCCGACCTTGATGGGAACTTGCTCCTTGTCATGGTCGTATCTTATTTGGTGAAAACATAGTGTTTTATATTGAAGCCTTAATCACTGAAGAAATTCAGCATACCAGATCCTGATTGATTAGATAAACAGAAACCTAGGGTTATACATACAGAGCTGGATTTTACATGGACAAAGTCCATGCTCCCTGACAAGTTCATGAACCTGAAAACCACCTGAAAACCAACTGCCCCATGGCGACAATACACTGGGGACAGCCTTACCTGAGACAGAGTGGCCACAGCTGAGATTATAGGCAATCCCCAGAGAAGAAGTGTCATGGATCCTGGACTTCAGGTAAGTCTGGGGATTTTGGACAGGCCTGCCTGGCTGATCCCAGTGAAGAGGGGCTTAGGGAGTGCTGGTTCCATGTCTTAGAGGCTTAAACAGGGGCTTAAACAGGGGGTAGGTGGAGGGGGTTACCTCTGATGGGCACGTAACCCCTGAAAAAGAGGTGCCCCCTCTTGCCCGACAGCCCATCTATCCACCTTGCCTCTGTCTCCCCTGTTGTACATAATATAGCAAAAGAGATAGAATGAGGCACTTAAATGAACATTAATTGACTACTTAAGGGCCTCAATAGGTCCAAGGGTGGGCAGGCTGCCTGATGCCTTCCCTGCCCACCATAATATGAGAGACAGGTTGGGGTTGGGAAAGAAGGCAGCATGCAGGCCGCCCATTATATTTTACGAGCCTCCTACCTGTTGAACGTCTATCCAATTGGGTAATGAATCTTTTTGTTTTCCATTCGGAGTAGAAAGGCAGTATGTGTCAAGCTGTATGGGCGGGATTCTCCGACCCCCCGCCGGGTCGGAGAATTGCTGGGGGGCGGCATGAATCCCGCCCCCGCCGGCTGCCAAATTCTCCGGCGCCGGTGATCTGGCGGGAATTGCGCCGCGCCGGTCGGGGGCCTTTGGCAGCAGCACCCCCGGCGATTCTCTGGCCCTCGATGGGCCGAGTGGCCACCCGTTTTCGGCTGGTCCCGCCGGCGTAAATTACAACAGGTCCTTACCGGCGGGACCTGGCTGCGTGGGTGGTCTTGGGGTCCTCGGGGTGGCGTGGAGGGATCTGGCCCCGGGAGGTGCCCCAACGGTGGCCTGGCCCGCGATCGGGGCCCACCAATCCGCGGGCGAACCTCTGCCGTGGGGGCACTCTATTCTTCCGTGCCAGCTACTGTCAGCCTCCGTGATGGCTGATGCTGAGATGAACCCTGCTGCACATGTGCTGGGATGATGCCAGCACAGGCCAACTCGCGCCGGCCGACGGAGGCCCTTCGCCGCCGGTTCGCGTGGTGCCAAGCCCTTCCGAAGGATTCCGCACCTTTGGGGCGGCCCAACGCCAAAGTGGTTCACAACACTCCTTCGTGCCGGAGTTGCCCGCCTCGCCGGTTTTCGCAGAATCCCGCCCTATATGTTGACCGACTAAGGGCTGGATTGTGGAGATGAATCATGTAATGAAATATCCAGGAATACACTTGATCACAGATGACAATATTAACTTCAGATTTCCAAGGAATTCTAGAGCAGTGTTTTTCAAATTTTTTTTTCCAGGACCCACTTTTGCCACCCGGCCCACCTTCGGGACCCATGCCGGCCCACCTTCAGGACCCACGCCAGCCGACCTTCGCGACCAATGCCGGCTGACTGTCACGACCTACACCAGCTGACCTTCGCAACACACACCACGTTCACTTATCTTTAATGCAAAAGGGGAGCCTACACGGTTCTCAGGATCTCACTGCAATCAGGTTCACAGGAGGAAAGGGCAATGCGCATATCAGGTGCAGACTTCAGCCAGTTCCTTTGGGCCGTCTTCACCTTTGTGAGAACAGAAAATCCAACCTCGCACACATAGGTTGTTATGAAGTGCAGTAGCAACAAAATTCTTGTTTTGTTCAGCACTGGATACTCCTGGGAGATGCTACTTCAGAATGCTGACAGCCTCATGGGCTGTTGGCGTATTTTTAATTTTCTATCACAGGTCAGTTTGTCACTGTTTGTCGATGTACTATTTGTCAATGTACCCTGTGGATTATTCTTTTTGTCTACTCGGCACGTAGTTTGTATGTTTCCTCAGCCGCAGAAAAATACTCTTCACTATACTTCAGTACATGTGACAATAAATCAAATCAAATCAAATCAAATCAAATCAAGGCATAGCAGCTTAGTCTTTTCATTTGGAGGCAGCTATAAGTTAATAACTGACTCTGGGGTCACAACCTCAAAAGGAGTTTTTCACCCACTACTTCTCTTTCAAAATCTGAAACTTCTCTCATTTACCGGTAGTTCCCTGCATGTAACACACATGGGCTTTGCAACCATATTTGCACTGGCATAATTGGCAAAACCATACCTCAAGAAAGCATCTGAATATTGCTTTATTCCTGAGTTAAGTTTCTTCTTCATAGGCTGTTAATCACAGGCCTGAGAGCTCTGTCCAGAGCTAACACTAGTACTGATCTGTCCTGCCCTGGATTCTTCTGAGCAGCAGAATCAGTTGTCAGATTTTGGCCAAGAGGTACTCTGCTGATTTGTGTCTCTGGCCGTCTTCCTTGTAACAAAATAATTCAGCTTCACAGTTCTAGTCATAGAATTTACAGTGCAGAAGGAGGCCATTCGGCCCATCGAGTCTGCACCGGCTCTTGGAAAGAGCACCCTACCCAAGGTCAATACCTCCACCCTATCCCCATTACCCAGTAACCCCACCCAACACTAAGGGCAATTTTGGACACTAAGGGCAATTTATCATGGTCAATCCACCTAACCTGCACATCTCTTGCCTTGCGTGCTAGCAGCTGGAGAATGGAAGAAGGTTTCCTCTGTGATTTAGCATCAAAAGCAAGTACATAGAGGGCACTTGACATCAAGAGCACATGCAGGGCACGTGACCTGCTCACTACAGCTGTTTATGGTTGAAAGACTGCGCACACCTTTATTTCCTTCTCATTTAAAAGATGGCAATAAAAGTGGCAGTAGCAGCCATTGGGTGCTTCTCCCACGATCAGGATCATTGCGTGAACTGTCGCTCTGTGACCCCCTGAACCCACCTTGGACCCAGCCGTGGGTCGCGACCCACAATTTTCAAAACACTATTCGAGAGCACAGCATAACTTGGTTCTGAAATATTGAGAATATTAAATATTAAGCAAATCACTTCTGTTGCTTACAGGGATATTGAGCTGCTGTTGGTGCTGTACAATATTGACGTAAGACGTGGGCTTGATAGAGTCAGCAGGACACTATGGAGGATCATATGTGAAGAGTACTGCAATTTCTGATGCAGACACCATGGTAAACAGACTGGAAAATAGTTCACTGCACATAACAACCTTCTATCCAACACAAGACAGGGCCATAGATTTTTTTTTTGCACGGTGTTCAATGCATAAAGTTCCCTCAGGGTGGCAAAGGACACGGAAAGATAAATTGTTTGCAGCCTGTCCATTTGCTCAAGGGCTATACCGTGCAAATATGTACCAGCAAAAACATCAAAAAGGTTTATGTGCACCACTGGACAGAGGTTACACAACAGTACAGAGTTCCAGCACTGCATAGTGAGACACGTGCGATATTGTTCATCTGCAAAAAGGTCATCGATATGAAATGTTAACCCTTTGTTTTTCTCTCTCTCCAGATGGTACTTGACCCACTGAGTGTTTCTGAATGTTTCTGTTTTCATTTTGGATTTACTGCATTTTGCTTTCATCTGACATGAATGATGTACAGAAATTAAAAGTGTTTCTGAACAAATGTTCCCTTGAGGGTGTATTGACAATGTAAATTGGCACAATCACATTTCAGTACAAAGAAAAAGCAGCAGCTGGGATTAACATAAGTGATTTTCATGCTGGTGCTTTATGTGAGGAGGCCAATGACCAGGATGAAGGAAGAATTTCAACAGAAATGTGGAGGCCCAAGAAGTATGAGTCCTCAGGCCTTCATATGACAAACAGTGGCCAGGAGTTTTAGGATGGCGAGGTTTCACTTCCTGCTATTCAAAGAGTTGTTGGAAAGTGCATCCCATTGATACTGGCTGCCTGGCAGCCATTAAATATTCCAACGAGCATTAATTGACTGGAGGTGATACTTCTCCCCTTTACTCTGGAGGAAGTCGCGCCTCACAGAGCTGCCAATCAGATTGGATGGCAACTATCTAGTCCCAGCAGCACCAGAAGCTGCAGTACACAAGATTGGGATGGCAAGCAGCCCCCAGAGTAGACGTCCTGGGAGTCCAGAAGCAGGGAAATACTAGGGATCTCAGAACAGAAAGAGCAAGTGAGGCCTGAGTGTGTGAGCAGAGGGAGGGGTGGAGGCATTGGTGGAAGGTCAGGGAGGGATGGATGGAGGGAACATAACACGGGCCAAATCTTTTGGTGGTGCGCCCAATGTTGAAGGAGGCTGTTGATGGAGGCAGCCCCTGAGCCGAAGCCTGAGCAGGGTCACTTTCAGCACTTACCCACAGTCCTTCAACACTTCCTGCCAGCCTGAAAATTGAGGCTGGGTAGGAAACAGCAAGTAGTCATTAATTGGTCACTTATGGGCCTCAACTGAGGCAAGGGTGACCTAGGCCTTGCCCGTCTGATTATAAAGGTGTGCATGCCAAGCCACCACGAGCAAACAGGTGAATTTTATCTGGCATATATATGCAGAGCAGGATGAATCTATCATGTTTTAATGCTGTGCAAAGATGTGGAAGTATGGGAAGCATGCTGGAGATGTTGCAGATACTTATAATAATAATCTTTATTCATAATGATCTTTATTGTCACAAGTAGGCTTACATTAATGATGCAATGAAGTTACTGTGCAAAACCCCTAGTCGCCACATTCCGGCGCCTGTACGGGTACACGAAAGGAGAATTCAGAATGTCAAAATTACCGAACAGCACGTCTTTCGGGACTTGTGGGAGGAAACCGGAGCACCCGGAGGAAACCCATGCAGACACTGGGAGAATGTGCAGACTCCACACAGACAGTGACCCAAGCCGGGAATCGAACCTGGAAACCTTGCGCTGTGAAGCAACAATGCTGACCACTGTGCTACTGTCCAGCCCTTAGTTTAGTATCTGCTGTTAAAATACAAAAGGTATCTCTTGATGGACTTGTGCAAAGTAGTTCTAATTGCTCGGATTTTCACAACAATGTAAAAGCAGGAAGTACTGCCCTCTCCCTCTTCAGTGACAAACCGTGACTCTAGTCACTTAACATAGGAAACCTCATTGAAATAAATTAACATATCAGGCCCGTACGCTGGAATCATACCCCGATGACAAGAACATCCATTCACAGCAGCATGTTGTCAGAATGAAGCACGATTGGTCTCAGAAGGCATGTAGCTGGTGAGCAGTACTCCCAGGGGAGCTTGGAGGCAAGTACAGCATTGGGGGGGGCGGGGGGGGGGGGGTATGTCAGCCCAATGCCTGAGTGTGCCAACATAGTGTAATATCACAGCCGGGGGTGCCAGGGATGTGCAAGCTTCATGCCCCAGGGTGCCGGAAGGTGCATCTGCGTGAAGATTTTGCTTCATTGGTTTGCTAGCTGTGTGCTCGGGCGGCCTTTGAAAATGGCGCCCGGATCATCAAGTCACTGATTTGGTGGTGGGGTGGGTGAATCAGAGGCCGCCGACCAGCGATACGTTGTGGAATACGTGACTGCAATATTTTTCTTCTGAGTCCCGGACTATATGACGGAAGAAGCCATGATTGCTGTCGACGGGCTCAGAGAATCATAGAACTTACAGTGCAGAAGGAGGCCATTTGGCCCATTGAGTCTGCACCGGCCCTTTGAAAGGGCACCCCATTTAAGCCCACGCCATCACCCGATCCCCGTAGCCCCATCTAACCTTTTTTGACACTAAGGGCAATTTAGAATGGCCAATCCACCTAACCTGCACATCTTTGGATTGTGGGAGGAAACCGGAGCACCCGGAGGAAACCCATGCAGACACGGGGAGGATGTGCAGAATTCGCACAGACAGTGAACCAAGCCAGCAATCGAAACTGGGACCCTGGAGCTGTGAAGTGACAGTGCTAACCACTGGGCTACCGTGCCGCTCTTTTAGTAGGGCCACCTGTGCATGTTCCTTTGTCTTAAACAGCAAGGACTGGACACCTGAATAAACTAAGATCACAGTGTCGTTGCCTGCCCCAAACCCCTTTTTGAAAGAGTTTAAATCATGAGAATCAGCACGTGTTTGGTTATGTTCCACGTGTCTCAGCAGTACAAACTTGAGACCTGAGAAAGCTAAAGAACAATGTTGTTCCCCACCCCAAACCCTGTGTTGGGAAATAGTCCATCTGTCTTGGGGAACAAAGACTGGAGAACTGAAAAACTAAGAACAATAAAATGATCCCCACCCTAAACCCTTCTGAAATTTTTAATGCGTTATGGAAATTATCCTGCACCTGTCCAGTGGGTCCACTGTACGGATATGTTCCACTTGAAATCTACAAAACTAAGAACAATAAAATGTTCCCCTCCCTGAACCCTTCTAAATTTTTTAAAACAGTATGGAAATGATTCAGCACCTGTCAATAAGTCCAGTGTATGGGTTATAGAACAGTACAGCACAGAACAGGCCCTTCGGCCCTCGATGTTGTGCCGTGCAATGATCACCCTACTCAAACCCACGTATCCACCCCATACCCGCAACCCAACAATCTCCCCATTAACCTTACACTACGGGCAATTTAGCATGGCCAATCCACCTAACCCGCACATCTTTGGACTGTGGGAGGAAACCGGAGCACCCGGAGGAAACCCACGCACGCACGGGGAGGACGTGCAGACTCCGCACAGACAGTGACCCAGCCGGGAATCGAACCTGGGACCCTGGAGCTGTGAAGCATTTATGCTAATCACCATGCTACCGTGCGGCCCCAAAGTGGTTATATTCCACTTGCCTCATCGGTACAAACTGGAGACCTGAAAGACTAAGAACAACGTCGTTCCCCACCCTCAACCCTTTTGAAATAATGCTAAAAAATGGAAATGGTGTATTCCCACCCAACTTCGGCCTTTGCCAATATCAGTGAAAATCTTGCCCAATGTTTCGAAATGTTATTCGTCTAACTTTATTAACAGTGGCTTTATTTTATATTCAGGAAGGTAAGACAGCAGCTGATAGAAGGCATGGAAGTTCATTTAAAATTCAAAGCACTGTCCATCACGGGATTTGGTGTGAAAGGATCTGGTAGTCAAAACATAGTTAATTCCATGCTGAGAAATTGCAACTTGGCTGAGGAAAATTGATTTTCAGCATGGGAATACTTTGGCAAGGCTTTGAGTAATGATATTATGAGTATAATCTTGACATTATGGTTTCCAAGCAGTAGAGTTAATTCCTGTACATGCAGATAATGAGATCTGAATGTTTATCTTCTAAGGTATGTCTGATGATAAGAAGAACAATCCACTCTCTGTGCTCAGAATCTCCAGTGCAATCTCCCAAACTGAAAAAACCAGGGCCGGGATTCTCCGATCCCGCACAGGGTCGGAGAATCGGCAGGGAGGCGCGAGAATCACACACCGTTCCGACGCGGGCCACCGATTCTCCGGTGGCCGGAGAATCGGCGGCAATCGCGCCCGCAGGGTCGCCGCCGCGCCAGTCTTTGGATTGAAAGCGTTGAAAGCGGCTCCCACGACGATTTTGATGCCGGGTTCTGCCAAGTCCCGCTGGCGTGGTTTACGTATGGTCCCACCGGGCGGGACCTCGGAGTTCTGGCTGCGGAGGCGGTCCTGGTTGGGGGGGGGATCCAACTCTGGGGGTTCTTTCACGGTGACCAGGCCTGCGATCGGGGGCTACCAATCGGCGGGCGGGCTCATTCCGGGGGTGGCCTATGTTCCTCCACGTCGGGCCCCTGTAGGGCTCTGCCATATTGCTCGGGGGCCAGCACAGAGATGTCAACCATGCGCATGTGCCAGTGCGGAGACGGCCATGGCGCACATGCGTGGACCCACGCTGGCCGTGTTGGGCCGCCTTTCGCGCCGGAGCAGCGCACAACATTCCGGCATGGTTCTAGCCCCAGAGGAAGGGGAGAATCACTGGGCCTGGAGGCCCGTTGACGCCGACGGCGCTCGCGCTGGTTTTGACACCGCCGTCAACACTTGACCAGGAATTCGGAGAATCCCGGCCAGGAACTCTGGAGAGATGGAAGGCAGGTCAGATTTAACAAATGATGCTCTGTACTTAGCTGCCAGTACCTACACACCCACATCTCCAAAGAGTGGTGAGCATATCCCATTCTTGCAGTTGGGTAGTGTAGGTAGTGTAGGTAGTGTTGCTAAAACTCTCATCCATGCCTTTGTTGCCTCTAGACTTAACTATTCCCATGCATTTCCGGCTGGTCTCCCACACTGCACCCTCCGTAAACCTGAGGTCATCCAAATGTCTGCCTGTGCCTTAACTTGCTTTCAAGCTCATTCTCTTCTCACTCCTGTGCTCACTGACCAACATTGGCTCCCAATCAAGCAACGTCTTGACTTTAAAATTCTCACCCTGGTTTTTAAATTCTTCCATGGCCTCACGGCGCCGAAAGCCGGCCCGACACGGCCGGCGTTGGTCCACGCATGTGTGCCACGGCCGTCTCCGCACTGGCACATGCGCATGGTTGACATCTCCGTGCCGGCCCCCGAGCAATAATCTCCTTCACCCTCACAACCCTCCAAATATCCTGATTCTTTTAATTTTGAAACCTAAACAAAAAATGCTGGATAGACTCAGCAGGTCTGGCAGGATCTGAGGACCGAGAAACAGTGTTAACATTCCAAGTCTATATGACCCTTCTTCAGAGTTGCTATGTAGAAGAGTCATATGGACTTGCAACATTACCTCTGTTTCTCTCTCCACAGATGCTGCCAGACCTGCTGAGTCTTTCCAGCATTTCCTGTTTATGTTTCAGATTTTCAGCATCTGCAGTATTTTGCTTTTGTTCTCCTCTAATTCTGGTCTTTTTTGCATCACCAATTTTATTTGCACCATTATTGGTGGCCATGCCGTCAGCTGCCTAGGCCCCAAACTCAGTTCTATTCTCGTTAAACCTCTCTACTCCTCTAACTCACTTTCCGCCCTTAAGACATGCCTTGAAACCCATCTTTCCAACCAAGCTTTTGGTCATCAAACTTAATATCCTCTTATGTGACTGGTGCTTGTCCCCAAGGGTCACCTGGCTTGGATGACCAATTGTGACTCAGAGTGGGTAATCACCCCAGGAGATGGAGCCCTCTCCGGCAGGGGACATGTAGGGAGAAAGGTGCAAAGATGAGGCTGCTGTTTTCTTATTCAGAAATCTTTTTCGTATTCAGAAATGAAGTCTGAAAGTGCATCATTACAGTGGCATAGATTGTGTTATAATGTTCCTGTCAACCACCTTTGGATTTTCAGGTACTATATACACATAAGTTGTTTATTTCCAAAGGATTAAGGTAACATCACTAAAATATAAGAATTCCTCATTAACCATACTTTTAATCAAAGTATGCTTTCAATGACGCTTCATGAAGGACGATCATGAAGCAATATTTTCTGATTGGTCACACCTGCAAAGGTGCACTCACCATTTCCAGAGGTCCTGGGACACTAGCTGTCATAATTGGAGGGAATTGTTGTCTCAAAAGCTGTGCTGAGTGCTACATTCGGACCTAGAGCTTCCATTCAGCACAGAGTTGGCTCACCCAAGACAGTAATATTTATCTGTGGCTTGAAACTTGGCTGCAGCTCTTTGCTGGGATTGCACTGATGACTAATGGAGATGATGCCTGCAGCAGCACAAAGTATTACCATTTTTGAAACCACCTTGTTTATCAGTATCTCAACAACAAAACACTGCAACATATTTTACAAAGCCATTAAAAAAAATACACCGAATGCCATGATGGAACAAAAGTGAACAGAAAACTTGGTTGAGTAGACAAATCTTGGGCAGGTTTCAAAAGTTAGAGAAATAATTACTGGGATCGTGAGGTTCAGACACTTTACAGGGTCAACTCCATGTCTACATGTGCCCAGTTGAGCCTAATTCAGTTTAAGATGCTACATAGGATGCACTTGACCAAGGCAAGGATGTGTCGGTTCCGCTTGCTCCCGCTGATCATATGCATAGGTTTTGGTCCTGCCCCAAACTCGCTAGTTTCTGGGCTTCTTTTTTTAGCACCATGTTGGAGATACTCCAGTTGGACTTACTCCCATGTCCACTGGCAGCCATGTTTTGGTTTCGGATTCACTGGCTAATGACTCTGCGGAGAGGCAGATGTTGATTTGCTCACTGACAGCCTGGAAGCAGATACTGCTTGGTTGGAGGTCTCCTGTTCCGCCCAATGCTTCTGGCTGGTTCAGTGATTTAATGTTCCCCTTGCACTTAGAGAAAATTAAATTCACCACCAGGGATTCAGTGGAGAGATTCTAGCTGAGATGGCAACCGTTTAACTCCTTTTTCAAAGATCTAGGCACCGTCAGCTGTTAGGGGTTTTAAGTATAGTGTTTAATGTTCGTTACTTTTTCTTTATTTGTAATATCTGCATTCTTGAATTTCTGTTGATTGTTAATGTGAAAAACTTTGATAAACGTACTTAAAAAAAAGGAATTCCTGAAGAGAGAGTAAGTGGTGAAACAAAAGGAGGGCAAAATGCACAAAAGAGCAAATGGTGTTAGGGGATATCAGCAAGGAAGAGGTTAAAAGGGGGTGGGGACAGTTTAGAACAGGTTGTGAAGATCAGGGTGAGGGAGTCAATTGTAACTGTTCCCGCAGGGTAGGAAAACAGATGCAGTGGATTAGACCCTAGCTTTACACACCAACCAACTTTGCTTTCAATTAAAGTCAAGGCTAATACCCAAGATCCGTTGACGCAACCTGTGGATATGATGGCATAATAATTATACCACTGGACTCATAATCAAGAAGCCTGTACTAATAATGTAGAGACTGTGGGTTGAATTTTCATCCTGTCAGGGTGAAATGCAGGTTAGAAACCCAAAAATGACGTCTGCAGTAGCACCATCCAATTAAGGGTGGACCAAGTTGGAGGGCAAATAGGAGACCATTCAGCATGCAAAGATCAGCAGCCCACTGTGGGAGGTGGGAGCTGCTGAAGTATGGAGGGACCCTTCAGCGCACACCAATTCTCAGTTGTGAACTATAAATTAGATAGCTTTGAGGACCAAAAGCTTTAGGGCCAATGAAGATCAGTAGGAAAGCCCCAGCAGTAATAGATAATGCTATAGCTATGGCTGAAGTTCAGAGCAGAAACTATCTGAATTGCCACTGGGAGTCTGCCATGTTTTCATGGACATTCATACAACAAGATGCCTGTGCACCAAATCACAAATCATGTTGGTGTTGGAAGAGTACCCGTAATTGAGTCTTCAAGTCTGTGAATGCGAGAATGTGTCATGCAGCTGTCCCAATGGGATTTCACTCTTGGTTTTGGGTTCCCCCACATCCAAGTTTAACATATCTTCTCTACCTTTTGAATTCCAACACTTAAACCATAGGACATGGCTTTTTTATGCCCTTATTAATCGGTGTCACAACTTCTAATGATTTGTGTATTTGTACAAGACTCCCAGATCTGTTTGCTTTTCTACTCCATTGAGGTTCTTATTTTCCAAGTAAAATGTGAAATCCTTACTTTCCTGAACAAAATATAGTGCGCATTTCTCCGACCCCCACGCTGGGTGGGAGAATCATGGGGGTGCCGGGCGATTCCCGCCACGCTGCCCGGCACCCGCGCACGATTCTCCCACCCCCCCCAAAACGGCGTGCCGGGATTCACGACAGGCCGCTCGGAGAATCGCCGCTCGCCATTTGTAGCAGGCGAGCGGCGATTCTCCGGCCCGGATGGGCCGAGCGGCCTGCCCAATCCGAAGGGTTCACGCCGGCGCCAACCACATCTGGTCGCTGTCGGCGTGAACAGCGCGTGAACGCTGCGTGTGCGGCCTGTGGGGGAGGGAGGGAGGATCGACCACCAGGGGGGCCTCAGTAGGGGTCTGGCCCGCGATCGGTGCTCACCGATCGGCGGGCCGGCGTCTCTAAAGGACGCACTCTTTTCCTCCGCCGCCCCGCAAGATCAATGCTCCATGTCTTGCAGGGTGCCCGCGGGGAGGACGACAACCGCGCATGCGCGGGTTGGCGCCGGCCAACCTGCGCATGCACGGGGACGTCATTTACACGGCGCTGCTTTCACGTGGTGCCAAGGCCTGGCGCGCGTAAATTACGTGCCGCCGCTCCTAGCCCCCCGGGGCTGGGAGAATAGGGGGCGAGGAGCGGCCTCCGACGCTGGAGTGAAACTCGACGGAGTTCACGATGGCGTCGGGACTTCGTCTCCCATTGGGAGAATCCCGCCCATAATTCCTCAAACAGCTCTGATATCAAACCACTTCAAAAAAGTATTAGAATATTAAAACTGGTGCACTCACTGGCAACAACCTGGATACACCAAGAGAATCCTGCAAAATCCTCTTCACTAACATCTGGGCACTAATGCCAAAATTGTGAGGGTTGACATACAGAGAAGTCAAGCAACTGCATCACATGATCGTACCCATCAGGTATATCCGAGATTTCTACACTCCTACATTTATCCACTCCCATCAGCATGACAGACTCACCGGTCAGGGCAGCACAATAGTATACAGTTGGGACAGAATGGTCCTGGGTACCCTCAACATTGACCCTAGGGTCCAGAAAGTCTCAGGGCATCAGATAAAACATGGACAACAAAAACCTCCTGTTGTTTACCACATACCACCCATTCTCAGTTGATGAATGAGTACTGCTCTAAGTCGAACATCACGTCGAGAAATCTTTGAAAGTAGCAAGGGAACAGAATGTACTTTGGGCAGGAGTACATTGGGCCTTGGGTCCCTGACTGTGTGGAGTTTACACATTCTCCCCGTGTTTGCGTGGGTTTCCTTTGGGTGTTCATCCAAAGATGTGCAGGTTAGGCGGGTTGACCATGCTAAATTGCCTTTTAGTATCCAAAAGTTCAGTGGGGTTATGGAGATAGGGCAGGGGAGTGCTCCTTGGTAGGGAGTTCTTTCGGAGGGTCGGTGCAGACTCAATGGGCTTAATGGCCTTCCTCTGCACTGTAGGGATTCTATGAAACGTGGTTCAGTAGCATCACTACTCACTGAGCTTATTGGGTCCTGAAGGCCATAGCTGCCAGACTAGGTTTGCAACAGGTGGTGAGAAAGAGCTACTTGACCGTGACCCCACCAATCTACCTGTTACAAATGCCTCTGTACAGCAGTAGGGATGATCATGCACTTCCCTTGTGGAGATGAAGTCTCAGTTTCATCTTGAGGCCACCTTGCATCATTGTGCTGCTCTACCGCCATGCTAAATGGGTTAGATTTAAAATGTGATATATCTCCAATACTTCCCTTACCTTCCTTTATTGCTCTCTCTCTATTTCTGTGGATAGACTATCTACTAGGAGTCAGTACAAGCCCACCAATTCCAAAAGCTGCCTCAACAACACTTTCTCACAGTCTGCTTCCTGTGAGGCATCCATTTCTTTCTCGCAGTTCCTTCCTCTCCATCGCGCCTTTTCTGATGATGTTGACTCCCACAACAGCACTTCCAACATGTATTCTTTTTTCCTCAACCGAGGATTCCTCCCCATTATAATTGACAGACACCTCAACCGTGTCAGATCCATTTAGCACATTTCCACACTCACCCCTTCCAGAGCAATCAGGTCCCCCTTGTCCTCATTTATCACCCTACCAACGTCTGCATTCAAAGACTATTCTCCACCATCTTCACATGATGCCACCACCAAACACGATTCCCCTCCGGTCAGCATTCCAAATGGACAGTTCCCTTCATGACGCCCTGGTTTGCTCCTGAATCACGCTTGTACGGGACCATCCTGTGATTCCCTTAGTTCCTATTTCTTACATTTTGCCTTTATTGTTTTTGGTCCATGGATCGTTAATAGAGACATACCTTTAAGTCGAGCAGAGGAAATAAGGAACACAAAGTATCAAACTAGTACACCGCGTTATAAAGTTTTGTATTTTGAGCAGAAGAACCCAGACCTAAGAGATTGGAAGAGTTCATTTTGATTGGTTGGCTGGTGGCCAATGGATTGTCCAGGAACAGCATTCTGCCCGGCAACCAACTGCTATTGGTTCCTGTCAGGTGGGGGTTTTCAGATGAACCCAGGGAAGCCATTGTGCCCTCCAGGGGAAGCAGCTCTCTCTCTGCTCTGCTGCTTACTGTCTGAAGGCAGAAGCTTTTAGACCCTGAAAGAAGCTGCCTCTCTCTCTATCTATCTCTCTAATGCTGGCTGTCTGATATTTCTGTGTACCTACAGTGAAAACCGTTACAAACTGAAGGACAATAAAACATCCATCTGAAAGCCTAGACTGAAGAAATAATGAACCAGAGGCATCCATCTGAAACAAAGACTGTTATCCTTTTACTTCCATCATTATTTTTACCCTTCTTTCCCCTCTGTGTTTGTTAGTCTATGTGTGTGTAGAGGGTGGGGCGAGTTAAAAGTTGGAGGTTAGAGATCAGATAATTGTGAACCACTTGTATTTGTTCCCTATTTAGTTATAGCTACTGTTAATAATCAAAAGTTAATTGTATTACAATTTACAAACTTGGTGACTGTAGTTACTGGGCAGCCGAAGACCTCGGTTATTTTAAAATAAAAGTTAATTTTGATTGTATTGCATCTCTGGGTCAAGTGGGGCTGGATGCGACCGCGCATTGGTCCAGGTTGTCGTAACACCAACACTTATCCCTTCTCACGGCACCTTCCCATGCAATTGTAGGAGTGTAATATCGTCCCTTTTACTTCCTCTCTCCTCACTGTCGAGGGCCCCAAATGTATCTTCCAGGTGAAGCAGTGATTCGCTTAACTCCTTTCAACTTAGTCCATTGCATTCACAGCTCACAATGTAGTGTCTTCTGCACTGGGGAGACCAAACACAGACTTTCCAGAACAAGTGTGCACCCAACCTTCTGGTCACTTGCCATTTCAATTCATCACATTATTCTCATGCTCACATTTCTATCCACAACCTGCTGTAGTGAACCAGTGAAGCCCAAAGCACGCCTGAGCAATATCTCCCAGCGTTAGCCTGACAGATCCACCAGTTAAAGCAACACAATGGTGTACAGTTGGGACAGAATGGCCCTGGGAGTCCACTTTATGGCCTTTTGGACTTACCATTGAATAACACGGAATTCAACAATTTAGAACCATGAATTCTGACCTCCATTTTGTATTTTTTGCCCTACTGCTAGTCTGTATCCTGTTTCTCATGTTTGTACTTTCAGACAGCACTGACCTTGATTCTGCTATTTTGCTTTCAGACAGTGCTGGCCTTTATTCTGCTGCTAACAGCTACTCTGGATCATGCTTTGTTCCTTTATTACTACCATTCTTTATTTGTCTTTTGTTCCATGACATCTTTATAATTTAATCTCCCCTATCCTCAAACCTTTCCCTCACCTTCCCTTTTTGCTCCACCTGGCCCTTTTCAACGGCATAAAACCCATCATATTTGCATTTCTCTTAGTTCTGAAGAAGTCATTGGACCCAAAACATTGGGCATTATCTTCCCAAAGGGGAACAAAGTTCCCTAGCGAGTGCATTTAGCCACATGTTTCCCGACACTCACAGTGCCGAGAAACACATGGCTATTTAACGCTACTTGTGTTGAATAAGGAGCCTTATGAATGGGGAATGCACAGCCAACGTTGTACATAGCCCCGTTTTCATAATGGGGAGCTCTGCTTGCTGGAACCACCCATTGTAGCAAGGCCCACAAATAAAACCCCAGCCACCCCCAGCCCAAACACAAAATGAGAGAGTCCCCCATCCCTCCCACACCCTTTAACACCCATGGTGGGCAACACCGGCCCAATCACACATTTGCAAAAAAATTCCAGCTTGGCAGGTTGGCACCCAGGATGGAACTGCCAGGTTGGCACTTCCAAGGTGCCAGGCTGGTACCAACAGTGCAAGGGCACCACCCTGCCCAAAAGGCATGCAGCTGGGGGCCTCCGAAACCCTTGGGAGACCCCCACGAGTGCTGCTCACTTGTGAGAACCAGTACCAAATGGCGCTTGCCTGAGATCTCTGAGGTGAAGGGATTGAATCCGAAAGACTGAGGTATCTTGGGAGTCTGCACATTAGATTAAGGCTGCTTTGTCCTTCCCTGGACTCTCCCGAGAAGCTCTCTCCAGTAGATTCAGTTCTGAGATCCTGGTCTGTTTGTGTCACTGGCTCTCTCTTCCTTATTACAAAATAACCTATCTTCAGCTCTTCACACAGTCCTGGTGCTTGCTTGCTGGCAGCTACAAATGAGGAATCTCTCCTTCATGATTTTGCGGCAAATCACAGACGTACAAGGCACGTGGTGTCAGTATACGTGTTGCACTCGTGATTTGCTCTCTGCCACCGCTTCTGGTGGGAAGACCTCCATCGTTTGTATTTAAAGGCCAGTTGTGGCCAACATTCTTAAAAGCTGATCGCGGCCGTTGGACGCTTCTCCACGATCGGGAATGCCGCGCATGATCGCTCCGCGGCCCTCCCGACACCCACCCATGGGTTGCGATCCTGAGTTTGAAAAATGCTGGCTTAACTGATCCAGGCCAAAGTTCGATTGCCACCCCATTCACCAATTTAAACATTCACTCACTCCTCCACTGGCACAACGTGGTTGTAGTGACTACCATCTAGAAAATGAACTGCAGCAATTCACCAAGGTTTCTGCAACAGCTCCTTTCAAATCTGCAACCATGGCGCAAAGAAAGCAGATTTATGGGAACACCGCTACCTGCACCCTCCCCTCTAATTCACCCCCCATCCTGATTTGGAAAAAAAATCACCATTCCTTTATCGCCATTGGGTCAACTTCCTGGAATTCCCTAACAACACTGTGGATATATCTTTGCCACATGAAATTGAGTGGTTTTCGAAGGCATCACCTTCTCATGGGCAGTTCGAGACAGCCATGTCCACATCATGTGAATGAACGAAAAAAATAAAACACAGACTTTCCTGATTCTGCATGGAAAAAAAATTAATTGAGCAATTGCAAATTAAAGAATTTTAACAAAATCGACAAGCAACCACAACTTCTTTATATGTTCATTAGGAATTCAGGTATGCTCTTAAAATGAGTGATGTCCTGTCCTGAGAAGAACATTATTCACAGAACATAGGCTGGTAATTAAAAAGATTTACTATAAATTATCAGTCACATCAAAATCACAAATAATTCGCCTGCAGTCTTTGCATTAGCATCAGATAAAAGCCATTGCCAGACAATCAGATTCACATCAGATAAAGTCTGCTGTCATACAGCACATTTAGTCAGTGTACAATCATAGCAAAGTGCAATTATTTTGCTGAGAACACATCGTTCCTGAACTTAAGACCTCCATTAGTGTCAAATTAGTGACATCTTATGAACAAGCAATGATTTTTTTCACAGGCTTCAGCCACTGAAAAAGAACAATTAAGGGGTTTGAAAGCATTGGTAATATGGAAGTGCAATTTTCTTTTAAAATAGATATACACTTAAAATTCCCCTTAAAATCTAATGATGTTTAGAAAAATATTTCTGACAAAACAAAGGTTATCAAATGTTATGCAACAAAACTCCAAGTACTGTTGGAAACAAAGCAAGCATCTGACAAAATAATGGATTCATGTTTCAGGTGTAGGCCCTTCACCAAAAAGAGCCGCACGGAAGCACAATGGTCAGCACTGTTGCTTCACAGCGCCAGTGTCCCAGATTCGATTCCCGCTTGGGCCACTGTCTTTGCAGACTCTGCACGTTCTCCCTGTGTCTGCTTGGGTTTCCTCCGGGTGCTCCGGTTTCCTCACACAAGTCCCGAAAGACGTGCTTGTTAGGTGAATTGGACATTCTGAATTCCTCTTCTGTGTGCCCGATTAGGTGGCGGAGTGTGGCAACTAGGGGATTTTCACTGTAACTTCATTGCAGTGTTAATGTAAGCTTACTTGTGAAAATAATAAAGATTATTTAAAAAAAATTAAAATGGCCTGGAATATTGGGCAAGATTTATCAGCTGTTCACACTTGAGGGATCGTCTAGTCCAACCAATAATTATAACTGGATAAATTACAAACCCCACTGTGGGTTTCTCGGTGGCGAGGGGTGCATTCAACGGGAAATCCCGTTTACAACGGCGGGACCAGATGATCCTGCCGCAAGCCAATGGTGGGCCACCGTGAAACACATGGCTGGTTGTTCGGTAAACCCCGCACAAATTCAGAGAATCTCCTATCCACCACTATAACTACACGAGACATGCAGCGGGAACACCATTTAACCATGTTTGGTATCTCCGTCACACGAGAAAAGGTAGTGTGGTTGAGAGGGAGCTCTGAAGAAACTTGTGGTCAAAGTTTTAGCTGGAGAAACAAATGCCCACATTCCTTAATTTAAAATAAAATCACCGCAGGGAGAATTTCACCCTTGGTCCTTTTAACAAACCGTATAGAAACTGAGCAGCTGACGCTCGGATTTGTGTACCAGTTACAACAGCCAATCTGACTTTCGTCTCACACAAAAAAAGTCTGTGCACTATGCTACACAGATAGCATAAATTAACCAATCAATTAACACGTCCATGAAGTTGTGTTCACCTACAGAATAGATCAGTACAGAAAACAAAAACCAAGAATGAGAAGTTTTTGCTAATTCTATCATGAGTTCTGAGCATCGCTGGCAAAACAAACATTTGTTTCCCATCCCTAATTGCCCTTGAGTAGGTGGTGGTGAGTCACCTTCTTGAACCACTGCAGTCCATCTGGTGCAGGTACACCCACGGAAAAAATAATAAACTAAAGACACAAAAAAAAAATCAGAATGAAGAACAATGCTAATAGCAGTTAGAAAAAGTAGGCATTTCACACTCTATACTGAACCCCTGATGTTTTATAATTTAGGGTATTGTGGTGAAAATGTCCATTAAGCAGCAACGCACACTATGAAATGGGAAGGTCATGTGGTTGACCACGAATCCATATTAAAATGAAAGTTGTGGGGGCGGCATGTGGCACAGTGGTTAGCACTGGGACTGCGGCGCTGACGACCCGGGTTCAAATCCTGGCCCTGGGTCACTGTCCGCGTGGAGTTTGCACATTCTCCCCATGTCTGCGTGGGTTTCAACCCAAAGATGTGCAGGTTAGGTGGATTGGCCACATTAAATTGCCCCTTAATTGGAAAAATAATAATTGGGTACTCTAAATTTATTTTTAAAAAATCAAAGTAGTGACAAACTAGCAGGCCTGAGATAGAAACATATTTTCATATTGTAGCAAAAATTATATAGTGAGCTGTTTGAAAGCCAAAGAGTACTGGTGTAGGTTTGGGAGATTGGTGGCGAGCTGCCCACGCACCAGCAAAAAGGCAAATTAAAAGGCCTCATAATCCTACCTGGATTAATTACAAACACCATTACTGCTGCTGTAAACCACTCTAATTTTTAGCATAAGGGCACAGCTCATGCAGTTTTATTTCAAAAGGACTGTATTAAAACCATGTTTACTATTACGGGTCGCTCAAATTCACACCATTTAGCACAGGTAAAGAAATGCTTTACGCCACTCAGTCAGAAGCCGAGATCAGTCATATAGAAAACAGTTTCCAAGCAACAACCTTAAAAGGCATTTTGTTTTCTTTCAACTTTCTGCAATTAGGACTTAACGGGGAAAAAAACAGAGGCTTGTTTTGGGTGTGGTTAGCGGTGTGTTCCTGCAGCGCGGAGAAAGGCCCCTCCATCAAACGGGGCTGTTTTTTGTTGGCCTCGGCAAGGAATGCACCACCTGTTCCACACTTAACTCGCTTTCTGCACTGACGAGCTGAAGAGATGGGGCATCGTTTTTAAATGCCATCCCAATCTCTCAGCCCCCCCCCATCAGACTCCCCACAGCTGTCTCCAGACCCCACAACCTACCTCTTCGGGGGTCCTCGAGCCCCCGACAGCACCTCATAAGGGCAGGGCATCCTGGGCCCGATCCCTGGCATGGGCATCCTGGCACCCTGCCAGTGTGCCTGGTTGGCAGTGCCAAGGTGGCAGTGTCAAGGTTCCAGGCTGGCAGTTCCAAGGTACTCGAAAGGCAGGAGTGCCAGTATACACCCTATTCAGAGCCTGACCACCTGTTGTGATCCAAGGTAGTGCACAAATTGGGCCCATACAGTGAACAGATTCCATTATCATGCCACCAGGCCTGCTGAGCAGTTTCAGCATTTTATCTTCTTTTAATGTACTGTTTCATTTGATTCTTGTAATCGTGGAACAACAGTCAGTTTGAGTTACTTCAATCTTCAGCCATTTTCTAATAATGTGTGTTCCCAAGAAACACTTAGAAATTGGGCTGGGTATTCACAGGTCTGTAAAATATTCCTGAAAAAGTCACGTTCGATTGAGTACTTGGTAATCAAAATTGTGTGAAAACATTCAGGCCCCGAGGTAGCTTTCCTGTTGCCTACTCAACCCGTCTTCAATTTTACAGGGGATGGACAAGGCCTGGGCAGCTGCCTGCCCTTTCTTCAATTGAGGCTTTTAAGTGGCCAATTGAAGTGGGGGTTGATGTGTTGGGTAGGCTGGGTCTGCGAGGACTTCGTTTACTGTAGCAGTAAGAGAGATAGGCTTCCAAAACGTAAAGAAATGCAACTCTATTTTATTGAACTCTTAGCTGTCATACATACTTGAACTGTGGGTTGACACTATGCTGAGTTGACTGAAGACCTGAGGCTAACCTGACCAGACTATCTTACTACAGTAGTCCCCCGTTATAACGCGGGTGTTGGGGTCCAAGACAGCCACCCGCGTTACATCCGAGCCGCGGATATCCACGATGGGGGTTTTAAATTTATTTTAAAATCTATGCATGCGCTTCCCATTGTGAGTCTACGAGGCGTGCTTAAACCACTATACAATCCATGACTGTGTCTTCAGTCCTCTGTGATATGGAGGACGGGGGGCAGGGGGAGATTCAGACCCCCTGAAGCCTCGAGTTAAACTTGGTTAAAGTGACAGGTGCCACTTTTAAAACGGAGTGACTAGGCGCTACTGCAATGTAAAGATCCCCGGTCCGGTCCATCCAGAGTCCTGACCGCCACCGGTTTAAAGAACCCCCTGCTCCAATCCTCTGCACTATCCACTTCCGGACGCTGTGTGAGCTGCTCCTCTCTCACTGAAACATAATCTCCCTCCAATCAGCCGGCAGTGTCAACTTCAGCGGCCAGCTCACTTTGATCCGGAGAGGGAAGCTGACAGCACCCGGCTGTTTCGAGTAAGTTGGGGTCCATAAGCCCCCCCCCCCCCCCCGTATATCGCGAACCGCGGTATTGCGGAGCGCGGTATAACGGGGGACTACTGTACCACATGGTGTATGTTCTAGTTGTTGCGCATGAGCTCTGACTGTCTTAGAGGCTGGATCCCAAGAGAGCGGGAAAAATAGTGCCCTCTGGCTTTATAGTGGTTGTGTTCTGTCTGATGATTGGCTGCTGTGTTCTGTGTGTTCATTGGTCATCCTGTGTGTCAATCAATGCCTGTCTGTGCACCAAAATATACTTGTGTGTATATTATGACATCTCCCCCCCTTTTTTGTTTACTTTTAAAAAAATGTGTATAGGTCAATAAATAGTGAGTATGTGTAGGAGCCTGACTATATACAAAGTATGTGAACGTATTTACGTGTGTAGGAGCCTGACTATATACAAAGTACGTGAACGTATTTACATGGGAAGGTGTCGAGTGCAGATAGAGGGCATACAACAAATTAGGAAGAAACAATATGTACAGATGTGTAAATGGATCACAAGGTAATGCAACATTGGGCAGGATTCCCCGACCCCCCGCCGGGTCGGAGAATCGGCGGCGGCCGGCTTCAATCCCATCTCCGCCACCAGAGATTCAGCGGGGGCAGGATTCACGCCGTGCCGGTTGGCGGGCCCCCCGCCGCCGGCGATTCTCCGACCCGCGATGGGCCGAAGTCCCGAGGCTGTCAAGCCTCTCCCGCCGGCGGGAATCAAAACACCTACCTGACTGGCGGGAATGGCAGCGTGGGCAGGCTCCAGGATCCTGTGGGAGGCGTGGGGTCATCAGGCCCCGGGGGGTGCCCCCCACGGTGGCCTGGCCCGCAATTGGGGCCCACCAATCGGTGGGCGGGCCTGTGCCGTGGGGGCACTCTTTTCCTTCCGCCTCCGCCATGGTGAAGACCCCCTACCATGTGCATGCGCGGAGATGACGACAGCAGCCGCTGATGCTCCGGCGCATGCATGGACTTACGCCGGCCAGCAAAGTCCTTTCAGCCCCGGCAGGCATGGCGCCATAGGCCGTCCAGGCCAGCCGGCGGAGCGCCAATCACTCCGGCGTGGGCCTAGCCCCTCAATGTGAGGGCTTGGCCCCTAAAGGTGCGGAGACTTCCGCACCTTTGGTGCGGCCCGACGCCGGAGAGGTTCACGCCACTCCATCATGCTGGGACCCCCCGCCGCGCCGGGTAGGGGAGAATCCCGGCCATTCAGTCTATAAATTCAGTCACTGTGGCGGGCGATGAATTCTGGTTGACCGAACGTGCATTTGACTCTGTTGAGTCGAAGGCCAGGCTCGTGGTCCTATGGAACCCACGTTTGAGGCGATCGATGTGCTCCTGAGGAATTGTGGACCAGACAATGATGTCATCAACGTACACCCGCACCCCCTTGATGCCCTCCATCATTTGCTCCATTATTTGGTGGAACACCTCCGAGGCGGAGATGATGCCAAAGGGCATCCTGTTGTAACAGTAATGACCAAACAGGATGTTAAATGTGCACAGCTTTCGACTGGACGCGTCCAGCTGTATTTGCCAAAACCCCTTGGAGGCATCCAGCTTTGTGAAAAACTTGGCGTGAGTCATTTCGCTGATGAGCTCTTCTCATTTAGGAATAGGGTAGTGTTCCCTCATGATGTTACGGTTCAAATCTTTGGGGTCGATACAAATGCCAGGTATGGCATTCGGATTCAGAAGTATCTTGTATCAGTATGGGAGTGTGTCCATACCTTCGAAGACGCTGTGGTATTGTGCTATGATGTCATCTATTTAGGTTTGGAAGTTGACATCTGGCAAGGCCATTGCCTGAGCGGACGACATGGTGTGAACCCGCTGCACAAGATTCAAGATTTTGCAGGCCTGAGCACCGAGCAAGAAAGCTCTGTTGGATCCTACAATTTCAAAACGGAAGGTTGCTTTTGAAGAACGATGGGATACCGCAAGCTAGCATGAGCCACTGGCAGCAATGGCATTGCCATTGGAGTCGAAATGCTGGCAGGCTGGTGGAAGAATGCTCGGCTTGACGTGGTTGGTGTCAAGGTTAAACTTTGAAATGAGGTTCGCTGAAGTGCCGGTGTCCAGCCTGAAGCGTATGCGAGCCTTGTTGACCGTAAGGGTGGCACACCACTCGTCGTCCGGATCAATGCTCATCACTGGGAGTTGTTTCACCTTTTTGGCTGAAAGCATCGTATGCTTGGTGATGATGCCCACCCGGAATGGGGATGTGAGGCCCTCGGTGTCGGGATCTGGAACCATGTCGAAGTCTGCAACGGGTTGCTGTACTGACCGGACTTTCCTGCGCTACGACTGGGATCGCTGTGTGTTGGGCAGTTGAGCAGATCTGCACAGGACTGCGTCGTGGCCAAACTTGCCACACTGGAGACAGCGTCGAGATTTCGCGGGACATTGCCGCTTTAAGTGGGCGGAGCCACAGTTGTAGCACGTCATGGCGCCAACGTCAGGACACTCCGTGCGCCACCGCGCATGCGCGGTGCGGTCAAACGATGTGCGCACCCGCGCAGTTCAGTCGTCGGCCTTGCCGTCCCCTTGGTCGTTGCACGCATGCGCAGGAGCCCGGGAAAAGCATACAAAATGGCCGCCCTCATCCAGACTCAGTCCCTGGAGCTGTTTTATGGCCTGCACCCGCTCCGCATCGTGGGGGCCTTGCCGCGCCGTCTCTGCCACCTTGATATGGGAGTACCGGTTATTAGCATGCTCATGTTCCCGGACGCAGGTCTTGATGGCAATGATAAGGGTGAGCTGCTTAACTTTAAGGATCTGCTGCCGAATGGGATCAGAGTGGACCCCGAAAATGATCTGTTCGTGGATCATGAAGTCGGAAGTGGAGCCGTAGTTGCAGGACTGCGCGAGGATATGGAGATGGGTTAAGAAGGACTGAAAAGGTTCATCCTTACCCTGAAGCCTCTGCTGGAACACATAGCGTTCAAAGCTCTTGTTGACTTCGATGTCACTGTGGCTGTCGAACTTCATCAGGAGTCTTTTAAACTTTGTCTTGTCCTCGCCTTCAGCAAAGGTGAGGGAGTTAAAGATGTGGATAGCGTGGTCCCCGGCTGTAGTGAGGAAGAGAGCAATCTTCCTGGCATCCGATGTGGCTTCGAGGTCGGTGGCTTCAAGATACAGCTGGAACTTCTGCTTAAAAGTCTTCCAGTTTGCACCAAGGTTGTCGGCGATGCGGAGCGGCGGGGGAGGGCGAACGCTGTCCATGTTACAGGATGGCTGATCGCTGGTCAAAGGCAGAATATCTCAAGGTAGGTCCGTTAAACTCGAACATGACTCACTGTACCATGATGTGTTGGGTAAGCTGGGTCTGCGAGGGCTGCATTTACTGTAGCAGTGAGGGAGACAGGCTTCCAACACTTAAAGAAATACAACTCTATTTTATTGAACTCTTAACTATCATACATACTTTAACTGTGGGTTGACACTATGCTGAGTTGACTGGAGACCTGAGGCTAACCTGACCAGACTATCTTACTACCACATGATGGATGTTCTAGTTGTTGCTCATGAGCTCTGACTGTCTCAGAGGCTGGATCCCAAGGGAGTGGGAAAACCAGTGCCCTCTGGCTTTATAGTGGTTGTGTCCTGTCTGATGATTGGCTGCTGTGTTCTGTGTGTTCATTGGTCATCCTGTGTGTCAATCAATGCCTGTCTGTGCACCATCATATACTTGTGTGTATATTATGACAGGGGTTGAAGCCTGACAGGTTAGCCTGGTCAGGCCTGAATGGGAAGCCAGGGTGGGGGAGGGGATGTTGGCTTTCCTCTATCACTGTCCCCTTTTCCAGATTGAACATTCTCCTACAGGGTCTGTTCCCCACTGTTGATGCTCCCTTGCCGCCGCCCTCTACCTCAAGACCCACACAGCCCTCTCCTCAACACCCGCTGGGCCTCACCACCCGTTCTCATTGAGACACCTCACACCTACCTGGTGGGACGGCTTCTCATCTCAGTAGTGGCCGCTGCTCCCGGATTGGCCCACAGCTCTGAAGTGGGATTTCCATCGCAGTAAGGAGTGGAAATGCCCCCTCCAGCATTAACTGGCCGCAGAGCTGCGGACATCAATCGGAATATCTACCCTGGCAATGTTTTTGGCATCCAGAAAATTCTGCCCAGAGAATTCGACAGGCCTTCTCCACCTGCAAACTTGCCAAAGTGAATTTATAAAATTCAGCCCCGTGGTTCTGCATGTTTTGTGCAGTTCATTGTGTAACTTATTAACTTCCTCCTCTGGTTTAATTGGCCCTCCGCATAAAAGATAGAATGATACCACACAAGTAAGCCATTTGGCACATTGTACCTTTGTGGGCTCTTTTAATGAGCTTTATAATTAATCCCACTGCCCTGTTCTTTCCCTGTAGCATGCAAAATTTTCCCCTGCAAATATTCATCCAATTTACTTTTGAAAATGCTTGAATCTGTTTTCACCACTCTGTCAAGATAATTTATTTCAGCCATAACAATGTGCTGCATGTAATGTTTTCCTCAAGTTCCTTGCCCATCAAATATGTGCCCTCTAGTTACTAATCCTTCTGCCACTGATTGCAATTTCTGCTTATTTACGTTAACAAAGCCAATCATGATTTTGACTATCTCCATTAAATTTGCTCTTCCCTTCTCTCAGGAAAACAACTCAATTTTATTTGGTGATTAGGGTCTCACCTGAGCCCCAATCTAATGCCAGATCCCTGATCATACGCTAAATGCCTGACAATGAGGCACCCCACACCCTGCAGGATTCCTGCATCAAGACTCTCCCGCCTGACAATTGGAAGGCCACCCAAGAGGTTTCTTCTCTGGACTTAATTGGGACAGTGGCTGGAACATGCTGGGGTCGCCCACCTGCCACTCTCCTGCCTAATTAAATGGTTCTCTGTCTCCAAACTTGCCTGGGAGGGGCATTAAATTCTGCCCATTGTGTCTCTATCCCTGGTATCACTGACATGCATCCTAAAGTGAGGTGCCCTGAATTAACCACAATGCTCCGGTTGTGTTTTGCCGAGTACTTTGTAAAAGGTTGATATGCCTCTATTTTCAAAATCAAGGATCCTGTATGCCTTTTGAACAATCTTCCCAATGTGCCTCCAACATCTGGGTATTTTTCACATAACATGGTGATCAGCATTGTACACTGAAAAACAGCAGGGGCTGAACCAGAACTCTGTGCAAGCTCAACCACTTCCTGAGGTTTGTTTTCCACCCCTCTGGCCAAATGCTCAATAACCTACCTGCTGCCATGACTGCTGCTGTCACATACTGTACTGAAGGCGTCAGCAATGTATAACCACCAGTATTCTCAAATCCTTACCCTGTGTTGTATACTGTGGAATAAAATTATTTCACTTCTAGGTGACACTATCTACTTATTATCCACTTTCAATCTCTGAAATTTGTGCTGGTCCACATTAAATCTTATAACCACTGACTGGCCATGACCTTAGTCTATCCAGGCAGTTTGTTATTTGATCAGGTTTTTTTCAGTTGTTTCTGGTCTCCCCCCACCCCGCCCAACCAATTTTATATTAGAATGTTTCATTTATGATAGAGTCCAAAACATAAACACAACTGTTCCCTCCACAAATGATACCTGGCCTGAATGTTTCCAACATTTCTGTTTGAGTTTTAGATTTCCAACATCTAAATTTTACTTTTGTTTGTTGTACATTATTAATGTGTATCTGTTCCCATTTCCTGTTTGTTTCTGTGCACTGTAAACAGCAGCAGCCGCAGCACCAATTCCTGAGGCATACCACTGGTTCCCTCCTTCCATGCTGATTCTGCTGCAGGTGCAACTACCCATTGCTTCAGTCAAATGTTTTGTTCATTCGGAGGTCATGGTATGACGTCCGATTTTGTTGACTAGTCTCTTCTGTGCCATGTAACATCTCAAACTGCAATACGCCTGCATTGTAATGCCTACACAAGTCCACTTCTGCAAATGACAATAGGTTTTGTCGCAGGTTAATGTCTCAAAGTATGCCCACCACTGTTATTTGTCTGACTGGCCTGCAGTTGCTGGCCTTATCCCTCTTTCATTTTTTGAACAAGGGTGGAAATATTTATAATGCTTCAGTTCTCCAGCATCACTTCCATATCTAAGGAGGACTGCAAGATTGCAACTATCAGCACCCTTACTCCCTTCAGCATCCTAATCAGATCAGGTGACTTTTCTATTTTGACCGCTACCAACAATTACTGCTACTCAGCAGCATCCTCCTCTATTGAACCAAAGTATGAATTTGGTACAGTAAAAACAGAAAATGTTGGAAATGGTCAGCTTGTCTGACAACACCAGTGCTGAGAGTTTCAAGTATCTGGTGGCCTACCACAAACATCCAGCAGCATTACAGCTTCTCGATTGTTACTTAATTCTAATCAAATGGATTCTGGCTTTGAATACTCAAGTGCATCATTCCTTTTTAGTGCTGTAACAGTACCTTTGATCAATATTGCCACCTCCTTCTTTTATATCTTCCCTGCCTGTTGTGAACAGATTGTACCCAGGGATATTAAAGAGCACTGAAGACTTGTGCTACAGAACTACAGTGCTGCACACCTGGCCAAGCTCTAGCAGTACAGCTAAAACGCTCCTGACAATGTGGAATACTACCCAGGTATGTCCTGTCCATAGAAAGCAGGGCACATCTAATCTGGTCAGCTGCCACCCCATCAGTCTGCGCTCAATGATCAGCAAAGCAATTGAAAGTGTTGATGGTGCTGTCAAGCGGCATTTCCACAGCAATAACCAGCTCATTAATACTCAGTTTGAGTTCCAGCATTGTCATTTGACCTCAGATCATTTGCAGCCCACATCCAAGCATGGACCAAGATGAATTTCAGAGGTGAAATTAGAGTGACGAATTCAAGGAGCCTGAGCAAAATTGAAAACAATGAAAATCAGGGGAATACTTTGCACTGGCTAATTTCATACTGAGCACAGAGATGTAGTTGTTAGAGAACAAATATCCCAGCCACTGAACAGGGCAACTTCCTAAGGCCCAACCAGCTTCAGCTGCTTTGTCAATTATCTTCCCTGCATCACAAGATCAGAGTGAAGATGTTTGTTGATAATTGCAGTGTTCCATTCTGTTCACACCTCCTCAGATAAATAAGCAGTCAATGCCCACCTCCAGGAAGGTCTGGTCAATATTCAGGCTTGGACTGTCCAGTAGCATATGTGCCAACTTCCAGGAAATTACCATTTCCAACAAGTAAAGTCATATTGGCACAGCACCTTTCACAACCAACAGGCACCCCAATGCAATTCATAACCAATGAGATACTTCTGAAGTGCAGTAGCTGATGTAATTTAGGATTTGCAGCAGCTAATTTGCACACAGTAAGCTCCCATGAACAACATTGCGATAATGAGACATGGGGCACGATTTAACGGTAACATTTCTAAATATAATTTTGGGTGAGTTTGGCGGGGTGATTCTCCGGCTTTTTTGGAGAGATCCACACCGGTATTTACCAAACCTGAGGGCACAATCTAATGGCTGCATCGTGCCTGACTCGGGACACGACGCGGCCAGTAAATCTCATGAGAGGCCTCTTGCGAGATTTATCCGGCTCGCCACGACTCATGAAATCAAACAGGATCTCGCGTGATGTCATAATCCAGATCACGTCAATGTGTGTGATCTAAATTTGCATATTTAAGTGTAAAGTTAGGTACACTTAAATATGTCTCCGCTAGAACTAACAAGCATCCGGGATCTACTGACCCCGCCGAAGAGACCCCAACTGGGCACCGTTTAGCATCGGTGTCCACAAACGGGAAACAGGCAGAACAGCACTTGGGGACAGTCTCCCAGTTGAATGGAGGCCCCCAGGTGGTCAGATTCCGGGCAGGGTGGCACCTGGCATTGTTGATGCCACTTTGGTACTTCCAGCCTGGCACCCTGGCAGTGCCACTGGGAACCCTGGTAGTGTTGCCTGGTGCCACCATGATACTACCTGAGTGCCCAGATGACACTGGCAGGGTGCCAGGCTGGCGGTGCTAAGGTGAAATTTTGCCTGTGCCGGAGATCAGGCCTGGGGGTGCCTGCCCTTATGAGGTGGGGTGCAGGGGGCTCGAGGACCACCCCAACCGGTAAGTTGGGGTGTTGGAAGGATCCAGTGGTCGCGCTGGGGTATCAGGCCACCATTTAAATGTCATTTAAATTTTAAAATGGCACCCTGATCTCTTCCTGCACAGACAAGCGGATTTCCTCAGTGCAGGAAATGAAGGTAAGTGCAGCCTCGGTGGGGACAACAGGACTTTTTTTTTGTTAAATCGCATCCTTAATCTTTTTTGGGCCTTGGGGAGTTTCTCTTTGGTCTAGCCCGCACTTAGAAATTTTTCAGCAATGGGGAGCTGAACTCACTGGCTCATCAGAGATTGGGTCGCCATTTTGAAAGGGTGCCCCGATCTCTAGTCAAGTTCGGAAGTGCCCACTCCATCAGCTTCATAAAATCTGATTATCTGTGGTTCCATTGAACAGCCTTGTCACTCCCACTCACGGGCAATGTCACCCCCCCACACATATGCACATTATCCGCATCCCCAAGTGAGGACACCCCGCTACGAGTTCGCTAAGCCCCCTTTTCAGGCCTCTCTACCCTTCACTTGCCACAATGTTCAGGAGGACCCTGAAAACCCGCCCTTCACCCCCACCCTTCATAACGCCCCTCACCCCCCTTTCATGGGCATGCCCCCCCCCCCCCTCAGGCTCCGGCCCTTCTCTGTGCTACCTTGCTCTGACCCTGACCACCTAGGGTTCTCCAATGGCCTGGGAGATTCCCCAGGTGCCGTTATGCCTGGTCTATATTTAGGTGGACCAATGCTAAACGATACCATAGCGACGTTTCCCAAGCGCGGGCGTTCACTCCCGGACATTGGGAGAATTGGGCAATGGCATATTAAATGTTTCAATCTGGATCTCGCCCAGCAAGATCAAGATCCAGATCGCGACATCTCACAAGATTCCGTTAGATGTTGCGAGGTGTTCCAAGCATCGCAAATCTCGCGAGAGGCCACCGAGTCGGGTGTGACAAGGCCATTCAATGATGCCCCAGATAATCAGATGGAGGAATAACTCCCCTGCTCTTATCTGAAATAGTGGCATCTGATATTTTACATCCACTTGAGTAGGTGTTAGTTCAGTTTAACTGGTCTCACTTTAACATGTGGTCTGCAGGGCGAAACCCTCTCAGTCTTGACTGTGACTGAATGTCAGTGTTGATTCTTGCATTCATATAGTGGAGAGGACTTGAGTCCCAGCCTCCTGACTCAGAGGCGAGTGTGCTACCAACTGAGACACATCAGACACAAGACAGCCTCTCCCTTGGATATTCAACTGTATTACCATCACTGAAGATTAACTCACCAATCAATATTCTGGGTTTACCACTGGCCAGGAACTTAACGGGAGTACCTATATTAATATTGTGTACCTAGACCACACAGACTGCATACAGCGGTTCAGCAAAGCACCTCACAACTGCCTTCTCAAGAGCAATTAGAGTTGGGTAAAAAGTATTGGCCTTATCATTATCACCAACGTTCCATGAACAAAACACAATTAAGTGGCCATTTCTCCCCTCATTTGAACCAAGGCTCGATTTTTGGGATAGCTTCCCTTTGTTACAGTCACACAGAATACCTCTTCTGGACCTTGATTAAAAAAGAATTACATTTAACTCCCACCCTCGAGGAAAATTGGGAGGTGAGGGACATTTAATCACTTTACCACCTCTGTAACAATCAAATCCTGGATAAAATGAGTGCAGAGACGGAATGTTGGGAGATAGGAGAGAAACTACATGGAGAAGGAAACAATTGCAGGGCTAGGGCAGGGGTGAGTCCTGGAGGAAGTTTAACCCAATGCATCAGGAGAAGGGAGGAAAGTAAGTGGCACCTGATCAGATAGTAGTCTTGGTGACAAAGAAATCCATGAGCTCCAGTTTATTGTTGGAGTTCAGGGTGAAGGAGTCAGGGCAGAAGGAGAAGACAGCTTGTAGTAGAGAATAGAAAACAAGGGTTATGTCTGCATTCAAGAATGATCCTGAATTAGTGAGCCATTTTTGCAGACAAAAGCAGGACATGATTGTGGTCCAGCTAGATCTGGTGGTGAATGGGTAAACAGCTGTCAGTCATATCCTTTCAAGTCTATGGGCGCATTTTAAAGTCCCATAGTGAGCGCGTTTAGCCACGTGTTTCCTGGCGTTCGCAGCGCTGAGAAATACAATGCTATAAACCAGCACTTGTGTTAGATAGAGGGCCTCAGTGGGTAATGCGTGGCTGAAGCCACATATAGCCCTGTTTTGTGCACTGAGGAGCTCCGCTCGCCGGAACTCCTCAGTGTAGCAAGAGATTGGGAAGCCATTTAAAAATGGCTCGTCTGGAGCCCCCGAAGCAATCCCTAACACCCCCATGCCCCAACACACTATGGGAGGACCCCATCCCCACCCCCACAACATCATGCAGGACACACCAGCCCGATCACCACTGCACAAAAAGTACCAACTAGGCAGTGCCCCTGTCACCTGAACAGTGTGTCCAGGTGGCACCAGGCAGTGCCAGAGTACCACCCTGCCCAAAGGGCATGCACATGGGGGCTTCCAATCCCTTGGGAAACCCCCACAAGTGCCATTCCTCCTGGTCCCTATTTGTGGAGACCAATGCTGAATGGCACTCACCCAAGGTCTCCAAGGTGAATGAGATAGATCTCACGCCTCAGGTACCTCGGGAATCTGCACATTAAAGCGAGACTAGCTGTTTCGCTTTAATATGCAGCTTTGCTAAAAAATGATCCCGCCCATAATAGGCGGGATTTACATCACAACATCTCACAAGATCACATTAGATCTCGTCAGGTGTTGTGAGCCAGGTAGATCCCAGGAGCCGGATGTCCCATCTTTTATCGGCCACGCTAATCCGGACGCAGCGCGCTGTTGAACCACATCCTACGTCCTTGGACTTAAGGGAGCTATAAGAACTGTACTGTGGAATGGCTAGGGTGAGAGAAACTAATGGTTTTTAAGGGGATAAAGATAAAGGCAGAGGTGATAGTGTGGTTGAGCAGACTGTGGAAAGGGTATTGTGAAAGGAGGACCAAAGGTTAGAAACTGGGAATTTGAAAATTAATTGCTAAGAAAATTGGGGGGAGGGTTTTTTCCACAGATGGATACAGAAGGAATTAGGGTTTAGAGGGTGAAGCAGACAGGGTCAAGGGAACATTCATAGAATCATAGAATTGTTGTAGTACAGAAGAAAGTAAGTTCGCCCATCATGTCTGTGCTAGCTCTCTGCAACAGTGACTCAGTAAGTTCCCTGCAAGTTATTTTCTCAAGTACATATCCAATCGCTGTTTGCAATTGAATCTGTCTTCATCATACTCTCAGACAGTACATTCCAAATCCTAACCACACATTGCATAAAGCATTTTTCCTCACGTTACTATTGGTCTTTTGGCTCTTTTAAGCTGCTCAATGTCAGTTATAGGTGGACAGAGCATGCACGGCACATATTCCATTCTCTGAACCTGAAAAATGAAAATATTCAAAGAATATTGGTGGACAGCGAGAACAGGTTGCTGAGCTGGATGATCAGCTGTGATCATAATGAATGGCGGAGCAGGCTCGAAGGGCCAAATGGCCTTCTCCTGCTCCTATTTTCTATGTTTAACTTTGAGGGAAACCTGGAGGTATCGGTGCTCCCATGCAACCATTATACCTGTCCTTCTAAGTGGTAGAGGTCCAGGGTTTGGTAGGTACGACTGGACAAGCCTTGGAAAAGTGCTGCAGTGTGTTTTTTTATATTAATTCATGGGTTGTGGGCTTTGCTGGCTTGGCCAGCATTTATTGCCCAACCCTAACTGCCCTTGAACATTCGGTAGATAGCACACAATGGACCACATGTGGAGGGATTTTTTAACATTTAAGTCAATGGAAAAGGTACTGATCAGGCTAAACGAATTGTCCTCGTTGGTGTCAAGCCACTTGAGCTTCAGCTGCTCCCAAGCGGATATTATTTCATCAAACTCCTGACTTATGCATTGCAGGTCATGGAGATGCCTTGGAGATCTAGAAGCTACTCACTGCAAAATACCTGACATCTAACCTGCTCTTGCTGCCACAGCACTTATGTGGATAATTCAGTTAATTTTATGATCAATGCTGATCACCAGAATGTTATTATATGGGTGCACAATGGTTAGCACTGTTGCTTCACAGCGCCAAGGACCCAGGTTCAATTCCCGGCTTCGGTGACGGTGTGGAGTCTGCATGTTCTCCCCGTGTCTGCGTGGGTTTCCTCCGGGCTCTCCAATTTCCTTCCACAAGTCCTGCTTGTTAGGTGAATTGGACATTCTGAATTCTCCCTCAGTGTATCAAAACAGGCGAGTGTAGCGACTGGGGGATTTTCACAGGAACTTCATTGCATGTTAATGTAAGCCTACTTGTGACACTAATAAAGATTAGTATTATTATTGTTGTTGGTGCTCACCAATACCACTCAAGTTTCAGTGAGGTGGTTTGGCTCTCCTTCATTGTGGCCTGGTGCAGTCCAACAGTTTATTTTCAATAAACCATGGTGTAGTCATAATGTTATCTCTAAGTAAATGGATCTAGCATTGGGAAATGAACTAGAGCAGATAAGGGAAGTAATATTGGAACATCTAGGCAATAGTGACCAGACCATAATGCACTGAAACATGAGGATAGAGAATGGTGTAAGTGAAAACTAAGTTCAATACTGGAGAAAAGCTGATTTTGAGGGTCTGAAAAAGAACATGAGAAAATAAAATGGGCAACCAATATTGACAAACATATTGTGGAACAACGATGGCATGGTGGCACAGTGGTTAGCACTGCTTCCTCATGGCGCCTAGGTTCCAGGTTTGATCCCAGCCCCAGGTCACTGTTCCTGTGCAGTTTGCACACTCTCCCCATGTCTGCGTGGGTCTCACCCCACAACCCAAAGATGTGCAGGGTAGGTGGTCTGGCCAAGCTAATTTGTCCCTTAATTGGAAAAAAGAATTGGGCACTCTAAATTTATTTTTAAAAATAGTGTGGAACAGCAATGGAAACTACTTAAAAGTGTTTAACAGAGTGCAAGGAAAATATATCCTATGAAAAAGAAAGAACAAACAAAACACTAGTGGGATTGTATGGATGAATAAAAACACAAATGAATATCTGAGGGTTTAGAAAGAAACACACGTTAAGTACATAGCCACCCTCAAGGCAGAAAGCAGTACGTGAGAGTAAAGCAGTGATGAGCAACCTAGGCTGCTGAATGGGTTGCATGAATGGCCCTCCTTCATCACAGTGGGCTGTAAGATTGATATTAGGCTTGTTCACTAACCATTATTGATGAATAAGATTAATTCCGGAGGCAATCTAACGGCCCAAAATCCTCAAGATTTCTTTTGGCCTCCCAATCCCAAAAATAAACTGCACAAATTTAGCTTCTATATGGAGGAATATGTTCAGCTGTACCAGAACATTGCAAACAGGGTCCTGCAACCTAGGGAAAAACCTCAAATTCCCCAGACACAGTTGGGCTTATTTCGAAGCATTAGGCAGACATTGGATTACAATAGGCATCTGAAGTGATCCCCCAGTTTTCATCTGAAGGTTGTGGGTAACGGGTGATTAAAAATTGCTTCAGGTGCTGAAACTAAAATTGTCGAGGCCTCGTGACCCTAGAATCCTTCTCCAAGAAGAAAAATTAGATGTACAGTACACCTATTTCTAAAATTGGTAAGACATCTTTTAATTAGGTTTACTAGAAACTAAAAGCTTTGTAAATTATGTCAAGCAGCTTTATGCTTTATAGGAGCAACTTCAAACATTAACATGGGGACAGAATGCGGCCGATAGATCTCGCAAAGGCTTCTTCTGGGATTCCTGATGGTCATTATGCCTCGCGAGAACTCATATGGCGTCGCAAGGTGGATTCTGCCCAAAATGGGCAGGATCCAGACTTGCAGAGTTAAATGAGCTTAAAAGCTCACTAGGCTCTACTGACGTAGATGGAACCAGCGCCCGGGATCCACCAGCCTCACCAAGGAGACCCCCCAGCCAGGCGCCATTTAGCACTGGTCCCCACAAATAGGCATCAGGCGGAATGGCATTTTTAGGGTCTCCCATGCAATCGGAGGCCCCTAGATGATTGGTATCTGGGAAGAGTTGCACGTTGGCACTGCTGCTGCCACCCAGGTGCCTTGGCACTGCCAGCCTGGCACCCTGACAATCCCACCTGTGCACCTTGGCAATGGCACCTGGGTACCAGGCTGGCAGTGCCAAGGTGCCCTTGTGTAACTTTGCCCGCACTGTGGATGAGGCCTTGGGGTGCCCTGCCTGCATGAGATGGGGGGGTTGGGAGTTCAAGGACACCCTCCCCAACAGGTCACTTAGCTCTACCGACGTAGATGGAACCAGCGCCCGGGATCCACCAGCCTCACCAAGGAGACCCCCCAGCCAGGCGCCATTTAGCACTGGTCCCCACAAATAGGCATCAGGCGGAATGGCATTTGGAGGGTCTCCCATGCGATCGGAGGCCCCTGGATGATTAGTATCTGGGAAGAGTTGCACGTTGGCACTGCTGCTGCCACCCAGGTGAATCAGGGGGGTTACGGGGTCGTTCCATTTTAAAATGGCATCCTAATGTCTTCCTGCACTGGGGGGTTGGAAGCACCTCAGTACAGGAAATGCGACTGAGTGCAGCCTCTGTGAGTTGTTCCCCGTTGAGGCTCGATAAAGTAATGTTAAACAGTGGGGTCGTGCCCGGCACTTGTAACTACGGTAACTTTTTTGGTTAGATTGCGACACTTATCTTCATCACTCCACATATGCTGTTTATTCTGCTGAATGTTCCCAGCATTTTCTATTACTTCATTTTAAAAATGCTGGAGTTTTCAGATCATAATGAGGTGTCATTTATTTTATTCTATAAATCACTGTAATGTTACATCAGCTTTTGAAAGGGTTTGGAGTTGAATCTTCAAAGTATTTGCGACACTTCAAAAGTTGCATAAAGTCTTTGAGCGTTGCATCAAAATCTGATTCAAATCTGTCCAAATCCAAGCTTGCCCTTTGCAAGGACACATTTGTAGTCTAATTAATGAATGAGTAATGTGAAATTGTCCCAAGTTTTAGAGAAAGATTTCCTTGGTGCTCCAGGTGTGGCAAAATCATAAACTTTTCATTACACTTGGGTTAGGGATTTCACTGCAGCTGGTGCACAGAGGTGGGATTTTCCCGCAAATTGGAGAGGGTCGATGGCGGGCAGGAAAACGGCATTCAGCCTGCCAATGGCAATGACAGCTTTTTCCACCATGCAGTGCAGCACAGAAACATTTTCAGCCATTGGTTCCATGTCGTATTGTTGCCCTCTGATTCACCCACCACACCATGAACTCAGTGCAGTAATCATCGGGCCTCCACGTATAAAGGCCCCACCAACACACACCGGCCACACTTTGTAAGTGGCTGGGATGTAATAGTTGCCCAGAAATCTGCCCCCAAATTTTTGGACACTTCCTAGAGAGACTCCTGGATTCGGTCGAGGCCCAAAGTGATGAGCTGAAGTCGTGCAGTCAGTGTGTCAAGGGTTAACTTGGGAGCAGCAATCAATGACACTCAAATATAGAAGTGGCGCTTGAATGGGCATAATTGTGTGATTTGTTAGTTTCCAGGCCTGCCAATTGAGTTGTAGCTGAATGTTGTCCGCTGCAACAGGGTAATGATCACTGACATGTTGGGCCGCTAGCCTTACCCTTGTCAACATACCATCTCCAGAATCTGTACGCTCTCCCCTACAAGATTTGAGTGCAACCATCAGTAAGTGATGACTGCACTGCCCGTACCTCAGTGAGGCCCTTCCAAGAAGCCTGTGGCTCAGCAGCAAAAGGCAATTCCAGGAACAGTGCTTTTCATACTTGATAGTCTTCATCTGCCGGAATCAGCCAAATCAACTCCCTGACATCCCCCCCCCCCCCCGAGTCAAACCCCTGATCCTCCTCCCCCGCCCTTGTCTCCCTGAATTAGCCCCCAATCTCCCCAAATGAATCACCGGTCTCCCCCGAATCAACCCTGGTCTCCCGGAGTCAGCCCTCAATCTCCCCAAGTCAACCCCCTGATCTCCTCCAAGTCAACCCCCTGAGCTGCCCCAAGTCAACACCCGATGTTCTGCAAGTAAACCCCGGTCTCCCCGAATCATCCACAATCTCCCCCGAACCAACTCTGGTCTCCCCGAGTCAACCCCCAGTTTCCCCAGTCAACCCCTGGTCTCCCCAAGTCAACACCCGGTCTGCTTGAGTTGACCCCCGATCTGTCCCAAATCAACACCAGGTCTTCCCAGAGTCAACATTCTGATCCCTCCCCCCCCCCCCCCCCACCCCCCCCCCCACCCACTCTCCCTTGGGTCCTTTCTCCGGTTCTGCAATGAGTCTTTCCCCCTGGTCTCTGGCGAGTAGGCCCACATTCCCCTGGGGTCTTCCCGCAGTACCCTGGAGTCTTCCCACCCAGGTCTTGCTTAAGTCTCCTTCGAGTCAGAGGCTGGTCACCCTGAGTCAGAGCTGGTACCCCGAGTCAGACCCTTCAATTTGCAAGTCACTCAGTGAGTGCTGTGCGCCCCTCAGAAGGGTGCCTGCCGGGTCCACGCCTTTTGAAGTCAGTCGTGAATCGTGCCCTTCTGACATCACACAGCCGTGAATGGATTTTTTGATGGAGGGTTTTGATTCTGATAATAAAATGTAAATGCATTCAAACGAGGTTCCCAACATTGAATGATAGGAAACGCAGCCTGCCACTGCTGGTGGAGTGGATGATCATGACGCGTTTTCACCCGAACGTAAAACGTGACTTTGACCTTGCAATATCTTCCACTCCCAACACCTGACTCCAATGGGAACAGAAAATCTCAGCCAGAGTAAATCTTCCTCTCCCTTTGAAATTATGCATGAGCTCCTACAGATCAGAAAAACATGGTGGCAAAGAGTAATTAGGTTGGTGAATACCAAACAGTAAAGGAGAGTGCATGGATGAAAAAAAAGGTCATTCTGCCCATTAGACATTTCTATCCCCCACACACAGACCTACATAATCTATACAACTAAATTTATTCAGTCTCCTGACGAGCAATTATTCAGCTTCTTCCTCATCTCAGATAATGAAGCAAAACGTCACCACACCAATTTAGCCTTCCATCCTACTGGAGTCAGGAAATGAGCAAGGACAACAAAGGATCTTTGAGAGATTCTGTGAAGCATATTTTCTTGAAGTCCCACCCAACGGTGGAGCTCCTGGTTGAATGTTTTGAGCCTGTTTTCATTGCTGAAGATGACGCTGAGTTGCCTGAGCAATGGGACAGATATTAAGCTAAAAATGAATCCAATATCATGGATGCAAAATTACAAGTCTTTGGGATTATTACACCAAAGGTTGATCCCAGCTGCTGGCTCTAATGGCAAGCGCCTTAGCATACTCTTTCTATGGTACAATAATTTATGATGGTCATCACGCTACATTTCAATCATTTTTATCTGTGCTCTCTCATGTTCCAAGTCTCCCCAAGTTGAAAAGAATGAAATCTTGGAGCCATGCAAAACAAGCTGCATTTGTGATACCACATAGAAATACTATTCTGCTCAAAGGTTCATTGCACACTATTAATAGATACTGTGTACACTTTGTCACCTTGCATACTATTGCATGGTTCAGTTCAACCATGTCAGACCTTTTACAGTGTCTCATATAGAAGGTGAAATTGTCTTCTTACGTGGATGTGTGGATACATGTAAACAAGCATGGGGGAGCTAAGGAATTACACAGAGCCATTTCTCTCCACAAATGCTGCCAGACTTGCTGAGTTTATCCAGCATTCTACATTGAAGATGCTTGAATGTTTGGTGTTTTCTGTGTATGCGCTGAGAGATCTTACTGTAGATTTGAGGATCTATAATAAGGACATTTTAGGCAGACACACACTAATGTGATATTAAGGCCAACTGTCCTGATTGTTTTTGCCTATTACATTGTTGGGATCACGATTGGTCACTCTAAATAGCTGGTACCAGTTCTGGTACAGTGACTAGTAAACAAAGTGTATTATGACTGTCAAGAGAGTTTTATGCATTTTCTGGAAGCAAAGTCAGTCATAATATCTTCACTCATGGCAGGATTCATAAGACACCCAAATTTCTAGGCGAATCTGCAATTGCATATGATGGTGTCAGCTGGATGGAATATTAGTGATGTCCCCTAAATACTTCTGTATTTCAAAATAGATTTAGAGTACCCAATCCATTTTTTCCAATTAAGGGGCAATTTAGCTTGGCCAATCCACCTATCCTGCACATCTTTGGGTTGTGGGGACGAAACCCACGCAATCACAGGGAGAATGTGCAAACTCTACACGACAGTGACCCAGAGTTGGGATCGAACCCGGGACCTTGGTGCCGTGAAGCAGCAATGCTAACCACTGTGCCACCGTGCTGCCCCCCCCCCCCCCCCCCCCTAAATATTATTGTTGCTGGTGCTTGAAGATATGAGGGAACATATGAGTTTGGCTGCTGCATGCCTTCACTGTATTATAAATTTTGACCTGTGTCATTATTTCTAACATGTCAGTTTGCAGTCTATTGTTCATAAGGTGTTTACAACATTGCTCATTTGCCAAGTTTTCTTATTAAGCTTGACAACTTTCTCTTTGGTCTCGTCTTATATGTCATTTTGACAATACATTCCTGCTTAAGTTCTTTATCTATTGCACCTGCACTTTACTCAGGACTGTCTGCCAGATTGATTTTGGCATCTGGAATGTGTTTTGTTTTGTTTTTGTAGTCACAAGTACACATTAATAATGAGGTTCAGTGCAGGGTGACCTTCCTGACCAGTAGATACACATCTCCTTCAAATGTTTGACCGCAAAGAACTATTGGTTCTGATGGCAGAGGTATTGTGATTCTCAAAGGGCTGCACATAGATTGCTCCACTACCTCAATGAATAGCACCGTTGTTTATTCCATTTCAGTCAAAAGCAATAAATATCCTGTCTATCGACAAGAAGAAACACAAATTGAGACTCACTCATAAATGCGAACACCTTTTCCATTTATCACACTAAATCTTGTGAAAAACCTAAGTGAATAAGAAGCTCTAATGGCTCAATCAAAGCAATTGATACTCTTGATTCATGTCAGATCATGAGATTCACAATGTAATACCCCTGCCTCTGAACTAGAAGTTTCAAGTTCAATTCCCACTCAGAATCTGTTGGCCCTGGAAGGAGCATGCATGACATTGTTTAATAAGTTGATAACCAGTCCATTAATACTTCCAACACTTCCACCATTCCTCAAAGGGAAAGAAAGTGTCTGTGAAGAAAGAAAGCAAACACTCGTAACTAATGGGTTCATAAATTCCTAACATCATTAAAGTAAGTCATTTCTCAGTTTCGATAACCCTCTGAGAGGTTACACCATCTCTGCTGGAGTAAATAGTGACCGAAGGCACGAGACACCCACCTAAAGATAGCTTTGGTGCAAAAAAAAGAACAAAAAAGTGGTTAATTCGCAGGAGGAGCTGCATATTTTAGTGAAATGAGTACACTGCACACGTTGCATTTTCCATAATCCAGAATTAACAGCCCCTATAAGTTTCTGCATCTATGGAGAATTTGTTATCTTTGAATTAACATAGACCTATTTCACCATCGTATTGGACATGCTTACTTGCTTGTCTTTTCAGATGGTGGAAATGCTGATATGCTCCACTTGTTTAGAGGCTCCAAATTTAATAATAATGTTGACTTAAGACAATCTTTTCTAACTTTGAACTTCACAGAATCGCATAATTGTTAGGACGCAGAAGGAGGCCATTTGGCCATCGTGTATGCATCACTCTCCAAACGAGCATCATGACGTATTTCCCTGCCTTTTCCCCATACTCCTGTACATTGTTTCCATTAAAATAATCATCTAATGTCCTCTTGAATGCCTTGATTGAACCCGTCCCCACCACACTTCCAGGCAGTGCATTCCAGATCTGAAACACTTGCTGTGTGAAAAAGTTTTTTCTCTCGTCACATTTGTGTTTTTTGTAAATCATTTTAAATCTTGCCCTCTCATTCTCAATTACGAGCGGAAACAGTTTCACCCGATCGGCCCTCGTGATTTTGAACATCTCTATCAAATCTCACCCTCTTCACTCCAAGGAGAACAGTCCCAACTTCTCCAATATATCCTCATAACTGAAGTTTCTCATCCCTAGAACTGTTCTTATAACTATTCTTATAATTCTTATATACTCCTCTGCACTCTTGCCAATGCTTCACAATCTTCCCACAATGTGGTGTCCTGAACTCCACACAATATTCCAACTGAAGTTTAGCTAGCATCTTGTATCAGTTCAGCTTAACCTACTTACTCTTGAAACCTATGCCCCTATTAATAAAGCCCATAATACTATATCCTTTATTAACTGTTCTCTCCACCTGTCTTGCCACCTTCAAAGTCTTATGCAGATATACACCAGGTCCTTCTGCTCCTGCACTCACTTAAGAATTTTACCCCTTATTTTATATTGTCTCGCCAAGTTCTTTCTACCAAAATGCATCACTTCACACTTCTTCGCACTGAACTTCGTCTGCCACCTATCTCCCTACTCCAACTGCCTATGTCCTTTTGAATTTCCATAGGATGCAGAGTATCCCTAAAGTGCAGAAGGAGGCCACACAGTCCATCGAGCCTGCACCGATCCTCAATATGAGTACTCTATCTAGGCCCACTCCCCTGCCCTATCCCCATAATCCCACCTAACCTCACATCTTTGGACTGTAGTGGAAACTGGAGCACCTGGAGGAAACTAACTCAGACACGGGGCAAATATGCCAACTTCACACAGACAGTCACCCCAGGCCAGAAGTGAACCTAGGTCTCTGGCACTATGAGGCAGCAATTCTAACCACTGTGCTGCCACTATGCTATCTTCTTCACAGTTCTACACTATCATCTTCACAGTTTACAATGCTTCAAAGTTGGGTGTCATCCACAGGTGTAGTCAGGCCAGAGATGTGGGTGAGTTGGGTCAGAGAGTTGTCGTGATGGGTCAGGTAGGGAGGGGTGGGTAGTTGGGTGGCCTGGGTGTGATTGGATCAGGGTAGTCGCGTGGCAGGGGTAGACTGAGAATCAAAGGGGGGGTGGTCAGTTACATTGTTACCCAGATTAACATTTCTGTGGATCTCTCCCAAGCCTCTGGCTCTAGCTCAGATCTGGAGGCATTCCCAGGGGGTTCTGGGGAACAGGGAAATTGCTGAATGGAAGTTGAAACTTCCTGGACAATTCCCATGGAGGTGGGTCAGCCTTTTCACAGAGTGCCAATGTGCATCTTCAGTCATATGTCCAGTCTATGACAATCCACTGACTGAAAGATTTGGCACAACAAAAATAGATGTTGCAATTCCATAGATATGCAGGAACAGAGAGACCTGGGAGTCTATGTGATGTGAAAATCTTTGATGGTGGTGAGCAGGTTGAAAAAGTAGGTAAAAATGCATCAACAATCCTTATCTTTACAAGTAGAGTTATAGAGCAGAACAGGAAAGGAAATTACAATGAACCTTTCTGAAACACTGGTTCAGTCTTAAATGGAGTGTTGTGCTTAATACTGGGCATCAGACTTTAGGAATGATGTGAAGGCTTTAAAGAGGGGACGGAATGGTTCTCGGGATAATGGCCATATTGAATAGAAAAGCTGAGGTTGTTTTTGTTGGACAGGAAAGGGTTAAGAGAACATTGTGTTCAAAATCATGAGGGGTCTAGATGAGTAGATAGGGAGGAATTGTTCCCATTGCAGCAGGGTAGAGAAACTGAAGCAGTATGACATGAGGAAAAATGTTCCTACTCAGCAAATGGTTAGAATTTGAAATATACTGCCCAAGACTCTCTTGGAGGCAGATTCAATCATGGCTTTCAAAGGAGAACCTTATAAGAAATAATTTGGAGGGCTACAATGAAAAGGAAGGGTCTGAAGCTAGTTGAGATGCTCTTACAAAGAGCTCGCACAGACACTATGTAGCTTCACCAGGTTCTGCTCCTGGCATGTTCTTCTACAATCCTTATTGAACTAGTTCTGGTTTCCTGGTTGATAGTAATGGTAAATGAGGGAGAGGCAGAGCTGTGAGTTTACTGATTGTGGTGGAAAACAATTCTGCTGTAGTTGTTGGCTCATAGACCTCATAGTTGCCATGTTCATTAGATGCTCGCTGTTTGATCATTTCTAAACCTATGCCATTTAGTACAGAGACTATGTCACACAACAAGGTACCTTCAATGGCAAGATGGAACCTCATCTTCACATGGGGAACATGGTGGTTACTCATACCAGTACTATCATGGACATCTACCACAGGTAGATTGCTAAGGACCAGATCAAGCAGGTTCTCTCACCACCTGCTGCAAACCAAATCTGGCAGCTGGATCTTTTAGGTGTCAGACAGCTTAGTCAGTAGTGTTGCAGGTGAACCAAGCTTGGTGATGGGCATTGAAGGCCCCCACCCAGAGTGCATTCTGTGTCCCTTGCCATACTCAGTGCAAATGGTCTTCAACATAGTAGAGTACTGATGCATCAGCTTAGGGAGGGCAGTATGTGGTGATCAGCAGGATACTATTTTTGATTAATAACAGACTTCAGTTTATTGCAGCTGGCTATCTGACTTAATTAAATAATTCTACTCAGTGTTACAGCTGTTTCCATATATGATAACAAAATTTTACTTCACAGTAGCAATAAAGCTTGACAGGAAAACTCTTCAAGCTTCAGGAAGAAATATGTTTTTCTTCCACGATAAATAGCTTCCTGTTTACATTGATAACAACTGCTCTATAATTCACTTTACCAAACAAGGTGATATCATTTGCATTTTGATGCATAGCCCTGAACTATGCGAGATCTGATATTACAGGGCCAATATTTTGTGAGATCATATATCACAGCCTGAAAGTTATACTGATAAAGAAGTGGTAGTTGTGATGAAAAATTGCTAATAGCATGAAAATACTGGCTATTTGGCAGTGGATTGCTGGCACTGAACCAATTTTGGGATTCAACTGACGACAAATTGTTTGAGCTTTACTTTCACTTGAATGGCTGCCAGTGTGTTCTCTGTTACACGGCTATTCTGCTTATGAAATCAATGGAAAGCCATCCGTTTGTCTGCTTACAATGAATTTTCGTGACTAAGACTACCATGAGTTGATGTATACTGTGTTAATATCTCATCAAAACAATAGCTGTTTGCATCCACCTAGCACCTTTAGTGTGGGCTAAGGGACATCAGAGATGTACTGAGGTTGAGTGGTTGCTAGCTTAAGGAAGTTTAAAATGGTGATCAAAAGCTTTTTCAGAGAATTGTGCTACAAGAAGGGAAACAGATGAGGTCAAGAATTTTAGCCAGGGAATCCCAGACCACTTGAAAGGATGACCATCAATAGGAGGACAGAATTGGAATGGACCAAAGACCAGAGTCAAATAAAGGGGGTGTTCCAGGTGAGCATGTTGGAAAGCTGAAATAACGAAGTAATCATGCTCTAGTGTGATTCAAACACAAAAACAAGACTTTTGAGGCACCAGTGAAATGGGCGTCAATATTGGTCAGTCGGACAGTAATGATAAGTAAGTGTGGCCTGGTGGGGCTTGCAACAGAATAAGATATGACCAACGGTTTTGGGTGAGTTGAAGTTTATGGAGGCCCAGATTTTCTGAGAGTGGCTGGAAATTCTAAGGCCCCATCCCAAATATATGTTCCATTTTGCCGGGTGGGAGTGGAGTCAGGCCAAGGTTTACATGTGCACAGTTTATTGAGGCAGATAGCCATTTAAGTAAACAGCTGCCTCCAGTAAAGTGGGCCAGCATTGTGAAACCCAGAGTGTGCAGATTAGGTCAGGTGAGGATGTCTGAACTTTGGGGATTCATTTGGTAGCCTTTGGAGGGTTCAGGTACCCTTTGTATTTGGTCCCTGGACAGATTAGGCACTCTTTGGGAGAGGTAATGCATCCTTATGGAATTGTTAAAAGTGAACATGATTGTGCGTAAAAAGTTAATAAATTCAAATTCCAGTGGTGACTATGTGGTGAGCAGTCGTACATGCGATGGCTCACACCAGGGCACTTGGTTTAGGAGCTTTTGGCCCAACATATGGGCAATTTCTTTGGAAAAAATTGATGTAGCTTCATGGAATAAAATTCCCTCGTTCGAGTAGTGTACGGTAAATACGGCAAAATGAAGAAGCCGAGCAAGGGATCATTGTCAGACCCAAACATATCTCGATCTCAGCACAGGGAAACATGACAGTGGCCCTTCAGTGATTGACTGAGAAGTTGATTAACTTCTTGACCGATGAATTTAAGAAGCAGCGGCAGGCAATCGCTGAGGATCTTGAGGAGGCAATGGAGGAGTATTTACCCCCAATTCGGGCAGCCATGGACAAGATCGACCGGCGGATACAATGGGTAATGATACAGAAGGTGCAGGTGGTGCTCCCTTATCATAGTGATCGATATGTCTCCCTGGAGGGAGAGATGGCGTTACTGGTTGGAGCATAAAGCACGAAAGGTCAAGGTTAATGATTGGAGAACTATCCCAGACGGCAAAACGTAAAAACATTTAGAGTGCCCAATTCATTTTTTCCAATTAAGGGGCAATTTATCATGGCCAATCCACCTAATCTGCACATCTCTGGGTCGTGGGGGCAAAACCCACGCAAACACAGGGAGAATGTGCAAACTCCACACGGACAGTGACCCAGAGCCAGGATCGAACCTAAGACCTTGGCACTGTGAGGCAGTAGTGCTAACCACTGTGCCACCACGCTGCCCCCAGACGGCAAAACATAAGGATCGTTGGGCTGCCGGAGGGCCTGGAGGGTTCCAACTCCATGGACTATATGTCGAAGATGATCAGAAAGTTGGTGGGGAAGGACATCTTTCCATCCTCTCCTGAGTTGGAATGGGCCCATAGATCACTGAGGCAGAAGCTCAGATCTGGGGAGCCATCACGGCCAATCATAGTCACGTTTCATTGAAACCTGGATAAGGAGTGGGTCCTGAGGCAAACGAAGGACTATCACGACTGTAGGAGAAGGGCCATGCCATCAGAATATACCAAGATGTTGGGGCAGAGCTGGCGGGAGGTGTGTAGTGTTTAATAATGCCAAGGCAACGCAGTACAAGAGCAACGTGAGGTTTGGTGTGGTGTACTCAGCTCGCCTTTGGGTGACTTCCAAAGATTACGCAACGTGCCGGAGGATGCGAATGAGTTTGTCAAGAAGCATGGACTGGGGTGAACTAAAGTGCTTAAGGACTATGGAGTTTGTTGTTTGTTCTTTGTTAGTTCATCTGTGTGTGGATGTTTTGTGGGAATTTTGAATGCAGGGGAGGGTTTGGGGCTGTGACTAGGTTTGTTGGTGAGTATTCATTTTGGGTGAAATTGGGGTTGTATATTGCACTGTTGGGAGTCTTTTATTTTTGTATTTTTGTGGGAGAGGGGAGCTAGGTGTTGATTTTCCTTGAGGGTTCTGTATTAAATTTTGGTTTGGGCAGAGGGATTGATTGTTGATATACTGTTTATTTGACTTTGATTTCTACCTTGTTCGGGGTTACCCTGCCAGCAGTATTGCTAGTTAATGGAAGCGGAGAAGGGGAAATGTCTGTTTTTTAAGGTAACAAGCTTAGATTTTTTATTTCTGTTTGGTTTGGGATTGGTGGTCGGGGGAGGGGGTTTTATTTCTCTGTTGGTTGTGTGGTTTTATGGGTGGAGTTGAGCTGGGAGGGGTGGCCAGTTGATGGCGTTGGTTCCTTTGTTTTTGGACTGGCTTGATGGGGGGATGTGGTGGCCATCTTAGGGGTGGGCCCAGAGGTGGCGCAAGTTGGGGTACTGCTGGATTACCTCACAGGGTGGATATGGCTGATCCTGGGTCATCGGAGGTGAGGGAGGGTATCAGAGGCTCCCTGGCCAGTTGATAACATGGAATATGAAGGGGGGGGGGGGGGGGGGGGGGGGGGTAAATAGCTCAATGAAAAAATATTCCCAGGTGTCTGAGCATCTGAGATGTTTGAAGGCAGATGTGGTTTTCCCTACAGGAGACCCATTTGAGAATCAAGGATCAAACAAGGTTGCAGAAGGGTTCGGTGGAGCATGTATATCACTCTGGTTTTGATGTAAGACGTGAGGGTCGCTGTGTTGATTAATAAGAGGATGCCGTTTTCTGCGGTTGATATATTGACAGACCCAGGTAGGAGGTATGTAATTATCAGTGGGTCACTGGCGAGTACTCCCGCGGTGTTCATCAATGTGTATGCACCGAACTGGGATGACTCATCATTCATAAATAAATTGCTGGCTTCTATCCCAGACCTTGGTTCACATTAGTTAATTATGGAGGGGAGGGGGGAAACACTTCAATTTTGTTTTAGATCTTAGGTTGGATAGGTCGAGCACCAAGTCTGAGTCCATCTGGCATGGTGAAGGAGTTATTTGTGTTCATGGAACACATTTGGGGGGGGGGGGGGGCAGGCCTGTGGTGATTTAAGCTTCCGTGGTAAGGAGTTTTCTTTTCTTCTAAAGTCCATCGGATTTACTCCCGGATTTACTTCTTTGAGCTGGGTAGGTCTCTTGTCCCTGGGGTGCGGGGTACTCCGCATATGGTGGGCTTGATGTTTGGAGCCAGGCCGCTCTCAACAACCCCCATGGAGATTGGACATAGCTTCGCTCATGGATAAGGTAGTTTGTGAGCTGATGTCCTCTGCTATTGGGGACTATGTTGAGTTCAACAGGAATGAGGCAGTCTCACCTTCTACGCTCTGATTGGCAATGTTTTTGGAGCCCTGCCTACCTGGGTGATCTCGGAAGAGCAGACTAGATTTTTTAAGGACCAGCAGTTGTCGGCCAATATTAGGAGATTGTTGAATGTGTTTTTTTCACCCTCCCTTGGGACCGAGCCAGAGGTGATTATTTCAATGGATACAGAGAAAGCGTTCGATAGGGTTGAATGGGGGTACCTCTTTGAGATCCTTGGGCAGTTTGGCTTTGGGCCAAAATTTATTTAATGGATTATGCTTTTGTACAGGGCCCCTGAGCTCAGGGATATTTTCAGCTGAGCAGGGATACAAGGCAGGGGTGTCCATTGTCTCCGCTTTAGTTTGCCTTAGCAATTGGGCCGCCGACCATTGCTCTGAGGTTGTCTACAGAGTGGAGGGAGATAGAACGCGTCGGGTGGCAGCATGGAGTGTCCTTATATGCAGACGATTAATTATATGTCACAGACCCACTCTTCAATGTGGGGGAGATAATAGAGTTGCTCAGGAAGTTTCGGTCCTTTTCGGAATACAAGTTGAATCTGGGTAAGAGAGTGAATATTTCTTGGTAAATCCCCTGAGGAGAGGGAGGCTGCCATTTCGTCCAGCCAGTACTAGCTTTTGGTATCTGGGAATCCGTGTGACACATGAATGGGCCACGCTCCATAAACGTAACTTTTCTAGTCTGGGGGAGGGGTGAAGGCCAATATGAAAAGGTGGGCTGTCTTCCCTCTGACTTTAACAGGAATGGTTCAGACAGTAAAGTTGAATATTCTCCCTGTGTTTTTGTTTTTGTTCCAGTGTCTCCCAGTCTTTTTCCTCAAGTCTTTCTTTTGCAGAGCTAATAAATTGATATCTACTTTTGTTTGGGTTGGTAAGACACCAAGGGTTCGGAGGATGTTTTTGCAAAGGGATAGGCAGTCAGGGATTGGCACTACCCAATCTGTTGTTCGACTACTGGGTGGCAAATGTCAATAAGGTGTAGGAGTGGTTGAAGGATCTAGACACAATATGAGGGTGAATGGAACAGGCATCGTGCATAGGGTCAGGTCTGGGAGTCCTGGCTACTGCAGCACACCCGTTTTCCCCTGCTAATTTCTCTTCGAGTCCGGTGGTGAAAGCCACTCGGAGGATTTGGAATCGGTTTATGCAACATTTTAAACTGGGATCTATGGCTCTGCTAGCTCTGATTTGCAGGAACCATAGATTTGTGCCATCTGGCTTAGATTCATTGTTTAGGACATGGGAGAGGGAGGGGATTGGAGTGGTTTAGGGGCATGCTTCTGGAAGGTAGAACTGCCGACTTGGATGAGTTGCTAGAGAAGTTCCAGCTCCTGAGAGGGAATGTTTTCAGGTACTTTCAGGTGCATGTTGTTTTACGCAAAGAACTTCCTTCATTTCTCTTGGTACCCTCATCTTCGCTTATGGACAGGGTCGTGTCCTTGGCCGAGTTAGGGGAGGGTAAGATTTTGTAGATCTATGGGCAGATGTTGACGACAGAGCAGGTTTCGTTGGAGATGGTAAAGAGGAATTGGGAAGGTACGCTGTGTTTGGGCTTTGAGGGGTGAGTGTGGAGTGAGGCTCTTCACCGGGTCAACATCAATGTTAGGTTAAACCTGATCCCGTTCAAGGTGGTGCATAGGGCACACCTGACCAGGGTGCCTATGAGTGGGCTCTTCTCGGGGGTGGAGGTTGGTGTGAGCAGTGTTCCACGAGGCCGGTGAATCATGCGCACATGTTTTGGTCTAGCCCCGAACTTGTTAGTTTCTGGGTCTTCTTCTTTGATAGAATGTCAGGGATTTTGGGCATTCAGCTGGAGTGGTACCTGTTGGTGGCCATATTTAGAGTATTGGACTTGTCAGTGCTGCAGACAGGGGCGCAAGCAGATGTCCTAACCCTCTCCTCGCTAATAACCCGGAGGTGGGTTCTGCTTGGTCGGAGGTCCCTGGTGCCGCCTGAGGCCTCAGCGTGGCTGGGGGAACTGATGGAAGTTTTGCACCTTGAGAAGATGAAGTATACCATGAGCGTGTCGGTGGAAAGTTCTACATGAGGTGACAGCCTTTCATCTCCTTTTTCAGGGAACTGTACTCTCAGCTGTTAGGGAGTGGGGGCGTGGGAGGTTGTCTTTTTTCAGTATTTTGTTTGAGGTTAGTTTTTTTTCATGGGGGTGAGGGGGACAGAGAGGGGATTTGGGAAGTTGTTGTGTTGTTGTTTGTGTATAATGAAAATTATGGTTGAATAAAATATATATTTTTTAAAGAGTTTTTTTGCATAAGCTTTTTGGAGCTGTTACGGAACTGTCAAACGATAATAGGTGAGTTTGCATAGAAGAGACAAGGGCAAAGGGTGATGGGTGGGGGCCAGGGGTTGATATGCCACTAAATTAGAATAGGAACTATAAAGGATCATGAGGATATGGGGGGGGGGGGGAGAGAGAGGGGGGGGGGGGGGCACAGAGGGTACGAGGAGAAATTGGGCAGATAGAGGGGTATGTTTTGGCATTGGGGGTATGAGGTATCTGGGGGTTTGTTGTTGGGCATGAGGTGGCATAGGTTGGCACAGATGGGACAAGGGGAGTGTGTGTGTGGAGGGGCTGTGTTTTGTTTCATTATTTTCTTAATTTATTTCAATACAGTGCTAGAGCACAGAGGCAGACCTTCTGTCCAGGCCGCTTTCCCACCCAGCAGCCTCTGCATTCTATCTGGAGGCAGTGGACCGGACTTGCAATCCAGCCTGGCCCCGGAATGAAAATCCGACCTGTGGGCAATCACTTTTAAAGGTCAGGGTCACAGAGCCAGGAATTCTACCAAGTGCTCACAAGAGGGGTAGGATTTCATCAGAGTTATCAAATAGAATTTGACATCCACAATGTCATGAGATACATGGTCAAAGAGATAGGTTTTAAAGAGTGTCTTCACGAGCAGACTGGTAGAAACAAGGAGAGATTCAGGAAGGGAATTTTAAAGCTTAGCATCTAAGCAGTTGAAAGCATAGCAACAATGGTGGAGATGGGCAGGAGACCAGGATTAGAGAAGAAAAGAGATCCTAGACAAATGTAAAGAAGGGGTAGGTTATAAGGCAGAGAGGTCATGGAGGTATTGTACACTAGGATGAGAAATTTAAAATGGATTCGTTTCCAGACCAAGAGCCAAATGTCGGCCAGTGAGCCTCGGGGTGAAGTGTGAATGGCACTTTGTGCGAGTTAGGATGTGGGCAGCAAAGTTGTTGATCACTTCAAATCTTTGGAAGAAGGAAATTGGGAGGCCAGTCATGAAAGCATTGGAATAGCAACGTCCTGATGTAACAGAGGCACATAATTAAGGTTTCAGCAGCAGATCAAGGTGGAAAATGTTACAGAGGTCAATGCATCCTGTGCATTATATCCATCTTCCAGTTTCTCCTTTACTTCCCTCTCCATCAATTTTCCATAAATCTTTACCTTTCAATAATTGTCTTTGTCGACCGTCTGCTCTAATGATGTGACTGGAGTATTGTATCTCTATTTGATGTTCTGCACTAACTTGCTCATTTTTCCAACCATTTCAAAAACTTCTTCTTCAGTCTTTCCGTCTGTGTAAGATTTGTGGAACGTCCTTTTATATGCCCACATCTTGAATACATTCAGCTCATCAATAATTTATTTGGTCATTGTCCATGTCTTTGAGACAAAAACATAGATAACATAGACTCAGGTTCAGTTTCTTTGATGTTAGAACATCCTTAATTTGGACAAAATTGGTCTCCTCAGTTCTCCTTTGGATATCACAGTCACATCCTGTGGTCTCTGATAAAGTATGTGAACCTTTTCACTTGTCCCAGGATGTCCATTTACTTCAGTTTTGACTTGCAGGGTGAGGTCTCTGCTTATCACCATTGTCTTGGTCTTCTTTACAATCATTCTTCATCCATGTTCCTCGCTTTTAGCTTTCACTTCATTGACAAATTCCTGTAGTGCCTCTTCTGACTCTGTAATCAGTGCAGTGTCATCCATTTATCTAAATTTTTTTTACATTTAACCCACCAATGTTACTACCTGGTAGACCTTCTATGTCTCTGATAAAGCTTCAATGTACAGGGTGAGCAGTTTTGGGGACATAACACATTCCTGACACACAACTCTTCTGATTAGGAAACTGTTAGACAGGCCGCTATTGAATCACATAATTCCAATATAGATTCTGAATTATTATTTCATCACTTCAATTTCTAGGTTGTTTAAGCACTCCATTATTTTCTGACGGTGGATTTATCAAATGTCTTCTCAGCATATAAAGCATACAAACACAGGTTTTTGCATTTCCAGGTATCTTTGAATGGCTACTCTCAAGTTAAAGATCCTCTCTCTTGTTCCTTGCTTTGGTCTGGAGCCTGACTGGCTATCATCCATCTCTGCTTCAACAGAATGTTAGTTTCTTCCCAACATGATCATTCAAAACATTTTCATCACATGGCTAATGAAGCTTATTGTCCTATGCTCTGAACACATGAAGGCTTTTGTTTCTTTGGGGGCTTAATGAATACTGATTCCATAAGATTTTCAGTAGCAATCCTGTTCTCAACATTTTGTTGTACAGGTCTGCCAGGGTCTTAATGTTAACAAAATTCATAGGGTGCGATTCTCCGCACCCCATACCGGGTGGGAGAATCGCGGGAGGGGCGGGCGAATCATGACATGCCTGGCACCCCTCGCGATTCTCCCACCCCCCAAAATGGCGTGTCGCGTTTTTCGACAGGCCGCTCGGAGAATCGCCGCTCGCCGTTTCTCACGGCGACCAGCGATTCTCCGGCCCGGATGGGCCGAGCGGCCTGCCGAACCCGACCGGTTCACGCCGGCGCCAACCACACCTGGTCGCTGCCGGCGTGAACAGCGCTCGACCTCTGTGTGTGGGGCTTGTGGGGGGCGGAGGGAGGATCGAGCACCACGGGCGTGCTCAGGAGATGTCTGGCCAGCGATCAGTGCCCACCGATCGTCGGGCCGGCGTCTCTAAAAGACGCACTCTTTTCCCTCCGCCGCCCCGCAAGATCAAGCCGCCATGTCTTGCGGGGCAGTGGAGGGGAAGACGGCACCCGCGCATGCGTGGGTTGGCGCCGGCCAATCTGCGCATGCACAGCTGACGTCACTTAGGCGCCGCCTTCCGCGTCATTCCAGGCGTGCTGCTTTGACGCAAGCGTCAAGGCCCGGCCCCCGAGATTTACACGCCGCCGCTCGTAGGTCCCTCTGATGGTGCCAATTCACTTGCTTTTGTCATTGTCACAGAGCTCTCTGATATACTCCACCCATTATTTCTCTACACTTTCTTTTTCAGAGAGGAGTTCTGCTTCCTCGCTCCTTATATGGCCTTTTTTAATAGCTATTCTTCTCTTGTCTGTCAGTGCTTCAACTTTCTCATGCAATGCTCTTTTCTCATGTTGCGCATTTTCTTCAGTTCTTCATTTTCTTGTCACAGTCTACAAATCACTTCTCCTTGGCTGCGGTACATGTTTTTCTTATCTGCTTTTCCAGTGTCACATTTTTATTTATTGTTCTTATTCTATCTCCTTTTCTCCATCATATCTAGTATTACATCAGTCATTCACGCATGATGTTTTGTTTTCTATTTTACAGACCGTCTCAGTTTAACGCATTTTTCATGCCGTCAATTACCCTGGTGCAGACATTAATTCAGATCACTGCCTGTTAATAATATGAAGGATCAAGCTGAAAACAGCAAATGAATATCCCCTGGAGGACCAAGCCAATCTATTGATTATTACCTATTTTTCCACTCTGGTAGTGTCCACACATTAATAAGTTCCAATGTTCAAGAGTTCTTGCCTGGGTTTGAGAGTAACATCATCAGATGATAATCTTTCCTCCAAGTTTGGGCTGCCGTCATCAGGGTGGCATGGTAGCATTGTTGCTCCACAGCACCAGGGACCCGGGTTTGATTCCCGGCTTGGGTCACTGTCTGCGGAGTCTGCACGTTCTCCTCGTGTCTGCGTCGGCTTCCTCCGGGTGCTCCGGTTTCCTCCCACCGTCCAAAGATATGCGGGTTATGTGGATTGGTCACACTAAATTGCCCTGAAGTGTCCAAAAGTTAGGTGGGGTTGCTGGATATGGGGATAGGGTGGCGGTGTGGGCTTAGGTAGGGTGCGCTTTAAAGGGCCGGTGTAGACTTGATGGGCCGAGCGACCTCCTTTTGCATTGCAGATTCTATGAAGTCCGCTTCTTCCCTATTATTTACAATATACATTTGCGTGGGCGGCCCAGGTCTACCTACATCACAACTACTGTCTACGCTAGATTCCATGATTAACTATGGGGAACTAACTTGCTGAATGCCTCAATTCTTCCAAGGTGACTGGCCATTTAGGTCTGTTTGAGTGGCTTCAGCAAAAGTTACCAGAAGTATCCCTGAAGAACCAAGAACCTCATGACACCCTACACTATTCACTCCACCTGTCTCAAGTGCCAGCACAGGTCCACACACACTGGCATATTTTCATAAGGTGTTTGAGAAGGAAAGCTGTCTAGAACCACCAAGTGAGGAGAAGCAAGCAATGGTGGCAATGGAGGGTCAGCTTGTGTCCATTCTTGACCTGCAGGACTTAGAAATTTAAAGATCATGGATTTTTTAAAAAAGTATCATTCTTCTCCTTTTACACATTTTCATCAAATTTACATCCACCAACAAATAATCAACAATAACAAATACAACGGCAATCCCCTGGCCAACAATCCCTTTATCCTACCCACCCCCAAACAACCCCCAACATTTTAAATACAGAATACGAAAGAAAAAGAATCAAGACTCCACCATCAACCCATACATAATCACCAATAACCTATACAGTGCAACCCCCCACGCATCCCCCCCAATGTTCGATGTCATCCAATTCTTGAAAAGGCATGATAAACAAAGTCCATGAGTTGTAGAACCCTTCCATCCTTCCCCTCAGCTCGAACTTCACTTTCTCGAGCGTTAGAAATTCCAGCAGCCCCCCTCCACCCCCCACCATGCCGAGGCATAGGGCGGAGAAGCTGACCTCCACCCCAACAGGACCCGCCTTCGGGCGATCAGCGAGGGGAAGGATCTGCCTCTGTACCCACCTCCAACCCCGGCAGGGGATCTGGTTTGAGCCTCATGGGCACCACCTTCGAGATTACCCTGAAGACCTCCCTCCAATATCCTTCCAATTTTGGGCAGGACCAAAACATATGAACATGATTTGCGGGGCTCCTCCCACAGCGTTCACAAACATCCTCCACCTCCTCAAAGAGTCAGCTCATCTTTGTCCTTGTGAGGTGCACCCTATACACCACCTTCAACTATATCAGCCCTAACTTCGTGCATGAAGTTGAGGCATTCGCCCTCCGGAGAACCTCACATCACAACTCTCCTCCATACCCTCCCACAATGCTTCCTCCCACTTCGCATTAATCCCCTCCAGCGATACCCTGTGCTCTCTCAGAATCACCCCATAAATTGCCGACACCGCTCCCCTCTCCATTCCCCCTGTCGTCAGCACCTTTTCCAACAATGTAGGAGTTGGCACCACCGGAAAGCTCTGCACATCCTTCCTAGTGAAATCTCAGCCTTACATACCAGCCCCCCAGAAACAGATCCTTTAATACCCTAACTCTCCTGTCCTCCCATCTCCAAAAAAACTCCCATCCCACTTCCCTCACTCAAATCTATGGTTCCCCCGAATCGACATTTCTCTTGACCCTGTCCACAACTTAAAGTGCTGGTGCAATTGCCTCCAGATCTTCAATGTCACCACCACCACCGGACTCCCCGAATATTTTCCCAGGGCCATCGGGAGGGGCGTTGTTGCCAAAACCCTCAATCCCACCCTCTGCAGATTCTCCTCCATTCTAACCCACTGGGAGTTCCCCCCCCTCTGATCCAGCTCCTTACCATTTCAGCATTCACCACCCAGTAATAATACAATAAATTCAGGAGACCCAACCCTCTGACTGCCGTCCTCTCTGCAACAGCACCTTTCTAATCCTAGCCAGCCTCCCCCCCGCCCACCAAATAAATGAGGTAATCATCCTCTCCACTTCCTTAAAAAATGTTGGCAAAAAGATCGGCATGCACTGAAGATCAACAAAAACGCTGCAACACATTCACCTTATTCGTCCGGACACTCGCACTCGGCTCCTGTATAGGAATTGTACCCACTCCACAAATCGCAGTCCAATCCCAAACCGCTTGAAAACCACCATCAAATACCCCCAATCTACCCGGTCAAACGCCTTCTTGCCGTGCACCACCACCTCTGCCTCCCTCCCCTCCGCCGGTGCCATAACTACATTCAATACCCTCTTAATATTCAAAAAGAGCTGCCACCCTTTCACAAACCCCATTTGATCTTACCCTATCACCTTGGGAGACACTCCTTCAACCTATCTGCCAATAACTTCGCCAACACCTTTGCATCCATATTCAAGAGTGATATGGGCCTGTACGACCCAATCCTTCTTGAGCAACAAGGAGATCGATGCCTCTCCCAAAGTCTGTGGCAACACCCCCTTCCCTATTGCGTCCTCAAACATCCCCATCATCAGCGGCGTCAAAGTATATCTAAATTTCAGAAACCCATCCGGCCCTGCTACCTTCCCCGACTGCATCCTCCCAATCGCTTCCTTTATCTCCCTCTCCCCTATCACCCCATCCAATATGGCCCTGTCCTCCTCTCTCAATCTCAGGTTTTCCAAACCCTCCCTGAATTCCTGCATTCCCCGATCGTCCACCGGTAGCTCCGACCTACACAACCTCTCATAAAACTCCTCAAACACTCTATTAATCTGGTCCTGGGGCACCACCAACTTCCCTGCCCGATCCCGCACCTGAACAATTTCCCTCGATGCCACCTCCCTCCAAAGCTGGCCTGCCAGCATTCACCCTGCCTTCTCCCCATACTTGTAGACTGCTCCCCTCACCCGCCTCAATTGATGCACTGCCTTCATTGTGGATAGTCTGTCAAAACGCGCCTGCAACTCCTTCCTCTTTTCCAAAAGTGCTGGATCCACATCCTCTGCATACCTCCTGTCCACTTCCAACATCTCGCCTAATAACCTTTGCCACTCCACCCTCTCCTCCTTGTCCACCTATGTCTTAAACGATATCATCTCCCCCCTCACCACCGCCTTCAAAGCCTTCCATACCACTGCCTGCGAGACCTCTCCCGTACAATTAAAACTCACGTATTCCTCAATTACTTTCCCAATCTTATCACAAAACCCTCGTCCCCCGACAACCCCACATCTAATCTCCACCACGGCCTCTGCCCTGCCCCATTCTCCAACACCATGTCCACCCAATGTGGCACATGATCCGATATCTCAATTGTCGAATATTCCAACCCCTTAACCCCGGCCAACAGCGTCTTTCCCAGCACAAAAAAATCTATCCACGAATAGAACAGAAGAGAAAAACAAATAGTCCCGCTCCCCCGGGTGCCTAAGCTTCTTAAGGATCTACTTCTCCAATTTTCTCCGTAAGTCCAGTCAACGCCTTTGCCCTCCCTGATTGGCAAGCAACCACAGCTACACCCTGTCCAATTTTGGCTCCTGCACTAAGTTCCAGTCTCCACCCACTATCAATTAATGTGAATCACGTTGGGGATGGCCCCATACACCTTCTTTACAAACCCTACATCATCCTAGTTGGGACCCGACAAACTTACTAATGCTACCAGCCTCCCCTCCAATGCCCCGGTCACATCACATACTTACCTCCCTGATCCGCTACAAATTTCTCCATTTGGAACCGCACTCCTTTACTATCCAGGACCGCAACCTCCCGCGCTCTGCCATCAAAAGCCGAGTGAAATACCTGATTAACCCAGCCCTTCCTAAGCCTCACCTGATCCTTCACCCTCAAGTAAGTCTCCTGCAGCATCGTCACATCAGCCTTCAAGCTTTTCCGGTCTGCAAGCATCCTCAAACTCTTCAGTGGGCTACCAACCCCCTCACATTCCATGTAACTATCCAAACAGGGGTCTGCCCCCCCTTCCCATCCACCATCATCATAACTCCGGGCCCAGCCCAATGAGCCTGACCCGCCCCTCTCCATTGTTAACATCGAACCCCATCCCCCCTCCCAGAATCCTCCCTATACTTCCTCTCGAAAAAGCCTCACCCAGTATCGATCCCCTCCCCCCTCCCCCTTTCACACCTCCTAGGCCCATTGAAATCTGCTCACCAGGCTCCAATGTCCACAGCCCCTCTGCCCACCACACCTCCGTTCACTAGCCGACTAAAACTTGCGAGTGCGGGGGCCCCTGCCACGACATTCACTCTCCTCCCCTCCCGCCCAGACCCGGGAAAACAAACAAACATACACATCTCAGAATAAAACGTCACTATAAAGAACAACAATAACATCTTAACCTCTATAATAGCATGAAGTAACAACATTGGTCAAAACTGCATATATAAACTCTCCCAACTCCCCTTCAACAGTCCACAACACTTCTTCAGTCCCATTCTTCACTTCTGCCCCAAGCCTTCTGCCTTCACAAACGCCTCTGCCACCTACACCGTCTCAAAATAGAAGTCTCTGGAGTTCGCAGGATACACCACTCCAAACTGCACTCCACTGTTGTACAATGCCATCTTCACTCGGCCGAAAGCCGCTCACCTCCTTGCCAGTTCCACCGTCAAGTCCTGGTAAATGCAAACACCAGCACCAGCCCACTACAGCTCTCGCTTCTGCTTTGCCCAGTTCAAGATCTTCTCCTTCGTGTGGCACCTGTGAAAACTGATGATCATTGCCGTTGGCGGCTCGTTCAATTTCAGTTTCGGACTCAGCGACCGATGAGGATGGTGGGCGAGCCTCGGTTGGGTGGGAGTAGACCACCATCGGTGGGAGGGGTTTGCCCCCAGGCTGGGGGAGGAGGTATCAGCACCCTAGGGTATGCCATGCCATCCCCTGGATCATGTGTACCCACAATGGAGCCAAACCTAGCCCCTGCCTGTCTGTCCCACCATCAACCCATAGCTCCCACTGTACGCAGAAGTGTCTGACCACACGGCTGAAGGCTATTCCTAATAAGGAATTGGCAGTCCACTAGTTAAGTGGATCCCCGAGAATAGGCGTGCCAAGCAGCATGTGGAGGTTATTGCCCAGCATCCCAATCAAACCTTAATGCCTGGATGCTATGCCGGAGCACTGCAACAAGCAACATCACGGATGCAGCAGCCAACATCTGAACACCCAGGGCCTTGGTACCAGCACCAGGAACATTCCAGTGACAAGAGTGTGGGTGTGTGCACCGGGAGGGGACTAGCATCTGCTCCAGATAACATTATCGGCGGGTGTCTGGAATATAGCGTCTGGAATCCGGTGACCCCATAACAGCCTCCCCGAACAGGCGCCGGAATGTGGCGACTAGGGGCTTTTCACAGTAACTTCATTTGAAGCCTACTTGTGACAATAAGCGCTTTTCATTTTCATTTCAGGGCCCCCACTGCAGCCGGAGACATTGGGCAGAGCGTGTTGGGAGACACCACAGGTAACCAGTCTCACACCTTCGCCAATTCCTTACAGGTATTGCACAAGATGTATGATATCTTGGACTCCGCGGAAGCTGTCCTTGCGGTGCTGCTGACAGGCCTGGCAGCGTGGGTGGCACTGCTGGACATGGGTCGGCTGGGGCACGGTTGGTGCTGGAAGGGACCGATGCCAAGCCCATTGTTGTTTGGGGGGGGGGGGGGTGGAATGGGAGGGTGTGTCAGGCGAGACCAGTGCCGGGGGCTGGTACCAACCCACCCTGCGGCCCGGTGGAGGTTGTTGATCTTCTTACGGCACTGGGTGCCTGTCCTCCTGGTGACACTCCCCGAGCTGACGGTCGCTGCCACCTCCTTCCAGGTGACACTAGCTACCCTGCGGCTGACAACACGTCTTTTGAGACTTGTGGGAGGAGACCGGAGCACCGGATGAAACCCACGCAGACATGTGGGTAACATGTGGGTAACATGGGGCCTCACGGTAGCATGGTGGTTAGCATCAATGCTTCACAGCTCCAGTGGTCCCAGGTTCGATTCCCGGCTGGGTCACTGTCTGTGTGGAGTCTGCACGTCCTCCCCGTTTGTGCGTGGGTTTCCTCCGGGTGCTCCGGTTTCCTCCCACAGTCCAAAGATGTGCGGGTTAGGTGGATTGGCCATGATAAATTGCCCGTAGTGTAAGGTTAATGGGGGGATTGTTGGGTTACCGGGTATACGGGTTACGTGGGTTTAAGTGGGGTGATCATTGCTCGGCACAACATCGAGGGCCGAAGGGCCTGTTCTGTGCTGTACTGTTCTATGTTCTATGTTCTATGCAGACTCCGCAGAGACAGTGATCCAAGCCTGGTATCGAACCTGGGACCCTGGCGCTGTGAAGCAACAGTGCTAACCACTGTGGTACAGTTAGTCCAGCACTCTGTACAAACACAGGAAACTTTGAGATTATTGCCCTATTGCTTCGGCTATGTAGCACAAAATAAAAGCAAAATACTGTGGATGCTGGAAATCTGAAACAAAAACGGAAAATGCTAGAAAAAGTCAACACGTTTAGCAGCATCAGTGGCGAGAGAAACAGAATTAATGTTTTGAGTCCGTATGACTTATTCAGGGCTAAAGAGATCATTGCGCATGGTGCACAATATTAGTCCCTTTATTTGAGCAAAGATGTAGTGGCTTTGGAGGCAGTTCAGAGGAGGTCCACTAGATTGGTTCCAAAGATGAGGGTTTTTTTTATGAAGAGAGATTGAGCAGTTTAGGCCTATATTCTCTCGAGTTCAGAATAATGAGGGCCGATCAAATTGAGGTATACAAGGTGATAAAAGGTATGGATAAGATAGACGTGGAGCGGATGCTTCCTTTTGTGGGGCATTCTAAAATGAGAGGTCGTAATCTTAGAATAAGAGGTAGCAAATTTAAAGCAGATTTGAGGATTAACTACTTCTCCCAAAAGGCTGTGTATCTGTGGAATTTGCTACATCAGAGTGCGGTGAATGCTGGGACAGTGAGTAAATTTTAGGAGGAGTTGGACAGATTTTTAATTGGTAATGTGTTGATGAGTTATGGAGAGCGGGCAGCACGGTGGAGTTGAGGCCATCTTGAGATCAACCATGATCAAATGGCGGAGCAAACCCGATGGGCCAACTGGCCTAATTCTGCTCCTATACCTTATGAACGTATGATACATACCACTAATAGGAAAATCAATTTAGGATAAACCTGTGATAGCAGCACAGAAAATAAATCTTGTTGAAATAGTTCACTTTAGTGACAATTGTTGCAAGGCATATTGATTAGCTAAGTGTGGGTTGACTTAAGCAGCAAGTCAGGCTCTTAATTGTGTGCGTCTTCCCTCATCCACCTTCTGGCCTATAAAATACTTCTGCAAACTCCTCTGTTTATTGCAACTATTTATTGCAGAATGGCTTATGAAACATTCCCTGTGGGAACAGAAAAAGAGCCAGAGTCATAAACACTGAGGGTGATGGTGACCTTGACCATTATAGACAATGTGAACCATGCAGTTGGAGATTTTCTGCTGGTCTGTCTGCAGCCACAAAGATTTAATTTGGTTTTAATCTTTCAACACCAGGCATACCATTTCAATTTTGGGCTCTCTGGTGTCCTGGTCAGTATTTATTCCTCAGACAACATCACTAAAACAGATTATCTGATCATTGTCACAATGCTGTTCGTGGGATCTTGCTGTGCACAAATTAGCTGCCAAATTTCTGACAACAGAAGCTATTCTTCAAAGGTACCTTATTGGCTATAACAAGGCATCCTGGGGTTGTAAAAGACACCATATAAATTCAAGACTTTCTCAGACCCCTTCATTCATTCTGCATATCACCTGCGCAATTGAAACAATCTCATAAATATACATCCCAATATGTCACAATATTGTTGATTCCATGGTAGTGCCCCAGTAAAAAATAAATGATCTGAACTGCAACTTGACCTGAAAGCAACTGAGCCAAATACTGGGCCAGTTAGGAAGTAAGCAACTGAGCAGTGTGAGGAAAGACTTGGGAGCCGGCAGGTAAGCAGGCAGCCGGATGAGTAAATGCTTAGATGACAGGCAAGCAGCAGGGCTAAGAAGCACCTCGGGAATGGGGGTACAGGTCCAATCTGTCATGGTCTTCCCTGGTTCATTCCTGAGCTGTTCCTGCTCAAGTCTGTTCCCCCCCCCCCCCCCACTGAATTCAGTTCCTCGACTGGATTCGCAACTTCCAAGGACATGTTTTAGATAGAAACTTGCACTCTCCGTATCTGTGAAACAGTGTTCTTGTCTGCCAGCACAAGCAGCTGCAATATGCCGGTATAAACACAGATTGTACGTGCATTATAAATATTTGATTCTGACTACAATATCTTTGCAACTGTTCAGTTAATTGCTGTCTAATTTAGAATGTGTTTTATTTTCCATGATCTAAACATTATTTTTTTTAAATACAAGTTGTGAATTGGTTAAATCCAGAATGATATAAAAAGATCTTGCTCTACCTCAGGTTTGATGCTGAACACAAACACATTTTGACAATACTTTTAACCCTGAAATTCTCAAAAGGAGAACATTCAAGGCGCACAGCAAGTTTTTGTAATGGTAATAATTTTTAAAATCTGATGCAATTTGATAGAATTGTTTAACAATTAAGAATTGTATTCTTCCCAGTTATCTGAGATTGTTTACAGTGATAAATCATTTGCAGTGCATACCAATAAGGATTCTGTGAATTTAACCGTCTCTTTTCAAATCTTTCCTATCCTATTTCTACATTGCAAACACCTAGAATTAAACAGCATTATAGAATGAAACACCATTAGCAAGGTGCTCATTCAAGGCTGATGTCAGATTATTTATATCATAGCTAATGCATCTTAAACTTGTAGGAATAATAGAAGCATGTTGTACAAATCTGATTTTGTGAAATTAAAAGATACTTCACATCTAGCAAGCTGTTTGGAAAGATTATAACTAAAAGTCTCATGATAACAAAACATGAAATCATTTATAATCTACCTTCAAAAATAATACTTCAGCCAAAAAGTTATACCATGGAGCAAAACACTTAATACATAACGATGTACTTTGACAGAGTAAAATTCAGATAATAAACATACAAATTCAGTTATTATTGCTAATGCAATTGAATAATGTTTACCAGGTATGAGCCACTGTAAAACGACGCATCTTTTGACTTCTATTGAGCATCATCCTTCGCAGAAGCCGTGGCGAATTTCTGGGTGAAATGTTAGGAGATAACCTGGGTGAAATGGATGGTGATTTCCGTGCAGCTTTAGGCCTTTCATGTCCCAGCAAGTTTCCACTTAGGATCTTTACAAGAGCTTCATTTAGTAATGGATTTGGACGAAATTCTTTCCTTGGATCAGGCGAGTTTGCAACATCCTGGCTTGTTGCTTGTGCTGCCATTATTTCACAAAAATCACCCACAGGGATCCTTTGAATCGCTCAACAAGACAAATGACAAATGTAATGCTTTTAAGACTAATTCCTTGTGAGGGTCAGAATGTATTGATACCAAATCTGTCAGCAAATGTTCACCACAAAGGGTTTTCTGAACAATCTGCTCAGATGTGTCACCTCAGAAACAATTAAGGTTCTGGGAGACAGTAGGCTTACAACTAACTGTAGCACAAAAGCTCTTCGTACCTAAAATCAGTTCTGCAGGAGCTTATTTCTGTCAGGCAAGCAGCAGAAAAAAAGAGGATAAGGGTGAACACACCCCAGCCACTGTCAGCACAATCTAACAACCAATCAAATAGGCTACAACCAATAGTCAGGATTTGCAGTTATTTCTGGTTCTGTAAGTACAAAGTGTTCAGTATGAGGATCCCATCAGTTATGAAAATAAAATACTGCAGCATTCATAACCAGTATCTCCTTCGGGGTTTTTTTTTCCAGCCGTTTGACCCTTCTCTGCAATTTACATTTGCAGGAAGTGAGTCCCTTGACAACGAGTAAGTAAACGTTTTCCTGTCGCTGTGAAACTGGACTCTTGCCAATATAACTTGATTCAACAGATAGCAGCCAGGGAAGCTCCTATCACTCATTTGTCTTGCTCATGTAAAAAGATTTTGATATTGTTGTAAGAAAGGGGACAAAACGTGAAAGTCTCATTGACAGATCGCGTTCAATAATAATCTACATAATCACAAATATATTTTTGTTTCATTAACCCTTTACTCAGTCCAAAGATGTGCAAGTTAGGCTACGGGGTTAGGGTGACAGGGCGGGGGAATGGGCCCAGATAGAGTTCTCTTTCGAAAGGTTGACGCAGCTTGGAAGAGCTGAATCGCCTCCTTCAAAAAAAGTATAACACTGAATTTTGCAAAATTAATCCTCCTATACACCCTGCATTCAATTGCTTAAAAGTAGAAAGGCATTCCAACATAAATTCAATAAAACCCTCAAAATTATGAGCGAAAACTGCTGGACAATTGTATGCAATGCATATGTGCTCTCTTGCATGGGAGATTAAGGGAGTAAGGCTGATGAACAATGCACATGCACAGTTTCATGTGTACTTACTGCTAATGGGTTGATCTGCATTTTTATGTGCAAAGAAAATCAACATTCAGTTGAAGGGGCAAGGAAGAGTTTGGGTTGTGCAATGGTTAACAAGCCCAAATTGGGGATGCAATAGCCCCAGGTGTGTTCATTTGGGAAAAATATTTTTGCTCCCATTCTCCCAACACGTTTATGCATATCACAACATTTTCAGCAATTTAAATCCAGGTACCACGGGTGCGATTCTCCGCAAATGCGGCGAGTCATAAAGGCTGCCGTGAAACTGGCCGTGTTTCAGAGCAGCCTCCGCGCCCCTTCCCGGGACCCGATTCTCCCCCCCGGGCGGGGCTAGCAGCAGGTCCCCGTGAAGCACGGCATCGCGGCCTTAGCGACCGTCGCTAAGTCCGCGCGCCATGCGTCACGCCGGCTGACGCGCACGATGATGTCAGCCGCGCATGGGCGGATTGGACGGCTCCAACCCGCGCATGCGCGGGGCCGTCATCTCCCTCGGCCGCCCCGCCAGTACGGCCGTGGTACTGCCGTGCCAATCGGGGCCCTGGATGCCCAGAACGGGCATGCTGCGGCTGTTTTTACGACGGCAGCAAGCAGGTGTGTTTTCGGCCATAAAAACGGCCGTAAAGGCCTGGGAACTCGGCCCATCGGCCTGGGGAGAATCGCTGTTCGCCGTAAAAAACGGTGAGCAGCTATTCGTGACGTGGGGCGGCCGTGGGGGGGGGGGGAGAATAGCGGGAGGGCGGGAAAAATGTCAGGGACGCCCTCCCGCTATTCTCCGACCTGTCGTGGGCAGCGGAGAATCGCGCCCCACTATTCTGAAGATATATCTTTTAAAGTTGATAGTTTAATTATTTCTAGTTGACTGTCCAGACTGAAGTATCAAAAGTGAACTATTCCAAATTACTGGGCCAAGATTCTCCGAAATCCCGGCCAAGTGTTGATGCCGGCGTAAACACCGGAGTGATGTACACCGGCGTCAACGGGCCTCCTGGCCCAGCAATACACTGGTTTTTAGGGGGCTAGCACGGCGCCGAAGAGCTGCGTGCTGCTCCGTTACCGAAAGGCGGCTCTGCATGGCGGTCTGCGCCTGCACGCGCCGGCCGTCTCCGCATCGGCACATGCGCTGGTTGCCATCTCCGCGTCGGTGCATGCACGTGGTTGCCGTCCCCGCGCCGGCGCGAAGCAACATGCCAGATACTGGACAGCAGGCCCGCACGGAAGGAGGTAGGCCCCCCTAGATCACGGCCGCCCGCCGATCGGAAGCACCCAGGGGCCGCGGGTCCAACCTCCCGCCAGGTGGTACCAGGATGGAACCACACCGGCGGGACTCGCCGGAACGCGACAGGAGTTTGGTCGATCACCCGCAGAGAATCGCCACGGGGGCCTATTTCCGCGGTGCTGGTCTGGGACTGCTGACCGCGCGGGCACGATTGGCGCTGATTCTCTGGTTGGCGTAAAATCGGCGGCCAAGCGTCGGAACGGCGTGGTGGGAATTTCCCGTGAACCGGCGATTCTCCGACCCGGCGCGGGCTCGGAGAATCCTGCCCATGATGTTTATTTATTTATATTCATTGATTAATTTTAAAGGCTACCAAATTGATACCAACAGTCCAGTCACTAAGTAACATTATTCAATGACTATCTCAGCCATACAGATCACTAAGTTGCCAGGATGGCGCTCCTTGAGCTAATCTCAACAAGGGCAAGGACCCTCCACTGGCTAGTGTGAACAGGGGAAAGCTAACGAAGCCACTTGCTTTTGATTGATACATGGTAGAGGCTGGTCATTTGCTATAGAAATTCATTTTCATTTCATTTTTCTCACATCTTCCATAACCTTAGTTCTCCCCGTGTGTGCGTGGGTTTCCTCCGAGTGCTCCGGTTTCCTCCCACAGTCCAAAGATGTGCAGGTTAGATGTATTTGCCATGATAAATTGCCCTTCGTGTCCAATATTGCCCGTAGTGTCGGGTGGGCTTACTGGATTATGGGGATAGGGTGGAAGTGTGGGCTTGGGTGGGGTGCTCTTTCAAAGAGCCGGTGCAGACTCGATGGGCCGAATGGCCTCCTTCTGCATTGTAAATTCTGTGATGATTCTTAGTAAGTTAACTAATTAAGTGCTTGGAAGTGACATAACTTTTGTAATGCAATCGGGCACCTGACGCTTGTTGAACAGTTTGTGAACTCCTGCAGCATCCTTTACAACTGCCCAAGATGGTATTCGGACCTTGGTTTAATGATTTGTGCACAAGATATCACCTTCAACAACGGAGCACTCCGTCAGAATTTCACTGGAGGGTTCAGCATACTGCTTACTTTGATTACCAATAATACCTCCACGTATTGGGAAAGAGGTCCCAACAAATTTCTCATGAGCTCATCAAGTCGTTTTTAGTGATTAGAAACGGACTCACTCAGGAGGCCAATTGATATATTTTGACTCAAAAAAGTGGAGTGAAGCCTGAGTAGTGGATTGCAACAAAGGCACATACTACTTCTCAATACCAGCACTGCACGTGGCATTTCTGCGCAATCAGCAGAATCATGTACCAGTTTGTTGTTGGCGGTATAAAAGAGAAATTTACATGCAGCAATTTTTATGCAGCAAAGCAGATTCTCTCTCTGCACAATGCAGCAATCATATGTTCGACTGAAGAATCAAATGGACTTGAAATGTTAGGTCTGGGATGCGATTTATCAGTCGTGTCCCACAAAAATAGGGATGGGACACGGCAGGTGGATACCAGAAGTCTCTTCCGGGATTCCTGATGATATGACAAAATGGACTCATGTTTTTTTCTTGGTAGATCGTGCCCATGTTTTCTCTAGTTGGATCTCGCGAGACGTTATGACCTCGTTCCCACCGATAGACTTGCAGAGTTCAGAAGCTCACGGTAGCATGGTGGTTAGCATCAATGATTCACAGCTCCAGGGTCCCAGGTTCAATTCCCGGCTGGGTCACTGTCTGTGTGGAGTCTGCACGTCCTCCCCGTGTGTGCGTGGGTTTCCTCCGGGTGCTCCGGTTTCCTCCCACAGTCCAAAGATGTGCGGGTTAGGTGGATTGGCCATGCTAAATTGCCCGTAGTGTAAGGTTAATGGGGGGATTGTTGGGATACGGGTTACGTGGGTTTAAGTAGGGTGATCATTGCTCGGCACAACATCGAGGGCTGAAGGGCCTGTTCTGTGCTGTACTGTTCTATGTTCTATGTTAACTCTGCCGACACCAAATTGAACTGGCTCCTGGGATCCACCAGCATCACCAAGGAGACCTCAGCTGGGTGCCGTTTAGCACTGGTCCCCTCAAACGGGGACCAGTGGAATGGCAATTGTGGGGTCTCCCAGGCGATTGAAGGCCCCCGGGTAGTTGGTATCTGGGCAGGGTGGCACCCTGGCACTCCTGATATCACCCGGGCACCTTGGCACTGCCTATCTGGCAGTGCCATCTGGGAACCATGGCAGTGCTATTCTGGCACCTGAGTGGCACTTTCAGAGTGCCAAGGGGGCACTGCAAGACCGGCAGGAGCACTGCCAGGGTCCAAGGCTGGCAGAGCCAAGGTGGCATTTTGGTCATGCCAGGGATCGGAACCTGATGAGATGAGGTGCGGAAGGGCTCAAGGACCCCAACACATGAGTTGGGGGGGTCCTGGGGTCATGTCAGGGGACCAAGAGATCAGGGCGCCATCTGCAGCCTCAGTAGGGCCTTCCCTATTGAGACCTCAAAAGAATCAAGCGCCGTTATATAGCAAGAGTTTTCTTCATGCTACAAGTGCTGGGAACGACACCACTAATCCATCCCAGAATGGACTCTTGTTTTTTTCTCATTATATCATGCCCCAGTTTTCTCTCCATACAGATGCTGTCAGACCTGCTGAGTTTTTCCAGCATCCTCTGTTCTGGTGCAGCAATCATATAGTTGGCATTCTGTAACCAATGGTATCCCAACCCAGCTGGGAGAAATTTAACTCTTTGTGTGTTGGTAAGTATTGTGATTGCTAAGTAAAATCCTTATTCCTTTCACTTATTCATTATTTGATATTATATTTGTAATCAGTTAAGGTAAAGTGTAAAAATGGCAGGAGATCCCAGACCCGTATTATGCTCCTCGTGCTCAATGTGGGAGTTCAGAGACGCGGCCGATGCCCCTGACTACTTCATATGCGGGAAGTGTGTCCACCTGCAGCTCCTGTGAGACCGCATGACGGCTCTGGAGCTGCGGATGGACTCACTTTGGAGCATCCACGATGCTGAGGAGGCCATGGATAGCACATTCAGTGAGTTGGTCACACCGCAGATTAGGATTGTGAAGGAGACAGGGAATGGGTGACCAAAAGGCAGAGAAAGAGCAGGAAGGCAGTGCAGGTGTGCCCTGCGGTCATCTCCCTCCAAAACAGGTATACCGTTTTGGATACTGTTGGGGGAGATGACTCACCAGGGGAAGGCAGTAGTAGCCAGGCTCATGACACCGTGGCTAGCTCTGCTGCACGGAAAGGCGGGAAAAAGACTGGCAGGGCTATAGTCATAGGGGATTCAAACGTAAGGGGAATAGACAGGCGTTTCTGTGGTCGAAAAAAAGACTCCCGAATGGTATGTTGCCTCCCGGGTACACGGGTCAGGGATGTCTCAGATCGGCTGCAGGACATACTAAAGGGGGAGGGTGAACAGCCAGTTGTCGTGGTGCATATAGGCACCAATGACATAGGTAAAAAACGGGTGATGTCCTACAATCAGAATTTAGGGAGTTAGGAGATAAGTTAAAAAGTAGGACCTCAAAGGTAGTAATCTCAGGATTGTTACCAGTGACACAAGACAGTCAGAGTAGAAATTCAAGAATAGTCAGAATGAATGCATGGCTTGATAGATGGCGCAGGAGGGAGGGGTTCAGATTTTTGGGACATTGGAACCGGTTCTGGGGGTGGTGGGACCATTATAAATCGGATGGTCGACACCTGGGCAGGACTGGAACCAATGTCCTGTGGGGTGCTTTTGCTAACACTGTTGGGGAGGTTTTAAACTAATGTGGCGGGGGATGGGAACCAGATTAGGAAGTTAGAGGTCAGTAAAGAGGCAGCAACTAAAGCCAGTAATGTACTAGATAATAAACTCAATGTGACTAAGGGGAAGAGTAGACAGGGAAGAAATGATGAATGCAAAGGGACAGGAGGTCTGAGGTGCATTTGTTTTAATGCGAGAAGTGTAGCAGGGAAGGAAGATGAACTTAGGGCTTGGATTAGTACCTGGGAATATGATGTTATTGGTATTACTGAGACTTGGTTGAGGGAAGGGCAAGACTGGCAACTAAATACCCCAGGGTATAGATGCTTCAGGTGGGATAGAGAGGGAGGTAAAAGGGGTGGAGGAGTTGCATTACTAGTCAGAGATGATATCACAGCTGTGATTAAGGAGGGCACGATGGAGGATTCGAGCACTGAGGCAATATGGGTGGAGCTAAGAAATAGGAAGGGTGCAGTAACATTGTTGGGACTTTACTACAGGCCTCCCAAAAGCGAGCGTGAAGTAGAGGTACAAATATGTAGACAGATTATAAAGCAATGTAGGAGCAATAGGGTGGTTGTGATGGGAGATTTTAACTTCCCCAACATTGAATGGGACTCATGTAGTATTGGAGGCGTAGATGGAGCAGAATTTGTAAGCAGCATCCAGGAGAGTTCTTTAGAGCAGTATGTAAATAGTCCAACTCGGGAAGGGGCCATACTGGACCTGGTATTGGGGAATGATCCCGGCCAGGTGGTTGACGTTTCAGTCGGTGATTACTTTGGGAATAGCGATCACAATTCCGTAAGTTTTAGAATACTCATGGACAAAGACGAGAGTGGTCCCAAAGGAAGAGTGCTAAATTGGGGAAAAGGCCAAGTATAACAAAATTCGGCAGGAGCTAGGGAATTTGGATTGGGAGCAGCTGTTTAAGAGTAAATCCACATTTGAAATGTGGGAGTCTTTTAAGGAAAGGTTGATTAGAGTGCAGGACAGACATGTCCCTATGAAAATGAGAGATAGAAATGGCAAGATTAGGGAATCATGGATGACGGGTGGAATTGTGAGACTAGCTAAATTGAAAAAGGAAGCATACATAAGATCGAGGCGACTCAAAACTGATGAAGCTTTGGAGGAATATCGGGAAAGTAGGACAAATCTCAAACGTGTAATAAAGAGGGCTAAAAGGGGTCATGAAATATCTTTGGCTAACAGGGTTAAGGAAAATCCCAAAGGCTTTTATTCTTAATGAGTACTTTGCATCGGTATTCACCAAGGAGAGGGACATGACGGATGTTGAGGCTAGGGATGGATGTTTAAATACTCAAGGTCATGTTGGCATAAGGAAGGGGGAGGTTTTGGGTATTCTAAAAGGCATTAAGGTGGACAAGTCCCCAGGACCGGATGGGATCTAACCCAGGTTACTGAGGGAAGCGAGGGACGAAATAGCTGGGGCCTTAACAGATATCTTTGCAGCATCCTTGAGCACGGGTGAAGTCCCGGAGAACTGGAGAATTGCTAATGTTGTCCCCTTGTTTAAGAAGAGTAGCAGGGATAATCCAGGGAATTATAGACCTGTGAGCTTGACGTCAGTGGTAGGCAAACTGTTGGAGAAGATACTGAAGGATAGGATCTATTCACATTTGGAAGAAAATAGACTTATCAGTGATAGGCAGCATGGTTTTGTGCAGGGAAGGTCATGTCTTACAAACCTAATAGAATTCTTTGAGGAAGTGACAAAGTTAATTGATGAGGGAAGGGCTGTAGATGTCATATACATGGACTTCAGTAAGGTGTTTGATAAAGTTTCCCATGGCAGGTTGATGGAAAAAGTGAAGTCGTATGGGGTTTAGGGTGTACTAGCTAGATGGATAAAGAACTGGCTGGGTAACAGGAGACAGAGAGTAGTGGTGGAAGGGAGTGTCTCAAAGGGAGGTAACTAGTGGTGTTCCACAGGAATCCGTGCTCGGACCACTGTTGTTTGTGATATACATAAATGATCTGGACGAAGGTATAGGTGGTCTGATGAGCAAGTTTGCAGATGATACTAAGATTGGTGGAGTTGCAGATAGCGAGGAGGACTGTCAGAGAATACAGCAAAATATAGATAGATTGGAGAGTTGGGCAGAGAAATGGCAGATGGAGTTCAATCCAGACAAATGCGAAGTGATGCATTTTGGAAGATCTAATTCAAGAGCGGACTATATGGTCAATGGAAGAGTCCTGGGGAAATCTGGGAGATCTGGGAGTTCAGGTCCATTGTACCCTGAAGATGGCAACGCAGATCGATAGAGTGGTCAAGAAAGCATACAGCATGCTTGCCTTCATCGGACGGGGTATTGAGAACAAGAGTCGGCAGGTCATGTTACAGTTGTATAGGACTTTGATTAGGCCACATTTGGAATACTGCGTGCAGTTCTGGTCGCCACATTACCAGAAGGATGTGGATGCTTTAGAGAGGGTGCAGAGGAGGTTCACCAAGATGGTGAGTAGATTAGGATTGTTTTCGTTGGAAAGACGGAGGTTGAGGGGGGACCTGATTGAGGTCTACAAAATTATGAGATGTATGGACAGGGTGGATAGCAACAAGCTTTTTCCAATAGTGGGGGTGTAAATTACAAGGGGGTCACGATTTCAAGGTGAGAGGGGGAAAGTTTAAGATGTGCGTGGAAAGTATTTTACGCAGAGGGTGGTGGGTGCCTGTAATGCTTTGCCAGCGGAGGTAGTAGAGGCGGGCACGATAGCATCATTTAAGATGCATCTGGACAGATATATGAATGGACGGGGAACAGAGAGAAGTAGATCCTTGGAAAATAGGCAACAGGTTTAGATAAAGGATCTGGATCGGCGCAGGCTGGGAGGGCCGAAGGGCCTCTTCCTGTGCTGTAATTTTCTTTGTTGTTCTTTTTTTTATATAAATGATAGTGCTTGTTATTCTTTCCTTAAGCACATAAATCACCTTATTTTTCTATTTTTACTTCAACGTTTATCTTTCCAGACCAAATGCTTCCTGCAAACAATAATTCATCCCTAAACTTCCACCAATGCCACTTTTCAGCCAGTTGCTGGGATATACATGACTTGATTCATTTTCTACTTTACCTGTCTGCAGTCTACTCTCCATTCAATATTGTTCCACATCGACAAAGCCAGAGGATAGTATGATCTTTGCAGAAACAATTCTGCAGCCCATAAATGATTAAATAGCTGGATCTAAATTACATGTTCCAGTTAATCTAAAAGATTCTGATGTATTGCTGAAGGTTTACCTTGAGGTTCTTTGGTAACTTATATGACATGTACCAGCAGCTTTGGATTGATCCACAACTCTGGAAAAAATACATTACTTACATGCACTTTTGGTTGCTGAGTCCATTAGGAGTTGAATAGGGCTCAATGCCCTATTACTCAATCCCACCAATTTCATTGTCAATGCCTTGGCAATAAGAAAATATCTACACTTGTAGTTCCTTCATTTGGGAATATTCAAATACATACCTTAATTTGAGGTTGGAGGCGGGGAACTCCAGTTCCCGATGAACATCGGGCCTTTTGCACTTGTACCGGCCGGGACATGGTCCCACATGCATAGTTCATTTAGGGGCTGGTTTAGCACATTAGGCTAACAGCTGGCTTGGAATGCAGATCAAGGACAGCAATGCGGGTTCAATTCCCGTACCAGCCTCCCTAACTGGCGCCGAATATGGCAACTCGAGGCTTTTCACAGTAAATTCATTGAAGCCTACTTGTGACAATAAGCAATTTTTATAATAATTATTATTTATTTTAAGTTCCTCAGGACGAGGACCAGTACTGCACATACCCCGCACGGGAGAACAGTGCAGGAAGAAGCTGCACAATACTCACAAATGTTGTGAAAAGTAGGTCTGATAACCTGAACCAGAGCATCATTACTAAGTAGATATTTCAGGGAATAGGACACAGGAGGGGCACAGGGAGAAGCTCCCAAACCAGGAAGCGGGACCGGGAGAAGCCCCAGAAGAAAGTCGCAGGTATAGAACAAAGACAGTGATCTAGAATAGGTCTGTAAAGTTAAGCTAAATAAAGGAGCAGCAAAATAGGTTCCGAGCTGAAGAGATGCAGTGAGCAGACATGAAGTGAAGTGGGTTTGGGATTGAGCCCTGAAGATCCAAGAAGGCAGCCAATGGTTAGTGACTCCAAGTGTAGGCCGCTGGGCAAAGAGAGACTTTGAATCAGCGTTATTCTGCCTGGTGCAGCCAAAGTTAATGGGTGGGATTCTCCGTAGCCCAACGGCGAAATTGTTGATTGGGCGGAGAATGGATTCCGACGCCGGATCCGGGGCAGGCGCCGGTTTGATGTCGGTTTGCGATGCTCCGCCCCCTCCAAACCGGTGTCATCGGGATGTGCGCCGCGTGCAGTTGCAAGACCGTTGACACATCATCGGCCTGCCTACCCGTGATGTCGTGGCCATGCTCAAACCCACAACATCATTTCCGGCGCGACCGGAGCAGGCCATTAGCCTAGCGCAGGCGCGGCCCAGGACCTGGCCATTCTTCGGCTGTTTACCACACAATCCGGGTGGTTCAAGCCATGCCAGTGCTATCCCCTCACCGTTACCAGAATCGGTGAGGGATTCGCACTGATTTTCCTGTCATGAACCACTCCGGATTCTCCATTGGCTCCAGCACTTAGCCGCTGGAATGGAGAATTTCGCCCATGAAATTTTGTTTGGTAGGTGATGCTGATTGTATTCAAAAATACAGGGAAATGGAATCTTGGAAGGCAAGACTTAAAAACTGTGAGGCGGGACATTGTTGAAGCTGCCCAAGGAGACGTAATTTTGGAAACAATTCTGAGGTGAGATCTTTGTGAGAAAGACAAAGTTTCAGTGAGCTTTTTTTACTCACGATTTGGGAAAACATCTGGGGTGGTTTGACGAAAAGTCCATGGAATCTACTTTGGTCACACTTGACATTTATTATGTAAAGAGTTCAGTGTGTGTCAGAGGGACAAGATGTGGATTTTAATCTCTCTGAGAGAAAAAGTACAAGGCTATTCAGACAGAGGTTAACTCAATAATCAATTAAAGTACTCAGTAATCAGTTTTGTGGAGATGCTACTGGAAGACTGTTAAAAACTGTATCAATTAATACCAAGAGCTTTGATGATTATACTTGTCAACAGCTAAATACAGGGTCAGTCGGTATCTCTCAAATATCGCCGATCGAAAGCTAAAGGAAAAGTAATGAAGTTACTTTTCAAGTTCACCTTGCAAAATTCCATAAGGAACAGAAATGCAAATTGAGGGAAAGAAGAAATGAATAGCATTGAAAGCCAAAGAGAAGGCAACAAACGTTAGGTGCAATGCTTTGGCAGGGGGAAAATGGGTGAAAAGGCATGCATTATTTTGGGGAGGTAGAAGTGAGAGTGGTACTTTGATTTTGAGGATATTTCTATGAACTGGGTATGGAAAGTGGAACAAGGATTTCAAAGACTGACCCACAGAGCCTCAACAAAGATTGTTGCTTAATGTTGGAGATATTGAAATTGGAAGGGGCAAAAGGGAAGAAGATTGATCCATCCTGGAGCTTTATGAACCATACAGTTGGAAGAGCTGCATTTGAGGGTTTGGATATTAGTACTTTGTAAGTTCAATTTATCTGTTAAACAGTGCAATCTTTGGTGCATTTTGTAATAAATTATGGGTGGGATTCTCCAGCCGCGTCCGCCCGGCTCCATTGTCGACTTCTCGCCTGTGGCCTTCTTGCGGTGGCCGGGACAGGGGAATCCAGCCCTATATTCTTTAGTAACAGTTGTAGCAGTGGACACACTGCAAAATGCACCAAGTAAAATGTCAAAAATTTAAACAAAAAAAATTCTAGGACAGCAGACTCCCAAATGATCCAAACATCTGAAATTACACCTTGCACTTCACTGCTGAAAAGTACTGCCTGTTTTCTGGTGCTGTGTTTCAAAAACACTGAAGGAAAAATGTTGCACCACAAAAGCATCACCTTGCTTCATGGTGAATATGCAATTTGTTTATGAATCTTTAAGGATAATTATACCTAATTACACGAAAACACTAGAATGCCATTTGTAGGACATCAGTTCAAATTCTACTTTTGGCTCACATTCAAAGCTGATTATCTGTGGTGAAAAAGCTTGCTTTTTTTGTATGTGACTAAACTGTTAGATGTTGATGGGGAAAAATAAAATAGGATTGAGTCATATCTTGCAGTGCTAGCTGCAGTGAGTGAGACTCTGTAGTTTAGCAAAGTGTGGGAGTTTAGGGATGTTGGGGAGGGAGGTATTCCTGTATCTTGTTTCCATTACTACATCCATCAGTCAGTGGGGTAGGTGCTGGCCAAGGTCAGAAAGCTGGGAGGTAAATTGCAGCAGTCCCACAACATCGAGTGCATACCACAGGTAAATGTTTGGTGGGTGAGTATTCTCTCTTCTATTTATTTGGACTTGCTTTGAGATTGAAGCTTAGGTTGAAAAGGTTAGCGTGAAAACTAAAGATCAGCAGTAAAATGAAAACAAATTAAAATGTACTTCAATAAAATAGGGATGGAAGGCCAGGCGATGTGTGATAGCTGCAGCATGAGAGACGGCGGATCCCATTGTGGTTCACAGCGACCACATTTGTGGCAAATGTTGGTTGCTTGAGGAACTTAGCAATGAACTGAGTCTGAGCTTCAGACATTGCACCACATCAGAGAGGGAGAGAGCCACCTGCACCCTGAGTTTCAGGAGGCAGTCACACCCCTTAGATTAACTATCTTGAATTTGTTCTAGGGACAGGAGGGTGTGAGGCAGGCAGAAGTATCCTAGAGGTAGCACTGCTGGAGCCTTAACCCTTACAATTATCCAACAGGTTTGAGATTCTTGCTCCTTGTGTGGATGAGACCAGGAACTATAGAGAGGATGAGCAAACTGACCTTAGCACCATGATACAGGGAGCCATTCAGGTGGGGAGGAGAATGTAGTTGTAGTTGAGGATAGTATAGTTAGGGCCGTAGACACTGTTCTCCATAGCCAAGGTCGAGAATCCCAATGGCTGTATTGCCTGCCTGGTGCCAGGGATCAGGATATCTGCTTCGGGCTGGTGAGGAACTTGCAATGGACCGGGGGGGGGGGGGGGGGGGGGGGGGGGGAGGGAGAGAAAGGACGAAGGATCCCGCCATTGTGGTCCATGTAGGTACCAAGGACATAGGCAGAATGAGGAAAGATTTAGATTTACATTCAGTGTCACGTGTACCAAGGTACAGTGAAAAGTATTGTCCTGCGTACAGTCCAGGCAGATCATTCCAAAGAACAAACAAGGAACAGTACAGCACAGGAACTATGTCCTTCAAACCTGTACCGGTCTTGATACCAACCTTTGCCAAAACCCTCAGCGCTTTCTTGTGCCATACCCCTCTAAAGCCATCCTATCCATGTATTTGTTAAGATGTCTTTTGATCGCCATTAATGTATCTGCTTCCACAACCTCCCCTGGCAACGCTTTCCAGACACTCACCACCTTCTGCGTAAACAAAACTGCCTCACACGTCTCCTCTTTGCCCAATGAAAAACATGGGACATATAATAATAATAATCTTTATTGCCATAAGTAGACTTACATTAACACTGCAATTAAGTTACTGTGAAAAATCCCTAGTCGCCACAATCCAGCACCTGTTCGGGTACACGGAGGGAGAATTCAGAATGTCCAAATTACCTAACTACAAATGATAAATACAGAATGTAAATACATAGACATAGACATCGGGTGAAGCATACAGAGTGTATTACTACAACAGTCGAAAAGATGCATGGAGAGATCAGTTCAGTCCAGAAAGAATTTCTGCAAAAAGGGTTTGAGGAGCTAGGCACCAAACTACAGAATATCCAAGGTTGTAATCTCTGGATTATTACCTGAGCCACTGCCAATTGGCATAGGGTACAGAAAATTAAAGAGTTGAATACGTGATTCAAAGACTGGTATTGGAGAAGTGGGTTTTGGTCCATGGGGCACAGACATCAGTACTGGACAAAATGGGACTAAACCACTGGGACAGCCTACACCTGAGCCATGCTGGGACCAGTGATCTTTCAAGCCGCATAACTAGGGAAGTAGCGAGGACTTTAAACCAAATAGATGGGGGTCAGTTCTGCACAGGGGATATGAAGGCTTACAAAGCATAAGGATATGGCAGCATTACAAGGGGCTGGTCTAAATCACTGGCTTTTAAAGCAGACCAAGCAGGCCAGCAGCACGGTTCGATTCCCGTACCAGCCTCCCCGGACAGGCACCGGAATGTGGCGACTAGGGGCTTTTCACAGTAACTTCATTGACGCCTACTCGTGACAATAAGCGATTTTCATTTTCATTTCATATAGGTAATGATACCCAGAGTGCGAAAGGAAGGGACAGTACAAAAAAAGGAAGAAATAGGGTCAAAAAGGGAAAACATGGTAATAAGGCAAAATTTATTGTTCTTTACTTAAATGCAATCCGCATTTGGCACAAAATAAATTAACTAACAGCACAAATTGAGGTTAATAGGTATGATCTTATAGACATTACAAAGACTTAGTTACATGATATCAAAGATGAGAAATAAATATTGGTGAGTGGTATGTGACTTTTTGTAAAGATGGACAGGAAGGAAAGCGGGTGGGATAACTTTATTGGTACGAGATGGAGTAAGTACCATTGCAAGAAATTATCTTGGATTAGAAGATGTAGAATCCATATAGGTGGAGGTAAGAAATAACAAGGGGAAGAAGATGCTGGTGAGAGTAATCTATAGGCTCTCGAACAATAGCTATACTGTAGGATAAATAATAAATCAGGAGATAATGTGGGCACGTAAAAAGGCAGTACTTTAATCATGGGTGACTTTAATCCTCAAGTAGATTGGGGAAACCAAATTGGCAGTGGTCGCCATGAGGAAGAATTCATCGAGTGTATTCGGGACAGTTTCCTCGAACAATATGTTGTGGATCCAACAAGGGATCAGGCTATTAAGGGCTTTTGTAATGAGGAAAATTTAATGAACAATCTCAGACTAAAAGATCCACGAGGAAGCAGCGACCATAAAATGGTAGAATTTAGCATTCAATTTGAGAGTGAGAAACTTGGGTCAGAAACAACGGTGCTACAATTAAATAAGGGTAATTATAAAGGAATAAAGGAAGAGTTGGCTGGAGTGGATTTGGAGAGGAGCTTAGCAGGAAAAACAGGTTGATCAGCAATGGCAGACATTTCTGAAAATAGTTCATGACTCTCAACAAAAATATATCCCAGTAAGGAAGAAGGATTCTCGGAAGGGGATAAATCAATCATGGTTAGCCAAGGAAGTTAAGGAGAGTATTAAACTGAAATAAAAAAAACATACAATGTGGCAAAGCTTAGTGGTAGGCTAGAGGATTCAGAAAGTTTTAAAAACCAACAAAAGATGACCAAAAAATAATTAATAGGGAGAAGATAAACTATGTGGATAAACTAGCAAGTATTATTAAAATGGACAGCAAGAGCTTCTATGAATATATAAAAAGGAAGAGAGATGCCAAAGTAAATGCAATAATCCTTAATAAAGTCACAAGTAGGCTTACAATATAGGCCCCTGAGAGAATGAGACTGGGGAAATATTAATGGGAAACCAGGATGTGGCAGAGGAATTAAAAAATACTTTGTGTCAGTCTTCACGTTGTGATGAATGTAGGAATTTCAGATATATAATAATCTTTATTAGTGTCACAAGTAGGCTTACATTAACACTGCAATGAAGTTACTGTGAAAATCCTCCAGTCGCCTGTTCAGGTACACTGCTGGGGGAATTTAGAATGTCCAATTCACCTAACAATCACGTCTTTTGGGACTTTGTAGGAGGATACTGGAGCACCCGGAAAAAACCCACGCAGACACGGGTAGAATGTGCAGATTCCATACAGACAGTGACCCAGCCGGGAATCAAACCTGGGTCCCTGGCACTGTGAAGCAACAGTGTTAACCACTGTGCTACCATGCCGACTATATTCTATGTATTTGGTGCAGTCAGGGTTAGTTTGTGTATGACTGCTGCAGTAGTGTTTTTAAAAATCCTGGTTTGCAAGGCAGCCAGGCTTTGTGGCAACAAGAAGTGCAATTAAATTTGTAAAAGTTGGGCTGATGGAGTTTTGTTTGTAGAAATATGGTTCACAGGGGAGTGGATAATTAGAGACATTGCGCAAAATTCTCCATTTGGGAGACTGTGCTCCCCGCCAGAGCACAGATCAGGAAGCAATTCCCAATCCTTCACCATGCACATTTGTGCATGGTGAGAGATTCTGAAAGGAATCCCCCTATCAAGTTGCCATTTTGAGTGGGAGGCCCAGTAGTGAGGTCCCACAGCTGGCTACACTCCCTCCCCCATTTAGAGCACTTCAGAGTTACTCAATCATAAAGGAAGATGAATGAAGCAAAGCTAACAGCTGTCTGTGTGGAAGCTGTCATTCACAGCCTAGTAAGGAAAATTAATGAATGGCTTGCATCTTAAGGATCTGAAGGGTTTAAACACAGGTCGTTGCTTTCTCTTTACTGTGTCTGAGCCACCAGGTGTATTGCCGTATGAGTGTTACAATAGTAATTTTTTCACTGCCTCAGACTGTACTGCTCTCTAGCTTCCTGACAGGGATTTGTTTTCTGGGGGGGCTTCCTGACAGAGATTTGTTTTCTGGGGGACTTCCTGATAGGCATCTGTTTTCTGGGGGGGGGGCTTCCTGACGGGTGTATCTATTCTGGGGGGTCTGTGTGGGAAGTCTCTTTATTTAAGGGGTCTCTGGGGAGGGTCTCTTTATTTAAGGGGTCCCTGGGGAGGGTCTCTTTATTTAAGGGGTCCCTGGGGAGGGTCTCTTTATTTAAGGGGTCTCTGGGGAGGGTCTCTATATAAGGGGTCTCTGGGGTGGGTCACTATATAAGGGGTCTCTGGGGAGGGTCACTATATAAGGGGTCTCTGGGGAGGGTCTCTTTATTTAAGGGGTCTCTGGGGAGGGTCTCTTTATTTATGGGGTCTCTGGGGGGTATCCTTATTTTGCGGATCTATTTATTTCGGGGCCGGTTTAGCTTGGGGGCCAGTTTAACTCATTTGGCTGGACAGCTGGCTCGTGATGCAGAGCAAGGCCAGCCACGCCGGTTGAATTCCAGTAACGGCTGAGGTTATTCATGAGGGCCCATCTTCTCAACATTGCCCTTCGCGTGAGGTGTGGTGATCCTCCGGTTAAATCACCACCAGCCAGCTCTCCCCTCAAAGCGGAAAGCAGCCTATGGTCATTTGGGAATATGGCAATTTTACCTTTACTCCTTTCGGTGGTCTGGGGTGTCTCTTTATTTAGCCGGTTTCTGGGGAGGTTCTCCTTATTCAGAGGGTCCCTGAGAGGTCTCATTATTTAAGGGTCTCTGGAGGGTCGCGTTATTTCGGGAATCTCTGGCAGGTCTCATTATTTAGGGGTCTCGGGGAGTATGGGGAGATCTGGTGGCGTGGGCAGGTCGTGCATTGTGGGGGGTGGGGGAGAGTGGCCCTCGGATGGACTTTGGGGGCAACTTCCTAAAGGATTTAGGACTTAGGGCAGCACAGTAGCACAAGTGGATAGCACTGTGACTTCACAGCGCCAGGTTCAAATCCCTGCTGGGTCACTGTCTGTGCGGAGTCTGCACGTTCTCCCCGTGTCTGCGTGGGTTTCTTCCGGATGCTCCGGTTTCCTCCCACAGTCTAAAGACGTGCAGGTTAGGTGGATTGGCCATGTTAAATTGCCTTTAGAGACCAAAAAGGTTAGGAGGGGTTATTGGGTTAAGGTTGAAGTGAGGGCTTAAGTGAGTCGGTGCAGACTCAATGGGCCGAATTGCCTCCTACTGCACTGTATGTTCCATGTTCTATGTTCTATGATTTAGTCGCTTGGGCCACCGCCAATGTCACCATGCCGGGAAATAGGTGTAATAATTCCCCTTCACATGATTCCCGGCATGGAGGACCGGAGAAGCATGTGGGCCCAAAGAATATGGGGCAGCATTCTCCGACCCCCCGCCGGGTCGGAGAATCGCCGGGGGTCAGTGTGAATCCCGCCCCCACCGTCCTCCAAATTCTCCCGCCCCCCCCCCCCCCCCCCCCCCCCCCCCCCCCAGAAATCGACCCGGTGTGAGTCGCGCCGCCCACCTCGGAGAATGGCGGGGACCAGTGCGACTCAATGGGACCCGGGGCTCCCCGAATTCTCAGGCCCGCGATGGGCCGAAGTCCCGCCCATTCTTTGCGGGACCTGACAGCGCGGGCGGCCTCCAAGTTTCTTGGGGGGCGCGCGGGGGGGGATCTGGCCCCGGGAGGTGTCCCCACGGTGGCCTGGCCCACCGATCCGCAGGCAGGCCTGTGCCGTGGGGGCACTCTATATTCCACACCGGAGGCTGTACCAGTCCGCCATTCCCGGTGCGGAAGCGAATCCCTCTGTGCATGCACGGGGATGAAGCTAGCACACGCTGGCACTCCCACGCATGCGCCAACTCGCGCCGGCCAGCGGAGGATTTTCGGCGCCGGTTGGCGTGGCGCCAAGCCCCTTTCCCGCTGGCCGGCGGGGCGCAAACCACTCCGGGGCGGGCCTAGCCCCGAAGGTGCGGAGGATTCCGCACCTTTGGGGCAGCCTGATGCCGGAGTGGTTCATGCCATTTAGTCCCACCGGGAGCTCCCGCCCCGCCGGGTAGTGGAGAATCCCGTCCATGGTGCCAGGCTGCTATGTGGTTGCAAATGGGTCACTAAGACTCATCATTTGCATCCTCCCACTGGCGCATGGGCCCAAACCTCGGTCCTGATGCCAGTACAGGGGCGGGGGGAGGAAAGGAAACAGATTGGCAACCCCAACGCTGGATTCTGTGCCTCATCAGGAACTCCGCTGGGGCAGCACTGTGGCACAGTGGTTAGCACTAGGACTACGGCGCTGAAGACCCAGGTTTGAATCCCGACCCTGGGTCACGGTCCGTGTGGAGTTTGCACATCCTCCCCGTGTCTGCGTGGGTTTCACCCCCACAACCCAAAAAGATGCGCAGATTAGGTGGATTGGCCATGCTAAATTGGCCCTTAATTGGAAAAAAAATAATAATTGGGGACTCTAAATTTCAAAAAAGAAAGGGGGAGGGATTCTCCAACCCCCCAGCTGGGTCGGAGAATCGCCGGGAGCTGGATTGAATCCCGCCCCTGCCATCTCCCGAAGTCTCTGGCACCAGAGATTCGGCGGGGACGGGAATCGCGCCGAGCCTGTTGGCGGGCCCCCCCCCGGCGATTCTCCGGCCTGCGACGGGCTGAAGTCCCGCCGCTGTCATGCCGGTCCTGCCGGCCGGAATCAAACCACCTACCTTACCGGCGGGACCAGGCGGCGCGGGCGGGCTCTGGGGTCCTAGGGGTCCGTGGGGCGTTCTGGCCCCGGGGGGGTGCCCCCACGGTGGTCTGGCCCACGATCGGGGCCCACCGATCGGCGGGCGGGCCTGTGCCGTGGGGGCACTCTTTTCCTTCCACGTTCGCCATAGTCTTCACGTTGGCGGACGCGGAAGTGACCCCCTCCCTTGCGCATGCCGCTGATGCTCCGGCACATTGTCCCTTCGGCCCCGGCTGGCGTGGCGCCAAAGGCCGTTCCCGCCGGCTGGCAGGGCACCAACTACTCCAGCGCGGGCCTAGCCCCTCAAGGTTAGGGCATGGTCCCTAAAGGTCCGGAGAATTCCGCACCTTTGGGGCGGCCCGACGCCGGAGTGGTTCACGCCACTCCATCCCGCTGGGACCCCCCGCCCCGCCGGGTAGGGGAGAATCCCAGCCAGAAACTCTGCTACCGGCAGAGCGAGATGGAGAATTTAGCTCATTGAGTTTAGTTTTAATAAGATTATGTAGTTGATGGGAGGAGCCAGGGGCTGAAGCAGTCAGGTGTTGAGTTTAATGTTTTTTTTCAGTTAACCATGAGATTGGGATGTGCACAGACAAGAAGCTGTACACTCAATACAGTTCAGTTTGGATCTGTCTGCGTTAGCATCTTCTCTCAAAGCAGTGAGTTAAAAATATTTTGCCTGTGAATGGAACAGCAGTGTCTGAAAAGTCTGGCAGGTTAACCAGTGGTTTGACTCGAGCAAGAACCTGCAGCTGGTTTCTATAGAGAGAGAAGGGAGCTCACATTTTGAGTCTGGATGACGCTTTGTCAAAGCTGGACAAAACTGGAAATAGGATCAGATTTATACTGCTTAGGGGGAGGGGGGAGGGCATGTGGAGCAGTGAGGCTGGATAGAGGACCAGATGGAGTTTGACAAAGATGCTGTGGACAAAAAAACAAAGGAAATGTAAATGGGGGTGATCAGGGCTAACAATGATGTTGATAGTGAAACATGAAGAGAGTGCTTTTCTCTAGAGACCGACCCTACTTCCGTACCTAGTTCATCCTCCCAGTTCTGTCTTGCTCTGTTCAATCCGTGGTGTCCTCAGCCTTTCTAACAGTCGTCCATAATTGTCCCCACACTTCCCCTTCTCCATACTGTCCGCGTCCAACAGTTCCGCCAACATTGCGTCTCTCAGGGCCCATTGATACCTCGCCGTCTCCTTGCGGAGAAGGTTTTTAATTTGTAAGTGTCGGAGCTCCTGTCCGTTCAGTAGCTTGGGCCTTTCCATCACCTCGTCCAGGATTTTGAGTCTGTTCCCTATGTAAAAGTCCTTAATCGTTAGCGAGCCCCCCCCCCCCCACCGTCTTGTCTCCTCTTCTCAAAAGTGGTTTCTCGCATGGCTGGTGGAAATTTATGGCCACTTGCTCCTGCGCAAGGCGAAGCCTCATGCAGTTTAAAGTGGTGCACAGAGCACACCTAACCAGAGCCCGAAGGTGCAGGTTCTTCCCAAAGGTGCAGGACAAGTGTGAATGGTGCCAAGGAGTTCTGGCCAACTACGCTCACATGTTCTGGGCCTGCCCCAGACTTGTTGGGTTCTGGACAGCCTTCTTCGAGGCAATGTCCAAGGTTGTGGGGGTGAGGATGAAATCATGCCTGAGAATGGCAGTCTTTGGGGTTTCAGAACTGCCAGAACTACATAAGGGGAAGAAGGCCGATTCCCTTCCATTTGCTTCCTGAATCATACGCCAGAGAATCCCGCTTGTATGGAGATCAGCAGTACCACCCACAGCTGCAGACTGGTTGACAGATCTGTCAGAATTTCTCCATCTGGAGAAGATCAAATACGCCATCTGAGGGTCGGACGAGGGCTTCCACAATATGTGGGGGGTATTCATCAGCCTGTTCCAAGACCTGTTCGAGGCCAATAGCTGATAGGAAGGGAGGGGCCGGGGGGGGGGGGGGCGATGAGGGCAGACAGAACCACACAGAGCAGAGAGGAACAAAGGGGAGGGGCAGCAAGTAAGGAACCCAGGGAAACATCAGGAGGGGACATGGGAAATGACCCAGGAGGGGGCCAAATACAGCCACCCACCCCAACAAAGCCATAGGGGCAACAGTAACAAATACAAAAATGAAAAATGAAAGAGAGCCTACAGCATCTATGATGGAAGAAAGGGCTAAAGGTGGAGACCAAACAACAAAAAAAAGGGGAGGGGGAGAGGGGTCTGGCAAGGGATGGGAGGGAAGCCAGATGAAATGGGAACATGTAAATTGTGCATAAAAATCGTCTTGCTTACCTGTTGTATAGTGTTCAGATATAAAAATTTAATAAAGATATTTTTTTAAAAATGAGATTAGAATGTGTTAATGGCAGAACAAAGCCAAGCAGTGTGTCAAAGGACAACTAAACAGAGATCAAATTGTCCGGGTGAGGTGGGGGCAGGGGGGACAATAGTGAGGGGTAAACAGATCAATGGAAGAAATGAAAATAAATTGATAGAAATAAAAATTGGGTGAAGGTAGAGATGAGGGACGGGATTCTCCGACCCTCCCGCTGGGTCGGAGAATCGCCGGGGTGTGGCATGAAATCCGTCCCCGCCGGCCGCCGAATTCTCCGGCACCAGAGATTCGGTGGGGGCGGGAATCACGCTGCGCCGGTCGGCAGCTGCTCGCAGCGCCCCCCCCCCCGGCGATTCTCCGGCCCGCGATGGGCCGAAGTCCCGCCCGTTCTTTGCCAGTCCCGCTGGCGTAAATTAGGCTAGGTCCCTTACCGGCGGGACCTGGCGGCGCGGGCGAGTTCCGGGGTTCTGGGTGGGGTGCGGGACGGTCTGGCCCCGGGGGATGCCCCCACGGTGGCCTGGCCCGCGATCGGGGCCCACCGATCCGTGGGCGGGCCTGTGCCGTGGGGACAGTCTTTTCCTACACGCCGGCCGTGTCAGCCTCCGCGATGGCCGACACGTAGGTGAATCCCCCTGCTCATGCGCGGGGATGACGTCAGCAGCCACTGACGCTCCCGCTCATGCGCGGACCCGCGCCGGCCGGCAGAGTCCCTTCAGCCCCGGCTGGTGCGGCACCAAAGACCTTCCACGCCAGCCGGCGGGATGCAAACCACTCCGGCACCGGCCTAGCCCCTGAAAGTGCGGAGGATTCCACACCTTTTGGGCGGGCTGATGCCCGAGTGGTTCACGCCACTGCGTCCCGCCGGGACCCCCCGCCCTGCCGGGTACTGGAGAATCCCACCCGAGTTTCACAGTCTGAAGTTGTTGAACTCAATGTTAAATCCGAAAGGCTATATAACGTGCCTATTGGAAGATGAGGGGCTGTTCTCCAGTTGGCGCTGGAACATTGCAGCAGGCCAAGGATGGATATGTGGACATGAGAGCAGGATAGTCAGTTGAAATGTCAAGTGGCAGAAGGACGTGGGAGCCCTTGTTCACGATTCTCTTAAGGTTAGCAGTTAAGAAAGCAAATGCAGAGTTAGCATTCATGTCGAGAGGGCTAGAATAAAAGACCAAAGATGTACTTCTGAGGCTATATAATGGCTCTGGTCAGACCCCATTTGGAGTATTGGGAGCAGTTTTGTGCCCCGTATCCAAGGAAGGATGTGCTGGCCTTGGAGAGGGTCCAGTGGAGGTTCACAAGAATGATCCCTGGAATGAAAAGCTTGTCGTATGAGGAACTGTTGAGGACACTGAGTCTCTACTCGTTGGAGTTTAGAAGGATGAGGGGGGATCTTATTGAAACTTACAGGATACTACGAAGTCTGGATAGAGTGGACGTGGAGAGAATGTTTCCACTTGTAGGAAAAACTAGAAGCAGAGGACACAATGTCAGACTAAAGGGACGATCCTTTAAAACAGATATGAGGAGGAATTTCTTCAGCCAGAGGGTGGTGAATCTGTGGAACTCTTTGCTGCAGAAGGCTGCGGGGGCCAATTCACTGGATGTCTTTAAAACAGAGATAGATAATAAAAACCCTTTGTGGTAGTATTCAGCTACTTGTCTGACCATTTTTCAAGTTCCCTTGATTTCAACTAATTTAAAATGGAACAGTTGTTTCAGAGATAGATAGGTTTTCGATTAATAAGGGGATCAGGGGTCATGGGTGAAAGCAGGAGAATGGGGATGAAAAAATATCAGCTATGATTGAATGGCGGAGCAGACGCGATGGGCCGAGTGGCCTAATTATGCTCCTATGTCTTATGGTCTAAGGTCTGGATCCTCTTGCAGACGGACCATTTTATTTCTCCAATGTAGAGCAGACCGCATTCGGAGAAATAAATGCAATAGACTAGGTTGAACTTGAAAAGAGAGTTCAGATCCTTGGATGGTGAGCAGGAAGGAGATACATTGGCAGGTGTAATATCTTCTGCGATTGCATGGGAAGGTGCCGTGGGAAGAGCTTGAGGTGTTGGGAATGATAGAATAGAGGACCAGGATATCCCAGAGAGAATAGCCCCTGCAAAATGCTGACGGGGGAGTGAGGGAAAATGTGCCTGGTGGTGGCAAGACGTTGGAATTGGCGGAACTGGCTGAAGTTGAATTTTTGAATTTGGAGGCTGGTGGGGTGAAAAGTGAAGATAAGGGGGACCCTATCCTGATTCTGGGAAGGAGAGAAGGCATGAGAGAGCAGGGGTGCAGGAGATTGGTTGGACAAAGTTGAGAGCACTGTCGACCACAGTGGGTGGTAAGCCATGATTAAGGTAATCATGGCCAAAAATGGATGGCAGCTCGGCCCATTGTGGCCCAGAGAATGTGTGGCGTGAGTTCCGCCCCCGCCCGAAAAACAGCGCCGGAGATTACGGCAGCCAGTGTCGGGGCGGGATTCGCGCCGCCCCCCGGGGATTCTCCGACCCGGCGGGGGGTTGGAGAATCCCGCCCATTAAATGAGAAATTGTTCCTTGAGAAGAACAAATTCAGCCAGAGGAATGGTGGTGAACGACAATTGTTCCTGCCTCTATTCAAGGAAGAAGTGGAGAGCCCTCAGACTATCCTGGTGGAGAATGACGGTACAGAGGGATTGGACAGCCACGGCAGAGGAGGCGGTTAGGGTAGGCAACAAAAAGATTTTGATATGAGGTTTCCCCCCACAACAGTATAAATCTGACCCTATTTCCTGTCACCTGCAGCTTTGACAAAGTCATCTAGACTCAAACATTCGCTCCCGTACCTCTCAGCAGATGGTGTCAAACCTGGTGAGAGTGTTCAGTATTTTCTGTTTTTGTTTCCCACTATCAGCACCCTTCTTAGCCCTGATTACCTCCACTTACCTTCCCTTTGTCTTTCTGTCCACAATATCTTTGTCAATCTCCATCTACCGCTGGTCCTCTATCCAGCCCCACTGCTCCACGCACCCCCGCCATAACAGTATCAATTTGACCCTATTTCCACTTCTTTTCACCTTTGACAAAGAGTCACGCAGACTTGAAACGTTAGTTCCCTTCTCTCTCCACAGATGCTGTCAGACCTGCTGAGATTGTCCAGTATTTTCTGTTTTTATTTCATATGCCAGTATCCGCAGTAATCTGCTTTAATCTGTCTTTCTCAAAGTGGTTTATCCAATACATCTCTTGACAGCAAATATTCCTGAGTCTGTTAACTGTATATAAAAAAGTGGATTGTGACGTGAGATGGACTTTGTTTGGGTGGAGATAAGGATAGTAATTAAGATTGTTTCATTGCATTGTTAAGCTTTGTTTGCTGCGTAATTGTAAGCTGTTTTCTTTGTGATGCTAAAATTAGTAATACTGTGTCAGTAATTGTGGTGGTATGGATATGAGCACTGCCATTGGTGCAGAGCACTGGCTTCCCATTGGCTCTGGCTGGTCATGTGCCTCTCGTCCGATTGGTTCGGACTAGTCATGTGACTGCTCTCCAATTGGTCGAGAGACAAGTAGGGCCCGCCTCCGACACGGGGTATAGTACCCAGAGTTCCCGGCAGTCGGCCATTCTCTGTAGTCGACCACCGGGCTAACAACTAGCTGATTAAAGCCACAGTTCGGATCCTAAATGTGTCTTGAGTCAAATTGATGGTACATCAATTTAATCAGCTAGAATTTTGAAATAGAGCTACGCATCAAGCCTGACTGCCTCCGCACCAGCCCGCATGCTGCAAATGCGTCTGCAATTTTTAAACATTGGCAGGCGTGTTTCAACAGTTACCTGACAACTGCAGCCAGCAAACACACCAAGGAGCAGAAACTCCACATCCTCCACTCATGCGTGGGCACATCGGTCTACGCAATGATCGAGGACGAAGGCGACTTTGATGCGGCCATGGAGATTCCCAAAGGACACTTTCTCCGGCCGGTCAACAAAGTTTACGCACGGCATCTCCTGACGACCAGACAACAGTTCCCTGGTGAGTCCCTCGACTAGTTTTACCAGGCCCTCGCAGCTCTAGGGAGAACGTGCGCATGTCTCCAAGTTTCGGCGACGGAGCACATGGAGCACAGAGACACTTACGTTGCTGGCATACAGTCTCCTTCTATCCGCCAACGATTGCTAGAGAAGAACACCCTCAGCCTAGCTGAGGCATGGACGCTTGCAACCTCCCTGGAGGTTGCTGACATGAACGCATGCGCATACGCCCCCGGCCACGCAGCAACCACCTGGTCTTCATGGCACACGCCACCCCCATCCTCCATGGACCCCGACGCCCCCCCCCAAGCCTGCGCCGTGGGTCGCTCCGAAAAACTAGCGGGGCCCCGTTGCTATTTCTGTGGCCTCTCAAAGCACCCCCGCCCACGCTGCCCGGCCCGCTCCGCTCTGTGTAAGAGCTGCGGGAAGAAGGGCCACTACGCGGTGGTCTGCCAGACCAAGTCGGTCGCTGCTGTCCCGTGCAGCGACTGCGGATCGCCCCCCCCCCCCGGGTCCCCCTCCAGGGCCCCACACCGCGCACCAACCTCCCGACCCGCGCCCCCAGCTGCCCCGACCGGCCCGCAGATGCCTCTGACCTTGCCACAAGGCTCCCACGGGCGCCGCCATCTTGGGCCCCGGACACCATGTGCGGGCCATGGGCGCCGCCATCTTGGGACCCCCGACTCCATGTGCGGGTCCTGGGCGCAGCCACCTTGGGTCAACTCGGAAGGCCCTGCAAACGACTACTCTGCCACTGAAGAAGATCTGGAACTCTCACCACGACTGGCTTCCATCAAGCTCGACCAGTCGCGACCACGCACGCTCGCCAAGACTACAACAATGGTTCAGCTCAACGGACACAAAACAAGGTGCCTGCTGGACTCCGGGAGCACGGAAAGTTTTGTCCACCCCGACACGGTAAGACGCTGCGCGCTCCCCATCCACCTAGTTAAACATAAAATTGAATTGGCCTCAGGTTCGCATTCCGTCCAAATCACCGGGTGCTGCATAGCGAACCCTCACAGTCCAGGGGAGGGTTTTCAAAAATTTCAAACTCCTCATTCTGCCCCATCTATGCGCTCCGGCACTCTTGGGCCTGGACTTCCAGTGCAACCTGCAGAGCTTGACCTTTCAATTCGGCGACCCTATTCCCCCTCTTACTGTTTGCAGCCTCACGTCCCTCAAAGTGGACCCCCCTTCCTTGTTTGCTAATCTCACCCCAGATTGTAAACCTGTCGCCACTCGGAGCAGACGATACAGTGCCCAGGACCGGACCTTCATCGGGTCCGAGGTCCAGAGGCTCCTTAAGGAAGGAGTTATCGAGGCCAGCAACACTCCCTGGCGAGCCCAAGGGCTGGTAGTTCGGACTGGGGAGAAAAACCGGATGGTCATCGAGACCATCAACAGGTTTACGCAGCTGGACGCGTATCCTCTCCTCCGTATTTCCGACCTAGTTAACAGGATCGCGAAGTACAAAGTCTTCTCCACGGTGGACCTTACATCCGCCTACCACCAGCTCCCCATTCGCGCGAGTGACCGAAAGTACACCGCGTTTGAGGCAGATGGGCGCCTCTACCACTTCCTCAGGGTTCCCTTCGGTGTCACAAATGGAGTCTCGGTCTTCCAACGGGAGATGGACCGAATGGTCGACAAGCACGGTTTACGGGCCATCTTCCCGTATCTCAATAACGTCACCATCTGCGGCCATGACCAGCAGGACCACGACATCAACCTCCAAAAATTCCTCCGAACCGCAAAACCCCTTAATTTAACTTCCAATAAGGATAAATGTGTGTTTAGCACCGACCGTCTAGCCATCCTTGGCTACGTAGTGCGTAACGGAGTGATAGGCCCCGATCCTGAACGCATGCACCCCCTGATGGTACTTCCCCTCGCCAACTCCCTCAAACGCTGCCTGGGCTTCTTCTCATACTACGCCCAGTGGGTCCACCACTACGCCAACAAAGCCCGCCCCCTCATCCAGTCCACCTCCTTTCCCCTGTCGATAGAGGCCCGCCAGGCCTTTAGCCGCATCAAAGCGGATATCACAAAGGCCACGATGCGCGCTATCGACGAGTCCCTCCCATTCCAGGTCGAGAGCGACGCGTCTGACGTAGCTCTGGCGGCCACCCTGAACCAAGCGGGCAGACCCGTGGCCTTCTTTTCATGAACCCTCCACGCTTCCGAAATCCGCCCCTCCTCGGTGGAAAAGGAGGCACAGGCCATAGTCGAAGCTGTGCGATACTGGAGGCACTATCTGGCCGGCAGAAGGTTTACCCTCCTCACAGACCAACGGTCAGTAGCTTTCATGATCGACAATGCACAGAGGGGCAAGATCAAGAACGACAAGATCTTGCGGTGGCGGATCGAGTTGTCCACGTACAACTACGATATCTTGTACCGTCCTGGGAAGCTCAACGAGCCTTCCGATGCCCTATCCCGCGGTACCTGCGCCAGCGCGCAGATCAACCGTCTCCGCTCCCTCCACACGGACCTCTGCCATCCAGGGGTCACCCGTTTCTACCATTTTATTAAGACCCGCAACCTGCCCTACTCCGTCGATAAGTCAGGACCGTCACCAGGGACTGCCACGTCTGCGCCGAGTGCAAACCGCACTTCTACCCCCCCAAACGAGCGAATCTGATCAAGGCATCCCGCCCCTTTGAACGTCTCAGTATAGACTTCAAGGGTCCCCTTCCCTCCAACAACCGTAACACTTATTTCTCGAGTGTTATCGACGAATACTCTCGATTCCCTTTCGCCATTCCCGATCCTGACATGACCACAACAACCGTCATAAAGGCCCTCCGATCCATCTTCTCCCTGTTCGGTTACCCCGCGTACATCCACAGCGACCGGGGGTCCTCCTTTATGAGTGACGAACTGCATCAATTCCTGCTCAGCAGGGGCATAGCCTCTAGCAGGACGACCAGTTATAACCCCCGGGGTAACGGTCAGGTTGAGCGGGAGAATGGCACCATTGTGGAAGACCATCCTGCTGGCCCTACGGTCCAGAGATCTCCCTATCCCCCGTTGGCAAGAAGTCATTCCCGACGCCCTGCATTCAATCCGGTCTCTCCTCTGTACTACCACTAATCAAACACCTAGAACATAGAACATAGAACATAGAACAATACAGCGCAGTACAGGCCCTTCGGCCCTCAATGTTGCACCGACATGGAAAAAAACTAAAGGCCATCTAACCTACACTATGCCCTTATCATCCATATGCTTATCCAATAAACTTTTAAATGCCCTCAATGTTGGCGAGTTCACTACTGTTGCAGGTAGGGCATTCCACGGCCTCACCACTCTTTGCGTAAAAAACCCACCTCTGACCTCTGTCCTATATCTATTACCCCTCAATTTAAGGCTATGTCCCCTCGTGATAGCCACCTCCATCCGCAGGAGAAGGCTCTCGCTGTCCACCCTATCTAACCCTCTGATCATTTTGTATGCCTCTATTAGGTCACCTCTTAACCTTCTTCTCTCTAACGAAAACAACCTCAAGTCCATCAGCCTTTCCTCATAAGATTTTCCCTCCATACCAGGCAACATCCTGGTAAATCTCCTCTGCACCCGTTCCAAAGCTTCCACGTCCTTCCTCTAATGAGGCGACCAGAACTGTACGCAATACTCCAAATGCTTTCGTACTAGAGTTTTGTACAACTGCAACATGACCTCATGGCTCCGGAACTCAATCCCTCTACCAATAAAGGCCATCACACCATAGGCCTTCTTCACAACCCTATCAACCTGGGTGGCAACTTTCAGGGATCTATGTACATGGACACCGAGATCCCTCTGCTCATCCACACTACCAAGAATTTTACCATTAGCCAAATATTCCGCATTCCTGTTATTCTTTCCAAAGTGAATCACCTCACACTTCTCCACATTAAACTCCATTTGCCACCTCTCAGCCCAGCTCTGCAGCTTATCTATGTCCCTCTGTAACCTGCAACATCCTTCCGCACTGTCTACAACTCCACCGACTTTAGTGTCATCTGCAAATTTACTTACCCATCCTTCTGCTCCCTCCTCTAGGTCATTTATAAAAATGACAAACAGCAACGACCCCAGAACAGATCCTTGTGGTACGCCACTCGTAACTGAACTCCATTCTGAACATTTCCCATCAACCACCACTCTCTGTCTTCTTTCAACTAGCCAATTTCTGATCCACATCTCTAAATCACCCTCAATCCCCAGCCTCCGTATTTTCTGCAATAGCCGACCGTGGGGAACCTTATCAAACGCTTTACTGAAATCCATATACACCACATCAACTGCTTTACCCTCGTCCACCTGTTCACTCACCTTCTCAAAGAACTCGATAAGGTTTGTGAGGCATGACCTACCCTTCACAAAACCATGCTGACTATCCCTAATCATATTATTCCTATCTAGATGATTATAAATCGTATCTTTTATAATCCTCTCCAAGACTTTACACACCACAGATGTTAGGCTCACTGGCCTATAGTTACCGGGGTTATCTCTACTCCCCTTCTTGAACAAAGGGACCACATTTGCTATCCTCCAGTCCTCTGGCACTATTCCTGTAGCCAATGATGACCTAAAAATCAAAGCCAAAGGCTCAGCAATCTCTTCCCTGGCTTCCCAGAGAATCCTAGGATAAATCCCATCAGGCCCCGGGGACTTATCTATTTTCACCTTGTCCAGAATTGCCAACACTTCTTCCCTACTCACCTCAATGCCATCTATTCTAATAGCCTGGGTCTCAGCATTCTCCTCCACAATATTATCTTTTTCCTGAGTGAATAGTGACAAAAAGTATTCATTTAGTATCTCGCTTATCTCCTCAGCCTCCACACACAACTTCCCACCACTGTCCTTGACTGGCCCTACACTTACCCTAGTCATTCTTTTATTCCTGACATACCTATAGAAAGCTTTTGGGTTTTCCTTGATCCTACCTGCCAAAGACTTCTCATGTCCCCTCCTTGCTCGTCTTAGCTCTCTCTTTAGATCCTTCCTCGCTTCCCTGTAACTATCAAGCGCCCCAACTGAAACTTCACGCCTCATCTTCACATAGGCCTCCTTTTTCCTCTTAACAAGAGATTCCACTTCTTTGGTAAACCACGGTTCCCTCGCTCTACCCTTTCCTCCCTGTCTGACTGGTACGTACTGATCAAGAACATGCAATAGCTGTTCCTTGAACAAGCTCCACATATCCAGTGTGCCCAACCCTTGCAGCCTACTTCTCCAACCTACACATCCTAAGTCATGTCTAATGGCATCATAATTGCCCTTCCCCCAGCTATAACTCTTGCCCTGCGGGGTATACTTATCCCTTTCCATCACTAATGTAAAGGTCACCGAATTGTGGTCACTGTCTCCAAAGTGTTCACTTACCTCCAGATCTAACACCTGGCCTGGTTCATTACCCAAAACCAAATCCAAAGTGGCCTCACCTCTTGTTGGCCTGTCAACATATTGTGTCAGAAAACCCTCCTGCACACATTGTACAAAGAACGACCCATCCAATGTACTCGAACTATATCTTTTCCAGTCAATATTAGGAAAGTTAAAGTCTCCCATAACAACTTCCCTGTTACTTTCGCTCTTTTCCAGAATCATCTTCGCCATCCTTTCCTCTACATCTCTAGAACTATTAGGTGGCCTATAGAAAACTCCCAGCAGGGTGACCTCTCCTTTCCTGTTTCTAACCTCAGCCCATACTACCTCGGAAGAAGAGTCCCCATCTTGCACCCTTTCTGCCACCGTAATACTGTCCTTGACTAGCAGCGCCACACCTCCCCCTCTTTTGCCCCCTTCTCTGACTTTACTAAAGCACCTAAACCCCGGAACCTGCAACAACCATTCCTGTCCCTGCTCTATCCATGTCTCTGAAATGGCCACAACATCGAAGTCCCAGGTACCAACCCATGCTGCCAGTTCCCCTACCTTATTTCGTATACTCCTGGCATTGAAATAGACACACTTCAAACATCTTCTTGTTTTCCCCAGGAAGTCGTCCTCAGGATCCCCTCTCCCGACCTGGCTGGCCAACCCCGGGCCCATCTTGCTCCGGAAGCATGTGCAGGTGCACAAGTCCGACCCGTTGGTTGAGCGAGTCCAGTTACTCCACGCCAACCCGCAATATGCGTACGTGGAGTATCCCAACGGTCGGCAGGATACGGTCTCGCTCTGGGACCTGGCACCCGCCGGCGTGCGGCCTTCTCCCCCTACACCTCCCCCCCAACCCCCCCCGACCACCAGCCTAACAACTAGCTGATTAAAGCCACAGTTCGGATCCTAAATGTGTCTCGAGTCGAATTGATAGTATATCAGTAATGAAGTTTGTTTTAATATACCATATCCCTATTTGTGCATGGAATCCCTCTTGGAGTGCAGTATCCTTTTCTCACAGCCTGACAAATTCAATTAAATAATGTGGTTTCTCTCGGTATCCTAGCAACTGTTGGGATCTGGCCCAGGATCTTAATATGGTGGAAGATCTGGCCCAGGATCTTAATATGGTGGAAGATACTAATAACAGAAGATACTAATAACAGTGCAAGGGTACGTGATGTCTCGGATCGTGTTTTCCGGGTCCTTAAGGGGGAGGGGGAGCAGCCCCAAGTCGTAGTCCACATTGGCACTAACGACATAGGTAGGAAAGGGGACAAGGATGTCAGGCAGGCCTTTAGGGAGCTAGGATGGAAGCTCAGAGCGAGAACAAACAGAGTTGTTATCTCTGGGTTGTTGCCCGTGCCACGTGATAGTGAGATGAGGAATAGGGAGAGAGAGCAATTAAACACGTGGCTACAGGGATGGTGCAGGCGGGAGGGATTCAGATTTCTGGATAACTGGGGCTCTTTCTGGGGAAGGTGGGACCTCTATAGACAGGATGGTCTACATCTGAACCTGAGGGGCACCAATATCCTGGGGGGGAGATTTGTTAGTACTCTTTGGGGGGGTTTAAACTAATTCAGCAGGGGCATGGGAACCTGGATTGTAGTTTTGGGGTGCGAGAGATTGAGAGTAGAGAGGTCAGGAGCACAGTTTTGACTTCGCAGGAGGGCGGCAGTGTTCAGGTCTGTGGTTTGAAGTGTGTCTATTTCAATGCCAGGAGTATACGAAATAAGGTAGGGGAACTGGCAGCATGGGTTGGTACCTGGGACTTCGATGTTGTGGCCATTTCAGAGACATGGATAGAGCAGGGACAGGAATGGTTGTTGCAGGTTCCGGGGTTTAGGTGCTTTAGTAAGGTCAGAGAAGGGGGCAAAAGAGGGGGAGGTGTGGCGCTGCTAATCAAGGACAGTATTACGGTGGTAGAAAGGATGCAAGATGGGGACTCTTCTTCCGAGGTAGTATGGGCTGAGGTTAGAAACAGGAAAGGAGAGGTCACCCTGTTGGGAGTTTTCTATAGGCCACCTAATAGTTCTAGAGATGTAGAGGAAAGGATGGCGAAGATGATTCTGGAAAAGAGCGAAAGTAACAGGGTAGTTGTTATGGGAGACTTTAACTTTCCTAATATTGACTGGAAAAGATATATTTCGAGTACATTGGATGGGTCGTTCTTTGTACAATGTGTGCAGGAGGGTTTTCTGACACAATATGTTGACAGGCCAACAAGAGGTGAGGCCACTTTGGATTTGGTTTTGGGTAATGAACCAGGCCAGGTGTTAGATCTGGAGGTAGGTGAACACTTTGGAGACAGTGACCACAATTCGGTGACCTTTACGTTAGTGATGGAAAGGGATAAGTATACCCCGCAGAGCAAGAGTTATAGCTGGGGGAAGGGCAATTATGATGCCATTAGACATGACTTAGGATGTGTTGGTTGGAGAAGTAGGCTGCAAGGGTTGGGCACACTGGATATGTGGAGCTTGTTCAAGGAACAGCTATTGCATGTTCTTGATAAGTACGTACCAGTCAGGCAGGGAGGAAGGGGTCGAGCGAGGGAACCGTGGTTTACCAAAGAAGTGGAATCTCTTGTTAAGAGGAAGAAGGAGGCCTATGTGAAGATGAGGCGTGAAGTTTCAGTTGGGGCGCTTGATAGTTACAAGGAAGCGAGGAAGGATCTAAAGAGAGAGCTGAGACGAGCAAGGAGGGGACATGAGAAGTCTTTGGCAGGTAGGATCAAGGAAAACCCAAAAGCTTTCTATAGGTATGTCAGGAATAAAAGAATGACTAGGGTAAGAGTAGGGCCAGTCAAGGACAGTGGTGGGAAGTTGTGTGTGGAGGCTGAGGAGATAAGCGAGATACTAAATGAATACTTTTCGTCAGTATTCACTCAAGAAAAAGATAATATTGTGGAGGAGAATGCTGAGACCCAGGCTATTAGAATAGATGGCATTGAGGTGCGTAGGGAAGAAGTGTTGGCAATTCTGGACAAGGTGAAAATAGATAAGTCCCCGGGGCCAGATGGGATTTATCCTAGGATTCTCTGGGAAGCCAGGGAAGAGATTGCTGAGCCTTTGGCTTTGATTTTTAGGTCATCATTGGCTACAGGAATAGTGCCAGAGGACTGGAGGATAGCAAATGTGGTCCCTTTGTTCAAGAAGGGGAGTAGAGATAACCCAGGTAACTATAGGCCGGTGAGCCTAACGTCTGTGGTGGGTAAAGTCTTGGAGAGGATTATAAAAGATACGATTTATAATCATCTAGATAGGAATAATATGATTAGGGATAGTCAGCATGGTTTTGTGAAGGGTAGGTCATGCCCCACAAACCTTATCGAGTTCTTTGAGAAGGTGACTGAACAGGTAGACGAGGGTAGAGCAGTTGATGTGGTGTATATGGATTTCAGTAAAGCGTTTGATAAGGTTCCCCACGGTCGGCTATTGCAGAAAATACGGAGGCTGGGGATTGAGGGTGATTTAGAGATGTGGATCAGAAATTGGCTAGTTGAAAGAAGACAGAGAGTGGTAGTTGATGGGAAATGTTCAGAATGGAGTTCAGTTACGAGTGGCGTACCACAAGGATCTGTTCTGGGGCCGTTGCTGTTTGTCATTTTTATAAATGACCTAGAGGAGGGCGCAGAAGGATGGGTGAGTAAATTTGCAGACGACACTAAAGTCGGTGGAGTTGTAGACAGTGCGGAAGGATGTTGCAGGTTACAGAGGGACATAGATAAGCTGCAGAGCTGGGCTGAGAGGTGGCAAATGGAGTTTAATGTGGAGAAGTGTGAGGTGATTCACTTTGGAAAGAATAACAGGAATGCGGAATATTTGGCTAATGGTAAAATTCTTGGTAGTGTGGATGAGCAGAGGGATCTCGGTGTCCATGTACATAGATCCCTGAAAGTTGCCACCCAGGTTGATAGGGTTGTGAAGAAGGCCTATGGTGTGTTGGCCTTTATTGGTAGAGGGATTGAGTTCCGGAGCCATGAGGTCATGATGCAGCTGTACCAAACTCTGGTACGGCCGCATTTGGAGTATTGCGTACAGTTCTGGTCGCCTCATTATAGGAAGGACGTGGAAGCTTTGGAACGGGTGCAGAGGAGATTTACCAGGATGTTGCCTGGTATGGAGGGAAAATCTTATGAGGAAAGGCTGATGGACTTGAGGTTGTTTTCGTTAGAGAGAAGAAGGTTAAGAGGTGACTTAATAGAGGCATACAAAATGATCAGCGGGTTAGATAGGGTGGACAGCGAGAGCCTTCTCCCGCGGATGGAGGTGGCTAGCACGAGGGGACATAGCCTTAAATTGAGGGGTAATAGATATAGGACAGAGGTCAGAGGTGGGTTTTTTACGCAAAGAGTGGTGAGGCCGTGGAATGCCCTACCTGCAACAGTAGTGAACTCGCCAACATTGAGGGCATTTAAAAATTTATTGGATAAGCATATGGATGATAAGGGCATAGTGTAGGTTAGATGGCCTTTAGTTTTTTTTTTCCATGTCGGTGCAACATCGAGGGCCGAAGGGCCTGTACTGCGCTGTATCGTTCTATGTTCTATAACAGTACAAAAATAAATAGTCAAGAGGCAGAAGGGGTTGGGGGGGGGGGGGGGGGGGGTGAATAAATACAATAACAATCACTGAGGAAAAAATACCAGGGAAACTAATCGGGCTACTGGCTGTTAAGTCCCCTGGACCTGATAGGATATTAAAGGAAGTAGCAATAGAGATGCACTAGTAGTAATCTTCCAAGAATCCTTAAATTCTGGAAATGTCCCAGAGGATTGGAAAGCTGCCAATATAGCACCTTTATTCAAAAAAGGAGGGAGACAAATAGCAAGTAAGTATAGGGCAGTTAGTTTAACTTCTGTTGTTGGGAAAACGTTTGAGTGCATTATAAAGGGTGTAATAATAGAGTTTTTAGAAATGCATGATATAATCAAGCAGAGTCAGCGTGACTTCAAGGGAAATCATGCCTGACAAATTTATTTGAATTCTTTGAGATGGCAATGAGCAGGATAGATGCAGGGGAACCAATGGATGTAATTAACTTGGATTTCCAAAACGTGTTTAATGAGGTACCACACAAAAGGCTACTTAACACGATATGAGCCCATGGTGCTGGGGGCAGTATATTAGCATGGATAGTGGATTAGCTAACTGACAGAAGGCAGAGAGCTGGGATAAGAGGGCCATTTTCAGGATGACAACCTCAAACTGGTGGAGTGCTCATCATTGCACAGGAGGAGTTCCTGTTTACCCTACGCAGTGCCTCACTCCCTACTCCCCAGTTAATCTCCCCTCCCAACGCCCCTTCCCATTTCTCCTTGATCTTCACCGCCTGCTTGCCTCCCTGCCCCCACAGCCACTTGTATATATCCCCAATTCTTCCCTCCCCTTTCACATCCAAAAGCAGTATCGCTCCCGCCAAGTGTATCCCGGCAACCTAGTGAACCCCCTCCAGACCTTTCGCGCAAAGTCCCTAACCTGCAGATACCTGAACTTACTACCCCTCGGCAGCTCTACCCTCTTCCTTAGCTCCTCCATACTGGCGAAACCTTCCTCCAAATACAGATCCCTCACCTTGACCAGCCCTGCTTCACTCCACCTCCTGTATACGCTATCCATCCCCCCCCCCCCGGCTCAAACCCGTGATTCTGGCACAGCGGCTTTAACACCGACATCCCTTCCACCCTAAAATGCTTCCTCAACTGATTCCATATCTTCATTGTGGACTCCCTGAATACCTACTCAGAGTAATTGTCAATGCTGCCGTCACCATAGCCCTCAAACTAGACCCCTTAGAAGATACCTCCTCCATCCTAATCCACTCTGCTTCCCATCAACGCCACACCTTGGGCGGAATTCACCACTCCCGCGATGAATCGGAAAGGCCATCATGAACTCGGCCGAGTTTCACGACGGCCTCAGAGGCAGCTCCTCGCACCCCATTCACCCGCCCCCAGGGGGCTAGGAGCGGCGCTCCGTAAATCTCGGACGCCGGGCCTTGACACTTGCGCCGAGAATGACGCGATGGCGGCGCCTAAGTGACATCAGCCGCGCATGCCGAGGTTGGCCGGCTCCAACCCGCACATGCGCGGCTGACGTCACAACGGCTGACGGCTCCAACCCGCGCACGCGCGGTTGCCGTCTTCCCCTCCGCTGCCCCGCAAGACGTGGCGGCTTGATCTTGCAGGGCGGCGGAGGGGAAAGAGTGCGTCCCTTTGAGACGCCGGCCCAATGATTGGTGGGCACCGATCGCGGGCAAGTCCCCTCCCGAGCACTGCCGTGGTGCTCACTCCCCTCTCCGCCCCCCACAAGCCACAAACGAGCATTCGGCGCCCATGTTCACGACGGCAGCGACCAGGTGTGCTTGCCACCGTCGTGAACCGGTCTGGAACGTCAGGCCGCTCGGCCCGTCCGGGCCGGAGAATCGCCGGTCGCCCAATAGTAATGAAGTAGGTTCGTCAATGCCAACCCCCCTCCCCCCCCCCCCCACTCCCCCCGCTGCCTCTGTAGCAGGGTCCTCCCCACCCTTGGTACCTTCCCCGCCCAAAGTCCAAAATGATCATGTCCAATTTTGGAAAAAGGCCTTTGGTATAAAGATCAGGAGAGCCGGAAAAATCAACAAGAACCTTGGCAGAATATTCATTTTCACCACTTGGATTGTCCTCGCCAACATCCACTGCAGTGTATCCCACCTCCTAAGATCCTCCCTGGCTTCCTCCACCGGCTTTGTTAAGTTCCACTTGTGGAGCCCCATTCATTCATAATCTGCTGCAACTCAGTCGACTCCCTGAGAGCCATCGCCAATGGCTCTATGGCCAACACAACCAGTAACGGCGACCGCGGGCACCCCTGCCTTGTACCCCTGTGTAAGTCAAAGCTCCGTGAACTCATATTATCCGTCCTCACACTCGCCTTTGGCGTCACATACAGCACCCATGCCACAAATCCCGGCCCAAACCCAAACCTTCTCAAAACCTCGAACACTCCACCCGATCAAATGCCTTCTCCGCGTCCATGGACACCACCACCTCCGGTACCAGAGCTCCCGGCGGATTTATCACTACATTCAACAGCCATCTTATATTACTCTGAGCAGCATAGTAGCACATAGTTAGCACAGTTTCTTCACAGTTCCAGGGTCCCAGGTTCAATTCACGGCTTGGGTCACTGTCTGTGCGGAGTCTGCACGGTCTCCCCGTGCCTGCATGGGTTTCTTCCGGGTGCTCCGGTTTCCTGCCACAGTCCAAAGCTGTGCAGGTTAGGTGGATTGGCCATGCTAAATTGCCCTTAGTGTCCAAAAAGATGGGGTTGGGTTACGGGGATAGGGTGGAGGTGTGGGCTTGGGTAGGGTGCTCTTTCCAAGGGCTGGTGCAGACTCGATGGGCCAAATGGCCTCCTTCTGCACTGTAAATTCTATGATTCTATGAGCTGCCTGCCCTTCACAAAGCCTGTTTGATCTTCTGCTGCCACCCCTGGGACATAATCCTCCATCCTCCCCGCCAACAACTTAGCCAATACTTTCACATCTGTGTTCAATAATGATATGGGCCTATACAACCCACATTCCACCAGGTCCTTCCCCTTTTCGGGATTAGCGTAATTACTGCCCACATCATCGTCTCTGGCAGCTCCCCCTTCTCCAGCGCTTCATTAAACGCCCCCAACAGGTGTGGTGCCAGGTCCGTCGCAAATTCCTTATCAAATTCTGTTGAGTACCCATCCGGCCCAGGGGCCTTCCCTAACTTCATATCCCTGATACTATCCAGCACCTCCCTCAGCCCCAGGAGCTCCTTCAATGCCTGCCTCTTTACCTCCTCGACTTGGGGAAATTCCAGCTCGTCCAGAAACTACTCCATGTCCCCCTTCTCTCAGTCCCTACAGGACAATGCCGTCTTCCACACTTAGTTAGAATCTTGTTCTTGCTCCTCGTTGCCAGCGTTGTAATCCAGGAGACACTGCCTTGAAGGTAAACTGTGCATTTTTAATAACTCAAAAGCTGTGCAGGATAAGTGAATTGGCCATTCTAAATTGCCCCTTAATTGGAAAAAAAAATATATATAATTGTGTACTCTAAATTTTGTTTTTCCAAAAATTTATAACTCAAAAGTAAAACCACTACCGTGGCATTCAACAACAAAGTCCAGTTTAGGGCTATCAGATTAGCTGGTTCAGGTTCTGGCCGGCATTTAAAGGGTTGAGGTATTGTGTCCCAGATGGGCGGGCCTCCGCCTGTTATCAGGAAACTTGTACACCACGAGCCTCATGGCAGGTCTATTATTGATCCCCTGTGGTCCTCATGGTGGTTAGCACATTAACTATGAAGAAAGATCGGATTATGCAGGATTTGTTTTTTGGGAGAGTAGAGGCTGAGGAGAGATTTAATTGGCATGTATAAAATGATGGGGGTCTCAATAGAGTGTATGGAGAGGACCTATCTCCATTAGCAGAGAGATCACTAATCAGACATAATTAGTAAAAGGATTAGCGGGGTTCAGGAAAATGGTTTTCAGCTTCACAGCCTGAAAGAATGGGAGAGATAGAAACCTTCATTAAATCTAAACAAACATGTGGATATGCACTTGAAGTGCTATAACTCAGAGGGCAACAAATCAAGAACTGCAAAGTAGGATCAAGTTGAATAACTATTGCAGACAGCAGAAACATGACAGACTAAATGGCGTTCTTAAATTGTGTAGGTTTCTATGATTCTTTAGGGCTGTCTAAAGGTGCTTCATCCTGATTTACAAATCTGTCCATGGAATCACTCCGCTCCATTTCAAATACTTACTTCTCCCTGAAAGGCTATCCCATGATCTTTGCTCCACAGGTTCTGACCTCCATCAGGCTTTAGAATTCAGCTTCAGTTGTCTCAAACCCACAATCTTGTATTCTGAAACATGCTTCCCCTTCTCTTGACTTCATGAATTTCCTGGGGATAAAAATATTTTTGACCCCATTCTTGATCATCTCATTATCTTCCATTACTCTTCAATGCCCATTTTTTATTACATTAAAGGTGCTAATGTGTTGCTAACACATATTTTTCCTCTTTCTTTCTCAATTCTTCTATTCTATTGGTATTCTAATGATGACATTTTACATGTAATTATCAATACACTGCCGAAAAAATTCTGAAAATGACAGGTTCCATTGTGAGGTCCTACTGAGAAGCAGAACCTTTTATTCTTCTACAACAATAGACACACAGCCTGTTGATAGGTTATCAGGATTTAGAGGGAAAAATAGCAAGTCATTCAGACAAAGGGTTATATTTCCCTCCACCTCCTAGAAATGCAGCAGGGTGAGACTTCCTAATCAACCACATGACATCATTGAATCCTAGCAGTGCAGATAGAGGCCATTCAGCCTATCAGCAGGGGCTGGTTGAGCACAGTGGGCCAAACAGCTGGCTTGTAATGCTGAACAATGCCAGCAGCGCGGGTTCAATTCCCGGACCAGCCTCCCCGAACAGGCACTGGAATGTGGCGACTAGGAGCTATTCACAGTAAATTCATTGAAGCCTACTTGTCACAAAAAGCGTTATTATTATTAATTATTATTAAGTCTGCAGTGACACTCCAAAAAACCCACTCTATGCCCGCAACTTCACAAAACCCTTTGGACACTAAGGGTCAATTTAGCAAGGCCAATCCACCTAACCTGTGCATCTATGGACTGTGGGAGGAAACCAGAGCACCTGGAGGAAACCCATGCAGACACGGGGAGAAAGTGCAAACTTCACACAGACAGTCACCCGAGGCTGGAATTGAACCCGTATCCCTGGCAGTGTTAACCACTGTGCCACCGAGCCCCCATTGTGATTCATGGCATTTTTCTGAAGATGGGAGACTCATTTGGTACGGATGTCTACTTTTCAGTATTCTTTCCATTTCCAAGAGGCGTACTGAAAGCTGGAAAAGAAGGGGAAAGTACCCTGCAGTCATTATAGGGCTGCTACAAGGACAAGAAGCACAGAAAATTCAGAGATTTCAAAAACAGCCAAAAGGAGGAGCAACATGAACAGTTTAATGTGGCATTAATCCGCAAATTTCTGGAAGCTTCCCTGAATGTACCACTGACAGGATCCGAGAAAAATGAGGCACTTCTTTCAACCTTACAGTCGGAAGACTCAAAAGTGGCTGGTGTAGACAGCAAGTAAAAATGTGTCTGAGTGCTTGCTCACCTATCACCGTCCATGGCAAAACTGCACAGGAAAGTGTTTAATGATTTCACAAAGTAGATCAAAGTAAGTGAAATTATGAGTACCAATGCACTTTCCGAAAAATTGCTGGAAGCATAACTCTGAAGAACAGAAGAACATTAACGTGAGGCGGTGGTGTAGTGGCATTGTCGCTGGACTAGGGCAGCACGGTAGTGCAGTGGTTAGCACTGTTGCTCCACAGTTTCAGAGTCCCAGGTTCGATTCCCAGCTTGGGTCACTGTCTATGTGGAGTCTGCACGTTCTCCTTGTGTCTGCGTAGGTTTCCTCCCACAAGTCCTAAATGACGTGCTGTAAGGTAATTTGGACATTCTGAATTGTCCCTCAGTGTATCCGAACAGGCGTCGGAATGTGGCGACTAGGGGCTTTTCATAGTAACTTCATTGCAGTGTTAATGTAAGCCGACTTGTGACAATAAAAATATTATTAGTAGTAGTAGTAATCCAGACATCCAGGGTTAATGATCTGGGGACCTTGGTTCGAATCCAACCACAGCAGGTGGTGGAGTTAAAACTCAATAAGATATCTGGAATTAAAAGTTTCGTGATGACTTGTCATGAAATGATTGTCGTTAAAACTGACCTGGTTCACTAATGTCCTTTAAGGAAGGAAATCTGCCATCCTTACCTGGTCTGGCCAACATGCGACTTCAGACCCACAGCAATGTGGTAAACTCTCAAATGCACTCTGATATGGCCTAGCAAGCCATTCAATTGTATTCAACCGCTACAAAAACACGAAAAAAGGAATTAAACTGGACCCCTCGACATCAACCCAGGCACGGGAAATGACAACGGTAAACCCAACCCTGTCGACACTAGAATATCATAGAGTCATAAAAACATAGAGCATAGAAACAGGCCTTTCGGCCCACCTAGTCCATGCCACCCACTAAGCTAGTTCCACGCCCACATTTAACCCATATCCCTCTATACTCACCCTACCATGTAACTGTCTAACTGTTTTTTAAAGGAAAAAATTGTACCCGCCTCTACTACTGCCTCTGGCAGCTTGTTCCAGATGCTCACCACCCCTCTCACCTTAAACCTATGCTCTCTAGTTCGAGACTCCTCTACCTTTGGGAAAAGATGTTGACGATCTACCTTATCTATGCCCCTCATTATTTTATAGATCTTTATAAGATCATCCCTAAGCCTCCTATGCTCCAGGGAAAAAAGTCCCAGTTTATCCAGCAGGATAAGCAAGATAAGATCAGACCATCAAGTCCTGGTTGCATCCTCATAAATCTCTTCTGCTCTCTTTCTAGTTTAGCAATATCCTTCCTATAATAGGGTGGCCAGAACTGAACACAGTATTCCATGTGTGGTCTTACCAATGTCTTGCACAACTTCAACAAGACGTCCCAGCTCCTGTATTCAATATTGTGCCCAATAAAACCTAGCATGCTGAATGCCTTCTTCGCCAACCTGGCCACCTGTGACTACACCTTCAAGGAGCTATGAACCTGATATCTGGGTTCTTGTGCCAAAGTTGGGAGAACTGTCCCACAGACTAGTCAATGATGTCATGTGGTTGATCAGGAAGTCTCACCTTGCTGCATTTCCAGGAGATGGAGGGAAATATAATCCTTTGTCTGAATGATTTGCCATTTTTCCCTCTGAATCCTGATAACCTTTCAACAGCCTGACATAATCATACCTTACAGCCAATGTCCCAGACACCACTATCACCATTCCTGGGTATGTCCTGTCTCACCGGCAAGACAGACCAGTGGACGTGCTGGCACAGGAGGGAGGGAGTTGCCCTGAGAGTCCTCAACATTGACTCTGAAGTCTCATGGCTTTAGGTTAAACATGGGCAAGGAAATCTCTTGCTGATTACCACATACCATCTACCATCAGCTGACAGTTGATTTAGCTCAGTGGGCTAGACAGCTGGTTTGTGATGCAGAACAAGTCCAGCAGCGCTGGTTCAATTCCAACACCAGGTGAGGTTATTCATGAAGGCCAGCCTTATCAACCTTGCTCATTGCGTGAGGTGTGGTGACCCGCAGGTTAAACCACCCCTCAAAGGGAAAAGCAGCCTTTGGTCACATGCAACTTTACCTTTTACCTTACCATCAGCTGATGAATCAGTACTCCTCCATGTTGAACACCACTTTGAGGAAGCACTGAGGGTGGCAAGGGCCTAGAATATACTCTGGGTGGAGGACCTCAATGTCCATCACCAAGAGTGGTTCACAGACAGGTGGTGAGGGACCAAACAAGGGGGAAAACATACTTGATCTCAGCCTCACCAACCTGCATCAAAGCTTGCTGGAAATGCAATGCACTAATCACCCTCTGAGGCATGGCACATATATATGCCCTTGAGGAGGCACCTGGGAGTCGAGCATGAAATGCTCTCACAACTAACAAAGCTAGTTCCTCATTTGAAATAGCCTTCCGCTGTGAAGCTACAGGCTGCTGACAGTCAAAGGGAGTGAAATTGAATTTCAGGAGAGAAGCTGCAGCAGGGCTTTGTGGTAGAAGTGTGTGTTAGGACAGACAGGTTGCAGCTGTGGTTGCCCCTGTTATGGGGCTCCACAATATTCAACAATGCCTTGAAGACCTCACAGATACAAAGCCCCTCACACCAAAGAGAAAACACTGAAAAATCTCAGCAGGGCTGGCAGCATCTGTAGGGAGAGAAAGGAGCTAACGTTTCGAGTCCAGATGACCCTTTGTCTAAGCTCAAGCCCCCCCACACCCTCCTCCACCTCCCCCGGCCCAGGGGTGACCCTGACCCCCTGACCACTGCATGCTCCACCATGTCAGGTTAACGATTGTAACGATCACAAATGAACTTAGCCCTCGTGATTCCTGGCCACAAAGACAGGAGAATCACGGGAGGGCGGAGCAGAGGGTGCCAGGCCTGCCAAATAGATGGAAATGGGTCATTATGACACTAAGTGCAGCCTGGGGGGAGGGGGCGGGGAGAGGGGGGTGGGGGGGATGAACTGGCAACAGAGTGTCCTTAGATAGCAAGGTCATTCCCGAGGTCTGTAGAGCGGACTCTGATTTTTTTTAGGTTAGATCGCACCCTCTGATGCTGTTACTTACAACTCTGAATTTTGCTCACATCACATAGGTCTGAAATGTTTAAAAATAAATTGCTACATAAATCGTCCTATGTAAACAACCTTGACTCCACCTGCCAAATGGTAAAATAAGTTAATTTCATGTGTAATATGCATACAAAGTTTGCTTGTGAATAAATGTACACATGCTATCTGGACCATAATCAGTGCAAATCACAGTCAAATAGTTGACCTAAGTTTGTGTACCATAACAAAATTATTCGCAATTTGTCCATTTCCAGCAGTGAGTCACCGTTTATGCTTCTGAGGCTGTTCAATCTCAGCCTCCTTTGTGCAGTGTGTCACCACCCAGTGGGAACTCTCAGAATAACATTTATAGAAACTGCATGAGCATAACATTAAAATGAGTAAAGAAACTAAAAATAATAAACAACTTACAACTTAAACTTACAATTTAAAAAACTAATCCATATAATCCCAACGGTGTAGAAGGAGGCCACTCGGTCCATCGAGTCTGCACAGACTCTCTGAAAGAGCACTCTACCTAGGCCCATTCCCCCACCCTAGTCCTCTTAGCTCCACCTAAAATGCACATCCCTGGACACTAAGGCGCAATTTAGCATGGCCAATCCATCTAACCAGCACACCTTTGGACCGTGGGAGCAAACCGGAGCACCCGGAGGAAACCCACGCAGACATGGGGAGAAAGTGCAAACTCCACACAGATAGTCCCCAAGGTCAGAATTAAACATGGATCCCTAGAGCTGTGAGGCAGCAGTGCTAACCAATGTGAAACCGTGAAGACCTTTACTTCTCTAAATGTATTTCTGTCAATTAAAATGAATCCATTGTATAGTGAATTCTAAACTTCATTAGATTTTTTGGGAACTATCTAAATTGAGGAGTAAAAATTTAAATTCAAAAATGCACAAACAACTAAAATGGAAGACAATCAGATAAATTACCCTGTGAACCCATGGCACTGTGCTGTCTTGGCTGCAGCAAGCGAATGCCAGGCATATTTCCATTTACATTTCTATCCTTGGATTTCAAAAGATCAAACATAAAAGGCTGAAGCACCCATAATTTTCCAATAACATAGCTGCTTTATAAGTTCACATCAATGCCATGAGTTCTCAGAATATTTGCCCATCAGTATTATCCAGGCAGCCTTGTTGGAAGCTTCATATATGTGGGCCTCGGGTGAAAATAAGGTCGAGCGGCTCGGATGCCTGCGTGTGGCAATGACCTGCCTATATTCATTTAAAAACACATATCAAAATAAGAAATACTTTACATCTATTCAGTACACTTCTTGAGGGTTTTATAATATGAGGTGGGAGAATAGGTACAGTGGTTACCACTGCTGTCTCATAGCGCCACTTCCCTCTCGCTTTGGAATTGTCACGGCTACAGCACTGTCGGCCCCCTCACTGAGCCAGAAAATGCAAGCTCAGGACCGTATTCTAACCTGATGTTGGGTCCCGAAGCCCCACTTTGATGTGAGGGGATCTGGTCAGCAGTTCAACGCATTCCCACCTCCAGACAGTCGTGCTTGAGGCGAGTCATCATACGCAACGGTGGGTCGCTAATTTAAATAATTAATCGTCCATGTGGACAGCTTGAAAATTCCTTCAGGATCTTCCCTCTACCTGCCCCCTCCCCCTCCCCAAAAAAATAAGGGCAAAGCCTGACAGGTGCTTGGAGGCGGTTTGAAGGTAGCTGGTCAGAGAGGCCAGCAAAGACTTTTTCATTTCCCCTCCCCACCGAGAGGGCACAAGAACACGAGAAACAGGAGCACGAGGTGGAGGAACGGGGAAACAGGAGCAGGAGTAGACAACATGGCCCATCGAGCTTGCTCCACCATTCAATACAATCATGGCGGATCAATGGCTTCAACTCCATTTTCCCCATACACTCCCCATGACCCTTAATTCCTGAGAGATAAAAAAAATCTGTCTATCCCATCCTTCAATGCATTCAAGGATGCAGTAGCCACAGCCCGCTGGAATAGAGAATTCCAAAGATTCACAACCTTTTGAGTGAAGTAATTTATCCTCATCTCAGTCCTAAATGATTGACCTTTTATCCTTAAACCAAGCCCCATAATTTATTTTAATTTTAACAAGTAAATCTTCAGAAGGCACCTCAGGATAGAATTGCTCTCACAGTCCCACCTTTAAGCGATAGTGCTCAGCTCAGCAGCAGGAGCTGCTATCCATTCAAGATCCTTTGAATGGGCCAACAATAGATCCACAGGAGGCCAACTCGCAGGCTGCCTCCCAAGTGATCACCTCAGCAAGAAAATTTCTTGCGAGTGCAGGTTTGGGAGCCGGAAATGGTCTCATGCCATGATTAGTTTTAAAGAGCATAAGATTCTACTACCAAGAATCTAACAACAGAAGATGAACGTTAACAGTGAACATATGTGAAGTAGATAATATATAGATTTGGGGCTGGATTATCTGGTTCTCCAGCAGTGGGTTTCTCAGCACTGCGCCGTTCGCTGACAGCAGGATTCCATACTCGCACAGCTTATCAATTGGATTTCCCATCGAAACAGTCGGGGAACCTGTGGGTGGGGGTGGGCTGCCAATGGGAAAAGTGGGTCGCAACGGCCAGAGAATTCCAGCCTTGTTGTTGAGCTTTCATGTGTCCTGATCCATCTTGCACACAGCTAGGAAATCCTACTCTCCAGAAAATGATGAAATACTGCCCTCTGGAGGACATGGTGCAAAACACAGTCAAAACTTGAATTTAACCTTTTGTTCCACATCAATTTAAAAATGACTTTATTCAGTTTTTGAAGGTGGCAAGTTAAGTTGAAAAGACTGCTTAAAGGCAACATATAGGCCCATTAGCTTTATGTCTTGCGGCTCCCAGAAGTTCAGAATAACTATACTATTGTACACAGTTACAGAGCTGACACTGGATGTATTTCTCAGATCCCACCATGTGCTGTAGACAGCAGTGCCAGGTGAATGATCCATATCGGCCTTCTCCTGAAATCCCCAGCGTCACAGATGTCAGTCTTCAGCGAGTTCGATTCACTCCGTCTGATATCACAAAATGGTTGAAGGCACTGGATACTGCAAAAGCTATGGGCCCAAACAATATTTCAGCAATAGTACTGAAGACTTGTGCTCCAGAACTAGTCAAAGCTCCAGCCAAGTTTTTCCAGTATAGAACGCTAGAATCTACCCAGCAATGTGGAAAATTGCCCAGGCGTATCCTGTCCACAACAAGCAGGACAAATGCAATCTGGCCAATTACTGCTCCATTTCTCTACCGTTATAAAGTGATGGAAAAGGTATTTTTCTTCTTTTTTTAAAATAGATTTTAATAGTGCCCAATTCACTTTCTCCAATTAAGCGGCAATTTAATGTGGCCAATCCACCTATCCTGCACATCTTTAGGTTGTGGGGGTGAAACCTGTCATAATATACACTAGTATATCATGGTGCAGACATACACACTGATGGACATACACTAGGACCAATCAACATGCACAAACACCGCAGCCAATCACCAGTTAGAACACACGCATTATAAAGACAGAGTGTATCACTTTTCCCGCTCATTCGGGATGCAGCCTTTCAGAAGTACAGAGCTTACAGTTTACAGCACAGATTCTCACCATGTGCTGAGTGATTAGACTGGTTAGGATAGGCACAGGTCTTTAGTTAATTTAACATCGTGTAAACCCACAGTAAGAGTATGTTCAACAGTTTATAGTTTAATAAAATAGTGTTGTCCTATTTTGTGTTGGTGGCTTGTATGTGTTTCACGGATCCAGAGCACCCAACATATCAAAACCCACGCAAACAGGGGGAGAATGTGAAAACTCCACATGACAGTGACCCAGAGCTGGGATCAAGCCTGGGACCACGGCGCTGTGAGGCTGTAGTGCTAACCACTGCACCACCGTGCTGCCTTCGGAAAAGGAATTTTACAGTGTGATAAAGCGGCACTTACTTAGCACGATGCTGCTCACAGACGGTCAGTTTGTATACCACCAGGTCCACTCAATGCCTGACCGCATTATAGTCTTGATCCAAACCAAAAGAGCTGAACTCCAGAGTTGAGGATTGACTGCCCTTACACCAAGGCAGCATTTGACTGAGGGTGGCATTGATAAACTCTAGCAAAACTGGAGCCAATGAAAGTCAGGGAGAAAACTCTCACCTGGTTGAAGTCATGCCTGGCACAAAGGAAGATGGTTATGATGGTTGTAGGCCAATGATCTAAGTCCCAGGACATTTCTGCAAGGGTTGCTCAGGTTGGTGTCCCAGGCCCAACCATTTTCATCTGCTTCATCAATGATTTTCCCTCCATCATAAAGTCAGAAGTGAGGATGTTTTCTGATGATTGCACAACGTTCAGCACCATTTGTTACTCCTCAGATACTGAAGCAGTCAGTGCCATATGCAGCAAGATCAGGACAACATTCAGGCTTGGGCTGATCAGTGGCAAGTAACATTCACACAAGTGCCAGGCAACGTCCATTTCCAAAAGGAGAGAACCTAACCATCTTCCCATGACATACAATGGCATTACTATTGCTTTGTTACCCCACCATCAACATCCTGAGGGATGATGTTAACCAGAAACTGATGGTTGTTGTTGGAGGTCAATCAAGCAGTCCCAGGACATTGCTGCAGGAGATCCTCATGGTACACAAACAGTCCTTGTCCATATGCAGCAAGACCAGCACAATTTTCAGGCTTGGGCTGATAAGTGTCAAGTAATATTTGTGCCACACAAGTGCCAGACAAGGATCATCTCCAACAAGGGAAAACCCAACCTTCTTTCCTTGACATTCAATGGTGTTGCCATTGCTGAATCCCCCAATACCATCACTGAAACTCCCACTATCAACACATTGGGGCTACCATTGACCCAAAACTGAACTGAACTAGCCATATAAATACTGTGGCTACAAGAGCACGTCAGAAGCTGGGAATTCTGTCGAGAGTAACTCATATTCTGACTCCCCAAAGCCTGTCTACCACCGACAAGGCACAAGGCAGGAGTGTGATGGAAGAGAATTCTTTTACAGTGTTGAAGGAGGCCATTTGACCCATAGAGTCTGCACTGGCCCTTGGAAAGAGCACCCCATTTAAGCGCACACTTCCAACCTATCTCCATAACCCAGTAATGCCACCTCACCTTTTTGGACACTAAAGGCAATTGAGCATGGCCAATCCACCTAACCTGCACATCTTTGGACTGTGGGAAGAAACTGGAGAACCTGGGGCGGGATTCTCCCCTACCCGGCGGGGCGGGGGGTCCCGGCATAACGGAGTGGCGCCAAAGGTGCAGAATTCTCCGCACCTTTAGAGGCCAAGCCCTCACATTGAGGGGCTAGGCACGCGCCGGAGTGGTTGGCACCACGCCGACTGGCGCCAAAACCGGCACCAACGGCATTTGACGCCTGCCGCCCGGCGCCGGGGCTGGCCGAAAGGCATTTGCCGATTCGCACATGCGCCGGTGTGTCAGCTCACGCTGACGTCACCACCTGCGCATGCGCGCTGGGGGATTCTCTTCCGCCTCCGCCATTGTGGAGGCCGTGGCGGCAGTGGAAGAAAAAGTGTGCCCCCACGGCACTGGCCCGCCCGCCGGCCTGGCCACCGTGGGGGCACCTTTAAACTGGTTGGTTGGCCTCTCAGCGGTGGGACTTCGGCTCATCGCGGGCCGGAGATTCGCCGCAGGGGGCTTGCCGATCGGCGCGGAGGGCATGCCGATCGGGGGGCGTGATTCCCGCCCCCGCCAATTCCCGGAGAATTTCTGCCATGGCAGGGGCGGGATTTTCACCGGCCCCGGGCGATTCTCCGACCCTGCAGGGGGTCGGAGAATTTCGCACCACGTTTACTCCCACAGAGCTGCCAAATGAAGAATACACTTCATTTGGCAGAATATAACATAATAATAATCTTTATTATCACAGCTAGGCTTACATTAACACTGCATTGAATTTACTGTGAAAAGCCCCTAGTTGCCACATTCCGGCGCCTGTTCATGTACACTGAGGGAGAATTCAGAATGTCCAAATTACCTAACAGCACGTCTTTTGGGACTTATGGGAGGAAACCGAAGTACCCGGAGGAAACCCACGCAGACACAGGGAGAACATGCAGACTCCGCACAGACAGTGACCCTAGCCGGGAATCGATCTAGGACCCTGGTGCTGTGAACATAGAACATAGGGAAATACAGCACAGAACAGGCCCTTCGGCCCACGATGTTGTGCCGAACTTTTGTTCTAGTTTAATCATAGTGCCCAAACTTCTATGATAATCTAAGGGCAATTTATCATGGCCAATCCACCCAACCTGCACATCTTTGGACTGTGGGAGGAAACCGGAGCACCCAGAGGAAACCCACGCACACACGGGGAGGATGTGTAGACTCCACACAGACAGTGACCCAAGCCGGAATCGAACCTGGGACCCTGGAGCTGTGAAGCAATTGTGCTATCCACAATGCTACTGTGCTGCCCTTAAGAACAAATTAATCTACAGTCTATTATTGTACCATAATCCATGTACCTAGCCAATAGCCGCTTGAAGAACCCTAATGTTTCCGACTCAACTACTTCCACAGGCAGTGCATTCCATGCCCCCACTACTCTCTGGGTAAAGATCCTGGGCGGAATTCTCCGCTCCCCACGTGGCGTGGGAGAACCGTGGGAGGGCCTCCCGACATTTCTTACGCCCCCCTGGTGCCCCCAGCGATTCTCTCCACCCCCCCCCCCCCTCCCGGGCTCGGAAAAATCGCCGCTCGCCGTTTTCTACGACGAACGGCGATTCTCCGAGCCCGATGGGCTGAGCAGCCGGCCCTTCACGCCCGTTTCACCACGACAGCAACCACACCTGGTCGCTGCATTCGTGAAACGGGCGGCAGATGCCCGTTTGGGGCATCTAGGGGCCCTATTGGGACGGGAGCACCGCGACTGTGCTCGGGAGGGACCGGCCCGCGATCGGTGCCCACCGCTCGTCGGACCAGCGTCCAAAACAGACGCACTCTTTCCCCTCCGCCGCCCGGCAAGATCAAGCCACCACGTCTTGCCGGGCGGCGGTGGAGAAAGACGGCACCGCGTATGCGTGGGTTCATGCAATCTGCGCGTTGATGTCATCCGCGCATGCCGTTTCCGCATCATTTCTGGCACGACGAGGCCGCGGCCGGGAACGACGGGGGCCCGCTCCTAGCCCCCCCGGGTGGGGGTGTATTAGGTGCGGGGAACGGGCCCCGAGGCCGTCGTGAAGCTCGGCCGATTTCACGACGGCCATCCCGATTTTTATCGGGAGCGGAGAATACCGCCCCTACATCTTCCATCATACACCTTAAATTTATGTTCCCTTGTAATGGTTTGTTCCACCCGGGGAAAAAGTCTCTGTCTACTCTATCTATTCCCCTGATCATCTTATAAACCTCTATCAAGTCTCCCCTCATCCTTCTCCGTTCTAATGAGAAAAGGCCTAGCACCCTCAACCTTTCCTCGTAAGACCTACTCTCCATTCCAGGCAACATCCTGCTAAATCTCCTTTGCACCTTTTCCAAAGCTTCCACATCCTTCCTAAAATGAAGTGACCAGAACTGCACACAGTACTCCAAACGTGGCCTGACCAAGGTTTTGTACAGCTGCATCATCACCTCACGGCTCTTAAACTCAATCACTCTGTTAATGAACGCTAGCACACCATATGCCTTCTTCACAGCTTTATCCACTTGAGTGGCAACTTTCAAAGATCTATGAACATAGACCCCAAGATCTCTCTGCTCCTCTACATTGCCAAGAACCCTACCGTTAACCCTGTATTCCGCATTCATATTTGTCCTTCCAAAATGGACAACCTCACACTTGTCAGAGTTAAACTCCATCTGCCACTTATCAGCCCAGCTCTGCATCCTATCTATGTGTCTTTGCAGCCGACAAAAGCCCTCCTCACTATCCACAACTCCACCAATCTTCGTATCATCTGCAAATTTACTGACCCACCCTTCAACTCCCTCATCCAAGTCATTAATGAAAATCACAAACAGCAGAGGACCCAGAACTGATCCCTGCGGTACACCACTGGTAACTGGGCTCCAGGCTGAATATTTGCCATCCACCACCACTCTCTGACTTCTATTGGTTAGCAAGTTCGTTATCCAACTGGCCAAATTTCCCACTATCCCATCCCTCCTTACTTTCTGCATAAGCCTACCATGGGGAATCTTATCAAATGCTTTACTAAAATCCATGTACACGACATCCACTGCTTTACCTTCATCCACATGCTTGGTCACCTCTTCAAAGAAGTCAATAAGACCTGTAAGGCAAGACCTACCCCTCACAAATCCGTGCTGACTATCCCTAATCAAGCAGTGTCTTTCCAGATGCTCAGAAATCCTATCCCTCAGTGCCCTTTCCATTACTTTGCCTACCACCCGAAGTAAGACTAACTGGCCTGTAATTCCCAGGGTTATCCCTATTCCCTTTTTTGAACAGGGGCATGACATTCGCCACTCTCCAATCCCCTGGTACCACCCCTGTTGACAGTGAGGACAAAAAGATCATTGCTAACGGCTCTGCAATTTCATTTCTTGCTTCCCATAGAATCCTTGGATATATCCCGTCAGGCCCGGGGGACTTGTCTATCCTCAAGTTTTTCAAAACGCCCTACACATCTCCCTTCCTACCAAGTATCTCCTCAAGCTTACCAGCCTGTTTCACACTGTCCTCTCCAACAATATGGCCCCTCTCGTTTGTAAATACTGAAGAAAAGTACTCGTTCAAGACCTCTCCTATCTCTTCAGACTCAATACACAATCTCCCGCTACTGCCCTTGATCGGACCTACCCTCGCTCTAGTCATTCTCATATTTCTCACATATGTGTAAAAGGCAACAGTGCTAACCACCGTGCTACTGTGCCGCCGTCATGGAAGGGGTGCAGCTCCAACAACACTCAAGAAGCTTGACACCATCTGGGACAAAACAGATCGCTTGATTGGCACCCCTTCTACCACCTTCAACATCCACTCCCACAATGCCAGCAGTGTGTACCATCTACAAGATGCACTGTAGAAAAATTAGCCCTTTCTCATTTCACAAAACTATGTCTAAAGTAGCCTATTTCCTGGTTGGTTCCTGAACATATTGCTCTAGAAATCCATATTTAACACGTTCCAAGAATTCGTCCTCAACAGAATTAGTGCTAATTTGCTTTACCTAGTCTTTATGGAGATTGCAGAGCCCCATTATTACTGTGTTATCTTTGTTGCATGCACCTCTAATTTCATAATTTATACTGTGCTGCACATTAACACTACTGTTTGCTGGCTTATACACAACTCCTATCAAAGTTTGTTGCCCCTTGCAGTTTCTTAGTTCAATACAAACTGATTCTACATCTTGATCTTCTGATCTAAGATTTGCTCACAAATGCACTGATCTCATCCTTTATTAACGTCGCTACCCCACCTCCCTTTCAATTTTACTTATCCTTCCTAAATATGCGACGGATTTACTGGCTGTTCACACCAGCGGCTAATTCTGATCCCACGCTAGCGCATGGGTTTCCCGGCGATGCGGGGTGAAGTCAACAGGAAATCCTGTTGCCAATGGCGGGACCAGTAGAAGTATGTAGGGAAGAGTGACCATAATCTCGAAGAATTTTGCATTAAGTTTGAAAGTGATGTAGTTCAATCCAAAACTAGTGTTTTAAATATAAACTAGAATCCAGATGGTTGTATTGCTTTCTCGGTGTCTGGATTTGAGACTGAGGCTGGAGAAGAACTTGTAGTGGAAGGAGAAAAATCCAGTTGTCATTGTCCACATGGTGCCAATGACATAAATTGGACCAGGAATGAAGTTATGCTGGAGAGTATGAGTAACTAGGGCTAAATTGAAAAGCAGAACCTCAAAAGTAATAATTCCTGGATACAAGGGTATGAGGGACAAATTGGCTGTGATAGATTGGGAAACTACATCAAAAGGTATAATGGTCGACAGGCAATGGCTTGAATTAAAAAAATTAATACATGTTTTGCAACAAAAAAAAATCTAAAAATGGTTTTCCAATTTGAGTGAGAAAAGTATGCACTTTTGAATAATGTACGTGTCAGGTAACCAAATATAGAAATGCAGGTTGATTGGAGGCATGAATTGATGTGATAAAACCTTTTCAAAATTATTTATTCATGGAATGTGGGCATTGCTGGTGAGGCCAGTATTTATTGTCCATCGCCAATTGCCATTGAGAAGGTGATGGTGAGCTGTCTTCTTGAACTGCTGCAGTCCATGCGGTGCAGGTGCACAGTGCTGTTAAGGAGGGAGTTCCAGGATTTTGTACCAATGGCACAGAAAGAACGGAGAAACATTTCCAAGTCAGGATGATGAGTGGTTTGGAAGGGAACTTCCAGATGTTGGTGTTCCAATACATCTGCTCTCTTTGTCATTCTAGGTGGTAACAATCATGGGTTTGGAAGATGCTAAGAAGCTTTGGTGAGTTCCTGCAGGGCACTTGTAGATGGTACACATGGCTATGACTGATGGTCGGTGGTGGGGTGTGTGAATGTTTGTGGATGGGGAGCCAATCAATTGGGTTGCCTTGTCCAAGATGTTGTTTTCAACACTAGTGGCCATTAATACGAGCTAATATTATAATGTTCAAAGGAACTTCCTATTGTACTGCCGTTTGAAAATGCTTCTGTTTATGATTTGTAAACTAAATATTTTTTTAAAATTGGAAGAAACAGAAATCGAAAGATCAAATTAATGCTCAGCAGTAAATGTTTCTCAGGATAAAATGTTCACTCCTGCCAATGTTGTTGCTCAATTGTCCAGCAGTGGGAGCCAATGTAGAGCACAATGCTGCATTTAGATTACTGTTAGATTCTGTAATATAGAGATATCGAACAACAGCACTTTGACAAGCAGAAATGTGACATTCTAAGATCAAGGTTAGACACATTTCAAAATATATTAATTAAGTCACTACTTTTGCAAGCACTTACTTTAAAGTTACAGGTTTCAGGCCATTAATAGTTTGAGTTTGAGTCTCAGGCAGTCAGAACTATCATAACATTCCCCAGTCCCTGCCTTGATGGAAGTACAGTAGGACTGCTTTTTTGTGTATACACTGTCCAAGAGCAAGAAGTCCAATGTGCACAACACAACCCATTCTCCGGGGTCATGAAAGCCTCCTGGAAAATTGCACAACCTTTAGATAATTCTGAAGGTGCTCGATTGAATACACTGAAGAAAATAAAAAGGACGTCCTGGTGCTACCTGAATCTTAAAAGGGGAGAAAATCAAGCCAGAAGAAATCCAAATGCTTACTTTTAAATGCCAAGTGGCAGGATTTTTGTCTGTTGATGACTTTTCAACATGTCAGCCATGGCTAAGTTGTCAGCATTCTCTTTTTTTTCAAAGGTATTTTATTCCAAACATATTCAACATGATGACACAACCTTAACATCCAACAGTTTTGCACATTGTTTCCCCATTTACACCCCCCACCATCCCCAACAAACAGCTCCTCAAATATGGTCATGAACTGCCTCCACCGTACCTCAAAGCCTTCCTCTAACCTCCTTCGGGAAAATTTGATTTTCGCCAACCTGAGAAACCCGTACAAGTCTCCCAACCATGCCGTGACCCCTGGTGGTGTGGCCAATCTCTAATTCAAAAGTATCCATCACCGGGCAATCGGCCAGGTGAAGACCACAACATCGCCCCCTTTCCCCTCCAGGGCCTCCAACATCCCAAAGATCGCCACCATAGGGTCTGGCTCCACTTCAAACCCTACAATCCTCGATAGGGTTCCGAACACTGCCTCCCAAAAGTTCTCCAACTTCTCACATAGGGGCATGGTTCGTCAGACCCTCCCACACCTTTTGCTTCCATCCATTAATGCCGGGAAAAACCCACTCGTCCGGGCCCCAGTTATGTGGACCCTATGCAACACCTTCAATTGTATTCTTGCACAGGAACCGGTTGAGTTCACTCGGCGCATTAGTTTGCAACAAAGCCCCATCCTAACTCCCTCCCCAACTCCTTCTCCCACTTCTGCTTGATCCTTTTCACTAAAGTCTTGCTTGCCCTCTGCAGTGTTGTCCTACAACTGAGATGATTGACCTTCAACAACCACAGCCATCTTCCTGTGTCCTAGATATGACTCTAACCAGTTAAGTGTTTTACAGAAGCTAGTGCCAAGCAGGTGGAGCAACAGCAGGGACATGCATTTGTCATAAAGATGATTGTAAGAGGACTGATGGAGGAACCATCTTCCTGGTGGAATGCAGCTGGGACACAGTCAAAAGAGTGGGAATTCCTAATTTGTGTTTGGGGAACAGCTGTTAGCATCTCAGAAGGAGCCTCAGCAAATTGATTCAGTAAGGGACTTGTGGTCACTTTGACTCATCTGACTAAATAAGACTGCATCGGGGGTGGCAGGGGGCTATTCCGAGTTGGTGATGGCACAATATTAAGCATGGCATCCATCACCAGTATAAAAGATTCATGGAACTCTAGAGCAATTGCAGTTAAAAATGAAAATCTTTCTGAACAATATCAACCTGCATATTAAATGCAAAATCTGTGACTTTGGTAATGCTGCACTTTTCAAGGACCAGCCTGCCGCTGAACTATACCTGGAATGATAAGAAAAATTCTCAGGGCAACTGCAAAATTACATCCTCTTCCGGCCTAGTCAAGAGCAATGACCTGAACAGCTTTGGAAGAAATTCAAGGACAGTGCTGTTCAGGCACTTGGCCTGCAGTTTTCCGAGCGGTAATGCCGATTGGTGGAGTCCTATGGAGGCAATGGGGTCTTGACCGCTGGCTCAAAACCCCATGTAACCTCTTTTGTGGAATACCTTTCACATCTTGTTCCACTCAGGCCTTTGACCTGCCCCAGGATCATCTAAAAGTAATAAACACTGAAACTTGAAAATGAATGGTGAGAGAAAAACTTGTCCAAACTGGTATTGTGCACTTTAAAATGGAACTCCAGAATTACTTGTCCAATATTACTGATTCTTACTGGGATTTGACAACTTTGAACATGTCTTTGCATCTGGGTAAAGACCCTGGGGGCATTAGTCCTGCTTGCCAAGAGCTAATCAGATAATTTATCTACCAGTACAACACCCACAGAGGGCGGGGGGAGGTAGAGTTGCAAGGTAGGTTCACAGGGAGAAGGAGGCAAATGGAGGTCGACAGCAAGGGCAGTTGGGAGGCTCTGAATGGGTTCCTCGCCCCATCCTGATGCCAAGTCCCTCAGGCAGGCACTGAGTGCCTGACAAAGGGTGCTGACCATATGATGAGTCACCCCCCCCCCCGCCCCTCCCCCCCCCCCCCCCCCCCCCCCCCCCCCGCCCCTCCCGCTTGTTAAGCACTCTGTAATATTTTGCTATATTGTGGCACATATAAATGCAAATTCTATTGTTGTTCAAACTGCAACATATCCTGTTGGGACACAAGATAAGATGAGTGATCAGTGCAGCAAGGTGCATGTATGACAGATCTCCCCAGCTACCTCGCTGATGTGTATGTCCAATGGTTTGGTCAGCTGGTCCATAAGACCATAAGACATAGTAGCAGAATTAGGCCACTCGGCCCATCGAGTATGCTCTGCCATCCAAATCATGGCTGATATTTTTCTCATCCCCATTCTCCTGCCTCCTCCCCATAAGCCCAGATCCCCTTATTAATCAAGAACCTATCTATCTCTGTCTTAAAGACACTCAGTGATTTGGCCTCCACAGCCTTCAGCGGCAAAGAGTTCTGCAGCTTCACCACCCTCTGGCTGAAGAAATTCCTCCTCATCTCTGTTTTAAAGGATCATCCCTTTAGTCTGAGATTGTGTCCCCTGCTTTCCGTTTTTCCTACAAGTGGAAACATCCTCTCCACATCCACTCTATCCAGGCCACACAGTATCCTGTAAGTTTCAATAAGATCCCCCCATATCCTTCTAAACTCCAACAAGTACAGATCCAAAGTCCTCAACCGTTCCTCATACGACAAGCTCTTCTTTCCAGGGATCATTCTTGTGAACCTCCTCTGGACCCTTTCCAAGGACAGCACATCCTAGTCAAATGGGTATGCGTCTGAATCCCTGACAGCCTAGTTCTTTTTTGTTCCCTTTAGGATCAGGGGCTGTGTCTATTACAATGAGTAGTTTTCAAATCATTACTACAAGCTGACTGTATCATACATTTCCATCAAAACATATTAGGTGGGATTTAACCACGGAGTTCTGCCCGGCGTATAACTGAGCACACCGGTTAAATTGCGGGATAGGCCAAAACCGAAATTTGTGCCAAGAGTCAATCAGTTTGCTTTTTAGCCAGCCCGCTCCCAATGGCGAGTTCCGGATCATGCCCAAACATGGTGAGCATATTATTAACCTCAATTTGCATTAACTTCCATCTCATTAGCGAGATTAGCCTCCCATGAATTAGCCAGTTCCCCAGTGAGAAATCACACAGACGTCGTTTAGTACTCCTTTTTAAAAATGTGAAGCTAGTGCAATGGCTGCTGAGGGGAACTGGGGTGGTGAGTAGACATTTCCATTTTTGGGCATGCAGCTTGGGGGACTGGGAGACCCCTCAGGGGGGGTTGGGCTTGGTCAGGGGGCTGAAGTATTCCGGGTGGGAGGGCGTGGGGTGGGGGGGGGATTTTCATCCATGAGGCCTTGAAAACATGTTCATGTGCGTGTGGGCGGAAATGTTCACTAATAAAACATATTCCACCTGATACATATGAAGGAGGTTGCCCTCCGCTCCCGCCACCCCCCACCTCCTGGGCAGAGTGGTCCAAGATCAAACACTTCCGATGCAGACCCCACTAAGAAGATGGATGTGAGCGTGCTATCAGCAGAAAGGCAGGAGTCAGACTTAGGCATAAACTGAGGAGCACCAGAGCTTTCCTCACACCGAGTTACCATCACTCTCCTGCCTTGTATATTGACCCGCTGTCAGTGGTGACACAGGCCCAACAGTCTGGAGTGATGTTACACAGACCCTGGGAGGGCGGAACAGGTTGTCGGTGTGTGGGGGGGGGTGTGGAGGAGGAAGCAGGAGAATGGTGGGGGGACAGGAATGGGAGGAGGATGGGGTGGAAGGAGGGGGACGGCAAGAGAAAGGTGTGAGCTGACTGGCAAATCCTCGTCCTCTGAGAATCGGGGGAAGATGAGGGTGGCCCGGTAGCACAGTGGTTAGCACTGTTGCTTCACAGCTCCAGGGTCCCGGGTTTGATTCCCGTTTGGGTCACTGTCTGTGCAGAGTCTGCACGTTATCCCTGTGTCTATGTGGGTTTCCTCCAGGTGCTCCGGTTTCCTTCCACAAGTACTGAAAGACGTGCTCTTCGGTAATTTGGACATTCTGAATTCTCCCTCGGTGTACCCGAACAAGCGCTCGAGTGTGGCGACTAGGGGATTTTCACAGTAACTTCATTGCACAACAGTGCAAACCAGTGTGCTTCAGTGCCGCCCTCAGATAAGGCGACCATAACGGCACACAATATTTCAGGTGTGGTCTTACCAAGCCCTGTATAATTGTGAACCAATGGTGCTAACCACTGTGCTACCGTGCCGCCCTTCATATACCTGATGTCCCCTTCCTGAATATCACGGCTCTGGCCTATCATCTGCGTCAGCTCTGGGAGAACCTTGTCCCGAGGCTCGGGATTTTGCTGCGACTCAGCAGAGTCCTGCTGTCTTCCTTGGATGTTCCTGCCTCCACCTGATGTGCATCAGCAACTGTGTGGCGCTCACCAGATTGTGCCCCAGGGGCCTGTCCACTCATGTCGCCCACCTAGCTGTGTGTCTCTGCGCTTGTGCAAAGTGGGGGTGATAGCTGTGATGCCCCGTTGGAGGCACTGAGGGGATTGGCAGGGGGAATTGATGCCAGGAGAGAAATGGTAGCTTATCCTTGCAGTTCAGTGGAGGTCATTGGTCTTCTGACATTGGACGCTGATCCTCCTGCCTGCACTGACAGCCGCTGCCACTGCCTCCCAGGCAGTATTGGTGACCCAATTGCTGGCCCTCTGACCCCTCAGGAAAACCGGATGCCCATCTTTCATTCACAATGTCAAGAAGCCTGTCCAGGTTGACATCCCAAAGTGAGGAGCAAGTCATGCTTATATGTTGACTGGGAGTGAGTAGTGAGGGAGCGTTTTAAAGCAGCTTCCTCTTGTTCGGGGTAAGAGACTGAGGTGTGAGTCTGATGAACCAGATGGTGAGACAGCCAGCAATCGTTAAATACCGGCTGTGATCTCACCAAACTGAAACGTCCCGCCAATCGCACCCAAAATGACACTTCAAAATTTTTCCATTAAATGGCGCCCTATGTTAGAACATAGAACATAGAACAGCACAGCACAGAACGGCCCTCGATGTTGTGCCGAGCCATGATCACCCTACTCAGACCCACGTATCCACCCTATACCCGTAACCCGTATATTGGTAACATAAACCTGAGGTCACAAAAAGCTCTGCTGTCATTATGTCCTAACTCATAATACCCTGCCTTCTTTCCAATTCCCTCCATGGCATCACTCCTCACCATCCTCTAAACTCCTCCAGCCCTGGAACCCTCTGAGATATCTGTGCTCTTCTAATTCTGGCCTCCTGAGCATCCTCGATTTAAAATTGCTCCACTACTACTGGCCTTCAACTGCCAAGGTCCAAAACTCTTGAATTTCCTCCCCTAAACCTTTACGCCTTGTTACATCTCTTTTCTCCTTTAAGATACTTCTTAAAACTAGCTCTCTGTTGGCCTTTGGTCATCCACCTTACTATCTCCTTACGTGGTCAGTGTCAAACGTTACTTGATAACACTCTTGTGAAGCATCATGGACATTTTATTACTTTAGAGGTGCTACATAAATACAAGTTGCCATTGTTGCTGTTGTTGATTGATAGACAAGCTGATCGTGCCGGCCATTGTGAGGAGCTCAAATCTCAGGGACAAAATTTAAAATGAACAAGCTTGGATTAAAAAGGATGGCCGATTTTAAAAATTCATGCCATCAGCCAAGAGTTTTGCTCACCATATCCAGAAATTAGAAGTGAATTGGCCACAATCTTTCATTCATGATTTAGTAAAAATGATTTAATTATTTAATTTAATAAAATCACAAACAACATGCTTGTAATTTCCCAATATTGAAGCCAACATACAAGACTCACCATTTTACAATCGTGAGATCACCCTTGGTAAATCAGTCAGGTGCAAAGTTTTAAATAGCAAGAAGGGCAATCAATATAAGGCATTGTGTAAGGGTCCTTCCTTCCCCTTTTTTCCTTTATTCCCTTATTTCCCTTTTTTTATTTTTGCTATTATCATTTTTGTTCCATGGATGGTTAATGGATATGTATCTTTAAGTCCAGCAGCAAAGAGAATGAGGAATTCAAGAAGTTGCAACATAGTATTTGGTGCTCGTGTTCGAACAGGAAAACCCAGACTTCGTGGCACCCAACAGATGCAGTGGGACTTGGTGCGATTGATTGGCTGGTGGCCAAAAGACCGTATTCTGCCCAATAATAGGTGGTGATTGGGTCCTGCTCGAGAGGAAACCCAAAGAAAGCAGTTGGGTCCTAAACGCTGACGAAGGAGATGTCTGCTCTTGATATCTTTCTCTAGAAATCCATTAAGCAGTTGTCTTCCTGATCCTACAGAAACCCTGAATGAATGAATACACGGTGAAAACTATTACAGGCTGCAAACGGAGACCTCAACCAGAAAGCTTGCTTTGAAGGACAGTGTGCTTAAAGACAGCCATCTGAAACAAAGACTCTTTTCCTTTTACTTATTATTTTTAACCCTTCTCTTCCCTTCTGTGTTTGTTTGTCTTATATGTGTTACTAGAGGGTGGAGGCAAGTTAAAGTGGGAGGGATTAGGAATTAGATAATAGTTAACCAATTGTATTTGCTGCATATTTCATTTTAGTTCTTCTTATAAATGAACAGTAATCGTGTTTAAGTTTACAAATCTGGTGACTGTCATTATTGGGCAGTCAAGGGCCAAAGATATTTTTCTAAGAATTATTGGTTATCAGTTGTGCTGTGACTCCAGGTCAAGGGGGGCTGGGATTGACCGCACCCTAGCCCAGGTTATCATAACAATAGCGACAAGGCAATGGGTATAAATAAGTTCAAGAGGCCATTAAATGTATTTCTAAAATAGACTTGAAGGCTAAGGTAACAAAATGAGTAAGTAATGTTGATATCAACTAGAAAGCAAGAGGCTTGGGCAGTGTATCACATCCACACACTTTCAAATGTATTGTGCCTGGCATGTATTGTATCAAAAGGCCCGGATTTGGAAGCAATGGTTTGTCATCCACACAGCTCGATGCAGAAATCCAGAATCTGCTGTTTGTGATTCTATTCTTCCCCCAAGTGCGTTACAGATGTCACCAAAGACTGTAATGAATTAGGTATTAATCTGATAAGAACTACAGCTTTTTTTTTTTAAACTGTACAAACCCTTGAAAGAAAGGTTGACTGAGAGGTAATTGGGTTTTTAACAGTGTACCAAATTGATAATCATTGCTGAAAGCATAGTTTTATATTTTCCATTTTGATAAAACAAATTCCACACATTTTTAATTTTCTTAAAAAGCATCATTTATGATATTTCACCTTCTAACTTACTCCTGTGTGTATGGCCTAAATCTTTATTCTACCTCTGAACAAGTTTAAAAAAGTGAAGGATAATCAGTACTTTTAACTTCTTGGTTTGCTGTCTATGAGAATAGTTCAGTATGATAGTCTGCCTATCCTTCTTGATGATATCATAGAATTTACAGTGCAGAAGGAGGCCATTCGGCCCATCGAGTCCGCACCGGCTCTTGGAAAGAGCACCCCACCCAAGGTCAACACCTCCACCGTATCCCCATAACCCAGTAACCCCACCCAACACTAAGGGCAATTTTGGACACTAAGGGCAATTTAAATTGGCCAATCCACCTAACCTGCACATCTTTGGACTGTGGGAGGAAACCCGAGCACCCGGAGGAAACCCACGCACACACGAGGAGGACGTGCAGACTCCGCACAGGCGGTGGCCCAAGCCGGAATCGAACCTGGGACCCTGGAGCTGTGAAGCAATTGTGCTATCCACAATGCTACCGTGCTGGACCTCTGGAGATCCACTTGACTTGGCACCAGATTAGGGGAAAGGGGAAAAGGGAAATCCATGCAAAAGGGGTCACTAGATCTTGGTGGACAGCTTGGAGGTCAGCAGGGAGCCCAATCACTTCACCACTGAGTTCAATCAGTTATCTGATGCAATAAAACCATGGGTGAAATTCTCCATTTGGGATTCTAAGTGTTGACCCCGGGACTGAATTGCATGCAGTTCCCGTTTCCAGTGGGGATGCTATTTCTGGAGCAATTCAGCACATGCTCATGGGCCAGCACTCTGCCGGAGTGAATTCCCAGCAATTCCTGGCCGATCGGGTGTTCTAACCGTTGGGGCCGGCATTAGCGTCAAAACGCCTGGCAGCTGGAGCTGTGTTTAAGAGCTTCATTTATCACACACTCACTCCATCCACCAAGATAGCCTAGAGAAGATCTGTCCCCTAAGGCCAGGAGTCTGAGTTAGGCCCATAACTCCATGCCAGTGAGGCGTGGAGGGAAACCCTCTTCTCCAGTGTGGGCCGCAGACAGAAGCTAGTGATCTGGAGAGGTAGATGTCACAAATGAGACCTCTACCCTGAGAGTGGCAGAGAACCAGGGAGCATTCCAAAGGCTGCGGTGCAGGTGTCCTCTGATTCGGGTGAGCTCTGCTGATCCCCAACTTCCTCTGCAATGGGGCATTGCTTCTCAGGAATGTCAACACCTGGTGGGCTCCAGAATAAGCTTGGCCCTGGAGTATGAGGGTATCCAGGGAGGGCTGGCCTAGCTGGGTTCCTAGATGATCAGAGGCTTTCTGAGCATTTGAAGGACACAGGCAGCACTCAGCAGTGTGCGCAACCAGGAGGCTGTAAGTAGAAGCAAAGGGGTGCATTTAAAAGACAGTCTGCAGCAATGGCAAGCCGAGCCAGGTCACACCGATCCCGAGTGGAATAACCCAAGTCCAGGGACTTGACCTTGGCAGCCATCCCCCAGGAAGACTGATGGTTTTCAACTATTTTTCAGTGTTTTTTAATCCTTCCATGCCCATCCACCATGGCACCGAGTCCATGTTTGTAAATACTTGTAGTAATTCACACCCATGAGACTTCCGTTTGAGAGAAATGGAGTATCGTGGAAGGGTAGAGCATACTGTGCCCAACCCGCAAAGCACATTTAAATATATTTAAATGCCAGTTTTGCATGCCCCCGTCGGCACGAGACCGGAGTATGGCACCCGAATCGGTGCAGGGCGTGATCCTCGATTCTGGCCAGATGCCTGATTCTCCTCCCAATTGTGGTTCACGTTTGCAGTATCGCGAGGCGGAGAATTTAGTCCCATATCTTAATGCATAGCAAAGAAATCAGAAAAGTTTAACAGGGATGCTGTCATCTCTTTGTGTTCTTGGCTTTGAAAGAATGATTGAACTAATTTTCATTTGAGTAAAGAAGATGGATGAGAGAAATTATCCAGGATTTCAAAATGCAGAGAGCATTGGTGATGTTAAGATTACCAAATTAATTAAGCTGAACTGTAGTTACACAATGATAAGGCTATGAGTATAAATTGAACAAGTCTCGAAGAAGACTGGAACTTCTGTCACAACATGTGGTCCTCACAGTTTTCTGTCCAATAATAACAGAAAATCATACACAGCTTACTCGGCAAACAAGGCCAGCTCTGCATCAGGAGTTCCCTTTAGTAAAATCATCCTTCTTTCTTTTCCCCTTAAGTGTAGTGGTAAACATTCTCAGCAAAAACAACCAATGCTACATCAACTCCTCTAAATAAAAAGGATAAAGCTCTGGTTTGAACAGCTTCCCTAATAGTACACTTTTAAAATTCTGTGCCCTCGTTGTATTCCATGCCCTAAAAAGGAGACATGCAGAAACAGTAGAAGCGGTCACTTATGTAGGCGATTCATCAAACTTCTAACTAAGTCCGCTGTTGGGCACAGTTAGCGGGTGTTCTTCCAAAGGCACTTTGCCGTTCTTTTTACCCTGGGTAGTTTTATTTTGCCGAGTGAAGCTCACCAGCAGGACAGGTTGCTCACAGATCAGGGCGCCATTTTGTCCTGCAGCCCCAATCTTTCCGCCCCTGCCCCTTAATTGACTCCGCCCCCAACCTTGGGGAGGCTCTCGGAAACCGCCCTCATCCCCCATTCCCCCTCCAAGCGGCAAGGCACCCCCTGGGCCTGACATTTGGCAGTGCCAAGGGACTGCAAGACCCCCCCTCCCCCCCCCCCCCCCAGGTGCTGTTACGCCTTGCCCACTATGTGTGAACCAGTACTAAATGGCACCCTGGCATGGTCTCCCTGATGTGGCCGGTACGACCCCGGCACTGGGTGAATCTGGCATCCGCGTATTTAAATAAACCGTTAGATTCATTTAGATATTCAGATCTAGACCTCGCAAAGGCGAGTGGCCTACTTCTGCTCCTATGTCTTCTGGTCTTATGGACTATAAACCTGCCCCCTTTGCCCATCTGCTTGTCCTGTCAGTAGCACATATATCCTTGGATATTTAGATCCTAGCCCTGATCTCCTTGCAACTACGTCTCTGTGATGCCTACAACATCGTACCGGCCAGTTTCAATGTCTGCAACGAGCTCACTTACCTTGTTCCGTATATTGCGCGCAATTAGGTACAACACCATTGACCACCACCCTTCCCATATTTGGCAACTTTTTTGCTCTGCCTGAGGTGAGATTCCTGCTACCTTCCATACTCTCTAGTTTCTTACGTAGTCTGGCAACTTTACTAACCACTCCTGAGCTCTCGGCTCCTTTAACTAGTTGAAAGTCCTCATCATTCACTTGCACTTCTTTACCTCTCCTTTAACTTTGATATTCTAATTCTCCATACAGCTGAACACTCCCCCACACTATTTAGTTTGAAGCCCTGGCCGGGATTCTCTGAGCCTCCGTGCCGCAATCGCGCCTGTCTCGGAGCCGGAAAATGGGGCATCAGACTCATGACGTCTTCCCATGGACTGGAGAATCTCCGCCAGTCACGCGAGCGCGATCGACGCGGCATCCGCTGGGGGCCGATGAAAGAGGCCCCCGCAGTGATTCTCCACGTATGACTGGCCAAGTTCCCGCCAGCGTGGTTCACGTACGATTCCACCCGGCAGGAGCTCGGAGTCGCAGATGCAGTGGTCGTCCTGTTGGGGGCGGGGGATCCATCGGGGGGGTGGGGCCTAGGCGATGGCCAGGCCTGTGATCGGGGGCCATTGATCGGCTGGAGCGCGCAACCTGGTGGGGCCTACTTCTTCGCCGCCAGCCCGCTGTGTGGGTCTGCCATGTGTCGGGGGGGCCGGTACCGCAGGCGGTCGGTCCGCTCTTGTGCGGACCCGTATCGGCAGCTGGAACTGCGTGGACAACTCCGGGGGCCTGCAAGCCCCCTTAAAAACAAAGACTCACCCTGGACCTTCTAGAAAAAAGTGCGGAGTGAGTCGCGCCCATTTTCTTGCGGGCGTGGAGACATAACCCCATTGTTGGAGAATCCGACCCCTTATCTACAGCCCCAGTTATATGATTCGTTAGGACTCTTGTCCCAGCATGATTTAGATGAAGACCGGCCTATCGGAACAGGTCCCCTCTTTCCTGGTACTGGTGGAAATGTCCCATGAAATCAAACCCATTCCTCCCACACCAATCTTTGAGCCACCCATTTACCTCCTTAATCTTATTGACCCTGTGCCAATTAGCTGATGGCTCAGGTAGTAATCCATAGATTATTCCTTTTTGGTTCTGCTTGTTAAAGTAGCCCCTAGCTTTTCAGGACCTTTCCAGCCCCACGTGAGCATTCACCTCCCAACTCCTCATGTGACCCCCAACCCTCCAAGGAGTGGGCGCTGGGTGCCAACCCGGACCCGTTCCATGGAGTGGTGACTGTGGTAATCAGCTCCCCCGAGTTCCACCCCTCTGACACGGCCGCATCTCAAAGTCAGCACACGGGACAGAGCGGCACGGCTGTGCAGGTGCCACCGACAAGTGAGCTGGGGTTCTCCGCCCAGAGCCTCCAGGTATGGAAGACCAGGGGATGTGGTAAGCAGATGGCAGCCTCCATCTCTGATGTGCATCCTCGGGACACATATAGACGTAGACATAGGAAGATTAAGCACATCGAGGATCACTGAAGGTACCGAGGAAAGTGGGAGGCGGTAGAGCGGTAGGTTGTGGAGAGGTGGCGGCATCATGGGGAGAGTGGGGAACTGTTACACAGAATAAACACCCTTGTGCACAACCAGTACGATGCCTTTGTCACTTTTGTCCACAATGCGGACCAAGCTCCGAACCCTTGGCCCATCTCTCCTGGCCCTCCCATTGGCACTCATCTACCCCTCGGCCGTGGTCATGTCCCTGGAGCTGCGTCCCATTGCCTGGGTGTTTGGATTTTCACTGCTGCACGTGTGGGATTGTCTCCCGCAGTATTCAGGCACAGTGTCCATGCAAAGATTCCCACATGCTACATGGGAATCAACTTGGGTTGTGTGAAGTGCTCACTTAACCACGATTGCCAATTCCCTATTAGCAATAGCCTTCAGCCGCACGAGTCCTCGGCAGTCAATGGGGGTTATGGGTGGTCGGTGGGGCAGAGAGGCAGGGGCAAAGGTTGCTCCCGGAACTGGTACACACTATCCAGGTGTTGGCATGATAGTGCCCGCCCAGCGCCTCACAACCTCTGCACCCCTGCGGAGGGTTCACATACCCCCAGCCGAGGGTCGTCCCCACCCCCTGCCGAGCACTGGCTTGGCAAACCCAGCATTCCCGGGCTCTTTGCCTTTGAGCAAAGATGGCTACTCACCTGCTCAGCCCCCCACAGAAGCCCTTCCACCAGATTCACATTTTTTAAAAGGAGTACCAATTAGCGCCAACGTGACCACATGCTGGGGAGGCCGCTGAATCATGGGAGGCTGATAGATATTAATGCTGCCATTAATTGTATGGAAATAGGGCTTAAGTGGTGATAATTGGGTCTCACCACGCTACGGCGAAATCCTGATTTTGCCTACGGGAGCGGGCCGATTGTATCGCAAACTGTTTGGCACCTGACACGTTCTCATTTTCGGCCTCTCCCACTATTCACTGGCCTTGTTTCGCTCAAGCCAGAGCGTAACGAGACCGGAGAATCACGCCCTATGTGTTTACCCAACTCCCTCTCACTGTGGCCTCCTCTGACACAGTATTCTGCCAAGATCCCTATTTGTAGTTCAATAAAAAAATTCAAACAGATAGTGGAAGTTAAAGTTAATAATTATTTTGGACAGCTCTTTCAGAGGTTCAGAGCAGACTTGGGGACCAAATGGCCTCCTTCTGCAGGAATTCAATGATTCAATATATTTCTAAGATTATAAAACCAATTATGTTGCTTCCTAAAGTCAAGGAATATGTGAAGGATGGTGAGGAAAATATTTAATAATGAAACATTGAATTTGTTACACAAATCACATAGAATGAGTCTTTCTTCCTAAGCCAGACAGTTTAATTCAGGGAAAAACAAAAGCATCGGCTGATCAATCATGTTCAGCACTAATTAAAGTGGAAGAAACAAAATTAAACCCTTGGTAGCTTGAAAAGATAATCACTCCTGTTGCTTCTGGAAAACATTTCATTCAACATCACATCATGAATAGCATGTACGAAAGCAGCTTGGAGACTCGGGCCCAGTTTTTCAGCAAAACAAAGAGCCTCTCTGTCATGGCAAAAATGGCACAAGAGTCCAAAAACCATAACACCCCCAAACACAGCAGTTCACATTTTTGTGTGGGTGAGTATCAGGTTTTTCACAAAAGCAACTGGACACTTACGTCATATGCTGCCTCCACTCAAGTGGAGGTGAAAACAGCGCGAGAGGAGGGACAACCGGCAGAGTGAAAACAGCGCGAGAAGAGGGACAGCCGGCAGAGTGGAGACAGCGCGAGAAGAGGGACAGCCGGCAGAGTGGAGACAGCGGGAGAGGAGGGACAGCGGCAGAGTGGAGACAGCGCGAGAGGAGGGACAGCGGCAGAGTGGAGACAGCGGGAGAGGAGGGACAGCCGGCAGAGTGAAAACAGCGGGAGAGGAGGGACAGCCGGCAGAGTGGAGACAGCGCGAGAGGAGGGACAGCCGGCAGAGTGGAGACAGCGGGAGAGGAGGGACAGCGGCAGAGTGGAGACAGCGGGAGAGGAGGGACAGCCGGCAGAGTGAAAGCAGCGCGAGAGGAGGGACAGCCGGCAGAGTGGAGACAGCGGGAGAGGAGAGACAGCCGGCAGAGTGAAAACAGCGCGAGAGGAGGGACAGCCAGCAGAGTGAAAACAGCGGGAGAGGAGAGACAGCCGGCAGAGTGAAAACAGCGCGAGAGGAGGGACAGCCGGCAGAGTGGAGACAGCACGAGAGGAGGGACAGCCGGCAGAGTGGAGACAGCGGGAGAGGAGGGACAGCCGGCAGAGTGGAGACAGCGGGAGAGGAGGGACAGCCGGCAGAGTGGAGACAGCACGAGAGGAGGGACAGCCGGCAGAGTGGAGACAGCGCGAGAGGAGGGACAGCCGGCAGAGTGGAGACAGCGGGAGAGGAGGGACAGCCGGCAGAGTGGAGACAGCGCGAGAGGAGGGACAGCCGGCAGAGTGGAGACAGCGGGAGAGGAGGGACAGCCGGCAGAGTGAAAGCAGCGCGAGAGGAGGGACAGCCGGCAGAGTGGAGACAGCGGGAGAGGAGAGACAGCCGGCAGAGTGGAGACAGCACGAGAGGAGGCACAGCCGGCAGAGTGAAAACAGCGCGAGAGGAGGGACAGCCGGCAGAGTGGAGACAGCACGAGAGGAGGGACAGCGGCAGAGTGGAGACAGCGGGAAAGGAGGGACAGCCGGCAGAGTGGAGACAGCACAAAAGGACGGACAGCCGGCAGAGTGGAGACAGCAGGAGAGGAGGGACAGCCGGCAGAGTGGAGACAGCGCGAGAGGAGGGACAGCCGGCAGAGTGGAGACAGCGGGAGAGGAGGGACAGCCGGCAGAGTGGAGACAGCGGGAGAGGACGGACAGCCGGCAGAGTGGAGACAGCGTGAGAGGAGGGACAGCCGGCAGAGTGAAAACAGCGCGAGAGGAGGGACAGCCGGCAGAGTGAAAACAGCGGGAGAGGAGAGACAGCCGGCAGAGTGAAAACAGCGCGAGAGGAGGGACAGCCGGCAGAGTGGAGACAGCACGAGAGGAGGGACAGCCGGCAGAGTGGAGACAGCGGGAGAGGAGGGACAGCCGGCAGAGTGGAGACAGCGGGAGAGGAGGGACAGCCGGCAGAGTGGAGACAGCACGAGAGGAGGGACAGCCGGCAGAGTGGAGACAGCGGGAGAGGAGGGACAGCCGGCAGAGTGGAGACAGCGGGAGAGGAGAGACAGCCGGCAGAGTGGAGACAGCGCGAGAGGAGGGACAGCCGGCAGAGTGGAGACAGCGGGAGAGGAGGGACAGCCGGCAGAGTGGAGACAGCGCGAGAGGATGGACAGCCGGCAGGGTGGAGACAGCGGGAGAGGAGGGACAGCCGGCAGAGTGAAAGCAGCGCGAGAGGAGGGACAGCCGGCAGAGTGGAGACAGCGGGAGAGGAGGGACAGCCGGCAGAGTGGAGACAGCGGGAGAGGAGAGACAGCCGGCAGAGTGGAGACAGCACGAGAGGAGGCACAGCCGGCAGAGTGAAAACAGCGCGAGAGGAGGGACAGCCGGCAGAGTGGAGACAGCACGAGAGGAGGGACAGCGGCAGAGTGGAGACAGCGGGAAAGGAGGGACAGCCGGCAGAGTGGAGACAGCGGGAGAGGAGGGACAGCCGGCAGAGTGGAGACAGCACAAAAGGACGGACAGCCGGCAGAGTGGAGACAGCGGGAGAGGAGGGACAGCCGGCAGAGTGGAGACAGCGGGAGAGGACGGACAGCCGGCAGAGTGGAGACAGCGTGAGAGGAGGGACAGCCGGCAGAGTGGAGACAGCGGGAGAGGAGAGACAGCCGGAAGACACAGTGGTTGCTGGTTAAGTGTTTTATTTTTACCTATATTTAAGTTCTTTCTTTTTCTTGTTTTTACTGCAAGTTATCATGGGGGAATGGCAGGGAAGGCAGTGCAATGTTCCTCCTGCAGAATGTTTGAGGTGAGGGACGCCGTCAGTGTCCCTGCTGATTTCACATGTGGGAAGTGCACCCACCTCCAGCTCCTCAAAAACCGCGTTAGGGAACTGGAGCTGGAGCTGGATAAACTTAGGTTCATTCAGGAGGCAGAGGTGGTCATAGATAGTAGCTTCAGGGATATAGTTACTCCGAGGAATCAAGATAGATGGGTGACGGTGAGAGGGGCTGGGAGGAAGCAGTCAGTGCAGGGTTCCCCTGTGGCCGTTCCCCTTAGTAACAAGTATAGTGCTTTGGATACTGTTGAGGGGGACAGCCTACCAGTGGTAAGCCACGGTGACCGGATCTCCAGCACTGAGTACGTCCCTGTGGCTCAAAAGGGAAGGAGGGAGAGCAGGAGGGCAATGGTTATTGGGGACTCGATAGTTAGAGGGATAGATGTTGCCTCTCGGGTACCAGGGTCCGCGACGTCTCGGTCCGTTTTTCAGAATCCTTAAGGGGGAGAGGGAATAGTCACAAGTCGTGGTACACATCGGTACTAAAGACATAGGTAAGAGTAGGGACGGGGATTTAAAACAGGAATTGAGGGAGCTAGGGTGGAAGCTGAGAGCCAGGACAAACCATGTTGTCATCTCTGGTCTGTCGCCGGTGCCTTGCGCTAGCAAGTTGAAGAACAGGAAGAGAGTGCAGATAAACACATGGCTGCAGAGATGGTGTAGGAGGGAGGGTTTCATTTACGTGGATAATTGGAGTACATTATGGGGAAGGTGGGACCTTTACAGACAGGACGGTTTGCACCTGAACCAGAGGGGCACCAATATTCTGGGAGGAAAATTTGCTACGGCTCTTCAAAGGGGCTCAAACTAATTTGTCAGAGGGATGGGAAAACGAGCTGTAGTCCAGAAGTCAGTGTTGAGAGTAGTGAGGTACTGAGGAGGGTATCACAGTTGCAGGAGTGTACCGGCCGGCAGGAAGGTGGGTTGAAGTGTGTCTACTTTAATGCAAGGAGCATCCGGAATAAGGTAGGTGAACTTGGAGCGTGGATTGGTACTTGGGAGTACGATGTTGTCGCCATTACAGAGACAAGGTTAGAACAGGGACAGGAATGGTTGTTGGAAGTTCCGGGGTATAGATGTTTCAGTAAGAGTAGGGAAGGTGGTAAAAAGAGGTGGAGGAGTAGCATTGTTAATCAAGGATAGTTTAACGGCTGAAGAAAGGCAGTTTGAGGGGGATCTGCCCACTGAGGTAATATGGGCTGAAATTAGAAAGATGGAAAGGAGCGGTCACGTTGTTAGGAGTTTTCTATAGGCCCCAAATAGTAATAGAGATGTGGAGGAAAAATTGCAAAGCAGATTATGGATAGGTGCGGAGGTCTCAGGGTAGTTGTCATGGGTGACTTTAACTTTCCAAATATTGATTGCAACCTCTATATGTCGAACAGTTCGACTGGGGCAGTTTTTGTGCAGTGTGTGCAGGAGGGTTTCATGACATAATATGTGGATAGGCCGACAAGAGGTGGGGCCACATTGTATTTGGTACTGGGTCATGAACTGGGCCAAGTGTTAGATTTGTTTGTGGGAGAGCACTTTGGAGTTAGTGACCACAATTCGGTGTCTTTCACTATTGCAATGGAGAGGGATAGGGCCATACGGCAGGGCAAGGTTTATAATTGGGGGAGGGGTAATTATGATGCGATTAGGCAAGGGTTAGGGAGCATAAGATGGGAACAGAAACTGTCAGGGAAAGGCACAAATGAAAAGTGGAGCTTGTTCAAGGAACAAATACTGCGTGTCCTTGATAGGTATGTCCCTGTCAGGCAGGGAGGAAATGGCCGTGTGAGGGAACCATGGTTCACAAAAGTGGTTGAATGTCTTGTCAAGAGGAAAAAGGACGCGTATGTAAGGATGAGAAAACATCAGTTGGGTCGCTTGAGGGTTACAAGGTAGCAAGGAATGAGCTACAAAAAGGGCTTAGGAGAGCTAGGAGGGAGCATGAGAAGTCGGGTCAAGGAAAACCCCAAGGCTTTATACTCTTATGTGAGAAATAAAAAAATCACCAGGGTGAGGTTAGGGCTGGTCAAGGACAGTAGTGGGAATTTGTGCATGGAGCCAAAAGAGATAGGAGAGACGTTGAATGAATACTTTTCTTCCGTGTTCACCGAGGAGAGGGGCTATGTTTTTGAGGATTAGAGTGTGATACAGGCAGGTAGGCTGGAGGAGGTAGATGTTCTGAGGGAATATGCATTAGCAATTTTGAAAAACCTGAGGGTCGACAAGTCCCCTGGGCCAGATGGGATATATCCTAGGATTCTTTGGGAGGCAAGGGATGAGATTGCAGAGCCTTTGGCTTTGATCTTTGAGTCCTCATTGTCCACGGGGTTAGTGCCAGAGGACTGGAGAGTGGCGAATGTTGTTCCTCTGTTCAAGGAAGGGAATAGGAATGACTCTAGCAATTATAGGCCGGTTAGTCTTACTTCGGTGGTCGGTAAGTTGATGGAAAGGGCCCTGTGGGATAGGATTAATTACCATTTGGAAAGATGCAGCTTAATCCGGGATAGTCAACACGGATTCGTGAAGTCTTGCCTCACAAATTTGATTGATATACATGGATTTCAGTAAGGCGTTGGATAAGGTTCCCCATGGTCGGCTCATGAAGAAAGTAAGGAGTTGTGGGATAGAGAGAAATTTGGCCAATTGGATAAGTAACTGGCTATCACATAGAGACAGAGGGTGGTGGTAAATGGAAAATTTTCAGATTGGAGACCAGTTACCAGCGGTGTACCACAGAAATCAGTGCTGGTTCTGCTATTTGTGATTTTTATAAATAACTTGGAGGAGGGGGCTGAAGGGTGGGTCAGTAAATTTGTTGATGACACCAAGATTGGTAGAGTAGTGGATGAGGTGGAGGACTGTTGTAGGCTGCAAAGAGACATTGATAGGATGGAGATCTGTGCCGAAAAATGGCAGATGGATTTTAACCCTGATAAGTGCGAGGTGATTCATTTTGAAGTGACAAATTTGAATGCGGATTACAGGGTCAATGGCAGGGTTCTGAGCAATGTGGAGGAACAGAGAGATCTTGGGGTTCATGTCCACAGATCTCTGAAGGTTGCCACTCAAGTGGATAGAGCCGTGAAGAAGGCCTATTGTGTGTTAGAACATAGAACAGTACAGCACAGAACAGGCCCTTCGGCCCTCGATGTTGTGCCGAACAATGATCACCCCACTTAAACCCACGTAACCCGTATACCCGTAACCCAACAATCCCCCCATTAACGTTACACTACGGGCAATTTAGCATGGCCAATCCACCTAATCCGCACATCTTTGGACTGTGGGAGGAAACCGGAGCACCCGGAGGAAACCCACGCGCACACGGGGAGGACGTGCAGACTCCACACAGACAGTGACCCAGCCGGGAATCGAACCTGGGACCCTGGAGCTGTGAAGCATTGATGCTAACCACCATGCTACCGTGAGCCGAGCTTTGTCCGAAACCAAGATCACGCTATCCCACTACCTGTCAATAAACCGTTAGCGTTTATTAACAGGGGGCTTGAGTTTAAGAGCCATGGGGTTATGCTGCAACTGTACAGGACCCTGGTGAGAATACATTTGGAGTATTGTGTGCAGTTCTGGTCACCTCATTATAGGAAGGATGTAGACGCATTGGAAAGAGTGCAAAGGAGATTTACCAGGATTCTGCCTGGATTGGAGGGTAGGTCTTATGAGGAAAGGTTGAGGGAGCTAGGGCTTTTCTCATTGGAGCGAAGGGGCATAAGAGGCGACTTAATAGAGGTTTATAAGATGATGAGGGGGATAGATAGAGTGGGCGTTCAGAGACTATTTCCTCGGATGGATGTAGCTGTTACAAGGGGGCAAAACTATAAGGTTTGGGGTGGGAAATATAGGAGGGATGTCTGAGGTAGGTTCTTTACTCAGAGAGTGGTTAGAGTGTGGAATGGACTGCCTGCTGCGGTAGTGGAGTCGGACACTTTAGGAACTTTCAAGCGGTTATTGGATAGGCACATGGAGCCAGAATGACAGGTAGTGGGATAGCGTGATCTTGGTTTCGGACAAAGCTCGGCACAACATCGAGGGCAATAGGGCCTGTTCTGTGCTGTACTGTTCTATGTTAAGTCTGATTTTGGTCGTCTAGTAGCACAAAACCTAAAGTGTGCATAGTAGACCAGGTCTCAACTCTCTGGATTCATTTGGATAGCAAAGGTACCCCTTTCGAGATAGCCCTGGGGACATCCTTGGCGGAGGTGAGGTTCACTTTGGAGTTGTTAAAAGTAGGCTGAATGTGTATAAAAAGTGCACAAACTCATTACTAATAGACATTTGGTCGTACAAAACTTGAGTATTGTTAAAAAAAATTAATATTATTGAGGCTTTTTGTCTTGCATTCATTAGGAAAATTCGCAAGAATACAGAATTCAAAGTGAAAAACTTTCGGCATAAGAGACTGCTAATTGGTAGACAGGTGTACTAGATTGGCCGAGGCATTGCCATGGAGACCACACGAGTTAACTGATGACCAGCAATTAACTCTTAATCTTTCTTTAAATTCAAACTGAACAGTTTGACTCTGATTGGTCAAGGCATTTCCCTGGGGAATGAAATAGAAATGGCTGTTTCCTATTTTCTTTGGTTGAAAAATATGCAATGTTCTTTCAGTCTGCAAAGGCTAAGGCCCTGTGTATTAAAATATGTAGTTTATAGCATGTGCAAGTGAACACTGCAAGCCTCATTGATGGTCTTGAATTGGTTGTCAGTATAATTCTTAGCACACATAGGATTGTTTAGCAAGTGCAGTCCAATTGTGGAATCATATCTAATGTTGGACATTGTTGTATTCAGTTTTGCAAATAGGGGTTGGTTATGGTCAGTACACTGCCTGTTTTAAACTGCCAAAGGAGCATGCTGTTTGATATTATCTGCCAGTCTTTGGCACGTACAGCTTACATACTTAGCGCCATAGTGGTACTGAAATTCATACACTACATACTCATTTGTGCGATAGGCAGAACGTCATTTTGGCTTGACGGCAGCATCCTGTTAGTGGTGAGCATTACTCATGTTGTTATCATAAGTTTCAGCCTAAAGAGAGCACTCCCATTCTTGCTACTAAATGCCATATTGATGAGATAAGGCTCTGGAGTCTAGAGAGTCACACGAAGATAGACTATGTGTAGGAGAGCTTGGAACGGGGCCATCATGGAGACAACACCGTCCATGGCGGTGCTTGGCTAGGTAGAGAATTATGGGTTACCAATAAACGGTTTATGTTTAACCATACAAGCCTCCAGACCTCTGCTCGTGACACCAAGCAACCATTAAACAATGTCTTCAAACAAATTCATCCATCCACCTCACATATTAATTGATTCCAGATTGCGAAGTACAGAAAAGATTGAATTTGCACAGACCGGATAACCATTAAATTAAACACAGTAACACTAGAGACTTACTCTACAGTTTCGAATGAACACTTTATTGTTCCAGACAAATAATTTTTGAGTCTCTTCCTTATGATTGTCAAAGTGATCTTGGCAGTTAGGTTGTCAAGGTACCCTGTGTCATCAATATTCTTGAACTCATACTGCTCAGACAATATGATCGTCAACCACAGTTATGCATCTCCATTTATCAAGCAGCTTCTTGCCTTTCAGCAAGTACATTAGCAAACAACAAAAAGATATATATTTTTGAAACAACACTGTCGCAAATTATTATTTCCTTTCTGTTTTTTTTGTTTATTGTGTAACTAAAATGATTTGAAACGACAGATATCAGCTTGACCCTGGTAATTGAAAATAATTTCCTATATAATTTTAAACCATCCAATGATTCAAATTAAGAATTAAGATAAAGTTCTTGATGTACCATAAATAATGAAGCTTAACTGTATGATTTGTGGGCAGCACGGGTGGCGCAGTGGGTTCGCCCTGTTGCCTCACGGCGCTGAGGTCCCAGGTTCGATCCCGGCTCTGGGTCACTGTCCGTGTGGAGTTTGCACATTCTCCCCGTGTTTGCGTGGGTTTCGCCCCCACAACCCAAAGATGTGCAAGGTAGGTGGATTGAATACGCTAAATTGCCCCTTAATTGGAAAAAATTAATTGGGTACTCTAAATTTAAAAAAAAAAAAAAATTTTTTTTAAACTGTATGATTCAGCATCCATCCATAGTTAGCCACAGTACAAGAAGGAGGATAGGTATCTTTCTCTCTTCACTGCAATTCTGCGTGCTACTGTCATTCTTTTCTCCTTCCAGTTTCCGATGTTTTTCACTTCTCCACTCATTCTCCAACCTGGGGCGAAATTCTCCGACCCCACGCAGGGTCGGAGAATCGGCCGGCAGCGGCGTTAATCCCGCTCCCGCAGGGTTTTTAAATCTCTGACCGGCCAAAAACCGGCGCTGTGCAAATCCCGCCGGCAGCCTCTGAAAACAGCTGGCGCCGGCGGGATTTCATTTTTTTTTTAGTTTCCACAAATCTCCGGCCCGGATGGGCCGAAGTCCCACCGACGTGGCCACGGGTCACGTCGGCGAAAATCACAGTTGCTTTAAAACGGCGTCAACCACTGATGACGCCGTTCAGTGTCGGGGGGTGGGTTGCGGCATCGGGGGGGGGGGGGGGGTGGGTTGCGGCATCGGGGGGGGTGGGTTGCGGCATCGGGGGGGGGGTGCGGCATCGGGGGGGGTGGGTTGCGGCATTGGGGGGGTGGGTTGCGGCATTGGGGGGGTGGGTTGCGGCATCGGGGGGTGGGTTGCGGCATCGGGGGGGCATCGGGGGGGGTTGCGGCATCGGGGGGGTTGCGGCATCGGGGGGGTTGCGGCATCGGGGGGGTGGGTTGCGGCATCGGGGGTGGGTTGCGGCATCGGGGGGGGGTTGCGGCATCGGGGGGGGTTGCGGCATCGGGGGGGGTTGCAGCATCGGGGGGGCATCGGGGGGTGGAGGGTTTGGGGCAGCGGCGTGCAGAGAGGGGGGGCGACGGATGCCCGGGGCCAACGCACCGTCGCCCCCCCCTCTGTACGCCGCTGCCCCCTACCCCAACCCGCTCCCCTCACCACCCCTACCCCCTTCACCACCCCTACCCCCCTCCAACGTCGCACCCCCCCACCCCCCACTAACGCCGCACCCCCCCCCCCACTAACGGAGGAAGGAAGGGGGGGAGGAGGAAGGAGGGGGGACAGAGGGAGGGAGGAAGGAGGGGGGACAGAGGAAGGAAGGGGGGAGGAGGAAGAAGGGGGGGAGGAGAAAGGAAGGGGGGAGGAGGAGAGGGGGGGGTGTGGGTACCGGCCTTCAGAGGGAGGGGGACGGGGTGTGGGTACCGGCATTGAGGGGGGGGGACCCGGCGTTGAGGGGGGGGTTGCGGCGTTGAGGGGGGGGGGGGTTGCGGCGTTGCGAGAGATGGGGGGGCGGCGTTGGAGGGGGGTAGGGGTGGTGGGGAGGGGGGTAGGGGTGGTGGGGAGGGGGGTAGGGGTGGTGGGGAGGGGGGTAGGGGTGGGGAGGGGGGGTGGTTGGGGTAGGGGGCAGCGGCGTACAGGGGGGGGTGACGGTGCGTTGGCCCCGGGCATCTGTCGCCCCTCCTCTCTGCACGCCGCTGCCCCCAAACCCCCCCCATGCCGCAACCCCCCCCCCCGATGCCGCAACCCCCCCCAAATGCCGGACCCCCCCCCCCAAATGCCGCAACCCCCCCCCAAATGCCGCAACCCCCCCCCCCCCCCCCAAATTCCGGAACCCCCCCCCCCCAAATGCCGGGTCTGTCTCTCTCCTCCCCCCCCCAAATGCCGGGTCTGTCTCTCTCCTCCTCCCCCCCCCCCCCCCAAACGCCGGGTCAGTCTCTCTCCTCCTCCTCCAAAAAACGCCGGGTCTCACCACTTCCGCAGCTGGTGAAACTGACGCGTATCGCGTCAGTCAGCTGCTGGCCCCTCCGGGAACGGAGAATCGCCGCCTAAAAGAAGGCCCCCACGCCGGAGTCATCTACTCCAATTTTGCTCGCCGGAAATCGGCGTTACGACGGTCTGCAGAGAATTTCGCCCCTGGTATATTCTTTCCTGATCTTTTGCCTTCTATTGTCTCCAGCACCAGGCTCTCACCTCATCTTTTCCTGTGGTCATATTTTCTCAATTTCCACTTCTTCACTTCAGCTAATAGCCCATTAGATGCTGGGACTCTGATTTTTCTGCCAACAAATTCATTAATCCTTCACTCTGTCAAGCTGAATCTCAGGACTCTTCACCAGAGTTTCATTTCAAAAGCTGCAATCCCCTTCCCTTCAGCCTTGTTGAAGGTCGAGCTCTCACACCCTGAGAGTGCAATGCTCCACTCCAGGGATTTTACTATTTGCTTTTTCCAAGTGCAGGCCAATGTTGGATACCTTCCTTAACTCAGCTAACGGGTTGTAAAGGGAGCAATTGCTAGCTTTGTTGTGATTTCAGTGCTGCTTGCCCCTTTGTGACTCACTTAAATGACCAGAAATTGAAATTAATCTCTATTTGCAATGGTTGCAGAGTGATTTCATGACATTGAGCCATAACTTCCTGGCTCCCCAGCATCGGATTTTAGGAAGGGGGGTGCTGGGGAATCCCTTGCGGAACCTCCCAGGTAAGCATTTGCACCACAATTGTCTGGAAGCGCTAACTTTCACTGGGCAATTGCGCCCCTCTGCGAAAGCGATTTAAATCGCTGACTTCAGATGGTTCTGTCAGGGTACGCTAATAGTTACTCATAAAAAGTTAGAATAAATAAAACCTCTTCTAACTTCTGCATAACTATTTTAAATAGTCCATATTGGATTCCGTCCTCCCCAACCCACCTGGTATTCCCCACCACCAAGCCGTAGGGCCGCCATCTGCACACTGCCCACCCCCACATCTCGTCCATGAACCGCCGGCCCAACTCTCATCCCCAAACTGACTTCTCCGACCTGGCTGGACCACCATCCCCTAACTCTTCACCTCACAACCTCAATTTGTATTGTTTATGCAATACACCCAGACCGGGATTCTCTGAAAACACAGCTAAGTGTTGACACCGGTGTAAACACCAGAGTTTTTTACGCCGACGTCAATGGGCCTCTTGGCCCAGCGATCCTGTTGCCCACAGGTGGCCAGCCCAGCGCTGGAGTGCTCTGCGCTGCTCCAGCTGCCGTAAGTAGCTCTGCACTGCTCGCCGCGCGTCCACGCATGCATGCGGCGGGCGGCTGCGGATCCATGCATGCGCGCGGCAGCTGCTTACACACCGGTGGCACGCAACATGGCGGAGCTGCACAGCGGGCTGGCGCAGAAGAAGGTAAGGCCCCCCCGGAATGCGCACGCCCGCCGCCCAGTGGGCCTGGCAGTTGTGGAGGCCCCCCCCCCCCAGAATCTGATCCCCCAGCCCCCCCCCCCTTCCAGGACGGCCACCGCGGCCGCGGGTTCGAGCTCCCACCGGGTGAAACCATACGGGAACCATGCTAGTGGAACTCGGCGGTAACTCGGCCGGTCGACCGCAGTGATTCACCGCGGGGGCCTCTTTCAATGGCTCCCGACCTGCGCCGTATCGACCGCGCGCACGCGGCTGGTGGCGATTCTCCGGTTGCTGGAGAATCGCATCCCGGCGCGGGCTCGGAGAATCCCAGCCCCAGTTTTATTTTTGAATCATTCCTAATCTCATTATTCAACGTCATGTCTACCCATTCTACCTCCCACCGAAATACTAAAGTAAAATAATTATTTAAAATTCTACCATCTCTCTATCATGACCAGTGATATTATCTTTTCTGTCCTTTAATGGCCATAATCCATCACAGCTTTCCTTTTTAAGATTGATGTTCCTGTAAAATATCTTACTATTTGATTTTTATTCCTTGATAACATAATTTTATATTTCTTCTTTGCCTTCCAAAGTGTTTTTTTTAAAAACTCATCTCCTAATTTCCTTATATTCTCACTTCTCCTGCAGTCCTCTATACCCCTTTCCTACCCCCCAATTGTTCCCCACATCATTATTGATCCATAGGGTCCCACTCGTGCTTAGTCTGGTCTATCCCTCCAACAGAATGTATTTTCCCTGAACTCTGTTCAAGAACATTGTTTTGAATGTTTCCCACAATTGTTCTCCACCATTGTTTGCCTATAGTTACATAGTTACCCATTTTACTTTCCCAATTCAGCCCTTTAGAATCAACTTTACTCCAATCTATTAATTTGGTTCCCCTATCGTTATCTTAAGGCGCACCATATTACGGTCACTATAGCCTTCGGTGTTTTGCTACTTTTACTTCTTTTATTTGCTCTGGTTCATTTCCCATTACTAGATCCAATAGTGCCAGTAATGCTCAGCAGGGCTAGCAGCATCTGAGGGCAGAGTTCTCTAGCCCTTTCCGCTGGCGGCATCTTCCGGTCCTACCAAAGACGACTCCTGGTACAGGATCCCTGATGGCGGGACATGCGAGGAATGTAAATAGCCATTGACTTCAGCAGGACCAGAAATTCCTACTAGCAACCGATGGCAAATCGCCTCCACTGTGGGAAAAGCAGCCATGGGGTGAGGGAGGGGGGGGGGGGGGGGGGGGGGGGAAGGGGGGGGGGGGGGGAAGCAGCCATGGGAGGGGGTGAGGGGTGCTGGAGAATTCTGTTTCTCCTTAATGCAACTAAAACTGCTCCCAGCATTATCATGCTGTGGCGCAGGCTTCAGGATCATGGATGACCATTTAGCTGGGAGATAGCTGGGACTGCAGTTTCCCGTAAAATCCAGCTTCTTATATTTAAACCCAGCTGGAGGGAAAAGATCTCATGGCTCTTGCAAACGAGCAGCAGCAAAGTTCTTCTAGTTCTCATTCATCACTTCAGCACCACTACAAAAACAGATTAACTGGCCATTTATTTTATAGTTTATGGGACCTTGGTGTGCGCAAATTGGCTGTCATAGTTGCTGCAAAACAGTGATTATGTTTCATATAGAATTGATAGTTGTATTGCACTTTGGGATGTTCTGTAGAGCTGAGAAGGTGGTGTAAAAGATAGAAAGACAGGGCTTGCATTTTTATTAAAAATTGTAAATCAATGCCAAGCTTCATCTTGGTTTAAAACAAAGGATCAGATTCAAAATATCAATTGTGTGCTCCAAAATACAAATGATAGCAATTAACAATTCTTTTCTTATTCGATAATCAGTGGTTGCTATAAATCATAAACTGGGAATCAAACTAAAATTAGGAATTAGTAAAACTGGCATTTTGGGGAAAACACATCTGGTCGATGTTCCAAAGTTGGATGATTGACGATGTGTAGCTTCAAAAAAGATTTTTACAGATAGCTTATCATCTGAATTTCATGTTGCCATCCATGCTCCAAGGGTCATTTACTGGATGTCAGACAAAGAACCACTTGTAACCGACTGGCTAAAATCTTATATTCACAAAAACAGTAAAAACCTCCGAGTAAACAAGTAGAAATTATTAATCAAAACCAGAAAGAAAAGCTACCGCGCATTAACAGTGAAATGTACCAGTAAGCACATGCGAAAATTAGCAGTCAAAAATCAGCTGTATACAAATTACTCATAAACAATACCAAAAAACAGATTGACAACCAATAAAATCACTCAAATTATGTTTGAAAATTGCTTTAAGCAAGAGGATTTATTACTGTAGATAAGCACCTAATATATTAGATTTAAAAAATACAAAATTCATGAGAGAATGAAAGTATTTCTTTAGGTGCTGGCTCAGTATTCAAAAACTGTCTCCAATATTTCCATTGCAGCGTTGTGCCTTTCAGAACAGCCTGAGGCATGAGTTGATGAATCTCTACTGAGCTAACTATGTGATTTAAATGAAGTGGAGAAATAAAGCAGCAAGTGCTCAAAACACATAAATTTTACTTCACACAAGTAATTTCTGCATTACAACGCCGAGAATATATTGAAGCTTACCTCGCTCATGACTCCATAAAAGTAACATAAACAGTACCGTCATTTGGAAGGCCACAATGTGACATATCAGCAGGACACCAACAAGTGTGGTCATTCAAAGAAAATGCCAGAACTTGTTGCTTGTAAGCCCTCCATCCCTGTCCGATAATGTTATTCCAGTGGAAGGGCTTCTGTGGGGAGCCAAGGAGGTAAGTAGCCATCTTTGCTCAAAGGCAAAGCCCGGGGGTGCTGGGTTTGCGGCCCTAGTGCTCATTGGGGGGTGGGGGATCCTTGGGAGGGAGTGGGGACTCTCGACAGGGGGTAGGGAGGTGCAACTGGGGGAGCAACCGCTCGTAGTGCCACCATGCCAACCCCTGAATCATTTACCTGTTTCTGGGTCAACCCTTGTCCCTGCCCGTCTGCCCCAATTAACACCCATCAACTGCTGAGACCTCTGGCCGTGTGGCTGAAGGCTATTGGTGGCAGGGAATTGGCAATCGTGGTTAAGTGAACACTTCAAACATCTCAAGTGCATTCCCGGTGGGCCAGGTAGCATGTGGGAGTCATTGCCTAGCATCCCAATCACACCGTGATGCATGGACACTGAGACTGAACACTGCGGGAGACAACATCACACACACAGCAGCCAACATCCGAACACCCAGGGGATGGGACACAGCTCCAGGTACATGTCTACTGCCCGAGGATGGGTGGGTGCTATGGGGAGGGGGAGATGTCTGGAGAGATGGGCCTAGCTTTCAGACGTCAACCCACATTGCGAAAGAAAGAAACAAGAGACGTGGTAATGGTTGTGCTTAATGTGTAATACAATTCCCCACTCTCCCGATGGTGCCGCCCCCCCCACAACCCCCCCCCCCCTTCCCCACCCCACCCCCCTCCCCACCCTCTAGCTACCCCCTCTACCCCCTTCCTCCCTCCCCAGTGCCCTCAGTGATCCTCAACCCGCTTGGCCCTCCTAGCTCTACCACGACATCTCGGTGTCTCCCCAGCATGCACATCTGAGGTGGAGTCAGCCAGCTGCGTATGACATGCCAGAACCTTCGATGCCCCAGGCTGGTGTCCTCTGGGGGCTATGGGGCTGGCGAGTCCCGGATCACTTGTCGGTGGCACATGCACAGCCATGCCAGCCTGTCCGTGCTGACTTCGAGACGCAGTTTTATCACAGGGGTGGAACTTGGGGGAGCTGGTGGCCACTGTCTCCACTCCATGGGACGGATCCAGGTTGGCATCCAGCGGCCCCCTCCTCCTGGTGGGCGCCCATAGGGTCTTGGAAAGACAGCTGGTTTGAGCACCGGCAGTCTCTGCATCATCTGCCTCAGCGAAGCTCCTCAGTGACTGGGCCATGCTCTGCAGCGCCTTAGCAATGCCCACCTGTGACTGGGACAGGCTCCACGGTGCCTCATTCATGCCCATTTGAGAGCGGGACATGCCCCACAGAACCTCTTCGAGGTTAGCCTGGTACTGGTTGACACCCCCAGTGAGGCAGACATTCTTCTAAAAACCTCAGCCATGGCCGTCAGCAACTGCGGGACACCTTGGACACCTTCACTAATTGTGTTGACGTCGTGCACCAGGCTCTCCACTGTGGTTGCCACCCTAGCAGTGTTGGCCTCGGTGCCACGCATTGCCGGCTACATCTCCTGCACCCGTAGCCTCTGGGACTCCTCCAAGCAACTGTGGATCTGCTGGAGTGACGCTGACATTCCCTTCTGAATCTCCCAGCTGCTCCTTATCATCGCCATCAGCTCCGGGTAACCCTGTTCCAGAGGCTCAGCTTCAGGCTGGGACCAAGCTGGATCTGGATCCAGCAGCCCTCCGACTGCTGTCTCGCCTGGGGGTTCCTGCCTCCACCTGATATACATCAGCAGCAGTGTGGTGCTCAGCAGATTGTGTCCCCGACATCTGATCACTAATATGTCTCACCAAGGTGTGTGTATCTGGGCTAGTGGAGGGTCAGGGTGCCAAAATCGTGGATTGCGCCGATTTGACGCCAAATCACAATTCTCCGTCACCTCCACAGCGGCGTCAATGCACTCCAGAATGCAGGGACAGTAAACATCATTTGGATATCATTAGCAGAGCCGAAATTAGCGTCACTCCAGCAGATCCATACCCACTTGGAGAAGTCCCAGAGGCTAGGAGTGCCTGAACTCTACTCCAATAAAATGGTGAGAGGAAGAATAAAAATACAGTCCAATCATATGGCCACCACATTAATAACCTCCCACATTCTTCAGGTACCATGCCCTCAGAGGACACTGATGACTATGAACTTCCATAGTAATCTTGCTCCAGAGTCATAGATTATCTTTGTTGGTGGAACTTTGCAAGGCTCTTTTAAAAAAGCTCTTTAATAGCCTGGCCACAAGACCAGTATCTTGTGACATAGTTAAACATGTGCGGCCGGATTCTCCGTTCCTCAGTGTTGACACCGGGACAATATTTGTGGATTTCTACAAAAACTGGTGCCGCACTTGGACCGATTCAGCAACCTTTGAGGGACTTGCACCAGCACCACGTGGAACACGACCGATTTCAATCAAAAACGGTGTCTGATTCGCCTGGTCCGTGATTGATACTCAGGAGGCTGACAAGCTGCAGCCGCACATAGAACGTAGAACAGTACAGCACAGAACAGGCCCTTCGGCCCTCGATGTTGTGCCGAGCAACTATCACCCTACTCAAACCCACGTATCCACCCTATACCCGTAACCCAACAACCCCCCCCCCCCCTTAACTTTACTTATTAGGACACTACGGGCAATTTAGCATGGCCAATTCACCTAACCCACACATCTTTGGACTGTGGGAGGAAACCGGAGCACCCGGAGGAAACCCACGCACACACGGGGAGGATGTGCAGACTCCGCACAGACAGTGACCCAGCTGGGAATCGAACCTGGGACCCTGGAGCTGTGAAGCATTTATGCTAACCACCATGCTACCGTGCTGCCCTCTTACTCCTTACTACACACTTCACTCCCCACACACACTCATCCCAGCCAGCAAGATGGCACTGGAGCCTGCCCATCCCGTTGATGTGTCAGCTGAGGCCAGAGGGGAACCAGGGGGGTAGCCTGTGGGGACACTCATACGACCCATGGCACTAAGCTCATAGTGGCCATTCAGTGGCGTCTGTAGCCACATGGCTGCCTTGCAGGCTGTGGCAATGGTGTTCCGTTCTTGTCCACCCTGAGCCACAGCCCACTTCCTGGCCACCCCCCACCCCGCTACTCCCCTCGGACCACATTGGGAGTGACGAATACAATAAACCAAGTTGATGGAGGTGAAAATGAGATGTTGCTTCACCCGAAAGGTGTGTTTGTGGTGAGGAGTGAGGCAAAACGCCATATGTTGCGCCTTCTTTGATTGTATTGGAAGGTGCCGTGGAAAGTGGATGAGGAGTTGGGAGTGATGGAGGAGTGGTCCAGGGTGTTATGGAGGCAGTGGTCCCTACGAAATGCTGACAGAAGGATGAAGGGAAGATGTGTTTCGTGGTGGCATCATGCTGGAGATTCTTCACCTCCCTTTGTCAATATTTAAAATAAAACACTGTTAAAGTAGTATTATTGAGCAAGCTGTTGGAATGAAATACATCGACAATGGGCGCAGGTGGTGAGAATTGGCATCCTAACTTTTTATTTTTATTATAATTGATCTGTGAAACTGGAAAACAATTCAGATTGATTATCCCCACTAGCCCCATCATCGGTTTAGCTCAGTTAGCTGGACAGCTGGTTCGTGATGCAGAGTGAGGCCCACAGCCCAAGTTTCCCATGCCATCTGAGGTTATTCCTCAAGGCCTTGGCTTCTCAACCTTGCCCCTTACCTGAGGCGTGGTGATCCTCAGGTTAAATCACCACCAGTCAGCTCTCCCCCTCAAAGGGGAAAGCAACCAATGGTCATCTGGGACCATGGCGACTTTACTATCACTTCAACATTTTCAGATGTTTTAATACAGTGAGCTGAGTATAACACTAAACTGAAACAGCTAACAGTTACACAAAGAGGTCAGCTATGAGTAAATCTATTTCCTTTCTGTTTTACTGCAAGCATGTACATCACGACCTAACTGAAATAGCTTACACTTGCCTTGCATTAGAAAAGAAACATTGGCGGCTAAAGCAATGAACGACTCAAATTACATTGCTCTTTAATGTGCTCCTGCACCTTAATTTCTCCATTTTGATTTTAAAAAGTAATTTTTAAAATGAAAAACATGAATGATATTTTGATTTCTACCTTAATTCCATGTGAAACACCCAATCATTTATTTTACACACTGTAAAATTTTAAAAGTAAAAAGTTCAGTGTGTTTTATTTCTTGGTTTGCTGTCTGTAAAAAGACTTTGGGTTTACCCTACTTGATGACATTGTTCTTCTGGATGCATGTAGATCTCTAGACTTCCAGATTTAATCTGGCTTTGGAATAGCTAAGATTTATGTCACAGAGATTTCTAGATCTTTGTGGGCAGCTTTCTTTGAGGTCAGGAGTAAGCAGCTTTGCTTCGCTGTTGACTACAAACTCCAGAACATTAAATTCATCAAATAGGATGCACAATTCATTGAAAATATTCATATGCATTGCCCTCGTGACCACATACATTATGCTACCTGTAATATAAATTGCGCACATATGCCATTTGCAAGTTCTCAATGCTCAAGGTGCCTTGCCTGTCAGGGATTCACCTATTCTGGGGCGAAATTCCCTGACCCCCCCCCCGCGCAGGGTTGAAGAATTGCCCTGGACCGGCGAAAATCCCGCCCCCGCCGTGGCCAGAATTCTCCGCCACCCGGGAATTGGTGGGGGCGGGAATCACGCCCGCCGATCGGCGAGCCCCCTGCGGCGATTCTCCGGCCCGCGATGGGCCGAAGTCCCGCCGCTGAGAGGCCTCTCCCGCCGCCATGGTTTGAACCGGGGGGAGAGGCGCAAGCGGGCCCCCGGGGTTCTGGGGGGGGTGCCCCCACAGTGGCCTGGCCCGCGATCGGGGCCCACCGATCAGCGGGCGGGCCAGTGCTGTGGGGGCACTCTTTTTCTTCCGCCACGGCCTCCACCATGGCGGAGGCGGAAGAGAATCCCCCAGTGCGCATGCCCCGGCGCCGGGCGGCGTGCGTCAAAGGCCGTTGGCGCCGGTTTTGCCGCCAGTTGGCGTGGTGCCAACCACTCTGGCGCAGGCCTAGCCCCTCAATGTGAGGGCTTGGCCCCTAGGGGTGCGGAGAATTCCCCGCAGGGTAGGGGAGAATCCCGCCCCTGATGTCTACACATTAGGTGTTATGTGGTAGTAACAGTATATAGTTGAGGAAAAATCTCAGTTATAAAGTTTCACAGCACAGAAAGAGGCCATTCGGCCCATCATGTTTGCACCAGCCATCAAGCACTCAGCTATTCTAATTCCATTTTCGAGCACTTAGTTCCTATCTTCGTATGCTGTCGCAGTTCAAATATTCACCTCAATGCTTCTTCAATGTTGCAAGGGTTCCCGCCTATACCACCCTATCAGGCAGTGAATTCCACATTCCCACCACCCTCCGCTATTGGGCCACCCACTCAAAATGGTGGCCCGACAGCGAGATTCCCTTGGGAATCCCTCATATTACTCGCCATGCACAAATTTGCATGGCAAGGGATACTGAATTGCTTCCTGATTTACGGTCCCAGGGGAAAGTCAATCGGTATCAACTCTCCTTCGGCAGGAGAATATGGGGCTGGATTCTCCGCCAGCGTGATCCTCCGTTTCGCCGGCACCGCTCTCACGCCCGCGGATTTCCCGATGGCGTGGGGGTGCCCACAATGGAAAACTCCATTGGCTGGCTGACAGGACGGAGGGTCCTGCTGCCAAAGGGGGCGTGTTACATCAGAAAACATGTGCGGCAGAACGGAGAATCCTGGCCATAATCTCCCAAGTGGAGAGTCTCATACAGGGTGTTTTATAAGGGCAAGAGGATAACCAGATAAAATGGCAACCTGATAGCGGAGTCTTGCGGCCTGCCACACCCTGCACTGCAAATCAGCCCCCTCCACCTGTGCACCACAAGGCAGCATTCCACACCCAGATTGCCCGGATGTCTCCCACCCTTCCCGCAAGTATGGGGGTGACTCAACCTGCCCTGCCATGGACTCCCTAACTCGGGAGACCCCCCCCCCCCCCCCAATAGACCCCGTTAACAGGGAGGAGCCCCATGAAAATGAAAAATGAAATGAAAATCGCTTATTGTCATGAGTAGGCTTCAATGAAGTTACCGTGAAAAGCCCCTCATCGCCACATTCGGGGAGGCTGATACGGGAATTGAACCACTTCTGGCCTGCCTTGGTCTGCTTTAAAAGCCAGCGATTTAGCCCAGTGTGCTAAACCAGCCCCTGCCCATGGACCCCCTTAATAGGGAGAGATCTCCCAGGGGACCCCTTTAATAGGGAGAGATCCCCCAGGACCCCCGTAATAAGGGGACTGCCCAGGGAGTTCTTAATAAAGACATCCCCAGGGATCCCCTTAATAGGAAGACCCCCCAGGGATTCCCTTCATATGGAGATCCTCCAGGGATCCCCTTAATAAGGAGAGTGCCCAGGTAGTCCTTAATAAGGACTTCCCCAGGGACCCCCTTAATAGGGAGACCCCGCCAGGGACCCCCTTAATAGGAGATTCCCCCCCCCCCCCAGGGACCCACAGAGACGCCTTTACGAGACGGATCCCATACAGAGCCCCCCAACTAAAGGAATCCCACACAGAGACACCCTAACTAAAGGAATCCCCTAAAGAGAAACCCTAACTAAAGGGACACCCCACAGGCACCCCTTGTTGTAACACTCACCTGGGCAATACAGCTGCTGGCTCAGACACAGGAAAGAGAACCCAATCAGCGATGTTTCAACCCCTTAGATCCATTAGCTGCAAGCCATTCATTCCTTTCTAGTGGTGGGCTGTGACTGACAGCTTCCGCAAAACATCTGCAGCATTGATTCATTCATCTCCCTTCATGGATGAGTGACTCATTCATCTCCCTTTATGGATGAGTGACTCTAAGTACAGAACACTAATGTTTACAAACATCAACCATATCAAAGAGAGGTAAGTGCATTCCAATCACTAAGTGTATTCCAAGCACTCAAGCATGTGATTACAATGCAGTTATCACTCTTTGGAGGTGCTGATGTTTGTAAACATTGGCTGACAACTGCCTACCCTTAACAAACCGGGGCTGTCCCTCCGACATAACCCCTGAGAGGCAGGGCACCAGGCGCATGACCAGGACCTTCACCAACAACTTTGCATCTACATTTAGTTAAAGAAAAGGGCGATATAACCACACTCGCCAGATCCTTATCTTTCTTTATGATCAAGGAGATCGATGCCTGCGCAAATGTGGTCGGCAACGATTCCCAAGACATCGAATGCTGCAACATTTCTAACAGCAACGGGGCCAACTGTCCCGCAGATTATAACATATTATAAAATTTGATCGGGAATCCATCCGGCCCCTGCGCCTTACCTGACTACATCAGACCCATGCATTTTATCACCTCCTCTAACATCAGCGGGGACTCCACTTCCTCCCTTCTCTCCTGCTCCACCACCGGGATAGACAAACCATCCAAGAACTCCAACATTGACAACCCGTCTTTTGGGGGGGCTCCAACTTACAGAGGTTACGGTAAAAAAAACCTCGGCAGCCTTATTAACCTTGGCTGGGCATGAAACCAACCTACCACTTGAGTTCTTCACCTGCACTATTTCCCAAGAAGCCGCCTGTTGCCTCAGCTGGTGTCCACCCAAAACGGCCGCCAAATCCCCCAACACAACCAAACAAAGAGCAGTCCCAGCGACTGTCAGAAAACTAACCCACACCCCTCTCTCCTCACCCCCCACCAACATTACCCCCAGCCAGCATCGACCAGGCAGCCAAAGACACCCCCCCTCCCCTCCAAATCCCCACCCAAAAGAAAACAAAACCCCTAAGATGATACTTAACTTCCCCCCCACTCCCACCCCACCATGTGAGCTGCAGATATCCCCATCCCTTAACTCCCAGCTCACTATCTTAGCTAGCTGGATGGTCACCCCCAGCGTATCATTTGTCAAAACTCCCAAATACCAACAAGCCCCTGCCCAAAACCAGCTTTATTATCTCCAAAGGAGAGAGAAAAAAAACACAGAAAGAAACATGAATAATAATCCTTACCATCCCTCCAACCCCCATAATAAAATTTCCGATCAAGTAAAAACTGCACAACCGACCAGTAAACATACCATCAACTACCAGAAATCACTCACCTGCCTCCGTACAATTATCACCCAACCGATACCAAAAAGAAAACATTTATCTCAACTCCGGTCTATGTCTCCCCACAAACACTTCAGCCCCCTCTGAAGTCTCTTTCCATTTTTGAAAGTCACACGGATGCGCGCAGGGTAAACCACGCCAGATCAGACCTTACTCTGATAAAACGCAGCCTTGTTCTTATTAACTGCAGATGCCTCTTGGCCAGCTCCGCTCCAACATCTTGATAAATTCTCACCGCATGGCCCTCCACCTGCAAGCGTAATGGTCCTTTGTCCACCGCAAATCTTTGTCCTGAAAGCTGTGGAAGCACTCCATGATCGCACGCGGTGGTTCACCTGCACAGTGCTTCTGCCTCACCGACATGTGGGCACGATCCAGCTCGGGAGTGGTCACCATTTCCCCTTCCCCTCCATCTCCCAAAACAACTGCAACATTAACTTTTTGGGCCCTCCAGAGCCTTCGGCAACCCAACCATGCCCAAGGTCTGTCCACGAGATCGATTTTCCAAGTTGTCCACCTTGGCCCTTAATATTTTGTTATTGGCCTCCACTCGTGCCATCTCCCCATCCAGGGCAGTGATCTGATCACTCTGCCAAGGCAGAGTTACCGCCACCTCTTTCAGCTCCACACCCTGCACCTTCACCATCTCGTCCACCTCAGCCAAGGCCGTTTGATTCAAAGATAATGTCGCCTCAATCGCTTTCTCATGGTCCCCTGAGACCTCCCAGCATAATTTCTGTAGCTCCATCGCTACGATCGCAATAATTAGTGGAGTGGACCCTGATACCGCTGCAGCCTCCACCATTTTCTTTCCAGACAAGACTATCAAAGATTCCAAAATCGACGCTAGCACTTCCTTTTTCTGCTGCCTGGTCCGGCATCGTCTTGATGTAGGACCATCTTAACCCATCAACAAAAACAAATTTGAGCCAAAATGTCCTCTAAATTCAGGCAAAAGTGCTTTAATAACTTCTCTGACAGGAGCCACCTTGTGTACGACTTGTTCCATACATGCCGCTACTGGAGATCACGGGCGGAATTCTCTGCTCCCGGGAAAAATTGTGAAGACAGTCGTGAACTCGGCCGAGTTTCACGACGGCCTCGGAGGCTGCTCCTCTCACCGTATTCACCCCCACCCGGGGGGCTAGGAACGGCGCTCCGTTATTCTCGGCCGCCGGGACTTGACGCTTGCGTCAAGGTGGCGTGCCGAGAATGACGCGACGGCGGCGCCTATGTGACGTCAGCCACGCATGCGCAGGTTGGCCGGCTCCAACCCGCGCATGCGCGGCTGACATCACGACGGCTCAAACCCGCGCATGCGCGGTGGCCGTCTTCCCCTCCGCTGCCCTGCAAGACTTGGCGGCTTGATCTTGCGGGGCGGTGGAGGGGAAAGAGTGCGTCGACGCCGGCCCGACGATCGGTGGGCACCGATCGCGGGCCTGTCCCCTCCTGAGAACGGTCGTGGTGCTCAGTCCCCTGTACGCCCCCCACAAGCCCCAAACGGGCATCTCACGCCATGTTCACGACGGCAGCGACCAGGTGTGGTTGCCGCCGTCGTGAACCGGTCGCGAACGTCAGGTCCTCAGTCCATCCGGGTCGGAGAATCGCCGGTTGCCGCGAAAAACGGCGAGCGGTGATTCTTCCGAGCGGGGGGTGGGAGAATCGCGGGGGGCGCCAGGGGGGCGTGAAATTAGTCGCCCGTCCCTCCCGCGATTCTCCCACCTGGCGTGGGGAGCGGAGAATCGCGCCCCACGCCTTTTGTTATCTGCGTACTCTGAAATGTGACTGCCGCAGAATGAAGGAATCATCACAGCTGCCAGGATATCCTGCGCTGGCATGCAGGATAATTGTGGTCGCATTTGAACTGAAAAATGATAAATGCTGCAGGCTAATCAGAGGGCTTGACTGCCACATTCGTAGTCAACTACTCTCCGTACCTGTGGGAATGCAATGGCTGCAGCACATACAAGTCTAGGGTTAAAGCCACAATTTATTGTTGGTTTTCATATTTGAATCACTGACCCAACAGTTCCACAGGGGGATTTCCCGTGCGCTGGTAAAACATGGAAGTGAGTGAGATCACATCAGCCTTTGGACCTATTGCCACTTTCAGTCACTTAACCCTGCATCTAAACCCCCATCCCAGCCCCATCACCCTGGCAGTTAGAATTCTGCTCCATGATTCATCAGATCTTGCATGTTAGTACAGAAGAATAAACCACGAAGGGTACTGGATTGTCTAAACACAACTATCTTTGTAATGTTCGTCAGGGAAGGAAACTTGCCACCCCTGCGAGATGTCACCCACACGTCATTCCAATCGCTGACACTCCACATGCACAGAAATGGACTGAAAAGCTGTTCTACTGCAGGGTGATAAATAAACCTCGGCAGCACATCAGCAAAAATATTTTAAAAACAGAACATTGAAGGATAGAACAAGGTCAGGACAGCTGAGGCTGATTTCATTGGGATATTGATTCCACTTGAGTGGGCTCTGTTAAACCCTTGCAATACATTTTACCAGATTGTTCTTCCTGCCTGTTGTTTTACACCCAAGCACTGAGCCAAGAAAGTGCCCCAAGCCTCCCATTAAAGTCATCGAATTGTACATTGAATAACTCCAATGTTTTACCGAGGCTGTTTATTGCAAAGATTTAACACACAAGGAAAATCATGTTTTCCCTGATGCGAGCTCTGAATTTACCTCATGAAGGCTTCCTCTCAAAACATTTCCCCTTCAAACGTAGCCTGAAATATCGAGTCTTTTTTAACATTTTCTGCTTGAATTTCAAACGCCTCATGTGCCCATATAAATTCCCTTATCTATCACTGTGTAATGCTGCATTTATTATTTTAAATCAATCTGTACAAATGTATAGACTTTTTATTGTGTTTGCAATTTACAACTGTAACTTCCGAGCTCCAGGGCAGTGTATCTGGGGGTACTCCAAAAGGTACGATAGAGAATCCCACCCCCTCCGAACTTTCCCAGATAAGGATTGCACCGCAATTTCCCGGGAGGTTCAAACTACCGATCTTACATCAATAGTTATCCAGAAAAAGTTAGAAGAATTAAAACCACTTCTAGCTTCTAGGTAACTATCCTACAGTCCCACAAAGGGCAGCACAGTAGCACAAGTATATAGCACTGTGGTTTCACAGTGCCAGGGTCCCAGGTTCGATTCCCCGCTGGGTCATTGTCTGTGCGGAGTCTGCACGTTCTCCCCGTGTCTGTGTGGGTTTCCTCCGGGTGCTCCGGTTTCCACCCACAGTCCAAAGACGTGCAGATTAGGTGGATTGGCCATGATAAATTGCCCTTAGTGACCAAAAATGTTAGGAGGAGTTATTGGGTTACGGGGATAGGGTGGAAGTCAGGGCTTAAGTGGGTCGGTGCAGACTCAATGGGCCGAATGGCCTCCTTCTGCACTATATGTTCTATGTATGACACCCCACACCCCTGAATCCCGATGGACTTGGATTTCCACTCCATGAGCGTTCAGAGCTATGATAAAATATAGAGGCCCCTTCTACACTGCAACAATTCTATGATTCTATGGAAATGAGATAAAAGCAAAATTCTGCAAATGCTAAAAAGCTGAAACAAGCACAGAAAACGATGTGAACATTCAGAGGGCCAGGCTGCTTCTACAGACAGAAAAGAAGTTAGCTTATCAGGTTGATGAAGAAAAGTCACTGACTTGAAGGTGATGGTACTTGCACAGAATCGCTGCTCTTATCTTTAACAGCCTGTGATTTTTCTCCCCCATCTCAATTTTCTTCTATCACCCCAAACCGTCCCCCCACCCCAGAATAATAATCCCCCGCCCCCTACCCCACACCGCCACACACCCCACATCCACAAACTTTCAAACATCAAACTTTTTAGGCAGGCTGAGTCAACATAAGGCTGTATTAAAAAGGCAGACCAAAAAACTTGGGTAAACAGGCAGGGTGGATTTTAAGGATTCAGGGAAAACCACAGACAACTTTCCCCACAATTCAGGCTTCTGAGCCCTATTTAACACTGACATCGGGATCCTGAAGCCTGTGGAGAAAGTTGTGGCCTAGCTGTCTGAAATGGAGGTTGGGGGTGGTGGGGTCCTGAAATGGGTTGAGATCTGCCGCTGGCGGAACCATAAATCCCGGCAGGAAGGTCTTTCAGTCTTTTGGCTGTTTAGACTTTGCAAGGTAAATGCAAACCAGACGAAATATCCCATTTGTCCCCCTTCCCCCAGATTGCAGCAGTTCTCTTGCTCTCTTCCCCCAACCCCCCTTCTCTATCTTTCCCCTCCCTCTCCCATATGTCCCCCCACACGGGGAGAAAGTGCAAAGTCCCCTCTCCCTTTGTCCTTGACACTTGTCCGTTCCCCCCCTCTTTTACACACACATGCACAAACAAAATACGAATTGGGCAAGTCGGGGGAGAGAGTGAGGGAGAGGTTGGTGTGCCAAAGAGAGAGGTTGACAAGTCCAAGGGAGCAGTGAGTGAGCTCGAAAGAGAGAATAAACTGAAGAGAAGGTGGGTTTTAAAAAATTCATTTACAGGATATGGGCATGGCTGGTTAGGCCAGCATTTATTGCCCATCCCTAGTTGCCCTTTAGAAGGTGATGGTGAGTTGTCTTCTTGAACCGCTGCAGTCCTTGAGATATAGGTACACCCACTGTGTGTTAGGGAGGGAGTTCCAGGATTTTGCCCCAGAGTCAGTGAAGAAACGGCGATACATTTCGACGTCAGGGTCGTGAGTGACCTGGAGGGGAAGCTCCAGATGGTGGTGTTACCAGGTATCTGTAGCTTATTTCTTTCCAGATGGTAGTGGTCGCTGGTTTGAACGGTGCTGCCTGAGGAACCAAGGCAAGTTCCTGCAATGCATCTTGTACATGGTACACATGGCTACTGTCCATCAGTGGTGGAGGGTTTGAATGTTTGTGGAAGGAGAGAAATCAAGCGGGCTGCTTTGTTCTAGATGGTGTCGAGCTTCTTGAGTGTTGTTGGAGCTGCACTCATCCAGGCAAGTGGAGAGTATTCCATTACACTCCTGACTTGTGCCTTGTAGATAGTGGACAGGCTTTGCGGGGTTCAGGAGGTGAGTTTCTCGCCGTAGGATTCCTAGCCTTTGACCTGCCCTGATAGCCACAGTGTTAATTAATATTGCTCGTCCAGTTCAGTTTCTGATCAATGGTAACCCCCTGAATGATGATTGTGGGGGATTCAGCGATGGTAATGCCATTGAATGTCATGGGGCAATGGTTAGATCCTATCCTGTAGGAGAAGGGCAGCACAGCAGCACAAGTGGATAGCACTGTGACTTCACAGCGCCAGGGTCCCAGGTTTGATTCCCCGCTGGGTTACTGTCTGTGCGGAGTCTGCACGTTCTCCCTGTGTCTGCGTGGGTTTCCTCCGGGTGCTCCGGCTTCCTCCCACAGTCCAAAGATGTGCAAGTTAGGTGGATTGGACATGCTAAATTGCCCTTAGTGTCAAAAAAGGTTGGGAGGGGTTATTTGGTTACGGGGATAGGGTGGAAGTGAGGGCTTAAAATAGGCCGGTGCAGACCCGATGGGCTGAATGGCCTCCTTCTGCACTGTATGTTCTATATTCTACTGCCTGGCACTTGAGTGACACAAATGTAACCTGCCACTTGTCAACCCAAGCCTGGATATTGTCCAGGTCTTGCTGCATTTGAAGACAGACAGCTTCATGGCCTGAGTAGTCGTGAATGGTGCTGAACCTTGTGCAGTCATCTGTAAACAACGAACCTGGGACTTTGGCAGACCCTACTCCCATAACCCAATAATCCCTCCCAACCTTTTTAGACACTAAGGGCAATTTTTGACCTTATGATGGGAGGTCATTGATGAAGCAGCTGAAGATGGCTGGGCCAAGGACACTACCCTGAGGAACTCCTGCAGTGATGTCCTGGAGCTGAGATGATTGGTGTCCAACCATCACAACCATCTCCCTTTGTGCCATGTATGAATCCAACCAGCGGAGAATTTTCCCCCTGATTCCCATTGACTCCAGTTTAGCTAGGGCTCCTTGATGCCATCCGGGGTCAAATGCTGCCTCGATGTCAAGGGTAGTCACTCTCACCTCACCTCTGACATTCAGCTCTTTTGTCCATGTTTCAACCAAGGCTGTAATGAGGTCAGGAGCTGAGTGACCCTGGCAGAACCCAAACTGAGCATTCGTGAGCAGGTTGTTGCTGAGTAAGTGCATCTTGATTGCACTGTTGATGACTCCTTCCATCACTTTGCTGATGATGGAGAGTAGACTGATAGGGTGGTAATTGGCTGGGTTTGATTTGTGCTGTTCCTTGTGTACAGGCCACACCTGGGCAATTTTACACATTTCTGGGTAGATGCTGATCTTGGAGCTGTACTGGAACAGCTTGGCTAGGGATGCAGCAAGTTCTGGAGCACAAAGTGCAGAGTGGCGAGGTCCCGAAGTTGGGGAGAGAAAGAATTTGGACCCTGAGACCTTTAGGTTGAGCAAGTGGAAAGTATAAATCCTGACTTAAAAGTGAATTAAGAACTGATCTGGTAGCCTTCTCAAGCATGTACTGAATAGCGGAATGATTGTTTCGAATAAATGAAAACGGAATAAATTCAAATACTATTGAAGTAATTAATTCCCTTGTATTTTTCAGTGCAGGATAGCTATGAGCGTATGTGATAATTTTGAGTGTGCTAGATAGCTTTGAGCACACTCTAGAATTTGATGTCAATTAATTTCAAATTAGAACTTTTGATATCAAATCATAAATAAGAGCATTAAGCATACTTAAAACAAAAACGATACCAACATTTTCGATAGCAGCCTATTGGATTCTACTGCTTGCTCTTGTCTAATGGATGGTGAGAGTACACAAAATTCTGTTCCCAAATGTAAGCTTCAACACAATGTTATTTATCTGTACACATTGTTACTGTAATAAGTTCACGGAGGCAGAAGTCCCTTCACCAGAATTCCTTTTATTTACAAAACCAACAGTAGTGTGACCAGGTGCATTCAGCTTGGTGCCTACACTGGGAGTGCAGAGGATCTGACACTCCCTATTATATACAGAGAAAGGGGTGCCCTGATTTAGCCGCTAATCAGGGAACTCGTATTCCAATTGGCCAATCTCAAAGGCCTGGCCTAAGGCATTACAGTTACATATCACCCAAAATGCAGATGAAAAGCCACACTCAGAGATGTTATTGTAAATGGGTCTTACACTGATGTTAACATTCCCTCCGAGGCATAATTTGGCAAGCTTCTAATTAAGTATCTGACACAAGGAAGATCTCTAAACTTCTCCAATTATTAATTTCTTATAATCAAATTGTACTCTTTAGTGCTTTTTCATTGTCATATAATCATTGATCTGCCTTTATCCAATCTTCTCATGACCATTAGTTTTCAGACAAGGGAATTAATTATCCCCACATTCATCTATCCTTGTCAGGTGGATCTCACCTCAGGTGTTTTTCTAATTTCAGATAATTTGAATATCATTATCAGCGGAATTGTCCATTCCAGACCTAAGTTCCGTGGCATGAGCAAGACTGTTTTCCGCCACCCAACCCAGTGGGAATTCACACTGAATTGCGTGATTCTGGGTTCATTAATTATGCAACTGGGGGTTTCCTGGCAGCTCTCACAGCTGGAAGGGTAGAATGTAGTGCACCCTGCCATCATATCGAGATACCATATTTAAGCAGTGTCCAGACAGCTACTACTATTCTACTCTTTACAACAGACCAGGACATGGCACTCAGAAACCAGGGACAACAGGCCCCCAACTCAGCAATGCACCACTGGAAGTACTGCTGAATGTAACAGAGGACAGGAGGGACTTCCTTTCCAAGAGGGATGGGTGAAGGAGGCCCACTGATCTCACCACCCTTGCATGGGAGGTAGTCGCCAAGGTGGTGACACAGAACGAAAAAGTTGTAAAACTTGGAAATGACTGCTGCTGGTAGGAACTTTAGTTCCATTTTAAGGTATACAAGACCAGTTCAGACCAATACCAGTCATTTCTCAAGTTCTGCTAGCTATTCTTTCTGACTCCCTTCACAGGAGGACCACCCTGCAGTGCAGGGAAAGGATGAATTACTTCATCTGCAATGTGGGGGGCAAATTAACCCCCATAACCCCCCAAGAGATGCCCATACTCACCTTATTCAATGGTAACTGACATGGGCCTCAGTGGCAAGGCCACCATCAGCACTGCCGATGGGTAAAAGCGAGTCTCAGCGTACTGCAGTAATGTCTCTCATCCCACTGCAGTCTATGTCGTATTCAGGTAAGGAAGCCAATGCATGCCTTTGACCTTGTCACACTGAGAGCTCAAATTGTGGGGTGGTGCGATTGTCATACAGGGAAAGGTTTGCTGTTGATGCCATGCCTCGGTTGACCTGGTCCTCTCGCTGCAGTAGCTCGCCACTCTGGAGGGCGCTGCTGAACTGTGGATGAACTGCAGTGTGTCTTTCACATGGCATACAGTAGCCAAAGGGTTTGTGGTGAAGATTAGTAGCATGCAGACATCACTGGCATCCCAATTGCTTTCAAAGTAACTTTTCTATTTGCGCAGGACATTTTAATGCACAAAAGGCGCAAGAGAGAGAGAAGACAGGAGGGGGCATGCTCAATCTCTGCCCCCTCACACATGCAAAGAGTAGTCCTTCTGAACTGGCAGGGGAGGACTGAGACAGTGAATGTGGAGGCAGCAAAGCTGGCCTCCCCTAGCCATCCAGTGAGGAACCATGCTTCATGTCTTTGCAGGGAAACTGAAGGGCCATGCTTGGTGCAATGGTGGAGGCAGTCTAGGCAGTCACTCATTTTTTACTCTTTCCACTACAGGTGCCAGCAAGAAGTGGGTTAGGTCAGGTCCTGAGTCCCAGTCCAGCTCCAGCTCACCGAGGAACAAGGAGGATGATGACGGTAATTTTTATTGCATATGTTGAGCCGTCACAGCAGGCACCTGTGCCCTCTACCAGCCCAGAGACACAATTCGGTGGGTCCTAGAGCTAGTTTAGACAGGGTCTTACATTCTGGTGATTACCACAAGACGAGGCAGGGACCGTCAAGCACACCGGCACTTGGTAGACTGCTGAAAAAAAGAGGCCGCTGTGAAATCGGAGTTACATGATGAGCCTCTGCAAGCTGTCACAGAAAGGATGAGAGAGATGCAGTAAGAGGCAGGGTAATATTAGGCAGCGGTGTCAGAGCACTGAACAGAGAAGCATACAAAGCGTAGGAGTTCATCTGCATGTTGGCTGATGTAGTGCAATTGACATATCTGTGTATTGCGGTCTTCTTGGGAAGGGTTCAGACGCCATGAAGACCCTGGGCCAGCAGAATGCTACATTTCGGCCAGAGATGCGCGGACCCTGCACTCCATTGCTGTAGCCTTGGGTGAGCTTTTGAAGTGGCTATGCAAGATGGGGACAGGGCATCGCGACATCTCTCCAAGTTCCCCCTCCTCAAGGAGTGAGGGTGGGGCTCTCGGGTACCCAAAGGAAGCAGTAGCATCAGTTGGACACTCCTGGGACCTCTACTCAAGACTCAGGTTTTCCTTCTAAACTCCTTTTGTCTGAGACCCCATCAGCTCCAGCCTCTGGAATCACAGAGGGTGCACCTACATGAGCCTTGGGACCCAAAGTAAGCTGGGCTCGCCAGGTCTCAAGGTTCTAGACGACGCTCGTCAAAGTTATCAAAGGCAGCAGGGCATAGTTATCAAGACGCTGCTTCCACCTCTACTGAGATGTCAGGGGAAGCACCTAGCTGCAGTGGCAGGCAATGTAAAATGAAGAATTTCTGATATCACTATGGTCGCACAGGAGTACGCTCACCATTTATGTTGATGCACAGTTGTGAATGTATGTACAGTTTAATATCTGCTGTCTTTTCACTGCAGGGTCCTGTCCTATGTTCAGCAGGATCTTCTGGACGCAGCCTTAGCAGGTACCCACATTCCCGCTGGAACTCTACCAAACACCCCAGACGATGCATGGTCATGTTCACTTCAAAGGACAAACAAACTCATTTAATTAGATTGCTCTATTAATGGCCACTGGAACGCAAAGGAAACCATGTGATAAAGCTACAAAAATTAGACAAGATGCATCCTTTCTGAAGCCATATTGGCAAACAAGTTATTTTCATATTGATATACCTCCACTTCACTGCACATTGTTTTTCCTATTAACTTATGTTAGGCTAATGGGTCCATATTTGCCAGGTTATTTCCCTTGAAGGCCAGACATAACTTTTATTGTTTTCAGGTGCTTGAAAATTCTCCCCAATCGACTCCCCCAAAATGACCATCAGTGCTTCATAAAACTCTTCACTTATTTTCTGAGTCGAGTCCGTGTGGACAAATTTGAAATTGAGCAATAGTGCAAAGTAGAAGATAAAGATTGACTGCCTGCTTCCAGTGAAGTCAAATCATCACCCAAAGTTAAGATTACCCCCCCCCCCCACCCCCCACCCCCCACCGCCCCCTATGATTGGACAGATGTTACATGGAAAGAATAAACCCAACAAGCTAAATGGCCCTTTTTATTTGCTGCGGCTCAGTTCTGCTTGATGATAACACCAAGTTTAAAGGAAGGGGAATTTCTCCCTTTCCCAACAGTGACCTCCCTTCCCATCATACCGTCTCAATTAGTTTAACAGAAGAAATGTCACTGGTAATTATGGTTGAGGATTTACGCTAGAAAACGTTGATGTACATTTTGAATACCTCTGGCTTCTTACATTCTCAGAAGAGTTTTGTTATATTCATAAGCTACTATATTGGACTCTCAAGAAAGAGAGTTTATCTGTACATGATTGGAAATCAGTGAAACTAGCTTTGCTTTGAAGGGAAAATTGTTAATTTTAAGAATATCAAATGAAATACATTTCCATTACTCTCAGTCATTCATTTGTTTTGCATCGTTTTATCATTAAAATGATTAATTGTTACATAGGGTTTTTCCAAAGAATTTAATTCATATTGCAGTTACAAAGGACTGGAATATGTCTACGCACAAAGTTTGATGTGGGAAGATCATCCAAACAGACCTATTGTCACTTCTCAGGTAATAAAAAAGTAAATGTAAAATGTTTTCATCAAATGAAATATAATTAACTTCCTACTGAGGTTCTGGAATGGCATTAGAACCAAACATTTCAAGTCCTAATCAATTTCTCACAATCTTTATTTTATCCTTGTAGCACATAAAGAATAGCTTTATCACCTAGTTACAGCGCCTTCACATTGTAATGCATGATCTAAATATCTAGATAACTTACATTCGGCAGAGAAAACCAACTATGCTAATTTTAAAACAGATTGCAGAAAACATTAAAAAAATAGTTTTCAGAAATGATCTTGAATAATTAATGAACGTGCTGCATTTATTATACTTTGTGTTTTGTGTCTTTGTTCAAAACAAAGATGAAACTTATTTTATATGCATAAAGAAAAGCTACAGCAGGAATAGCATTACATTTGTAATTGAAACTTTTCTGGAAATGCTTATTAGAATTAGTTAATTGCACAGATAATCATGGTTTTCACACTGCAACAGTAACATACAACTTATATTGATATTGCACTTCTCATGTGTTAAAGTGTCCTCAGGCATTTTACAGGAGTGTTATCTATTCTTGCAGAGAACAAGAACGACTTTACGGAAATTTAAAAATGAGCCGTACACAGAGATATCAGGAATGGGGAACCGGCCTCCCCGAACTGGTGCCGGAATGTGGAGACTAGGGGCTTTTCACAGTAACTTCACTGAAGCTTATTTGTGACAATAAGCGATTATTATTATTATCCCCATAGCCCCACCTAATCTTTACATCCCTTGACACAAAGGGGCAATTTAGCATGGACAATCCGCCAAACCTGCACATCTTTGGACTGTGGGAGGAAACCAAAGCACCCTGAGGAAACCCACGCAGACACATGGGGAGAAAGTACAAACTCAGGCAGCACGGTGGCGCAGTGGTTAGCACTGGGACTACGGCGCTGAGGACCTGGGTTCGATCCCAACCCTGGGTCACTGTCCGTGTGGAGTTTGCACATTCTCCCCGTGTCTGCGTGGGTTTCACCCCCACAACCCAAAGATGTGCAGGTTAGGTGGATTTGTCATGCTAAATTGCCCCTTAATTGGAAAAAAAATAATTGGGTGCTCTAAATTTCAAAAAAAGAAAATGCAAACTCCACAAAGACAGTCACCCAAGGCCGGAATTAAACCCGGGTCCCTGGAGCTGTGAGGTAGCAGTGCTAACCATTGTACTGCCACCTGTTGCTGAGATTGTGGATAAATGATTTCTGTTACATAGATACATAGAAGATAGCAGGAGGAGGCGTTTTGGCCCTTCGAGCCTACTCCGCCATTCATCACGATCATGGCTGATCATTCAAGTCAATAGCCTAATCCTGCTTTCTGCCCATAGCCTTTGATCCCATTCTCTCCAGGTGCTATATCCAGGCTCCTCTTGAATATATTCAAAGTTTTAGCATCAACTACTTCCTGTGGTAATGAATTCCACAGGCTTACCACTCTTTGTGTGAAGAAGTGTCTCCTTATCTCTGTCCGAAATGGTTTACCCTGCATCATCAGGCTGTGACCCCTGGTTCTGGACACACCCGTCATTGGTAACATCTTCCCTGCATATACCCTGTCTAATCCTGTTAGAATTTTATAAGTCTCGATGAGATCCCCCCTCATTCTTCTGAACTCCAGCGAGAACAATCCCAACCTAGTCAATCTCTCCACATATCACAGTCCCGCCATCCCTGGAATCAGTCTGGTAAACCTTCGCTGCACTTCCTCAAGAGCAAGAACATCCTTCCTCAGAGAAGGAGACTAAAACTGCACACAATACTCCAAGTGTACAACACATCCCTGCTTCTATACTCGAAACCTCTTGCAATGAAGGCTAACATACCATTAGCTTTTTTTAACCGCCTGCTGCATCTGCATGCTGACCTTCAGCGAACGGTGCACAAGGACACCCAGGTCCCGCTGCACACTCCCCTCTCCCAATTTACAACCATTCAGGTAGTAATCTGCCTTCCTGTTTTTGCTTCCAAAATGAATAACCTCACACTTATCCAAATTATACTGCATCTGCCATTGGTTTGCCCACTCGCCCAACCTGTCCAGATCTTGCTGTAGGATCCCTGCATCCTCGTTACAATTCACCCTCCCACCTAATTTGGTATCATCTGCAAACTTTGAGATGTTACATTTTGTTTCCTCATCCAAATCATTAATATACATTGTGAATAGCTGGGGTCCCAGCACGATCCCTGTGGTACTCCACTGGTTACTGCCTGGCAATTTGAAAACGACCCATTAATCCCTACTCTTTGTTTCCCCTCTGCCAACCAGTTTTCTATCCACCTCAATACATTTCCCCAATCCCATGCGCTTTAATTTTGCACAATAATCTCTTACACGGGACTTTGTCAAATGCCTTCTGAACTTCCAAATATACCACATCGACTGGCTCCCCCTTGTTGACTGTACTGGTTACCTCTTCAAAGAATTCCAACAGATTTGTCAAGCATGATTTTCCTTCATAAATCCATGCTGACTCTAACTGATCCTGCCACTGCTTTCTAAAGGTTCCGCTATAAAGTCCTTGATAATGGATTCAAGCATTTCCCCCATTACCGGTGTTAGGCTTACTGGTCTATAATTCCCTGCTTTCTCTCTACTTTCCTTTTTGAATATCGGAGTGATGTGAACTACCCTCCAATCTGCAAGGACAGTTCCAGAGTTTGTAGAATCCCAGAAGATGACCACCAATGATTCCACTATTTCCAGAGCCACCTCCTTATGCACTCTGGGATGCACATTCTCAGGCCCTGGGGAATTATCCGCCTTCAATCCCATCGGTTTTCCCAGCACCATTTCTCTACTAATGTTGATCTCCCTCAGTTCTTCCCTCTCACTAAACCTTTCATTCTCCAACATTTCTGGGATCTGATTTGTGTCCTCATTTATGAAGACAGAACCAAAGTATGTATGTAATTGCTCAGCCATTTCTTTGTCCCTTATTATGCATCCCCCTGTTCCTGTCTGTAGTGGGCCTACATTTCTCTTTACCAATCTCTTTCTCTTCACATATCTGTATAAACTCTTAGTGTCAGTCTTTATGTTCCCTGCAAGCTTCCTTTCGTATTGTACTTTCCCCTTCTTAATCAATCCCTTTGTCCTTCTTTGCTGAAGTCTAAACTGCTCCCAATCCTCAGACCTATTATTTTTCTTGGCCAATCTGTATGCTTCTTCCTTGAATCGGATACTATTTATAATTTCCTTTGTAAGCCATGGATTGGCCCTCGTACCCCCTTTGCTTTTGTGCCAGACAGGAATGAACAGTTGCTGTATTTCCTCCATGCGTTCCTTGAATGTTGCATTTTGAATTTGTATTTCTGAACAACGGGAAACAGCAGAAGGGTTTAACATTCAAGGTTATACAAAGGTTTTGTCAGCAGAAGCTGTCAGCTTATAACAGACGGTGTTATGGGTGATATATGCGTGGTCTGAAATTTTAATTTGTTAATGATCCGGGGCAGTCAATCATCTGAAGTTCAAAACATAGAGAGCGTGATCTACAGCCGAGTCCGACCAGTATCGGGACGAGACGTGACCGGTAGATTCCAGGAGAGGACTCCTCCGGGATTCCCGACTGCCATTACACCTCGCGAGATCAAACCATAACCAAGATCAATCCGCCAACCAGCATCTATCGGTCTCACCAAGGCGATCACAGCCAGACACCATTCAGTACTGGACCCCAGGTGGTACGGTACCAGAGGGGATCTCCCAGGCGATCGGAGTGGTTGGGCCCTGGGCAAGGTGGCATTGCTGGTACAACCTGGGCAGTTTAGCACTGGCAGCCTGGCACCCAGGACATGCCATCTAGGTGCCATCCTGACTGCCGGGATGCCCAGGTGCCACTGCCAGAATGACAGGGGCACTGCAAGTGTGCCAGGCTGGCAGTGCCAAGTTCCGGCTGGCACTGTGCCCACTCTGGGGATCAGGCCCAGGGTTGGTCTGACCACATGAAGTGAAGTACGGGGGGAGGGGGCGAGGGATCAACCAATGGGTGAGTTGGGTTGTTGGGAGGTTCTGCGGATTCCTTCAAGGGAGTCAAAAGATCAGAGCTCCAAATGGCATCCTGATCTCTTCCTGCACTGAGGAGCTTTGTTCATCAGAACCCCTCAGTGCAGGAAATTATGCTAAAGTGCGGACTTCGGGGGCATTCCCCACCAGGGCACGAAAACAAGACAGAGTGCCGTTAGACAGTGGGATCGTTTCCAGTGCTACAAGCGGAACGGACTCTGTTTTATTTTGATTAGATCACGTCCACAATGTTTACGTGACAGATTGCTGATATCGCTGTTTAGGTGAGGTAAAGTCGCCATGGTCCCAAATGACAATAGGCTGCTCTCTCCTTTGAGAGGGAGAGCTAAATGATGGTGGTTTAACCTGAGGATCGCCACATCTCAGGCACACGGGCAAAGTTAAAGCTGAAAAAAAAGCATAGTAAGAGGAAGCATTGGAGGAACCGGCATCCTTGGAGAAGGATAGATTCCCAATGTCAGATTGATTGTATCTCAGGACGTTGAAGAAAGCCAGGGAGGAAATAATGGATGTTCTGAGGATCACTTTCCAGTCCTCACTAGATGCAGGTCTCCAGAGGATTGAAGATCGGCGAACTTTGTACCATTAGTTAAAAAGGGTGGGAGGGTTAGACCAGAATATTATAGGCCAGTCAGTCTGACTTCAGTGAATTACTTGAAACAATCCTGAAAGACAGGATAAACCTTCACTCAGAAAGGCCAGAGATGGGAAGCATGGTTTTGTTCAGGGAGTATAGTGTCTCCCTGAGAGACAGTTTTTTGAAATATCATGGAGGATTGATGAAGATAGTGCAGTGGATATTGTCAACGTGAATTTCAGTCAAGTATCTTATAAGGTCATGGTGGCCAAGTGGTTAGCACAACCGCCTCACGGCGCTGAGGTCCCAGGTTCGATCTCGGCTCTGGGTCACTGTCCGTGTGGAGTTTGCACGTTCTCCCCGTGTCTGTGTGAGTTTCGCCCCCACAACCCAAAAATGTGTAGAGTAGGTGGATTGGCCACGCTAAATTGCCCCTTAATTGGAAAAAATAATTGGGTAATCTAAATTTTAAAAAAAGTATCTGATAAGGTCCCACATGGCAGACTGGTCAGGAAAGTGAAATCCCATGGGATGCAGGGGCAGGAGGCAGGTTGGATCCAAAATTGGCTGACTGACCGGAAACAAAGTGTAATAGTCAATGGGTGTTTCTACGAATGGAAAAGTATTTCCAGTGGTGTTTCACAGGGCTCAGTATTGGGGCCCTTGCTCTGTGTTCTATATATTAATGATTTAGATGTGAATGTGGGAGGTACGATTGGGAAATTTTCAAATTGGCTGTTTAGCTCACTGGGCTAAATCACTGGTTTTGAAAGCAGACCAAGGCAAGCCAGCAGCACGGTTCGATTCCCGTAACAGCCTCCTCGAACAGGCGCCGGAATGTGGCGACTAGGGGCTTTTCACAGTAACTTCATTTGAAGCCTACTCGTGACAATTAACAATTTTCATTTTCAAATTGGCCATGCAGTGGAAAGGATAGCTGTCGACTCCAGAATGGTGTCAAAGTTTGGTTGAGTGGGCGGAGAAGTGGAAAATGGAATTCAATCTGCAAAAGTGCGAGGTAATGCATTTGGGGAGGGCAAAGAAAGCAAAGGAATACTCAATAAATGGGAATATATTGAAAAAGCGAGAGACCTTGGAGTGCATGTCCACAGGTCTTTGAAGGTAGCAGGGCAGGTGGACAAAGTTGGGCAAGGTATTGAATGCAAAAGCAGGGCTGTAATGATGGAACTGTATTAAATGCTTGTTGAACCACAGCTAGAGTTTGTGTACACTTAAGGTCCCTACATTATAGGAAGGACATAATTGCTCTGAAGAGTGGGCTAGGGCTTGAAAATTGCAGCTGTGAGATGAGATTGGGTAGCCTAGGCTTGTTTTCTTTAGAACAGAGGAGGATAGGTGGTGAGCTAATTGAGGTGTATAACATTATGAGGGCCGAGGAAAGGGTAGACAGGAAAGACTTGTTTCCCCTAGCTGAGGGTCAGTTATTCGGGGACATAGATTTAAGGTGATTGGTTCGAAGGATTAGCGGGGCCATGAGGAAAAGCTTGGTCACCCAGAGGTCGGTGGGCATCTGGAATTCATTGCCTAATTAAAATTTGATTTTAGTCGTGTTAAAACAATAAAACTTAAAATCAATAGTTCTTAAGTCCTCAACAGCAAGCCATAAATGAAGCAGAGTGAAAGATTTAGGATGTCATTATTTTCACTCCACTTTGAGCTCATCCTGCAGGGAGCTAATAGAGCTCAAAGCGATATCTGCAGCTGCTGCAACCAATTCAAATTTATAGATTATTGTTGCCTTTGGTCAGTCATAGGTTTAAATACTGTACCAAGTGATAGATTTTTAAAAAGCTGCATTGATTGCTGAAAATACAACACATGATGGAGATTCCAGGTTGTGTTTTCTCTAAAAGTTCCATGCGCACATTTAATTGCTGTTCAATATATTTTCGAGAAGAAAGCAGTAAACGTCTTGCAGACTTATTTTTTTAAAGTGGTTATCTAACATTTCACTGTTCTTTACTAATTATACAAGGCAGAAGTAGATTAACTCCCAACACAACTAAAATGAAATCACTTTTCCTTCTTTATTCTTTGTTGGCATGTGGGTATTGCTGGTTCAACTAGAATTTATTGCCCATCCCCATGTTACAACAGATTGACTTGATGGATCACTTCTGTGAAACTTCAGGTCAACCCTTTCTTTAAAAATTTATAAATCCCATTTTTAACACATGATTTATTTTTATGTAATTTTTAGTAATGCTTGTTGACGCAGTTTCCTTAGATATGATACTCGTAAACGGTAATTGAAGGGTGCAAGCTAATGGTCGCACTGCCCTCGACTCGGTGACGTGTCAAGGTCATTAAATCTCGCGAGAGGCCTCTCGCAAGATGTGCAACGCTCAGAACGTCTCACAAGGTCTAACAAGATCTTGCAAGACGTTGCGATCTGGATCTCGCCGTCACTGAGTGTGACCCAGATTAACATATTTAAATAAGCCAGCGGGCTCATTTAAATATGTCTACACCGGATTCTCCCGAGACCCAGGAACTAAGGCCTCGCCTGAGAGACCTTGCCATGGCGCCATTTAGCACTGCTCCGCACGAATGTGTACCAGGCGTAATGGCACCCGGGGGATCTCCCATGCTATTGGAGGCCCCCAGGTGGTCGGGCTCAGAGCACGGTCATACCCTGGCACTCTTTTTTTTTTTTTTAATTTAGATTAGCCAATTATTTTTTCTATTAATGGGCAATTTAGCGTGGCCAATCCACCTACTCTGCACACTTTTGGGTTGTGGGGGCGAAACCCACGCAGACACGGGGAGAATGTGCAAACTCCACACGGACAGTGACCCAGAGCCGGGATCGAACCTGGGACCTCAGCGCTGTGAGGCGGTTGTGCTAACCACTAGGCCACTGTGCTGCCCTTTACCCTGGCACTCTTGTTGGCACCTGGGAACCTTGGCATTGTCAGCTGGTAGGTTGGCACTGCTGGCAGTGTCAAAGTGCCTGGGCCAGGAACCAGGTCCAGGTGTTTCTTAAGAGTTGGGTGAGTGGGGGCTCAAGGACCCCCTAAGAGGTAAGTTGGGATAGTGGAAGCATCTGGAGGCTGCGGTGGAGGAGCAAACAGTGGGGCGGAGTCGAAATATCGGGGCAGCATTTATAAATGGCACCCCGATCCGCGGGTCATCCTCCTGCACTGGCGAGCTGAGCTCATCAGCGCAGGAATTGCCTCGGTGGGGCATGCCCAACTGAGGCCAAAAGAAAAGCGCAGACAGCCAATAAGCAGCGCGGTTATTCACGGCACTGCAACGCCGGGAAGCACCCCACTATACGCACCCAAAATAGGACAAATATTTTTTCCACGTTAAATCGAGCCTGGAAATTCTGTGTGCTGAGATGGTAAAATAGAGGAAGACTACATAACTGAAGAAATGGAAAAAGCAGAGTGCACATGATTGCTTAATTGCACAAAGTTTAAAAACCTGTTTTTCACTTAACAGGCAAAATAACCCACCTGCAAAACCTCTGTACCGGATCAGATAAGAATGAAACATCACAACCTTGCAAGGGCAGTGTGAGGATCAGCAAGTTGTGGCCTGGTCAGCCACTGAGGACATGAAGAGGACTTGTTCAGTGGAATGATCAACTTGGGATGGAGCTCTTGCACACAGGAAGGCTGATGGCAAGTTTGTGAGTATACATGCAGTGACTTGTGATATTCAATAAGCTTGATCAAGTAACATGGTTGTTCGGCAGTGTAAGACTAGAATCTAGCAGAGCATAGCCCCAGGTAAGGGCGGGACCTAATACTTTGGAGGTAGAGATGTGGACCTGGAGTTACATATAGGCCAGATAGGTACGGTCAGCATGTTTCACATCCCTAAATGACATTAATGAATCAGTTGGGTTTTTACATAATCTTATAGGATAGACAAAGAGAGAGCATATTCAGCACTGATCGATGCTCGACAAGCCATCCTGCAGCAATAACATGCTCTGGCATCCATAAGCAGATGAGGTCGGACGGCAGATCTCTGACCCACAGTGGGAGTAGGCCCGCCTTCAAGAGCAGCTGGCCAACCTGATTGGCTGGCAGCTCCAGCAGTCGCAGCAACATAAGAACTCAGTAGTGGCCACTACTAGGTCTGAAAGAGGGCCACACAAGCAAGGGTAATGGAAGATAAGGGATCATGTAACCCAGCAAGTGGGGTGAGTTTTGGAGGCCAGGAGGGACGGAACAAATCTGGGGTAACATCTTGAAGTAAATGTGCTGGTTGCGTGCACGGCACCCCCAAAGAGCACAGTGCACTTCCTTGCTGCCTTTTAACCAGTTGAGTTTTAAAAAGCCTATTCAAGACCACCTGCCTGCCAATGCCAACTGTATTATGTTGTAAGCAGTGTAATATATGGGCCAATTGGATTAATAATAAGCTCCTCTGTTCATTTATTATTTTTTTTAAATGGCAGATGGACTACCAATTTTGGTGCCTGCCCATCTGCTATATAATGGCAGACAGATTGGAGATGGGTGGAAAGACAGTGAGCTAAACAGCTGTCTTATTTTACATGCCGCTACACCACCCCGCCCTCCCTGAAAACATGATTGGAGAGGTAGTTGCAAAACCCAGTACCAGATTTTTATTTCTTGATTAATTCAACGTAATTAATCTGAAATGGGCAGATTCTCCTCATCCCCTGTCAGTAGTGGATTCCCGATCTGGCAGAGAATCAAGCATCAGGCTAAAAATGGGATTGGCGGTAGGCACTGAACCTGTTCCAATGCTCTGGCCCCTGCCAGTGGCGCAGTGAACGACATGCCCTGTGCCGGCGGGAGGACACAAATCGGACATTTGAAACTATTTGAATTTGATTAAAGGGCTTGAAGACGATTCTCCCCTGTGACAACTACTTTTGAAAGTGCTCCTTGCTGTGAAAAAAAGGAAGTCTAGAACTTAGCTGCTTTTGATGTGATGAGGGGTTGTCAATCATAGTGAGCAGGAGTGTTTATTAACATTGTGTTAGCAGCAATGCAGGGTAAATGAGATGCATTCAAGCATGAAGGGAAATATAAATAAACAATCCACCAAGCAGCTGTCTCTGGAGTAATAAAACTGTCAATCATGGGCGAATGCAATGTATTACGGTGAAATTGAATGCACACCTGCATGTCAAAGGCTGCGAAGGGATTTCAAGCCCTTTGAAGTGTACTGGGCTTTGGAAGAAGCCTTTGACGCTTGTAACAGCTGCTGTTCTGAACACTTTTGTCTGAGGCAAGAGATGGTAGGATAGGATGATTTCAGTGATTTTTCACCCTACTGCCTGGGCTACTCTTCAGCTTTCGTGGTAGGAGCCGCTGATGGAGGGGTCTGATGGAGGTCTCTATGAGTGGGGTCTCTATGGGGGGGGGTCTCTGTTGGTGGGTTGTTGGGTCACCCGCATGCATGCGTGTTGTGGGGTGGTGACCCATTATTCCCATGGTGGTGGTGGTGGGGGGGACGATACTCCTTGTGAGCTGAGGGGCGCCAGGATTTGAATGGCGGGGAGGAGGTAACCAGCTGCCGGATCTCAGTATCAGGCCACTCCCTCAAAATGACAGCCTGATACCAGGATTCTGAGAGTGCCCCGCGAGCTCCCCTCCTTGTATAAATTTTCACGGAAAACAAGAAGCAAACACTCCTAGGTACCATTCCTAATGCTAGTGGAGACTAGAAGTGATACTCCAGTGGGAGCACTGAGGGCTTGATTCTCCGATTCTCCGATTCTGCGGCTATGTCCGCAGCATTAGTCTGGTCTTATGACCAGAAAGCCAGTGCCGTCCCCGCACCGATCCTCCATCCAGTGGGAAGCTTGCACCGCACAGCGCAATGCCCCCAGCTTTGCTTGTGGATACAGCTGCAGAATTGCTGGGTCCGTGGCCGTCCATGTGCATGGCTGCGGCCAGCCCATGCCACGCGCAGACCCGGTTTGGCAAAAACTGCCCTCCTGTAACTGCCCTCGCCACACTGGACCACTCCCCTCTAGTCCCCCCAGCCCCCACCGAAGCCCCCTCCCTGCCAGTGGAATGGCTACCCCCTCCCCCCGACTATGGCGGCGCTGGACACAGTCCGCAGCCACCACGCGAGGTCCCTGAAATCTGTGAAGACACGCGCCCCACGCCGTCGGGGACATGACACATCAGGGGAGGGCCGACGGCGTGTGGCGTACTCCCCGACTCTGGCACTGCCCCCGATTCCAGCGTAAAAGCGGATTTTCGGCCAATCACCAAATGCGATTTTGGCGTCGGCAATTGGAGAATCCTGCCCCAAGTCTCCAGAATGGAGAATCCAATCTTCTGTGCTTCTCCCTGCCCTTCTCTACAATGGTGAAGCTTGGACAACTTATGGGAACTATGTGCGCGGTCTTCTAGCCATGCTGCGCCAGAAAAGCACTTCACTGCTCCTCAGCGTGGCCCGTGAAAGGCGGGAGACCCCGCTCCCGGGATCCATCTGTCTCGCCATGCCTCGCGAGATTCAATGCAATCGCGCGAGACGTTGCAAGGCGAATCTCACCCACAATGGGTGGGATCACTTTTAGGTAAATCTCTTCACATAAGAAATGTTGATTTACTGAAATAGATCGCAAATGTCGAAGTGGAGATTTCCCATGTTGGATGCCAGGTAGTTCTCTTTTTTTTTTATTCGTTCATGGGACGTGAGCGTTGCAGGCTGTGCCAGCATTTATTATCCATCCCTTATTGCCCCTTGAAGGGGCAGTTAAGAGTCAACCACATTGCTGTAGATCTGGGGTCACATATAGGCCAGAACAAGTAAGGATGGCAGATTTCCTTCCCTAAAGGTCATTAGTGAATCAGATGGGTTTTACGACAATCGACAATGGTTTCATGGTCACCATTAGTCTTTTAATTCCAGATTTTTATTGAATTCAAATTTCACCATCTGCAGTGACGGGTCTCTGGGCACTCTGGATTAATAGTCCAGTGACAATACCACTGTGCCACCGCCTGCCTCCCCCATACATTCATGATGCATAAATAGCTAAAAGTGGCCCTGAACATTTATGCCATGGGGTCATTCCAGGCGCCGAGTGGGGACCTGTCCGGCATCTCGCAGGCATTGGTGCATCCGTGCAGTGACAGACGCCCTATATGCCATTGCGGACCGCTACATCCAGTTCCCTGTGGACCGAGCCAGCCAGGATGCCCAGGCAGCGGGCTTCGCTGCGGCGGCTGGGATGCCCATTGTCCAGGGGCGATTGATGGGATGCACGTCGCCGTGCGCGGCCACCTGCGGATAACAGGGCCATGTTCACGAATAGGAAGGGGACCTATTCCATGAACATTCAGGTGGTCTGCAACCAGCGTTTGATGATTCTGCACGTCTGTGCCCGGTACCCGGGCAGTGTACATGACTCATTCATATTGGCGTAATCTTTCATCCCCATTATGTTTGAGGGATGCCCCCCCCCCCCCCCCCCCCCCCCCCCCCCCCAGCTGAGGGGCTGGCTGCTGGGCGACAGGGGTTACCCATTGCAGTCGTGGCTGATGACGCCGATACAGAGGCCACAGACTGACGCGGAGATCGCCTACAACAATGCCGTGCAGCAACCAGGGTGTGTTGAGAGGTGCTTTGGGCTGCTGAAGATGCATTTCAGGTGCCTGGACCGCTCAGGAGGGGCCCTCCAGTACCTGTCAGATAGGGTCGGCCTCATCGTTGTGGTCTGCTGCATCGTGAACAACATAGCCCAGCAGAGGGGCGATGTGCTGCAGGCAGAGGAGAGGGAAGGGGAGGAGCAGCAAGACGAGGCTCAGACCTCCCCAGATGAGGAGGATGGGGCAATGATCAGGACAGACGGGCTGGGCATGGACGGGAGGCTGCTCACCATTACCGGCTGGGCCAGCGGGCACGGGACAGGCTGATAGCCGCCCGGTTCACTGACTAGGGGAGCGTGGGAATTGCCGAGCATGGGCACAGACCACACACCACGGCACCAGCCGACCACCCTCACAACCCCCCACCCACCCACCACCATCCACCCTCACCCCACTCGCATGCACACCACCCCTCCATTGCACATCCACCTGCGGCACAACGGGCCGGGTTCACACGGTCGCTGGTGGAAGCGTGTCTATTGCAGGCCATGGAGGATGATGACAACCTGCTCTGCGATGAGCTCCTGGCTCCACATCGTTGGACAATGTCTGACCCATGGCCACAGTACCACCCTCCACCCGGACCGTCCCTGCATGCGGCCGTGACACTGCAGCGCATGGTCCCGTCGTCTGCCTGAGGGGTTGGCAAGGGCGACCAGGGGGGAGTGGGGGACACACTCACCTGAGGCCAGACGTTCACACACACACTGGCGCTCACCTCACACCACACCCCCGCATGCATCGGACAGAGCACAAAGGCAGCTTCTGTAGCTGTGAAAGTGATTTTAATAACAAACAGTTCATACAAGTGCCCGAGCCCCATAACTCATCTTTGCCCAGCACCCGTGCCAACTTACTCAGTGTCTAATTGTTTGGCCTTACGGGCCCTTTGACTACGTCTAGGTGGTTCCCCAGATGGTACAGCAGAACTGGAGGTGGACTCCTGTGATTCCTGCCCTGTGACTCGGGATCCCTTTGGCGGCCATTTCCTGGGGCAGACCAGCATAGATGGGCCAGGCTCCGGTTCGGGCGACTGGGATGGTGAGCTGCCAGCCTGTCCTGCCCATTGCCCACCAGATGCACCTGGGACAGAAGAGGGGGGAGTCGGAGATGTCACGGTGTTCCGGGACCTCCCCTATAGGGGGACTCGGGACGGGCCCCAGCACCACCTCCTCCCTCGGGGTGCCCGATGGCCCCCGGGCCTCTACATGGGTTGGGGATGCGAACGGACAACAATCCAACCCCTCCCCCCCCCCCCCCCCGACACTGCCAGTCCTGGAGGCCCACTCTGGTATCAACAAGGGTCTGCAAGTTTGCAGCCATGGTGCTCAGGGAGTTGGCCAACTCTGTCTGTGCCTGGGCAACGGCGGCCAGAACCTGGGCAATGGTGCTGATTCCCTCAGCGATGGCCTGCTGAGACTGGGCCACTGCCTGCAGAGATTGGGCCATTGCCTGCTGGGACTGTGCCATGGCCTGCTGAGACTGGGCCACTGCCTGCAGAGACTGGGCCATTGCCTGCTGGGACTGGGCCATTGCCTGCAGAGATTGGGCCATTGCCTGCTGGGACTGTGCCATGGCCTGCTGAGACTGGGCCACTGCCTGCAGAGACTGGGCCATTGCCTGCTGAGACTGGGACACGGCGTTGAGCGCCTCTGCGATCTGCCGCTGGCTCTGGCTCATGGCTTCCTGCGTGAGGGCAGCCATGTCCTGGGCCACAGACGCTGCCTGCAAGGAAAGTCCCGGGCCTTGCATACTGCTCCCCTTGTCTGACACCGTCACCCCCATTGCCTCCACCACGGACGCCACCCTTGCGGTTTCGGCCTGGGTGGCACGTATGACCGGCACCACTCCCTGCTCCTGGACGCAGGTGAATTCCTCCACCTTCGTCTGCAGCTGCCGCAAACCGGCCATCACCCCCTTCGATCTTCCCTTGGTCTGTGACTGCATCGGGTCTATGGGTGGGTGTGGTAACTCCAGGAACCCGGGACCCATCTGGGCGGCAGATGGTTGCTCCTGCCTCCACCTGCTTGCTATACCGGATGGCTGTACTGTGCGCACCAGTTAGTGTACCAGAAGCCTCGTCGCTAAAGTGCCCAACCGAGGTGAGTGTCTCTGCGATGGTGGAGGGTGTAGGAGATGGCAGTGGGGTAGTGTCGTGCTCCTCATCCGACATAAAGTCCATGGTCCCCCGGAGTGGTGATCCTTGTCCGTCAGTGTCGTATGCGTCAGTGTCATGTGCGTGTGTGTCCTGGGTAGGGTTGTCCTGGGTAGGGTGTCCTGGGTCTGCTGCGACGGGAGCCTGTTCCTGTGGCTGCCCCCCTCGTCGCACTCGCACAAGATGGGGGCGTCGTCTCCCTGGTTCTCCGGGTCTGTCCCTAGCTCGTGGCTGCCCTGGGTTGTCCTGGGAACGTGGTATGCCTGATGGCCGGGTCTGTCCGTGGCTCGTGACCACCCTAGAACGTCCTGGGGGCGTCGTATGCCTGATGGGCCCAGTCTGTCCCTGTCTTGTGGTCACCCTGGATCTTACTGGGGGCGGTCGGCATCCGTGGGGACGGGGGCCACGACGTTTGGTCCTGCAATTCCCAACTTGCATGGTTAGACAGGCAGACAGGGATCGAGGGCAAGAGGGATATGGGGGATATGGGGCAGGGGGATATGGGGGAAGGGGGATATGGGGGAAGGGGAAAAGGGGGGCAAGCTGTGGGGGGGGTCTCACTTGTTGGTGCACCCCCGACCTATGCATCCGCAACCTCCTGGTCCTCGGGTCCGTCTGCAAGTTCCAGGTCCCTCTCTTCATGAATGGTGAGTGGTCGCAGTTCAGCTCGACCCCCTCCTGTCCTCACACGCTCCCGGTTGTTGTGTGCGTGCCACTCTTGTGGGGGCGGGTGGGTGGCAGGGATACAGGGCAACAGTGTTAGGCAGAGAGATACATGCAGGCCAGCGGTTGTGTGTATGTTGGCAGAGGTTCACAACCTTTCCTGCCACTGCAGCCTGCATGGGTGGGTGCAGTCATGTCAGTTGCACCTAGGGCTGTGCCGCCCATCGGAGGTTGGGGTGTACTCACCCTGGCTGCCCTGACTAGGTCATTGACCTTCTTGTGGCACTGGACGCCTGTCCTTGCTGTCACGGCCATGGCGCTGACGGCCTCTGCCAACATCCCTTCACAGGCGCCGTCTGAGGTGTGGAGCGACCCTGCAGCGTGTCCGGCGTACAGGGCCTCCCTCCTCTGCTCCACTGCGTCCAGGAGCGCCTCGATGTCCCGCTCCTGGAACCTCGGCGCTGCGTGGCAGGCGGCCATTTTGACGGGTCTCCGGAAAGGGGAGGGCGCGTCTTTTGTACTGCGACGCCGCACGGCATCAATGCCGCTGCGCATCCGTGACGGGTGACACTGTCACGAATGGCATCACACCGCTGCTAGCCCATTCCAGCCTGGAAAATTTGCACCATTTCGGGGGTACCGACGCCGGAATAATGTGCGCCGTTTTTGGCACCGGGTTCCGGCCATCGCGCTGATTATTGGAGAATCCCGCCCCTGGAGTATGATTTGAAAATATATTTTAAGTAAAAATAATCGATTAAGCCTCGCAAGCACATTGCTGCCACCAATCATGGTTTCAAGATTTAACACTCCATTAGCATTTAATATGCAAGAAGATTACTAAACCTATAAGGTTTCACCATCAGAAGCAGTGTGTAGATTTGAATGCATTTGATCTCAGCTGATTTGAAATTTATTTCTGACAAAACTTACATTTACATTATTTTCTTGCTTGAAATTTTATCATTCAAACAAACCACCCTCCATGTTACTACCTAAATTGTTTATTCTTAACAGTATTGCTTTATTATACAAAACATCATCATTTTCTTTCTTTATGTAATTTTCAAAAATCCCTGTGACTATTTTGCTCAGTATTCCTTCAGCTGACTAGGTTAATGTAAAGTCAGATTGGATGGTATAATTCTTAACCCAAACTATTGAAATTGTTGATAGTAGTTCTGTGCATTTCCTACACTCAATTCCATCATTCAGAAAGCAAGAAATAAACATCTTCTTTGTTCAATTAAATTAAATAAAATTTAGTCCACAATTGATCACACTACTCCAAATGTAATGCTTTTGATTTTCCCCAAAGCTTTCCACGCTAAATAGAGCACATCTTAGACCAGGATCCAATCAGTCACAAAATCTAATTCAATATTTGTTGCTGAAGCGATGGGATTGTGGAGTGCTGAGATGAACTGTCCAAAGATTGATCGATAAAGTCAGCTTGATGGACATAAATCATCAGTAATGGTTCCCTAAACGCCATATAATGTCCACTTCAGCTGTGGAGTGTCAAATCAACCCTTGAAAACATCTATTATGAACACCTTTGTATTGAATATGTAACATTGCAGCACTGGCTAGCAGGAAACACTGGCGAACGCAATAAAATTGTTTTAAAAAGCATGTCACAACAGGAAAAAAATTCAAGCCTTGATCTTCCTTTGATGCAGGATTATTCTCAGTATTGCGTCCAGACAGCACCCCTCGCCCATGACTGCCATGACCTAGCACAATTTATCTTCGCTCTTGACTATTGTAATGATTTCTCAGCCACTGTTTTTAGCTACGATGGATTATTTTTTTTTGGGTGGGTGAGAGAAAGCACACGTGGACACAAGATCTAATTCTCCCATTTAGCTCAAATGTCAAAAAGCATCTTGTTCGTGCAGCAATTCATGGCTTACGGGAACTGTCTTAGACAGAGTTTATGTTTTCTTAATGTCTGTGATCAAAGTATTTTTATGGGTGTGTTTTCGTATCCTCAGAGTGGAGTGTCTAAAATTAAATAATTTCCAGCAGCAGGTGTCTGTTAAACCCCCACCAGCTGCATGGCCGGCTTTTCAGATAGTCCATCACTTGGTGCAAAATAAAAACCTGGAGGTGAGGCGCACCCCATCACATTGGCAGGGCAAGGCCAGCAGCGCTGGGAATCCTGGGTATGGGGCACCCTGAAGGATTTCTCCGTCACCTCCCCACAAGTACAAGGATAACCTCCTCCTATGGACATGGGGAACTCCTTATCCATGGATAAGGAGAACACCTGTCCAGGGACAAGAGGAAACTCCCCCGAATGGAGCTTCCCAAAGGGGAGAGGGAGAAGTGCTGTGATCATTTGTCCACTGTATACGGGTTAAACACACTGTGGTTATGAAAGAGCAATACCTGACAGTACCAACTTTGCACACTGGCAGTGCCATCCGGATGTGACCGTGGCACTGCCAAAGGGCCCAGGCAGTGGAAGGTGCCAGGCTGGTATTTTGAAGTGGGATTCGGGGGAGCGGAGCTTGATGACCCCCTTATCAGTGAGTTGGGGCTTGGGGGGAGTGGTTGAGAGATTGGGACTAGTCCCGATCCTGTCCTACATAGAGAAGCTCAACTGTACAGGAAATAACTTGGTGTCGGGGGTGTAGCGGCACAAAAAAGAAAATAAGTGCTGTCAGATAGTGGGGTTGTTCCCCGGCGCTCCGACAACCAGGAACTACCTCACTAATCCCACCCAGAATGGACTTTTATTGTTACAAAATCGTGACCAAAGAAACTAATTCTTTTACTTTCATTATTATTTTACACCCCTCTTTAACCTCAGTTTTTGTTTGTCTGTGTGTGTAGTGGGTAGGTGCATTCAAAGTTAGAAATTAGATAGCATTTAACCAGTTGTATTTGTTGCCTATTTATAGTTACTGTTAATAATAAAGTCAATTATGTTTAATTTTACAATCCTGGTGTCTGTAGTTATTGGGTAGTTAATTTCAACCATGTTGTGACACCGGGCCAAGTGGAGCTCAAGTTGACCACGCACTGGCCCAGGGCCAGAACATAACCATTACATTCCAAAGTCACCACTTGTATTACTTTGTTATTCTTTGACAAGAATACTCTGGTGTGTTTGAAAGTAATAGTAGTTAGCTGTTACCACATGTTCAAAATATGACTGCAAAAAGAATCAAATTGGAGAAGATGAGTCGGTGAAAATCATACTCTTTTGAAAGAGAGGACCATTACAGATAGTCCCATAGCATAATGATGCTGTTTAATGTTTATTTAAGAGGCACTTAGTTTTTATTACAGCTTTTAAACAGTTAAGCACTCCAGCCATTTAAACTGGAGTGACTTCAATACATTTAGCTTCATCAAAGGATGCATGAATTCTGATAGAATAATGGCTAAATGGAGATTACCAAAATTTGATCAGGAAATTAGCAAATTTGAAAGACATTGCTGAATTAATTTTAACACAGACCAACAAAACTTATGTAACTCATTGCTGTATCTCATGTATTTTATACTTGTCAAGAATGTGGTAGCACAGAATGATAGGGACAGAGTGTATAGAGATGCAAGTACTAACTTGGAATTTGGCACCAGTAGAAATTTGGGAAGGAGATGCTGCATCTTATACCTTTTTTTCAGCCTCACGTGGCAGGTAAGTTGAAGGTATTAATTAGCTTAGCAGATAGGTGATTGCTGAGTTCTAAGCTTTTAATCCCTATAAATAGGGATAGTAGTTTGAATCAATACTGGAGAGATACAAATATTTTTTTAATTTAAAGTTTAACTAATTAAACTGCTTAATAGAATTAAAGATAACAGTTGAGTGATATTTTTAAACTTGAAACCTAATTAGTCAGATGGCAGTGCACGTAGGACCATAAGATCATAAGACATCGGAGCAGAATTAGGCCACTCGGCCCATTGAGTCTGCTCCGCCATTCAATCATGGCTGATGTCTTTCCCATCCCCACTCTCCTGCCTTCTCCCCATAACCCCTGATCCCCTTGACACGTTGCAGCTGTAGTATATGGGATCTGGTGGACACAAGTGTGATCCATAGTAACCTCTGCTAAGTGCTGTAGCTCAATGAACGTTGGCTCAGCTGCAGCCAACTGAGAGCACTTCATGCATCAAGAAAAGGGAAGGTTACCTGGACTTTTTGTTCCAGGAGGCAGGCACACCCTTAAGACTAGGAATGTCTGGCTTAGTCATATACGCCCATCCCGGACCATGGATAGTGAGTGAAGCAAGTATGGGGTCCCAGGAGGTGGCAATGGAGAAGACTCAACCCTTGCAGTTTTCCAACAGATTTGAGGTTCTTGCAGCTTGTGAATATAAGAGCTGGGGCTGCATGGTTAGATGTGTAACCATGACACTATGTTGCAGGGTGCCTTCCAATTGAGGAGGGTTGGGAGTAAAAAGGAATGTAAGTGAAGGAGGGGGTCATATAGTTAGAGGAAAGATATCTGATGCCATAAGTGTGAGTCCTGAAGGCTATGTCGCCTGCCCAGAGCCAATGTGTAGGACATCAACTCAGGACTGGAGAGGAACCTGGAGAGCGAAAGGAAGGTTTCAGTTATGATTGTCCTCATGGTGCCAATGACACAGGTAGGACTAATAAGAGGTTAAGCTGAATATGAGCAGCTAGGGGCTAAATTTAAAAGCAGAATCTCAAAGATAATAATCTTTCGATGAGCACCTGAACCATCAGCAAATTAGCATCGGTTAAATAAGATAGGAGACTTGTGTGTGGCCCAAAGTTTGGTTTGGGAAAAATGGGTTTTCATTTATGGGACACTGGCACCAGTAATGCGGAAAGAGGCAGTTGTACTTTTTGGGTGGCCTTCACCTGAAACACGCTGGGACACCAGTTATACATCCTGGTGCGTTGCATAACTAGGGCTGGTGGGAGAGCAACCTAAATAATGTGGGTGCAGTGTGGATGTTCATGTGAGGGGAACGAGAAAGGACAAGATCGTTGTGCAGAGTAGCAAAACGGATAATGGGAATCAGAATGCAACAGGAGGGGACAGAGTGTTATAAAATAAGAGGGCACGAGCAAATATGGTCAAGATACGGAAGAATGGCTTTCAACTAACTGAAGGGGAGGAAGGTTCCGGTAAAGTCAGGTTGAAATATCCGAAGATAAAAGTTGAGGTAGTAGAAAAATATATTGGTGGAGGTAAAGATAAGGTGAATGAGACAGGAAAGAACAGCTCCATGTATGGAATAACAAAAACAAAAAAATGAATTCACTCGATCTGAATGTGTGCAGCATCTGCAATAAGATAGATGAATGAGCGGCATAAATAGATATGAATGGTTCAGATCTCATTGGCATTTCATAAATGTGCTTACAAGGTGACCAAGGTTCAGGAAGAAATATTTGAGTTACTCAAAATTTCAAAAGGCCAGTGTCATGAGACACACCCGGTGAGGGTAGCCCAATTTGGAACCTGTTTGTGGCATTGTATAGTTTTTATTTTGTTTTGGTGTGAGGAGACAAGCGAAACCCCAGTGAGAATAACCAGCCCAGCCGTTGTGTAACAATTATTAAATACTATTTATTAAAGTAAAGAAAGGACAGGATGACTCTACCCTCATGCAATTAAGATGTTTGAATTTCTAAACAAGCACACACTAAGTTTATATGTTGCAAAATATATCTGTGATATCTGAGCTCCATAAGTCTCCCCGTATTCTGAAATAACATCCAAATTATATACCAGCTTATAGTTAGCAAACAATTTAGGATGATACTCAAGTCGAGGAAACATCTTTTCCTGGTCCAACGGAAATATTCAAAACTGCTATTTTGTTTTCTGCACTGCCTTGGCTCTACTTGTTTCAAGTAAACTTGACCTTAAGGCTGCTGGCTGGAAAACTTTGGCGCTCAGGCTTGGAGGCTGAAAACTATTATATTAATAATCTTTATTGTCACAAGTAGGCTTACATTAACACTGCAATGAAGTTACTGTGAAAAGCCTCTAGTAGCCACATTCCGGCGCCTGTTCGGGTACACAGAGGGAGAATTCAGAATGTCCAGATTACCTAACAGCACATCTTTCAGGACTTGTGGGAGGAAACCACAGCACCCAGATGTTAACTGCCTCCTTGACTTCTCAGGGTCTGGCCAATTTTCCCTTTGTTCCTCTTTGATTATGCCTTCTGTGTATTCGGCTGTCTGCCCATATTTGCTTCCTTGATTATATGTATGCTTCATGAATGTTTCGGATCGTCTAGAAGCGGTTTATTCTTATAAGCTATTCAAACCTGATAATTATCTAAATGGCCTTCTAATTTCATTATTGGGAGATACGCATATCGATGGGGCCTTTTGAATACTGTCTCCTGCTGTATCAAGGCAGATTTCTACCTGTTGCTGACATCTCATATCATATTATGTTTTGTTAAATTTGTTTACTGCTGTTGCAGGGCATTTTCATGACAACAAGCAGACAATAGAAAAGGAGGAGGTGCAGCCCTTTTTTTTTATTCATTCATGGGTCGTGGGCGTCGCAGACTGTGCCAGTATTTATTGCACATCCCTAATTGCCCTTGAGGGGCAGTTAAGAGTCAACCACAGTGCTCTGGGTCTGGAGTCACTTGTAGGCCAGACCAGGTAAGGATGGCCAATCTCCTTTCCTAAAGGGCATTAGTGAACCAGATGGGTTTTTCCTGACAATCATTTCATGGTCATCAATAGACATTGTTAATTACAGATTTTTTCTTGAATTCAGATTTCACCATCTGCAGTGGAGGGATTTGATCCTGGGTTCCCCAGAGCATCACTCTGTGTCTCTGGTTTACTAAACCAGTGACGATATCACTATGCCACCATCTCCCTCAATAATAAAGGATGACATAAGGACAATAGTACGAAAGGACCTTGGCTCAGAATATGAGGACGCAAACTCAGTATGGGTGGAGAACAAGAACTTATTGGAGCTTGTAACACTGTAACAGTTAATCTTCATACAGACGGGATCAATCAAATTGGCAAAGGTGGTCTGGAAGATAAGCTTGTAGAATGCTTTTGTGATGGTCTGCTGAAGCAATTTGTTGTGTTAGCAACTAGGGATTATGCTATTTTTGTTCTAGTATTGTACAATGATAGTAACATCATGGTAAAAGATCTACTGAAATATAGTAATCCTAATAAAATCAAATTCCACATTAAGTTTGAAAATGATTCACTCCAATCACAAACAAGAACCTTAAGCTGAAACAAAGCCAGTTACATCGGTATGAGGGAAAGCTGGCTATGAATAATTGTGAAAATAGACAAAGATATGGCAGTAAATACAAGTGGGAAACATTTAAATAAACAATTCAAAATGCTGAACAAAAATATGTTCCATTGAAAAATAAAAATTCAGTGAGAGAAATCCATCCGTGGTTTACTGAGGTGCTAAAGGATAAAGGAGAGGCTTATAATGTTACAAACAACTATATAAGTCATATGTCTGAGGATTGGGAGTGCTTCAGAAACAAGCAAAGGAACACCAAAAAGTTGACTTAAAAAAAAGGGGGGATAAATAGAATAACAGAGTAAACCCACTGAGAATATAAAAATAGTGGAAACCAGACCGATCCGTCTTCCTTTTCCCGGCACGACAGGGTCCAGCCCGGTGGCCGAGGCGTTAAATTATCCTATTACCCCCATCCCCCCATCGAAGGACCCAAAATCTTGAAAATCCCTGGCCGGGATTCTCCGAGCCCACGCCGCATCGCCGGGGGGGGGGGGGGGGGGGTGCATGAGAATCCTGCCACGCTGCCCCGACACCGGGCTGCCGATTCTCCGGCGATTGGATAATTGTCGCCAATCACGCCCACGCAGTCGCCACGGCGCCAGCCGAGTGCCCGTCGAGTCCCGCCAGCGTGGTTTACACATGGTCTTTGCCAACGGGAGCCGTCCTGGTGGGGGGGCCTCCATGGTGGCCAGGCCCGCGATTGGGGTCTACCGATCGGCAGGCGCGCTCATTCCGGGGAGGGGGGGGGGGGGAGTCTACGTTCCTCCGCGCTGGGCTCCTGTAGGGCTCCGCCATGTTGCCCGGGGGCCAGCACGGAGACATCCGTGGTGCACATGCGCAGACCCGCGTCGGCCGTGTAGGGTCTGTTTTCGGCACTGGAGCAGCCCACAGCACTCCGGCGCCATTCTAGCCCCCGCAGAAGAAGAGAATTCCTGGGCCTGGGGGCCCATTGACGTCGGCGCCGCTTGCGGCGGTTTTGACGCCGCGATATCGGGGAATCCCAGCCCCTGCATCCGGTAGACGACCAGTTGAGCATCCCAGAAACAACGTTCAGTACCTGTATTTGCATCGGAGTGCTTCCAGGGAAATTCATTGATTGGTCCCTGGATTGAGAAGCTGAATAAATTAGGCCTGTATTCTCTGGAGTTTGGAAGAATGAGGTGATCTCATTGAAACACAAAATGCCGAAGGTGACTGCTAGCATAGACACGGAGGGGTTGTCTCCCCAACTGGGCAATTTAAAATATGGTGGCACAGCCTCAGGATAAGAAGAAAATGATTTAGGACTGAGGTAAGGAGAAATAAGTTGACTCAAGGGGTTGTGAATCTTTGGAATTCTCTACCACAGAGGGGTGTTGTTTTGCCAACTTGAATATTTAAGGCTGAGAGAGAGAGATGTTTGGTTTCTCTGGAATCAAGGAATATGAGGAGCAGGTGGGGACATAGAGTCGAAGCCAAAGTGGGCAGCATGGTAGCATTGTGGTTAGCACAATTGCTTCGCAGCTCCAGGATCCCAGGTTCGATTCCCGGCTTGGGTCACTGTCTGGGCGGAGTCTGCACGTTCTCCCCGTGTGTGCGTGGGTTTCCTCCGGGTGCTCCGGTTTCCTCCCACAGTCCAAAGATGTGTAGGTTAGGTGGATTGGCCGTGCTAAATTGCCCTTAGTGACCAAAATTGCCCTTGTGTTGGGTGGGGTTACTGGGTTATGGGGATAGGGTGGAGGTGTGGATCTTGGGTAGGATGCTCTTTCCAAGAGCCGATGCAGACTCGATGGGCTGAATGGCCTCCTTCTGCACTGTAAATTCTAAGATCAGCCATGATCATAATGAATGGTAGAGCAGGATCAACAAGCAGTATGGTTTTCTCCTGCTCCTGTTTCTTATGTTCTAATGTTCTAATGTTAAGTGGAGCTTAATTGATTTAATGTCCCTAAATTTCTGCAAAATATTCGACTGAATACCACATGATAATTTAATCATAATAGGAAGAAAGCTTTTGAAGTAGATAACTGGCTGAGTCAGAGCATGCAAAAGGTGGTTCGTTAATGGAACAAAAGTAACATGCTGAAAAGATCACTCTCTGATTTGGGGTCCAATCATTGTTTCCAATATATTTTCATCATTCAGAAAAGGGGACTGTAACAAAAATCTGCAAGTTTGTAAATGGTACTAAATTGGCACAGGTTACGAAAAGTACAGAATATACGAATGAGTGAAGGACTGGAAGACTGAATCAAAAACAAATGAAATGTAAAGACATGAGGCTGTGGAAAATAAATGAGCTGTTGGAATATATAATATTCCAGTCCGCAGCAAGAAACCTGGTAATGGAAAACTTCTTCATATTATCAGTACAATATTCACCAGCAGTGAAAAAGACAAACAGGTTTTTACAATCTGTTGCTCATCAAACAGAGCACAAACTGTTTATTAGTTGATCCCATGTACTGAACTGCAACCAAATCTCAGAATTGTTCGAGCACACAAGGTGGCCATTTGGCCCATCACGCCTATGCTCGCTGTCCTAAAGAGCAACTCATGTGTCGCCACTTCCCCACCCTTTCCCCATCCCTACGCATTCCTCACTTTCAGATATTAAGAATATTTAGAAAATGTAGAATTTATGGCACAGAAGAAAGCCACTGTGCCCATCATGTCGACGCTGGCTGAAAAATAACCCCCCCCCGCCCCAAGCTAATCCCATTTTCCAGCATTCGTTCCATAGCCCTGCAAGTTACAAGAATTTAGGTGCATATCCAGACACCTTTTACTGGAGTTGAAGGCAGCGAGTTCAAAAACTCTAACACCCTCTGACTGAAAAAGGTTTTCCCAGCTAATAATATTATAATCGCTTATTGTCACAAGTAGGCTTCAATGCAGTCAAAGCCCCTAGTCGCCACATTATGGTGCCTGTTCGGGGAAGCCGGTACGGGAATTGAATCCGTGCTGCTGGTCTTGCTCTGCATTACAAGCCAGCTATTTAGCCCACTGTGCTAAACCAGCACCGAATTAGCTCGCCTCTAATTTTCTACCAATCACTTTAAATATATGCCCCCTAGTCCTCTCTGCTGAGGGAGTCTTTCCCATCCACTTCATCAAGGCCCTTCACAATTTTGTGCGTCTCAATCAAATATCCCTCTGCCTCCTCTATTACAAGGAGAACAAACTCAGTTATCAAATCTATCCTCAACTGCAATGTTCCAATCCTGGCAACATCCTTGCAAATCTGCTCTGTACCCCCACTAATGCCACTAATTATTCTGCGATTAGGTAACCACTGCACGCAGTACTCAAGTTGTGGCCTAATAAGTATTTTCTCTAGCTCCAGCACATTTATGCTCTTATATTCTCTCGGCTAATAAATGAAAGGATTCCATATGCCTTCTTAACCATCTTAGCGACCTGTGCTGGACATGCATTCCATGGTCCCTCATTTCCTCAACACCTCTCGGTATCCTCCAATTTATTGTGTATTCCTTTGCCTTGTTTGACCTCTGCAAACTCATAACTCACACTTCTTGAGACCGAATTCCATTTGTCATTTTGCTGCCCTCCTGACCAGCTCATTGATATCTTCCTGTAGTCCACAGCTACCTTCCTCACTACTCCACCCAGAATCACTTTTGCCTGTTTTATAATCTGCACTTCCATGATCAAAGGATCTTCATACCTATTTCTTTCTGATCTTGCACTTTACTGTTCTTCTATTTTATATTTTTATGCAATGAACTGCATCTGCCACATCCCTCTTTGCCAATCTGTCTATTGAAGGTGGTATTCGTCTCACAATCCATTCTGCACCAAAAAAACGGAAAATCAGGAGTGGCAGCTCAGCTGCTCCTTTAACATCCAAGACATACATGATGCACCATAGAAAGCATCCTATCGGGCTACATCACAGCCTGGTATGGCAACTGCTCGGCCCAGGACCGCAAGAAACTTCAGAATCGTGAATACCACCCAGTCCATCACAAGAAACTGCCTCCCATACAATTGACTCCATCTACACCTCCCGCTGCCTGGGGAAAGCGGGCAGCATAATCAAAGATCCCTCCCACCCGGCTTAATCACTCTTCCAACTTCTTCCATTGGGCAGGAGATACAGAAGTCTGAGAACACGTACGAACAAACTCAAAAACAGCTTCTTCCCCACTGTCACCAGACTCCTAAATGACCCTCTTATTGACTGACCTCATTAACACTACACTCTGTATGCTTCATCCAATGCCAGTGCTTATGTCGTTACATTGTATATCTTGTGTTGCCCTATTGTGTACTTTCTTTTATTCCTTTTTCTTCCCATGTACTTAATGATCAGTTGAGCTGCTCGCAGAAAAATACTTTTCACTGTACCTCGGTATACGTGACAATAAACAAATCCAATCCAATCCATTGTTCAGATGAGTCTGTTAATTGTCAAGAAACCTACCTGGCTGAAACAGGCAGAAGCTGCAAACTGACAATTCAGGTACAAATTGGTGAGCTTGGATCATGCATGTTCTGTGCACTTCTGCCAGCTGCTGCATAGCCTTCCCAGTGCTCCTGAAGGGAGCATGCAGTGAAAAGCAAAAAAGGTCAACTCAAGTGTGATTAAAAGTTTTGTTTATAATGTGCCCATGAAAAATTGAAGTGCTCCTTCTGGGGCCACATAAGTCTCTAGCAGACCCGTTGAGATTGCTTCCACTGCCTCCCTTCCCGAGCAAACCGAATTTCGAGTCAACAACAAACTTCAATTTCATTCTCTTGTGCCTTTCATTTCAAGAAATGAAAAATAAGGACGGTACCAGCATTGAAGCATACCTCGATTAAATCTTGACATTTCAAAAATATCCATTTACCCCAATTGTTTATCCATGTAATTGGTCCTTTGTGATCCATCATTCCACCTGGATTGTATTTAACTTGGGTGTTCTGCAACTTTCTCCTAGCTTTTTTTCCAGTCAGTTAAACTAGGCTGGGTTCTCTTGCATCAAATCAGCTGAGTTCCAGTCCAACACCGAGCATTAACTAGTTTCAGTACAAGCATAAATAGATTGTGGTCACTCTTTCCCAAGTGTTCTCCACTTTGACTGTATACGTCTCCTGTTTTATTATCCAAAATTAGATTTCAGCGGTCACTTTTTACAGTGAGAAAGAAATCCATTTTGGTCATCCTGTTATTTCTTCAGAGCTCAGTGAGATGTCTACAAATTCCTGTCAGGTAAAGTTGTCAAATCCAAAGTCATAGCACTAGAAACATTTACTGGCCTTTATTTTCATCCGAGGAGGTGAGAAAACACTTTAGTAATTAATTTTATGCATGTTACATGATTTAACAATTTGCAAGGAGTTCCTGGGGAGGAGAGAAAAGTGAACAAGGTTGGCAGAGATAGCAGTGAACTGAATTCGCTCGTATTTAGAAAGCTCACAAGGGAACAACATACATTTATGTCGCAGGTTTAATGACATAAAACATCTCAAAACATTTAATAAAGGCATTACCAGACCAAGGTTGGCACAGTCACATACAGAGAGCAGAAATGGTGACAAAGTGCTGATGTCACTGGTTTAGTAATACTGAGATCCTTCTGGAGATGTAGGTTCAAATCAGCTGGTGGATTTAAGTTCAATTAATTAATAAAACCTGGACTTGAAAGCTAGTTTCAGTAATGGTGACCATGAAACCATCATCAGTTGAGCATGCACAAGGACCAAGTTCATGCCACGGTCTTAGACCAGCTTAACGTGAGGGAGTGGAAGTCAAAGGCTGCTCCAGTCTGTGCCCGCGTGCCCACATGGGTGCAATCAATGATGCCTCCACTTGGGCATCAGTAATCAGTGCCCCTCTCAGCCATGCTCCACTTTATGGGCTCACTGAAAAGTATGGTGTAGCAGTGACTGGCTAACCACTGTGTTGTCATCTCATGGTCTGCCCCTGACCCAGTGGGCAATTCGTGTGCCCCCTAACAAAATACAAAGCTGCCTCTTCACGAGCTGACAATGAGGTCCTTAATGAGATTAATTGGCCCATTCCCAAATTGGGTGAGTTTCCAGGACCCACCTTTCCCCATCCTGAGGGAAATTGCCGAAAGCAGGAACAGCGTCAGGAAACTGGCTTGTTAACTGGCATGGCAATTTTTAACACTCGCATTTTTAATGTTCTCACCCCTAGAGACCTAAATATCCTGCCTATAATTGTGACTGAATTTGTTTCGAGCCTTTTTAGATCCCTGACCAACTGCAAGATATCTGTGGGCAGAAGTCATGACTGCACCTCATAACTGCACCCATTTCATAGAAAGAGTTCTCCTATTGTGCTTCTCTTTCTGATAATACAGCATTCAACCACTGACATTAATTCTCCTCCACAACTAGTGAAACTTCCTATTTTGAAACTGTCTGCATTCAACAAACTCTTCTAGGCACTACCATAGCCTTACCTAACTCAATCTATATCAGAACTAAGAATTTTTTTTAACGTAATATATTTATAATTCAACTGTTTTCTGTCAATGCGCTTCCCTCGATGCTTAGAATTAAGCCTAAAATAGGCTTGATATTAGCAGTGGGGGTCAGTTAGCTCAGTTGGCTGGGCAGCTGGTTCGTGATGCAGAGCAAGGCCAACAGCGTGGGTCCAATTCCTTTACTGGCCAAGGTTATCCATGAAGGCCCTGTCTTCTCAATCTTGCCCCTCGCCCGAAGTTTGGTGACCCTCCGGTTAAATCACAACCAGCCAGTGCTCTCTCAAAAGTAGTTCATGGTCCGCCAGACTATGGCAACTTTGAGTAATTTTTTTGAAGTCACGATTCTCAGACAACAATAATAATAATAATAATAATCTTTATTGTCACAAATAGCCTTACATTAACACATCAATGAAGTTATTGCGAAAAGCCCCTAATCGCCACATTGAGGTACTTGCTCGGGTACACAGGGGGAGAATTCAGAATGTACAAATCACCTAACAGTCTTTCGGGACTTGTGGGAGGAAACCGGAGCACCTGGAGGAAACCCATGCAGACAAAGGGAGAACATGCAGACTCCGCACAGATAGTGACCCAAGCCGGGAATCGAACCTTGGACCCTGGTGCTGAGAAGCAACAGTGCTAACCAGCAAAAATGCGTGTCTTTGCCCACAGTAGAGTGGCCACACAAAGAGTAAACTGAGAGGTTACCACTGCCAATAGAAAGAGAACATTCATTCTGAAATGTCGTTGGGAACTCAGCGCTTCTTTGTTTCTGGAAATGTCTACAGGAACTTTGTCATTCTAATGAGTGTCATCCAAGTTCATTGGAATCTCCAATCTTCAATTCCTTTTTTGCAGTGAATGATACGACTGTGAAAGTCCTCAAGCGCAATTTAACGGAAACAGAGTCCTATGTCAAGCGCATTTTGCTGGGTGTTTCCCGGTGCTGAAAGCACCAAGAAGGACCCCACTATTAAACAGGATTCTGCTTCATTTTGGGGTCTCAGCAAGGAACGCCACGCCAACGCCGCACTTCGTCCCATTTCCTGCACTAACGAGCTCCACTCCCCAGTGCAGGAAGAGATCGGGGTACCGGGCCATGGGGGTTAGATCCCAGGCCTTGGGTAACTCCCGCAAGCTTATTCAAGTGATCCTGACTGCATGCTTAAATATGCAAATCTGAGTCCTGCGCATTGTGGGCAGGATACAGATCATGATGCCTCGCGAGATCCTGTTCAATCTTGCGAAGTGTAATGAGCCAGGTAAATCACACAAGAGGCCTATCATGAGATTTACCTGGGTCGGGCAGGGCGCAGCCATTTAATTGCCCCCCCCCCCGCCCCCTCCCCCCCCCCCCCCCCCCCCCCCACCCCCCAATGGAGTTGAAGATCTTCTGTCTTCTCAAGTCCTTCCCATTGGTCTTTGAGGGAGCAGAAGATTCTAGAAAGAGTCTTCCTAATTTTTTCTCTGCTGGTTCAAGAGATTTCAAATCCTGATGGCTGTCAGTCTCCTCTCTTTGATGAGACTTTATTTAAAACAGATCCATGATTACTGTTCAGCCATTCTGAAGCCAATACTTCAATTACCAGCAATACTAGAAAGTTGCCGTCCCATTTCACTTATGATGATGTCCTCGAAGGTAAAGAAGAACGTCTGCATACCTCCAAGATGTCTTCCCAAAGAGCCTCATAAGTGTGATTTTGGGGGGGAAAGAGTTGGAGTTGGGTAAAATCTGTACAATAAAAGGGGAGTTACAGGAATGCAATTTAAATCATTTAAAGCACGTTTTCATATTGTTGTTAAGACGTTGATAGGTGGTGGTGTAGTGCAATAGGATAATAGAATAACTAATGTAAAGAGTGATGTAGATCATGATGTTTCAGTGAGATCAGCAGTCATGTGCTACACATTTCTCCCTAAAGACACAAACTATGTAATAACACTCTTTTCCACTCCTATCCCATATATTCCACTGCCCTGGCATTGGAACCAGTGCATGAATTCCATACAATGACCAGATTTCTGCAAATCAGTTCATGGTAACACAGTGGTTAGCACTGTTGCTTCACAGGACCAGGGACCCGGGTTCGATTCCCGACTTGGGTCACTGTCTGAGAGGTGTCTGCATGTTCTCCCTGTGTTTGCGTGGGTTTCCTCTGGGTGCTCCGGTTTCCACCCACAAATGCCGAAAGACGTGCTTGTTAGGTGAAGTGGACATTCTGAATTCTCCCTCAGGTGTACCCAAACAGGTGCCGGAGTGTGGAAACTAGGGGATTTTACAGTAACTTTGTTGCAATGTTAATGTAAGCCTACTACAGACACTAATAAAGATTATAATTATAATTACAGACTACAAAAAATGGATAGAAATAAATACATCCGAATTTATTCAAACTCTAATCTGATTTTCTGCCGTATTTCTGTACATTTTGGTTTTTGGAGATATGGTGAGTGAGATCAGTTTTAGAATCTGGACAGATGTGAATGTACACAAGGGAAGGCGATTATATCAACCATCCCGGAATACAGCAGAACTCAACCGGCAACCAGGACTCACCGGCAACCGGCAGGACCATCCCAAAAATGACACACAACCCAGTGGCATTTACAGAATCAACATTTAGTTCCACAAGTATCTCCAAAGTATAGAGTTAGTTGGTGCTTTGAGGGATTAGATCCAAACATCCTTGTTCCAAAACAGAGTCTAGCTTGATTTGTATCTAAACAGACTGCATTAACTGTCCAACGTTCATTTATGCAATGTTACTGACTCCAGGATCTGCTGACTGTAATAGTCAAACTCCACTTCCTGACACAAATGCTTGTGACTTTGACCTCTCATCTCTATTGGGAGTTGGGCTGTTCCCCTGTGACCGATGTCCATCTGCATGATCTTTTGGGGTATCATAAACCTTTCTCCACCATCATCATCTTTTGCAGAGAGTAGGCCGTGCTCTTCAGCTATGCTACGCTCAACATGAGCTGCCTCCAGAGTAAAGTGACAGGTAGGTTTATTCCTTTCACTGACAACTTGCTTGGCCTTCTGATTCTTCCAGAGTCCCATTGGCTAACTGTACTTGATACTGCAGAGCTTTGTCATGTGCCTCACGGTTGCACGATCTGAGGCCCATATGCTCCTTGTTTAAGCGATGTCAGGAAACTGCCCTTCTCTGGTACATGCTGAATTGAGCCTCCATCTCAGTTATCTTCGAAACAGTAATTGCTACAAGGTGTGAAGGTTTGTTAGTGTAACTTCTGCTGGGGAATAGGAAACTACAGACCGACCCTGGCTTAACAGTGTGGCTCAGGCCATTTTCAATAAATATGCCAGTATGTTGGGCGCTTCTCCCGTGATTGGGACAGCTGCAGGAACACTGGTTCCACGACTCTCCCGACACCCACCTGTAACCCACCTGCGACCTGCTCTTGAAAAGCCCTGATCTCATCACTCTTTATCCAACTCCTAGACAGAGAGGGGATGGAACATTACACATTCAAGAGAGACATATCCACTTTGTAACCGATCATATATAGTATTAATAAATCTGTTTAAAGCAAGTCCTAGAGTAAACCTGCAGCCTCCCTCGATCAGGTAGGTCTCACATACGGAAGCCAGCAACCGAGAGCATATGAATCACAAAACATGTGTTCTAGTCCAGGTAACCAGTTTCAGATCCTAGGAATCAGCTGGTTTCTGCACAACGCCAGCCGGTAGGTAGGGCTTAATTTTTGAGTGAAGGCATTCTGGAAGAAAGGTGAGCTTGGTGGGTGTAGAGGAGGGAGATGAGGGAAGGGATAAAAGAGATGAGGCAAGAAAGTACTAGCAATAAAACAAAAATCTTTGAAGAAATTTGCTGTTTTTGAAGAAGCTTCAAGCAGTCCTTGAAAAATTGTTTCTCTGGTGCCCATTGTGCAAATAAACTTGGTAAAATTGACAGCAGATATCAGGGAGCCTGGGCTGTCAATCAAGCAATGTCTTGTGCGCAGGTGTTTCAACAAGAATAATGATTATCTGAGTTGTCAGCCAAGCCTCAATAGAGATAGAGTAACAGATGCAGATTTAATTGCATGAAATGTGGACATGGTTTATCTTTGTAAAATATCATTAAGCTGCTTGCATGAGAAAATGGTTGTAAAAGGGCATTTGATAACAAGTATGCAAAACTTTCATTTGCTGTTATGTCCCCAGAGTGCATATGTTTATTTGTGTGAACATGATTTGTCCTCGACACATGATGGCCAACATAATATTTATGGGAAGATGGTGGCATAGAGGCAATGTTTTAGGACTGTGCTCCAGAGGCCCAAGCCAATGCTGTGGGAACATAGGTTCAAATCCTATCACTGCAGCAGATTGAAAAATTCAATTAATAAATGTTTTAATTGGAAACGAGTCTCAGTAATGGGGAGCATGAAACGATTGTCAATGGTTGCAAAAAATCTATCTGGTTCACTTGAAGGAAATCTGCCATCTTTAACTGGTCTGGTCTACATGTGATTCCAGAGCCACTGCATTGCGGTTAACTCTTAACTTCCCTCTGAAATGGCCCAGCAAGCTTCTCAGGTCAAGGGAAATTAGGAATGGGCAGCTATTGTTGATTTTTCCAGTGAAGCTCACATCCCATGAAAGAATCGATCAAAAAATATATATGGTACTTGCTATAACCCTGCACGGTACTCATCCAGCTGGGGATGATTGTTCCCTGGTGCTAATTGGGTTGTGAGTTAACCACCACTAGTATAACAGGTCAGCTGCTGTAGCATCTGACAGAAAGGAGTGAGGACCCTGAGATGTGTAACTGGGTCCTGTGTAATAACTACTGTTATGCTGAATGAATGACTTTCTTATGAACTCTTCGGACTCCCCTTTGTCGTTTACCTCATTGGCGACAAGGATGAATTGGAACGGTCAGTCGCCTTCCTCCAATTTTTTTTTACAGTGTGGAATGATGTGCAAACTTTGTGGCTGCGAGGCCTTTGTTTTGGAACCAGTATTGGGCAGCTGACCCCAAGGCTGAGGATTGATGGTGTCTTGTGCAAAGTATGTGCTGGGAGAGTTCCAGGGTCTGATGTATCCAGCAGTACTGGCAGTGACATCATCAGGGTGACTTCTGGTGATGGCCGCGCAACATTTTTGTCTGTTTTCCATTTGTGGACTTTTTACGATTCTGGCTTGCTGTGGCAGAATGGTTAACTGGAGAGTCCTTATTGGAGTTGGCTGTCGCCCTTTTGGTCTGTCATTAGGATTTGTGAGTGTGGCGTAGATTTTGAAAGACTGTTCCATGATGTTTGGTACTATGAGATAGACTACAGCGGTGTTTCACATGGGTACTGATGTTGCTGCCTGGCTGCAAATTTTTTGCCTACGGACACTGTTGGGGTGTGTGACCCTGTGTTTTTTGTTAGATGTGCCTGACTGAATTGATATGGTATACATTCTGGGGCGACAGCTCCCTTGGGGTTCGTGGGCGCAGTTAATTCCCCTTTTGTACACTGAGGTTTTTGGGGTTTATGGGGTGTAGTTTTGGGCATTGTCTGATGTCTGATTCCCCCCCCCCCCCACCTTGTGGCTGAAAATGATGCGGTGCTGCTAAGGCCTTGGGTCGATGGGTCAGATGTTATGGTGGGCACCATTCTCAGGTTTGACTGTTAGCATCTTTGCCCTTTGTGTAATTAGTGGGGGCGTTGGGCCGGATGTAATGTTCAATGGGGTGTACACTGGTCTGTCCTGTCCCCTGTTTTTGTGGTGCCTTGTTGGGCCTGAAACACTTTTATTTTTGGGGTCTGGCCATTACAGTTTTGCTGTACTCGTTTTTTGACCCCTTTGTTCTCCTCAACTTTTTTGTTGGCCTCTCCTCCATGGTCATTTTTGTGAGTTTTCAGACTTTGTGGGGGAGGGGTATCATAACCCTGCAGGGGACTCATCCAGCTGGGGATGATTGTTCCCTAGTGCTGATTGAGCTGTGAGTTAACCAGCACTAGTATAGCAGGTCAGCTGCTGAGTCAGCCTCTGAACACCGCAAGATCCCCTCCAAGGAACTCACGATCCTGACTTGGAAATACATTGCTGTAACTTCACCGTCACTGCTTCAAAATCCTGTGGCTCCCTTCCGAGCAGCACCAACACATGGACTGCAGCGCTTCAAGAAAGCAGCATACCACCACCTTCTCAAGGCCGATTAGGGATGGGCAATTAATGCTGGCCTAGGAAATTGCACCCACATCTCATGAATGAATTAAAATCATTAGATCAAAGGAATTAACTTATAAGGTTCCAAAAAAAGTGAAAAAGCCTGAGGATTGGGAGCAAATTAGAGTTATGCAAGGGAGAACGAAAAAACTGATAAAGGGAAAAGGAACTATGAATGCAAGCTAGAAGGAAACATAAAGGCAGACTGTAAGATCTTCTTTAGGCATGATAACAGGAAAAGATCGGCAAAGACAAATCACAGGTAAAGATAGGAGAATTTACAATGGAGAATAGGGAAATGGAGGGGAAAATTTTAAAATAATTCATATCTGTCTTCATGGAAAAGGGTACAGAAATTCTTCACAAAAAACAGAGGATCCAACGGGCTTGTGAAAATGAGGAACTGAAAGAAATTGGTATAAACAAAGAGGTAGTACTTTAAAAATTAATTAGATTTGAGTTTGATAAATTACCTGGACCAGATGAGCTACATCCCAAAAAGTGTTGAAGGGGTGGCGACAGAGCAAGTGGAAGCATTGGATGGTTAACTTTCAAAATTCAACAGATTCTGGAAAGGGTCCTGCAGGTTGAAATGTTACAAGTGTAACCCCAGATTTAATGAAGGAAGTAAGAGACAAAACTGAAGAACAGACCTGTTAGTTTGACATCAGTCACAGGGCAAATATCAGAATCTATTATGAAGGAAGTGATAACTAGAAAATAATGACATGATTGGACGTGGTCAACATAGATTCATGGAAGGGAAAGCATGTTTCGCAAAGCTACTGGAGTTTGTTTGAAATGTCACTTCAGGTATAGAAAAGGAGTATACAGGACATGTAGGATGCAAATCTCTGGAAAACATTCTCAGTGTGGTAGTGAGCAGAGGTGAGGAACCACCAGGCTCCACCCGGGGGACCAGTCAAACGTGAGTTGTTATTGCCTTACTGACTGACTGACCATATGTCCATTCTCCCGCAGGTCCTCCAGCCAATGGTGCTGGCCCATCCTGGGCTGCACACTCTCCTGCCTCCTATGAGACCACCAAGGAGGTGAGCTCCGAGGATGCAACCTTTATAATCGCGGCAAAGCTGTCATCCCCACCCTCCACCTGTGCAGAAACACACACCTCGGTGGGAAATGTTAGTGGACCGGCTTCAGGGGCACAACTTGGTGAGCACCGCACAGCTGATGAGGGAGGAGTCCCCAGGTGAGACAGTAGTAGGAGGGCTGCTGGATCCCAGGGCCCAGCTGGGTCCCAGCCTGATGCGGAGCCTGTGGTACAGAGGTGCCTGGAGTTGATGGAAACGAGAGGGAGCAGCTGGGACATTCAGAGAGGGATGTCAGCATCAGTCCAGCAGATCCATAGCCGCTTGGAGGAGTCCCGGAGGCTACAGGCGCAGGAGATGTCACTGGCAATGCGTTGCATTGAAGCCAACACTGCTAGGATGGCGACCGCTGTGGAGAGCCTGGTGCACGACTTCGGCACCATTAGTGAAGGTGTCCAAGGCATCAACGCAGTCGGTGACGGCCATGGCTGAGGGTCTCACAGAATGTCTGCCTCGCTGGGGGATGTCACCCAGTACCAGGCTGACCTTGATGTTGTTCCGCAGGACATGTCCCCCTCAGATGGGAATGGCCGAGGCGTTGCGGAGCTTGTCCCAGTCGCAGGTGGGCATTGCTGAGGCGCTGCAGAGCATGGCCCAATCACTGAGGAGCATCGCTGAGAGCATCGACACAATGGTCCAGACACTGGGGAACAGCCAGGGCTGGCAGCGCCAGATGATGCAGGAGCAGCCGGGGCTCAAACCAGCTGCCCTCCATCCCAAGGTGAACCCCAGGATCCTATGGGCACCGACCGAGAGGAGGGGGCGTGGGTGCCAACCCAGACCCATCCCATGGCGTGCCAATGGTGGCCACCAGCTCCCCCGAGTTCCACCCCTCTGGGGCTGTGTCTTGAAGTCAGCACATGGGACAGGGTGCCACGGCAGTGCACGTGCCACATACAAGTGCGCTGGGGCTCTCCAGCCCAAGAGCCCCCAGAGGACGCCCGGCAGGGCATCGAAGGCCACGGGACGTGGTTAGTAGCTGGCTGTCGCCACCTCTGATGTGCATCCTGGGGACACACCTAGACGTCGTAGTAGAGCTAGGAGGGCCAAGTGCATTGCGGATCACGGAGTGCACTGGGGAGGGGACGGCATCATCGGGAGAGTGGGGAATTGTTACACACATTAAACACCCTTGTGCACAACCATTATCGCACCTCTGTCACTTTCCTTTGCAATGCGGGGTGACCTCTAATCCCTTGGCCCATCTCTCCAGGCATCTCCCCCCACCCTCTGGCTGTGGACATGTGTCCCATCCCTGGGATGTCCGGATGTTGGATGCTGCATATGTGATATTGCCTCCCGCAGTGTTCAGGCACAATGTCCAGGCGGCGTCAAGGTGTGTTTTGGATGCTGGGCAATGACTCCCACATGCTACATGGCCTGCTCACCCACGGGAATCCACTTGGGATGTGTGACTCGAGTTAGGCCTTTCAATTTAAAGTTAGTATCAGCGGTTTGTGAAGTGCCAGGCAATATTCAAGTTGCACAAATACTAGCCAATGTCCATCTCTAAAAAGTGAGACCAGTGATTGAGATGTTCTGACTTAAACACTCGGGGAAAGTATGAGATAATATGTAACCTTCTTTACTTTAAAATCACCCAAAAGCTGCTGTTAGAATTTATTTGAAAATAGGAAAAATCGCTCAGAGTAAGGAAGTACACACCTCATCATACAGAATCAACCAGATTACCAGAACACCAATTCTGTCCATACTACCAGGAAAAGTCTATAATTTGAATGATGGTATCAGGGCCATGTTCTTCTATCACGAGTTGCAAGAGTCAACTGCATAATGATTCTAGAGTTACATATAGACGAGATGCAGTCGGAGTGGCAATCGAAAGTTCTTTCTTGAAAGACATTAGGCAGTTTGGGTTTTACAATGTTTAGGCTTCTTCAATGATAATGGTTCACTGAATATATTTTCATCCTTTGCTATTTGTGGAATTCGAAATAATAAATCAAATGCCCCTCCATGTGGCCTGCGGAGCAATGGTTGAAATGCCGATAAAATGGGCCAGTGAGTTTGAAGATTTCTGCAGGGTACTGGCTGTTCCTCCAGCCACAGTCTGTTTCCCTCCCATGCTTTATGTTAATAGGCTCACTATTGACAGAAGCAGACTGTGACTGGGGAAGCAGTGGACCCCGGCAACTGCGGGTGTGTGAAGGTAGAGATGATGGCACTGGAGCGTGCTCGACCTCCACTCACCACACTTGCTTGTGGCGCCAGCTGCTTGGCCCTGGCTCCCAATTGTCTTGCCCAGCTCATGCGGTTTGAGCTGGCACCTGCATGCCACCCACCGCTAGGCCTCAGGTCTCGTTTCCTGTATCTCTTCTGTTCTTCCAACCGATTTAGTGAAGGTGAGTGAGCAAAAAGGGTGGGGGGTGAGGGGGTGAATCTGTGTCTCGGGGTTTTCATTCACCCTCGCCCACATATGCTAACACGTATTCTCGCAGTGGGTATGCTGACTCAGCGAGCTGGACCATCTCACCCTAAAATGGTCATCTTTATTTATTACTCATTTTGTAATTCTCAATTTATTGTTGTGACTTTTTGCTCAGCAAGTTGTTTCTTTTCTTGAATATGTCAGGAAAGCCTGGTTTAGGTACTGATGAGGTTCTATGGTTATTCTGGAAAATAGGAACAGAAATAGGTCATTCAGCTCCTTGAGCCGATTCTGTCACTCAGTTAAATCACGACTGACCTTAACTTGAGGCAACTGTCCTGTTTCCATTGCCCTCTATACCCTTGCCTCAAAAAAATCTATTAATCCCAATTAAATTTTTTAAATAATTTGAACTAGACACACAGCCTTTTGAAGAGAGGAGAGCCCTAGTTATCGACTAGCTAGTTTGTGAAAAAGTGCTTCCTGACCCAGACCTAATTTTAAGGTAATGCTCCCTTATTCTGAACTAAGCAGAAGAAATAATGGGCACAATTCAGTGGTCTTAAAACTATGACCGCGTTCCGGCGCATTTGGTGGGGTGATTCTCGGCAGCTGCGCCCACTATTGAACGGCACTTTGCCATTTCCTTTTGGCCTTGGAAAATTTCTCGCTGCCAAGGACGTATTTAAGATTCCTGCTGGCGAGCTTATCTCGCCAGCTGCACCAGAAGAAACTGCTGTTCGCAGATCGAGCTGCCATTTGGATCTTTCCCCTCCCCCCCCCCCCCCCCCCCCCCCCCCTCACATTGGCAAGGCTCCCCTCACAGGGCCCGACCCCTGGCAGTGTCGACCTGGCACCCAAGCACCTTGGCACTGCCAGTCTGGCACCTTTGCAGTGAAAGGGTGCCCAGGGGAACTGCCAGGGTACCAACCCACCCTGTCTCCAACTACCCGGGACTCCAAAATGCCCTGCTCCTCCCCCCACCCCCACCGAGGTGCCTTTACCCCTGGGCCACTTTTGTGCCGTTCAGTACTAAATGGCACCCTGGAGAAGTCTCGCAGACACAGCTGATAAGTCCCAAACACCCGGGTATTTATGTGAGCCATTAAGCTCATTTAAATATGTGGATCTGGATCTCACCCAGCAAGGGTTTGATCCAGATCATGCCAAGTGGAGCGAGTCGGATGTCTCGTGATCGGTCCGGCGTGGGGCCCAATTTGGGGCTCTTGTGTACACGTCCAGCTTTTCTCTACCTAAATCCATAATGCCTGAAGTACTGTTGAGGAAACTTTGGTGAGACGTCTGACAGGATATTAAATGAATCAAGCTTTTTTTGACTCAAATACAGATTCTACATTGGTGGGAGAAGCTACGATAGAACAAATGGACTAAGAAAAAGCCATCTGATCTATATTCTTTTACAGGGTGAATGCCTTTCACTATAGGATCACAACAATGATATCTCAGGGCTACCAAATGTACGTCGAATTTGTAACTCTTATTTGACAATGACCTCAGATAAATTGATCCAATTCCCTATTACAGCTGATTTAATTATAAATGTTATATCTTTCTGTAATAGGAAATGGCAACATCTCTCTGCTATCGTAGGGAACTATTTTCTGTGGCTTTTATTGTACCAACATGCATCAGAAGTGCATTAAAGTTAGGTAAAAATTATATGATAAATATTTATATGACTACTCAGCCCACCATTTTATGATGCTTAACATGACAGCGCAAACACTGCCTCAAAAACCTTCCAGACTTGATGCATTAATACTAATGGCCAACAGGAAATCAAGCACAATCTTAATATTGAAAACTAGATTTGTTTGAAATATTAACTGTAAAAGGAAACAATTGCATGGTATTATCTAATCAAAATTCTGAAGATAGATCCATCACAATTTGCAAATATTATCTTGAGACTTCACCAAGACTAACTAGTATTCATGCAGCATCTGAAATGAATTAAAAAGTCTCAGACGCTTCAAAGCAGCATTATAAAGCAAAATTTGAGTCTGAACCACAGAAGGGGATGACAGCAGAGATGACCAAAAGCTTGGTGAAGGAATTGGTTTTAAGGGGCATATTAAAAAGAAGAAAGACGTAGAGAAGTGAAATGGTTTATTGAAGGGAATTTCAAAGCTCATAACCGTGGAAGCTGATGGCACAGTCACCAATGGTGGAGAAATTAAAATTAGGGATGCTCAAGGCAAAACAATTGGAGCAGCCTTTTTTTTGGTCCAGAGGATATGAAGCACTGGCACAGTAGGACTTGCCCACTCCAAAGTGCTCTCCAGAAGGTAGCACTAAGCCACTTTCATGAAATGTTTCAATCCTCAGTGTTCATAGAAAATATAGAATCATAAAATTTACAGTGCAGAAGGAGGCCATTCAGCCCATGGAGTTTGTACCGGCCCTTACAAAGAGCACCCTACTGAAGCCCATGTGTCTACCCTATCCCCGGAACCCAGTAACCCCCACTTAACATTTTTTGAACACTAAGGGCAATTTATCAGTGCCAATCCACCTAACGCGCACATCTTTGGACTGTGGTAGGAAACCGGAGCACCCGAAGGAAACCCACGCAGACACGGGGAGAACATGCAGACTCCACACAGACAGTGACCCAGCCGGGAATCGAACCTGGGACCCTGGAGCTGTGAAGCAACTGTGCTACCGTGTTGCAGTGCATTTGAAGATACTACACATTGCTATCACTATGGGATAATGGTGGAGGAAGTGAATATTTAGGGTGGTGGATGTGGTGCCAATTAATCAGTCTCTTAACAACCTTTTAGAGTTTTGTTGGATCACCATTTATCCAGGAAAATACTCCAGGCAAGTGCATTCCATCGCACTCCTGATTTGAGCCTTATAGATGATGGGCAGATGTCGGGGAGTCAGTAAGTGAAATACTGGGCAGAATCGTGTGGAGGCAACACTTGGTCTCAGCGGCCATCTGGAGAACTGTCAAGATCACTGTGCCACCTCTTCTCAAGAAGACGCACCACATCTTGTGCCACTCAGGCACTTAACAGGCTAATGGTGGGCTGCCTTGGTGATCAACCATCCCTGGGGCGGAAGTCCCACCCACCAAGAATTGGCCAACAGCTCTACTCATTGGGGAGGCAGTGTTGTTGCTGGTACAATTCTGACCAGAGGCCTCAGACCAAGGGAGGCTGGCCCGGGAGAGTAGTAGTAGGGTGGGTGGGGGTTGCAAGATGGCTGTCACAGAGGAGATGAAGATTGACAGCAAGGTTAGAGGATGCCTCTCATTTAGGAGCATGCAAGCATACATACCAGTGTCATGATCCCCACATGGCAGTGATGGTGGAATGTAGCCCATAGGTAGGCATTAATTGCCCACTTAAGGGCCTCAATTGGTAGTGGGGATAAAGACTGTTCATGGGTCTTTCAGTCCAGGCTTAATCAGGTGAAGGTGAGAAGATGGTGACTGTTAACCTCCTGCCTCCACCTATCTCGCTAAAGGGCAGGGCACAACAACACTCATTACAGAATTCCCATCTTTTGATTAATTTTGGAACAGTTAGTTTCTGGTCAATTGTGGCCTATTGATGGTAGAGCTTTCAGCAAAGGTAATGCTATTGAACGTTAACATGAGATGGTTAGATTCTCTCTTTTTGGAGATGGCCATTATCTGGCACTTGTATTGCACAAATCTAATTTGCCACTTGTCAACCTAAGTCTAAACGTTACCCAGGTCTTCCTGTATGCAGGTACAGACTACATCAGTATCTGAAGACTTACAAATGGAACAGAATAATGTGCTATTATGCTCACCTCTGACCTTATGACGGAGGAAAGATCATTGATGAAGCAGCTGAAGATGCCTGGACCTTGGATTCTTGAAGATTCCTGCAACTATGTAATGGGGCTGAGATAATTGGCTTCTAATAACCAAACGGTCTTTCTTTGTTCTAGATTTATTCCCAGCACTGCAGTTTTTCCCTGATTCCTATTGCCTCCTTTTTTTTTAAAGACTCGTTGATGTCACACTTGGTCAAACACTGTCTTGATTTTAAGCCATGATGTGGAGATGCCGGTGTTGGACTGGGGTGAGCACAGTAAGAAGTCTTACAACACCAGGTTAAAGTTCAACAGGTTTGTTTCAACCACGAGCTTTCGGAGCGCGCTCCGAAAGCTCATGTTTGAAACAAACCTGTTGGACTTTAACCTGGTGTTGTAAGACTTCTTACTTGATTTTAAGGGCAGTGCATCTCACCTTACCTCTGGGATTCACCTCTTTTGTCTATGTGGACCAAGGCAGAATACAAACTGAAGATCAGTGAGCAGGTTATTGGTGTGCAGGTCACTTTCGCAGCACTGCTCACATAAACTTCAATCACTTTGCTGATGATCAAAAATAGATTGATGAAATGATTATCAATTGTCGATAATCCGACCTGGTTCACTAATGTCCTTTCGGGAAGGAAATCTGCTGGTATGTTCATAAGGATGTCCTTACCAGGTCTGGCCTACATGGGACTCCAGCCCAACAGCAATGTGGTTAACTCTTAACTGCCGAGGGCAGCAATGTGGTTAACTCTTAACTGACGAGGGTGCAGTGGGTTAGCCCTGCGGTTTCATGGCGCCGAGGTCCCCGGTTCAATCCCGGCTTTGGGTCACTGTCCGTGTGGAGTTTGCACATTCTCCCCGTGTTCGCGTGGGTTTCGCCCCCACAACCCAAAGATGTGCAGGGTAGGTGGATTGGCCATGCTAAATTGCCCCTTAATTGGAAAAAATGAATTGGGTATTCTAAATTTATATTTAAAAATGTTTTTAAAAACTCTTAACTGCTCTCTAACAAGCCACTCAGTTTAACGGCAATTAGGGATGAACAACAAATGCTGGCCTTGCCAGTGATGCCCACAGCTCATGCAAGAATGAAAGAAAGTTGGTATTTGGCCAGATTGGATTTGCCCTGCTTTAGAGCAGATAGAATTGACTTAAGACTGTCAACTTTAATGCTGAGGACCTCAAACAGAGAATGAGATTAATCAGCAATTTGGCACTCCTGGCTGAAGGGAGCTGCAAACGCTTCAGCTTTGTCTTTTGCACTGAACTACTAGGCAGCCCCATCATTCAGGATGTGATGTCTGTGGAACATGCTCCTCCTGTTGTGTGTTTAATCATCCACCATCATTAACGACTGAAGGTGGCAAGAAAGCAGAGCTTTGGTATTCTCTTTTGGTTGTGAGATTGCTGAGCCCTGTCTAGCTAAAGCTGCTATTTCCACTGTCTATCATGCATCGAGTCCCGTGTTCTAACTTTACCAGGGTGGTACCTTATTTGTAGGTATGCCTGGTGCTTCTGCTTGCTCTCTGAAGCTCCTCACCAGGATTGGTCTCTAGCCTTGACTGTAATGGTAGAATAAAGGATCTGCCAGGTCAGGAGATAACAGATTGTGGTGGAGCACAATTCTGCAACTGCTGATGGCCACACCACCTCATGGCTGCTCAGTTTTGAGCTGTTAGATCTGATCTGCATCTATTCCATATAGCATTGTAGTGCCATACAACACAACGGACGGTTCCTCAGTATGAATATGGGACTGTATCTCCTCATGAACAGCGACAGGGAGATTGATGAGAACAAAGTTGTTGCTTTTCCTTCATGTTGGTTTTCTTACCACTTACCGTAAGCCCAGTCTGGCAAGTATGTCCTTTAGGACTCGGCCAGTTTTGTCAGTAGTATCTTGAATTAGATAGATATTATTGGAACCAGGTAAGTGTAATCCCACTCAGCTGGACAACGGTGGAGAAGATTGGAAGAGGCTGGTGTGGTCAACTGTGTCAAAGGCTGCAAACACGTTAGGCAGGACAAGAAAGGATAGTTTATCCTTGTCACGGTTACATAGGATGTAATTTTACGACTTTGATAAGTGCTGTTCTAGTACAGTGGCTAGAGTGAAAACCTGATCAGAGGAATCCAAACATAGAATTCTGGGGAAGGTGAACACAAATTTGGGAGGCAACATGTTCAAGGACTGGAGAGGAAAGAGTGGTTGTAGCTGGTAGTTTTCATGAACAGTTAAAACAAGCATTTTTAAGGGTGATATGAAGGAGGGAGAAAGAGAATTATCTTAACTGGAGAGAGAACCATTAACAATATTGGTCAGCAACTCAGTATAAATAAGTTTGAGGGACTTGGAGGTGGATCTCATGGACAACATTAGATTAAACTAGAGTCATATTAATAACTTACCACCGATCAAATTGTTCACTTTATTGCTTCCGAAGCCATAAAGAATATGCTTATGTAAAACTATGATCACCTCTAACATTCCATGGCTGGTTGTCATAAATGATTACGCACTTGGTCCCATATCTGCTTAACATTCCAAGTGATTGTCACACTCATGTCACAGTTCATCCATTGCTGAAGTATTCATCCAAGCTTTTGTTACTTCTGAAGCTGAACATTCCAATGTTCTCCTGGCTGGTCTCTAACTTTGTGTACTCCATTCAAATCATTCAAATCCCTGTTGGCCATATCCTAATTCACAGTCAGTCCAATGTACCCATGATTCCGGCACTTGCTGGCCCACATTGGCTCTCAGTCCAGCAATGTCTCTGTTTGAAAATTCTCATCCTGGTTTTCAAATGCCTTTATGACCTTTTCCTTCCCATTCTTACAATTCTTTGACCTCTGTGCCCCTCCATGGCCTCTCTCCTTCCAACCTCTCATTTGTCAGATCACTGTGCCCCTACAATTTAGTGCATGCCTTATTTTAATTGCTGCACTTTTGTCCCAACCCTACATTCTGTAATTCAATCCTTTAACGCTCCCAGCTTCTCTAACCCCCTCTTCCTACCTGCATCACTGGCTAGGCCAGTATTTATTATTCATCCCCAATTGCCCTCGAAAAAATGTGGAAGAGCTAGGTGGAGGGGGTTTGGCAATAATGCTCTCAGGAACATTTCATTATGTTAAAGATGCTAGACTAGTCAGAGCTTCCTAAATCCTGCACTGGGAGTCATGTGACAAGAATTTGGTACCACAAGCTCCAAGGCAGGAAAGGCTGTTGAGGAGCTCGGACAGATTCCTCACAGCTGCAAGGCCCCTTTAAAACCGTGTGGGCGGGATTTTCCTGTTTCCCAACCGCATCTTGCTCTGTGACGCACCTTTTGCTGGCGACAGGATTCTGTCTCCACACCGCTTGTCAATGGGATTTCCCATTTAAGCGACCCGACACCGAAAGCAAACCTGCAGGAGGGGGTGTGGTGTAGACAGGGAAAATGAATCACAACAGCTGGAGAATTCCAGCCTATGTGTTTTGTTACCTGGCATGATCTAATGGACTGCTCGTGGAGACCCGATTGCTGATGCAAAGGCCCGTGGAAAGCAAGATGTTGTTTTTGTTTGTAGAAAGTTTACTTCTTTGGACTTGTTGCATTCATGATGTGGATCCTATTACATTAAGCAGTGTTCTTGTGGTAGTCGGTATTAGAGGTATTACGGCACCCTGAATAATGCTGTAAGACCATTGGTGTGGGAGGTACCTGAGACTGCTGTTTCATTCTGTACCTGCGCTGCTGGGGGAAACATCTAGTGCAATAAATTGATGCACGATCAATAACTCCAGAAGCGAGATTGGAGATAATTGAAGGCTTTATTGCAGTAGATGTTTCCCCCAGCAGCTGCATTCTGTACCTGGGGCACGGGCTCTTATACTCTGCCTTACTGGGCAGAACCAGCAGGCAGGCTTAACCAATGAAACAGTAGTCTCAGGTACCTCCCATACCAATGGTCTTACAGCATTATTCAGGGTACCGTAATACCTCTAATACCGACTATCACAGTTCTATTTCACTCTAAGGTCGCCAGAGGTCTGAGGGAAAACCGGGAAAACATTTGGGAAGCACTGTGCTATATAAATCTAAGTAATTTCTGCTGTAATACAGGAGTCAGCTTTATTACTTGCTCAATCTGTTCACCTTGTTTCTCAAAAAGTAATTGCCTCAAACTCCTCAGACCCAATATTTTTCTCTCTGTGTAGATTTTTTTTGTATCGTTTTTCAATCCATATGCTGGTTGCACTTCATCTTCCATTCTCGAAGAAAAGTTAAGATGTCTTATATAACTAACACCTGAGGGAACTATGAAGCCACAATGTAATTTCCTGAATTCTGGAGAACTGTACTTGACTTAAGAGCTTCATAAATTGCAAGAACTATTTTGTGGCTATAGCCATGAACATCTGTCATGGGATAATCATAATAATCCTTCTGTATACCCAAGAGTGTTAGTTCTTTACATTTAGCTGTACAGTTACATCACGGTGGTTAAATTAGAAATGTAATATTTAATTGGTCACGTATCGAATGAATAGTGCCATGACCAATGTTGACGATAACATCTACTGCAAAAGGAAAAAATACCAAAGATATAAAATAAACACTTCCACACACTCCAAAAGAATAAATCCATGGGCAGAATCCTCCGACCCCCCCGCAGGGTCGGGGAATCACCCGGGTCCGGCGTAAATCCCGCCCCCGCCGTGGCCGGAATTCTCTGCCAGTCGGCGGGCCCCCGCGCCAATTGGCGGGTCCCCCACAGTGATTCTCCGGCCCGCGATGGGCCGAAGTTTCGCCGCTGACAGGCCGTTCCCGCCGGCGGGAATCAAAGCACCTCTGGTGCCGGCGGGAGCAGGCGGCGCGAGCGGGCCCCAGGGTCCTGGGGAGAGCGTGGGGCGATCTGACCCCGGGGGGTGCCCCCACGGTGGCCTGGCCCGCGATCAGGGCCCACCGATCGGCCGGCGGGCCTGTGCCGTAAGGGCACTTTTTCTCTTCCGCCGCCGCCACGGCCTCCACCATGGCGGAGGCGGAAGAGACCCCCTCCACAGCGTATGTGCCGGGGTGACGTTAGCGGCCTCCGGACTCACGCCGGCGAAGGCCTTTCGGCCAGCCGTTCGCGCCGGCTGGCGGGGCGCCAAAGGCCATTCGCACCGGTCGGCGGGGCGCCAACCACTCCGGCGCGGGTCTAGCCCCTAAAGGTGAGGAGAATTCCACACCTTTGGGGAGGCCCGATGCCGGAGTGGTTCTCGCCACTCCGGTATGCCTGGAACCCCTGCCCCGCCGGGTACGGGGGAATCCCGGCCCTAGAGTGGTGAGCCTATGGAATTCGTTACCACAGAAATTAGTTGAGGCCAAAACATTATCGGCAGGATTCTGTGATCTTGAGGCTAAGTGTTGACGCCATCGGAAAGGCCGTCCCGTTTCTCGACGCTCTGCGTCAGGGCGGCCTGGCGCGATTCGCACCGGTGACAGGGATTCTCCGGCCTGGCCCTGGGCTGAGAGAATCCCGCCCTATATGTTTTCATGAAGTAGTTAGATATAGCACTTAGGGCGAAGGGGATCAAAGGATTATGGTGGGAAAGCAGGATTAGGCTATTCAGATGGAGAATCAGCCATGATCATAATGAATGGCGGAGCAGAAGCAAAGGATCTTACAAATAAGCAGGGATGTTCCCAAATGACCTGACCAACATTTCAACCAACTTCAGTGAAACAGATTATTCGTTCACGTATCTCATCATGGAACCTTGACACACGCAAATGGGATTCTGAGATTGCATGTAACTGCAGGATCATAGAATAGTTACGGTACAGAAAGCCACCACTTTATATGTCGGGTTTCATTGAATCATAGAATCACTACAGTGCAGAAGGAGTCCATTTGGACCATTGAGTTTGCACAAACCCTCCAAAAGAGTACCCTACCTAGGCCCATTCCCCCACCCTAACCCGTAATCCCACATAACCTTTTGGACACTAAGGAGCAATTTAGCATGGCCAATCCACCTAATCTACACATCTTTAGACTGTGGAAGGAAACCAACGCAGACAAGGGGAGAAAGTGCAAACTCCACACAACTCCCAAGGCTGGAACTGAACCCGGGTCCCTGGCTTTGTGAGTCAGCAGTGTTGGCTCTCTGCAAGAGAAACTCAGCCAGTCCCTTTCACCCCCCCTTTTGCCATAAGCCTTGCATTTCTTTCTCTTCCAATAATTGCACAATTCCCTTTTCAAAGCCATGATTGAATCTTCCTCCACTACATTCTCAAGCAGTCTGCTTCAGACCCTAAATCACACACTCTGTAAAAACATTTTTCTCATGTCATCTTTGATTCTTTTCCTATTTACCTAAAATTGGTGTTCTTTTGTTCTCCACCCTTTTGTCAGTGAGAGCAGTATTACCCCCTCTCCTCTGACCAGACTTTTCATGACTTTGCATATCTTCATCTAATCTCCTCCCAATGTTCTCTTCCCTCAAGACAACAGCCCAATCTATCTATATAATTGAAGTCCTTGAAGCTTGGAATGATTCCAAGGAATTTTTCTTCGCCTTCGCGAAGGCCTTCACATCCTCCCTAAAGTCTAACCCAACTTAAACACGGTACGTTTTTTTCTTTATTCTTTCAAGAGATGCGGATGTCGCTGGCAAGGCCAGCATTTGTTGGCCTAACTTGCAAGGCCAGTTCAGAGAGCATTTTAAAGTCAACCACATTTCTGCAGATCTGGAGTTACATGTCGTCCAGACCAGGAAAGTGCGGCAGGTTCCTTCCGTAAGGGAGGATATATCCAAGTATTTGCCCACTGTGTCTAGATGGGTTGAACCTAAAAATAAGAAGGTTGAGATCACCTTTTGATAGGACTGTGCAATAGGCCCCCAAATAGTCAGCAAGACACAAATATGTCAGGAGATTACAGATAGCTGCCGGAAAAATAGGGTGGTAATAGTCGGGGACTTTAACTTTCCCAACATTAACTGGGACAACCATAGCACTAGGGGTTTGGATGGAAAGAAATTTGTCGAGTGTATTCAGGAAGAATTCCTCATTCAACATGCGGATGGCCCGACTAGAGAGGGGGCAAAACCAGATCTCCTTGGGGAATAAGGAAGGGTAGGTGAAGAAAATGTTAATGAGAGATCACTTTGGGACCAGCAACCATAATTCCATTAGTTTTAAGATAGCTATGGAGAATGATAGGTCTGGCCCAAAAGTTAAAATTCTAAATTGGGGCAAGGCCACTTTCGATGGTATTAGGCAAAAACTTTCAAAAGTTGATTGGGGGTGCCTATTTACAGGCAAGGGGACAGCTGGTAAGTGGGAGTCTTTCAAAAGGGTGTTAATTAGGGTTCAGGGTGAGCACATTCCTCTGAGAGTGAAGGGTAAGGCTGGTAGAAGTAGGGAAGGGAACCCTGGATAATATTGAGGCCATGGTCAAAAGGAAGAAGAAGGCACATGACATTACAGTAATAATAATCGTTATTGTCACAAGTAGGCTTACATTTAACACTGCAATGAAGTTACTGTGAAAAGCCCCTAGTCGCCACATTCCGGCGCCTGTTCAGGTATACATAGGCAGCTGGGATCAAGTGGATCCCTTGAAGAGTATAGGACTTGGCGGAGTGGAGTAAAGAGAGAAATCAGGAGGGTGAAAAGGGAGATGAGATTGTCTTGGCAGATAAGGCAAAGAAAATCCAAAGAGCTTTTACAGATACATAAAGGGCAAAAGAGTGACTAGTAGAGGGTAGGGCTTCTTAAGGGTAAACAAGGTCATCTATATGCGGATCCACAAGTGATGGGAGAGGTCCTAAATGAATATTTCTCGTCATATTTACTGTTGAGAAAGGCACGAATGTTAGGGAAATTGGGGAAATAAAAAGTGATGTCTTGAGGAGTATCCGCATTACAGAGAAGGAGGTGCTGGAGGTATTAAAGCGGATCAAGATAGATATCCCCCAGGACCTGATGAAATTTATCCCAGGGCTTTGTGGGAGGCTAGGGAGGACTTTGCCGGCCCCCTAGCTGAGATATTTGAATCACTGACAACCGCAGTAGAAGTGCGTGAAGATTGGAGGGTAGCAAATGCTGTGCCCTTGTTTGAGAAGGGCTGTAGGGATAAGCCTGGGAACTACAGACCGGTTAGCCGTACTTCTGTAGTGGGTAAATTGTTAGAAGGTATTCTGAGGGACAGGATCTACAGGCATTTAGACAGGCAAGGGCTAATCAGGGAAAGTCAGCATGGCTTTGTAAGGGGAAAGTCATGCCTCATTAATTTGATTGAGTTTTTTGAAGGGGTAACCAAGAAGGTAGATGAAGGCAGTGCGGTCGACGTTATTAGCAAAGCCTTTGACAAGATACTACATGGTTAAATCTCATGGAATCCAGCGTAAGGTAGCCAATTGGATACAAAATTGGCTTGGCGACCGAAGCCAAAGGGGGTTGTGGAGAGTTATTTTTCAAACCTGGAGGCCTGTGACCAGTGGTGCGCCTCAGGGATCGGAGCTGGGTCCATTGTTATTTGTTATATATATTAATGATTTGGATGAGAATGTAGGAGGCATGGTTAGTAAATTTGCAGATGACACCAAGATTGGTGGCATGGTGGATAGTGAAGAAGGTTATATACGATTGCAACAGGGTTTTGACCTATTGGAGCGGTGGGCTGATGAATGGCAGATGGAGTTTAATTTGGATAAATTGAGGTGATGCATTTTGGTCGATCAAATCAGGGCTGGACTTATTCAGTTAATGGTATTTAGTTGAGGAGAGTTACAGAACAAAGAGATATAGGAGTACAGGTTCATAGCTCCTTGAAGGTGGAGTCGCAGGTGGACAGGGTGGTGAAGAAGGCATTCAGCATGCTAGGTTTTATTGGTCAGAATATTGAATACAGGAGTTGGGACATCTTGTTGAAGTTGTACAAGACTTGGTAAGACCACACATGGAATACTGTGTTCAGTTCTGGTCACCCTATTATAGGAAGGATATTGTTTCACTAGAAAGAGTGCAGGAGAGATTTTCAAGGACGCCACCAGGACTTGATGGTTTGAGTTATATATAAGGAGAGGCTGGGACTTTTTTCCCTGGAGCATAAGGGGGTTACGGTAATCTTATCGAGTGCTATAAAATAATGAGGAGCATAGATCAGGTAGATAGTCAACATCTTTTCCCAAAGGTAGAAAAGTCTAGAACAAGAGGGCATAGGTTTAAGGTAAAAGAGACCAGAGGGGAAATTTCTTCACAGAGAGGGTGGTGAGCATCTGGAACGGGCTGCCAGAGGCAATGGTAGAGGTGGGTACAATTTTCTCTCTTAAAAACAGTTAGACAGTTATGTGGGAGGGTGGGTATATTGGGATATGGGCCAAATGCGGCAAGTGGGACTAGCTCAGTGATAGAAACTGGGTGGCATTGTCAAGCTGGGCCGAAGGGCCTGTTTCCATGCTGTAAACATCTATGACTTTATGTAAAGGGATAATAGTGAACTAGGGTATACAAAAATTGATGATAGTTGGCACAGTCACCATTACGAAGACTACTTTAAATTCTAGATGTATTTATTGAATTTAAATTCCACCAGCTACAGTAATGGGTTATGAAGCCATGACCTTGAAGTATTAATCTGGGCCTCTCGTGAAGTGACATTACCACTGTCACCATATCCCCAGTAATCTTGAACCAGGGTTTTATAAATGTTCATCATAACTTACTTTTGTTTTTGTACTCCCTACCTATATTTACAAAGCAAAGGTTTGGCAGCATCCATACAGTTAACAAAATAATTAAATTAGAGAAATGGATTCCATCGCTCTACTCCCAACCCAATCTGGAAAACTGCCACCTTAAATGAAAAGTGCTAAGGGCTATCACAAGAAGGTAACAGGATCCTTCCTTACATCACCGCATGACAGCTATTTTTATGTCAGCAAGGAAGCGATTGTGGCTTTTTCACCAGCTAAAACTACCAATATATAGATCCTGGGCCAGATCAGACCCAGTGTGGCTACTTTGACTATTTATGTGACATTTTCAGTAGAAATGGGAGTGCATTTGGATCAAAAAATCAGCTGAAGAGGCTCATTAGATAGCATCAAGCGTGTTGAGGGGTGGGGGAGGCTGGGTGAAGTGGGTGTGGTAGCAAAGGTCAGAAAGCTGACCCCATAACTCAGGCTTGAGCCTCTAATTTGAGCTCTCGGCTGGTTTAGCCATTTGCTCGACTGTGATCCCTTCCAGGAGCAAAAGAATAGACCCCAAAGAGAGCCCCACACTATTCACACAAAGTGGACCGTCCATCTCAATGCTGGACTAATTCTGACTCAGAAACAAATTGTACACTCACAGAAGGAGGTCATTCAGGCTGCATACCAGTGCCAGCTGAGAAATAGCTATCCAGCAGAAACACATTTTCCAAATCTTGGTCCATTGCCTTGTAGGTGACAGCACTTCAAGTGCATATCTAAGTACTTTTTTATTTTCTATTTTAAATTAAGGGACAATTTAGCCGGGTCCTCGGCGCCATGAGGCAGCAGTACCAACCACATCTAAGTATTTTTTAAATGCAAACAGGTTTTCTCCCTCTATCTTCATTTCTGTCAGAAAGTTCTGGGCCCCCACCATCCTCCAGGTAGAAAAGATTTCTCTTCAACACCCCTCTTGTACTTCTATCAATTACTATCAACCTATGGCCCCTGGTTGTTCAATTCTCTGCTAATGGAAATAGGTCCTTCCTATTCAGTGGGCACCTCAATTGTATATATTTCCATTACATCTCCCCCTCACTTTCCTCAGTTTTAAAGAAAACCATAAGACCATAAGGGAGCAGAAGTAGGCTATTTGGTCTTCTCCGCCACACAATAAGATTATGACTGATCTAATATAATAATTCACAGCCCCAATTTCCTGCCTAATCCAAATAAACCTCGATTCCCTCATTGATAACAGTTACAGCCTGTCCAATCCTTCCTCATACCTAAAGTTTTCCAGTCCTGGAAACTTCAAAGTAAACCCCCTCTGGTGCAATCACATCATCCTATATTGCGGTGACCAGGATTGTATACAATACCCCAGCTGTGGCCCAACTAGCATTTTATACAATTCTAGCATAGCTATCCTTATCTGATATTCCCAACCCAGATTCAATGAATAATACGGGCTGAATAGTCTCCTTCTGTGCTGTAAATTTCTATGATATTCTAACAAAGGAAAATATTCTGCACACATTTTTAACCACCTTATCAACCTGTTCAGCTACCTTCAGGGATCTATAGACTTGCACAACAACGTCCCTCCATGTAAGTGTTCTAATGTCCTACCATTTATTTTGCTCTTCCTTGCCTTGTTTGCTTCCCCTATTGCATTACCTCACACTTCTTCATAACTAATTCCATTTGTCACTTCACAGTTCATTTGCCCAGTCCATTGGAATCTTCCTGCTTTCTTCCTCAAATCACTGATATATACCATAGAAAGCAAGGTACCTGATACTGAGCCCTGCACAAGACCACAAGAAACAGTCTCCAGTCACAAATCCATAACTTGCAACCATTCCCATTTTCTTTCTGCCACTGAGCACTGAATCCAAATTGCCACTTTCCCTTTGGTCCCATGGGTTTTTACTTTTCTCACCAGTTTGCTCTGTGGAACCTTATCAAATGGCTTGCTAAAATCCACGTCCCTTGTTACATTGGTTTAGCAGTCACAACGTCACCATAACAAATTCCAGGGGGAGGCAGGATCAGGCTATTGAGTTGGATGATCAGCCATGATCATAATAAATGGCTGAGCAGGCTTAAAGGGCTGTATGGCCTCCTCTTGTTCCTATTTTCTACGTTTCTATGTAAATGCTAACAGTCCTTGATTAACTGTGTCTAAAGTGACAATTTACACTGCCGCTGTGGTTTTTCCAATAACTTCCCACCACCCAGCTTATACTAACTGGTCTGTAGTTACTCACCTATCTCTTTCTCCCTTTTTAAACAGCAGTAAAACATTAACAATCTTCCAGTCCTCTGGCACCAAGTCTGTATAGCGAGTGAGGAATGAGAAATGGTCAGACACTCCAGTATTTTGCCTCTTGCTTCTCTTTACAGCCTGCAATAAAATTTCAACCAGATCTGGTGCTTTATCTATTTTCAGAGGCATTTCCCCTCTTTCTATGTGTATACTGTTTTAGATTTCACATATCCTTTCAGATTTCACCTCCAGAATGCTTCGAATTTGTGGGGGCCTATCAACATAATTCAATTACAAAGCAGTTGCTGACCCCAAGCTGTCCATTGAAACGTTTTTCAGCCAATCATTTCCCTGTTTCTTTTTCAGAAGTAAGGGGCGCGATTCTCCCAGAGGGGGAGAAATCGTAAGGCTGGCGTCAAATCCGGGCGGGTTTGACACCAGCCCCCCCCTCCCCGACCGGGAACCGATTCTGGTCCCCGGTCGGGGCTAGCATGCCGCCGCCGTAAACTCCAGCATCGCGGGCTTAACGAATTTCGTTAAGCCCGCTTGCCAGAGTTTGCGCCGGCTGACGCGTCATATGACGTCAGCCGCGCATGCGCGGATTGGACGACTCCAACCCGCGCATGCGCGGATGACGTCATCGCGCATTTGCGCGAAACCCGCGCATGCGCGGGCCGGGATGCCCCTACAGCGGGGCGGCGGAGGGACAAAGAGTGCGCGGGCATCGGACCCGCTGCCCGCGATCGGTGCCCACCGATCGCGGGCCCATGGCACCCTTGGCACGGCCGTGGTACTGCCGTGCCAATTGGTGCCATGGTTTTAAAAATCGTGACTTTACGGCCGTTTTTACGAACGGCCAGACCAGGTGTGTTTGCCGTTCGTAAAAACAGCCGTAAAGGGCTGGGAACTCGGCCCATCGGACAGCTGATAATCGCTGCTGGCCGTAAAAAAACGGCAGCAGCGATTCGTATCGGGAGTCGGGCGTGGGGGGGGGAGAATAGCGGGAGGGCGTCGGACGAGCGTGGCCGTAAAATTTTACGAGCCACGCTATTCTCCGCACCGTCGTGAGTGCGGAGAATTGCGCCCAAGAAATCTGACAACACCAGGTTAAAGTCCAACAGGTTTATTTGGAATCACTAGCTTTCGGAGCGCAGCTCCTTCCTCAGGTGAGTGAAGAGGTAGGTTACACAAACACAGCATATAAAGACAAAGCCAATGATGCAGGATGATACTTTGAATATGAGCCTTTGCAGGTAATTACGTCTTTACAGGTCCAGATGGTGCAACTGGAGAGAGGGGTAATCACAGGTTAGAGAGGTTTGAATTGTCTCAAGCCAGGACGATTGATAGGATTTTGTAATCCCAAGCCAGATGGTGGAGGGTTAAATATAGTGAGACATGAATCCAAGGTTGAGGCCGTGCTCGCCAATTTTCAGAAGATCTCAGGAACTACTCCGGCTATCCTTTGATCTGTGACCAGAATGAGCAGAGGACATGTGAAAAATGTCAAGATTGCTGTGGAGGTTAAGTAACTGATAATCGTGTTATCAATTTTGTTGATAACTTTAATAAAGGAGACTGAGCAGCTTATGTGCCAAAGAAATACAGTATAATGTAATGAGCAATGGAGAGACCCAAAGTACCTCCAAGAAATAATGCAGGAAATCTCTGACAGCAGTGCAAGAAGCTTGGGACTACAAATTCTAGCCCACAGCCATAATTAACACTTCAATTAATTCTTGTGTGGCCTTGAAGAAAACCGAGCACTCCAACTTCCTGATTTAAGTTAATGGTTTTCTGCTTTGTGAGATTTTGAATGTTGCTTCCGGAAATTAGAAAAATTAATGTATTTTGTTGGAATTGGCTCTTTTTCTAGCATTAATTCTCTTTGACACATTTTAATTTATTTAAATAATTCATTTAGATATTAACATTTTAATTATAAACCCAGAAGGCTAAAATAACTTCAGTAAACAAATGTAGTGCCACATTCTATTTGGTCATTAGAACAAAATGTAAATTACATCACTATTTAATTATTACTTATTTATTTGTTCATGGGATGAAGATGTCACTAGCTCGATCAGCATTTATTACACATCCCTAATTGCTCTTAAGAAGGATTTGGCAATATACCTTCTTGAACCGCTGCAGCCTATGTGGTGTAGATACACCAACAATGCTGTTCGGAAGGGAGTTCCAAGGTTTTTACCCCTTATGATCCACTGAAGCTGACAGAATCTTATCCAAACTGTTAATGCATGTGTATCTTTGTGAATATTACTTTCAAATACATTTTCTTTGCTTTGAATATAAAGCAAATGCCAAGGCATAAACAGAGAGGCTCTCCAACTTAATGAAAATGGCGACAGAGGCCAAGATCCAGAAGTCCTATTCCCAAACACAGTCTTTTGGGGGAGGGTTGGGAATAATAGCAAAATAACCTAAATTGCATGCCTCAGTCAGATCTGACTTTGACTAGTAGGACGTCCAAACACAACTTATGCAACTTAGACTTGGTATGAGGTCTAAAACTGCTACTGTTGTTTAGAGAAGCAGGATACCTTTTCAAAGAAGCATGGTACCCTTTTGGTTATTATCTCAGACCAGCTTTAGGGGATGTCAGTTGCTCTGAGAGAGTTCAGGTGCTCTTTTGTATTGTTAGAGGCAGACATGAGTGACTATAAAAAGTGTATAAACTAATTGGAACCATCAAACTCATTGAAATTGTCAAAATAATTGTCAAGAGAACTGCCATTTAAATATTGAAATTAACTTTCTGTCGTGTTCAAAAAGAATGGGAGTGCTTGCTATTTCACTGTCTATTAGCATAAGCTTGAGGGCTATCTTTGCAAGATTAGTGCTGCAAGACCGATTTCACAATGTTTCATTATCACAGTATGGTGCTGGTCATCTCACAGCTTGATCAACAGCTCCAAGTGGTTTAGAGTGAAATATGAATACAAATGTTTATTTTTGTAAAGCATGAAAGAAAGTTAAGTATAATGAATAGGTTTCTATCAAAGAGTGTGTCTTTTTCAAATAATAAATTCATCAATAGACACTTATGATCTTTATTTAATCTCATCATGGGTCCCTTTTCCCTTACTAAATTATTTTTGCAGGCAACCTATACATTAAAGTACAGAGAGAAACACAACCTTTTATACTCGTCACTATTCATATTCTCCTTGGAATTCCTTCTAGCAAACAGTCCAGAGTTGTTCATGCTTCTGACAGGTTCATGTACCACTGGGAAGAATTTTACTTTCCCTGGAGGTTTGCAGTTGGAGGAGGCCTTTCTCCTCCCCCCCCCCCCCCCCCCCACCCCCCGACCCTCCTGCTACCATCAGCCCTGACCTCTGTGTGAAGCCTGGCCTTGCCCCAGTTGATGCACTTAATGGCCAATGAATGATCACCCAAGGAACGTTTCCTGTTCAGCTTCAATTTTTAGGCTGACAGGAGTTTGAGGGAATGAAGCCCAGAGAGAGACCCTGGTCAAGGCTAGGGTGGGAAGGGCATTCATAAACAGCCTCCTTTCAACATTTTCAAATCCCCCCACCCCAAGAACCGCCTCCAACAGGTGCTCCCTCCGACCCCTTCGGGCTTCTCTCCAAACAAAGGTGCTGGTTTAGCACAGTGGGCTAAGACAGCTGGCTTGTAATGCAGAACAAGCTCAGCAGCGCGGGTTCAATTCCCATTCCAGCCTCCCCAAACAGGCGCCAGAATGTGGTGAGTAGGGGCTTTTCACAGTAACTTCATTGAAACCTACTTGTGACAATAAGTGATTATTGTTATTATTATTATTACAAACCTCTGCAGACACCCCAGGCCTTACCAACCCCCCCCCCCCCCACCCCCCCCCCCCCCCCACCCCCCCCCCCCCCCCCACTCTGAAACTCCAACATTTGTGACTCCCGAGACGGAATTTTCCCATCCTACTGCCTGTGTGTTCTATGACAGAGAGGGGGCAGAATTCAGCAGGGTGGCCCAAAAATCAGTTTTACAGTGATGCGAATTTCCCAAGGGACCTTATACAGGCGCCCGCTATGGTGGATCAGAAAACCTACTGGAGAATGGCATGAAAATCATTTGCGTCCTGCTAATGAGTTGTAGATGAAGGCCTAAGGCTGATTCGCCACAACGCCTGCAGCAAAACATGCCTGTGCAAAACACGCTTGAAACAACGTGGCACGCAGATGTGGGGACTCAACTGAACAATGCCTGGGATGCTTCCAGAGTTCAGAATGGATGATGTTGGGAAACCTGGAACACAACAACAGTGGATGCGCGGAGCACCTGCAGGTGGATCCTCCAGATTCAGTGCATTGGAGGACATCCATCTTCCAGCATTAGAATATTCCTGGAGATCCTTTCTTCAATAGTGGACCAGTGATGTTAGTGCCTTTTCACTATAGCGGCTGGATAGGATGGCGGACCATGTGCCATCAGGCCTGCAACTGCACGAAGAACACCGCTAAACCCCGAGGTGCATGATTAATTAGGTTGGGGTTGAAGATTTCGCACATTTTCCCGCCAGCCTCCACAGCAGAAATCACTCCACATTCTTGCCCCGCTACGAGACTTAGTCCCAGAATGGCAGAATTCCAGCTTTAGACTCTGGACTGCTTGCAGTCCCAGTCCTGTCCATTATGGCTTCAGGCATTGCTTCCAGCCAATTCATAGCTCCAGGGTCCCAGGTTCGCTTCCTGGCTTGGGTCACTGTCTATGCGAAATCTGCACTTTCTCCCCGTGTCTGCATGAGTTTCCTCCGGGTGCTCCGGTTTCCTCCCACAGTCCAAAGATGTGCAGGTTCGGTAGGTTGGCTATGCTAAATTGCCCTTTGTGTCCAACAAAAAGAAAGGTTAGGTGGGGTTACTGGGTTATAGAATCATAGAATTTACAGTGCAGAAGGAGGCCATTCGGCCCATCGAGTCTGCACCGGCTCTTGGAAAGAGCACCCTACCGAAGCGCACCTTATCCCAGTAACCCCAACTAAACATTTTTGGACATTTAGGCAATTTATCATGAACAAAGAACAAAGAAACGTACAGCACAGGAACAGGCCCTTTGGCCCTCCAAGCCTGTGCCGACCATGCTGCCTGTCTAAACTAAAATATTCTACACTTCCTGGGTCCGTATCCCTCTATTCCCATCCTATTCATGTATTTGTCAAGATGTCCCTTAAATGTCACTATCGTCCCTGCTTCTACCACCTCCTCCGGCAGCGAGTTCCAGGCACCCACTACCCTCTGTGTAAAAAAACTTGCCTCGTCCATCTCCTCGAAACCTTGCCCCTCGCACCTTAAACCTATGCCCCCGAGTAATTGACCAGCCTACCCTGGGAAAAAGTCTCTGACTATCCACTCTGTCCATGCTCCTCATGATTTTGTAGACCTCTATCAGGTCGCCCCTCAACCTCCGTCGTTCCAGTGATAAACCGAGTTTATTCAACCTCTCCTCATAGCTAATGCCCTCCATACCAGGCAATATCCTGGTAAATCGCTTCTGCACCCTCTCTAAAGCCTCCACATCCTTCTGGTAGTGTGGCGACCAGAATTGAACACTAAACTCCAAGTGTGGCCTAACTAAGGTTCTATACAGCTGCAACATGACTTGCCAATTTTTATACTCAATGCCCGGCCAATGAAGGCAAGCATGCCATATGCCTTCTTGACCACCTTCTCCACCTGTGTTGCCACTTTCAGTGACCTGTGAGCCTGTACACCTAGATCTCTCTGACTGTCAATACTCTTGAGGGTTCTATCATTCACTGTATATTCCCTACCTGCATTAGACCTTCCAAAATGCTTTACCTCAGATTTGTCCGGATTAAACTCCATCTGCCATCTCTCCACCCAAGTCTCCAAACAATCTAAATCCTGCTGTATCCTCTCACAGTCCTCATCGCTATCCGCAATTCCACCAACCTTTGTGTCGTCTGCAAACTTACTAATTAGACCAGTTATATTTTCCTCCAAATTATTTATCTATACTACAAACAGCAAAGGTCCCAGCACTGATCCCTGCTGAACACCACTAGTACAGCCCCCCAATCAGAGAAGCATCCTTCCATTGCTACTCTCTGCCTTCTATGACCTAGCCAGTTCTGTATCCATCTTGCCACCTCACCCCTGATCCTGTGTCACTTCACCTTTTGTACCAGTCTGCATGAGGGACCTTGTCAAAGGCCTTACTGAAGTCCATATAGACAACATCCACTGCCCTACCTGCATCAATCATCTTTGTGACCTCTTCGAAAAACTTCTTTTAGGTGTCTTAAACACCCTTCTTAAACAAAGGAAACACATTGGCTATTCTCCAGTCCTCCGAGACATCACCTGAAGTCAGACAGGATCCAAAGATTTCTGTCAGCAATTTCCTCGCTAGCTTCCTTCAGTATTCCGGGATAGATCCCACCAGGCTCTGGGGACTTATCTACCTTAATATTTTTCAAGACGCCCAACACCTCATCTTTTTGGATCTCAATGTGACCCACGCTTCTCCAGTCTCAACATCCACCAATTCCTTCTCTTTGGTAAATACTGATGTAAAGTATTAATTTAGTACCTCGCCCATTTCCTCTGGCTCCACAAATAGATCCCCTTGCCTATCCTTCAGTGGGCCAACCCTTTCCCTGGCTACGCTCTTGGTTTTTATGTGCCTGTGAAAAGCCTTGGGATTTTCCTGAACCCTATTTGCCAATGACTTTTCGTGACCCCTTTTAGGCCTCCTGACTCCTTGCTTAAGTTCCTTCCTACTTTCCTTATATTCTATAGAGGCTTTGTCTGGTCCCAGCCTTCTAGTCCTGACAAATGCCTCCTTTTTCTTTTTGACTAGGCCTACAATATCTCTCGTTATCCAAGGTTCCCAAAATTTGCCATAGATATCCTTCTTCCGCACAGGAATCATGGCTAATCCCCCTAACCTGCACATCTTTGGACTGTGGGAGGAAACCAAAGCACCCGGAAGAAACCCATGCAGACACGGGGAGAACATCCAGACTCCGCAGAGACAGTGACCCAAGCCGGGAATCGAACCTGGGACCCTAGATCTGTGAAGCAACTGTGCTAACCACTCTGCCACCATGCTGCCCATTGTGCTACTGTGCTGCCCATCGGGTTACGGGAACAGGTTGGAAGCGTGGGCTTAAGTGGTGTGCTCTTTCCAAGGGTTGGTGCAGACTCGATGGGCTGAATGGCCTCCTTCTGCACTGTAGTTCAGAATGTCCAAATTACCTAACGGCAGGTCTTTCGGGACTTGTGGGAGGAAACCGGAGCACCCGGAGAAAACCTACGCAGACATGGGGAGAACGTGAAGGCTCCGCTCAGACAGCGACCCGAGCGGGAATCGAACCTGGGACCCTGGCACTGTGAAGCAAGAGTGCTAACAGGAAGTCTGCCTAAGACAGTGAATATATTTACGGAATAAAGTCCAAATGGAATAATCACCATGCAGGTCCCAGTCTAGGCGGACCTTTATACTAAGCTGTTTTGAGCACCAGCTTGGTGCGCCCCAGTCTCGTAGTGAGGAAACCCATACACCACGTCTCCCATAGAACCATAGAATTTACACTGCAGAAGGCGGCCATTCGGCCTATCGAGTCTACACAGGCCCTTGGAAAGAGCATCCTACTTAAGTCCCAGCCTCCACCCTATTCCCATAACCCAGTAACCCACATAACCGTTATTTTTGGACACTAAGGGCAATTTTGCACGGCCAATCCACCTAACCTGGACTGTGGGAGGAAACCAAAGCACCCGGAGGAAATCCACGCAAACACAGGAAGGACATACAGACAGTGACCCAAGCCGGGAATCGAACCTGGGATCCTGGAGCTGTGAAGCAACTATGCTCACCATTGTGTTACGGTGCTGCCCTACAGGAAGATCAATCAGAGTATCCCCAGACCCCCACTCCACACCCACCAAGTCCAAAACCTCCGCCTCTGCCACTATCTGAGGAGCCTTCTATGCCACTCTGCATGCAGTTATGCTTCTGCCAGTGGTGGGTCTGGGTCAGGTGGCAGTCTACCTTTTTACCAGGTTGTACCAGGTCTACCAGGTTGTAGTCTACCTTTTCTGAAATGATGCCCAGAGGGATACTGCCGGAATTTAGGCTCCAAACACAACATTGACTGTGAACGCAGATGCCTTGGTGTCTATTTCCAAGCCGGAGCTGTCATCATCTTGATGGCCTGGGCTCTGGACCACAGCAGGTTGTATTCCTTGGCTAAGGAGTGGTCCATGAGGTAGTGGAGGTACGGTCGTCCCAGACCGGGTATTCTCGGAGGCAGGCTCTCCTCTTTTAAAATTACTTTCTTTGCCTGTATAGCTGCAACTCACCTTTTCTGCCCAAACTTGGGAAAGCCGGACTTAAAAGGTGTTCAAAGACGTCGGCCCATCAGCAGCTCCGTCAGTGCATGTCATGACATGCAGTATGGTCCTAGAATGAAGGAGGAACCTCACCAGTTGTGTGTCCAGGAAGACTGTGGTTTGCTTCTGCATGCCCCGCTTGAACATTTGCACTGCACGTACACCCAATCCATTTGAGGACAGGTTATACAGTGAGGTGCGTATCTGTCTTATCCCATTTGTGGTCTGTGATTGGCAGCTTTTACATACCATCTGCAGCTTTGATCCATTCATATCCCTTCGCACTTCAATTGTCTAAGTGGTGAAATCCCAATGTTTGTAAACAGTGACCACATTAAAGAGATGCTAGTGCATTCCAAGCAGTAAGTGCACTACAATCACTCAAGCCTCAAGCAGGCTGCCTCCCTATTACAGGGGTCCCTGAGGGGTGGCAGCCCTCAGATGAGCTCAGATGTTCTCTACCAATGTGGCCCTGGTGAGATGGACCACGAGGTCCACATCAGTGCCGCACTGGTAAAAACTACAAGTGATCAGCGCCCAGGTGATTCCCAGCGAATCACGGGAGGCCAGAGCATAGGGCACCACAGCCTCTCATCAGATGCAAATGGATCATTAAGACCCATTTAAATTTATTTATATCCCCCTGCACGCATCTTGGCGGGGGGGTTGTCAGAGCATCGCATTTTGGTCGGTGCATGGCGATGATCCCAATTTTCCCCCAATGCCAGATTCTCCATAATGCATTCCAGCATTCCGGGATGGAGAATCCCACACAGTATTTATATGGTTAGTCCAGTTCAGTTTGTAGTCAATGGTAACCCCCTTGAGGTTGAAAGTGGGGGATTCAGCAATGGTAATGCAATCAAAGGGCTACATTTAGATTCTCTCTTGTTGGAGATGGTCATTGCCTGGCACTTATGTGGAACGAATGTTACTTGCCACATGTCAGCCCAGACATTTTCCAGGTCTTGATCCAGCAATTGGACATAGACTGATTCAATATCAGAGGAGTTGCAAATGGTACTGAACATTTTGAAGTCATCAGTGAACATCCCTATCCCTGACCTTATGATGGAAGGAAGGTAATTGATGAAGCAGCTGAAGGCGGTTGGATCTCGGACGCTGTGCTGAGGAATACATCGGCCCCAGGACATCACTGCAGGTGATTGACTGCCAACCACCACAGCCATCTTCCTTGTGCTAGGTATGACTCCAACCAGTGGAGGGTTCTCCCCCTGATTCCAATTGAATCAGGGGCTCTTTGATGCCACGCTTGTTCAAATGCTGTCTTGATGTCAAGGCAGTCACTCTCACCTCACCCCTGGAATTCTTGTCCCTGTTTGATCCAAGGCTGTAATGGGGTCAGGAACTGAGTGATCCTGGTGGAACCCAAACTGAGCGTCCGTAAGCAGGTTTAGGTTTTTGCTGGTTAAGTGCCACTTGCTAACTCTGTTGATGACCCCTTCCATCACTTTACTGATGATCAACAGTAGACTGATGGGGTGGTAATTGCCCAGGTTGGATTTGTCCTGTTTCTTGTGTACAGGACATACCTGGACAATTTACCACATTGCCTAGCACTGCTGCCTCACGGCACCAAAGTTCCAGGTTCGCTCCTGGCTCTGAACCACTGTCGATGTGGAGTTTGCACATTCTCCCAGTGTTTGCCTTGAGTTTCACCCTCACAACCCAAAGATTTGCATGCACAGCAGAGTGGCCACTCTTTTGAGGTCCACCAACAAACCAGAAGAAAGGAAAACAAACTGAGGTACAAAGCAAAAAAGGGCCGCTCCTGTTAGGGGCACTGCCCAAACATAACAAACCTCAACGGAAACTTGAAAAACATCAAATAGGAGTGCAGTTATAGGGGGTCAATAAAGCACCCCAACCCCCGGGTGCCCATTGGGCACGGAAGGCCTCGATGGCGCCCGTGGACACCGCATGCTCCCTTTCCAGGGACACCCGGCCGCAAATGTAGCCGCGGAAGAGGGGCAGACAGTCTGACCAGACGTCACCCTCGGTTGCCCGCTGCCTGGACCTATTAATGGCGCACTTCGCCAGGCCCAGGAGCAGGTTAACAAGGAGGTCCTCTGCCTTCCCCGCCCCTCTCGGCAGCGGGTGCCCGTAAATTAGGAGCGTGGAGCTGAAGTGCAAACAAAACTCCAGCAAAAGATTGGTTAGAAAACTAAAAAAGGGAGCGCAGCCTAAAATATGTAACATAGACATGGTCCACGGACTGCACAAGGCTGCAAGAATGGCAGGCTTCTTGGGAGTCTGTGAACCGGTGCAATCGGTGATTGTACGGCACTGCTGCATGCAAAACCCTCCACCCCAGGTCCCCAAGATTGAGGCGGAGGACTCCTCCATAGAGGGACGTCCAGTAGGGACCTCCACCGCCAGACGGCAAAAAGGCACGTCCGGACAACGGGCGAAGGTGAAGTGTGTGCAGCAGCAGACCAACAGGAAACCCCTCCGCGAAGTGCGAAAAGGCACGGAGGGTATTTCCGTGAGGCGGCTAGGATTGTGGGGCACCAGCTCCCCAAGGGAGGTTTCGGGGTGTGGAGCCATGTGGAATTTGGTCCGGGCCTGGGTTCGCCCAGACAGGATACCACCGCACGCCTGCGCGACTTCCAAACCATGAGTGCCATCGGGTCCGAGCACGACCGTTTTGAGGTCTTGGATAACATTGGCCGTGAGTCGGACATCCAGCACCGCACGTTGTGCTAACGCGTGGGATGTCATCCAGCCCACTCCTCCGCCACCCAGCACATCCCCGAGCCTGGTCACCCGGCAGCCGCAGCTCGCTCCTCCGCCAGTCACTCAAAATGATATTGGTGGAGGTGCGGATTCCTGAGCAGTAGCTCCCTGACGACAGCCACCACTCCTGACGGGGGGGGGGGGGGGCCTGCGGCGCAAGGCGACCATGTTCCAGACTTTAAGCAGGTCCTGTTAAAAGACGGGCAGCACCTTCAGAGGGTAACGGAGACCCTGCAGATCTATGAACAGGAGCTGCAAGTCATAATTCAGGCCGAGCACCTGGCGGAAGAAATGCGTCGCCAGGGCACACCATCGTGGAGGGGGCTCAATGTAAAGGTATCATTGCAGGGTCTGAAGGCGGAAGGTCACCACCTGGGTGCGAAGGCAAACCAGCGCCTGGCCACCCTCCCTCAACGGGAGACTCAGAACCTCAGCAGCGACCCAGTGCAGTCTCTCGTCCCAGAAGAACTCGATAAGCATTCTCTGGATCTTCATGACAAAGTCAGGGGGAGGGGTCAAAGTGACCAGCCGGTACCACAACATGGAGGCTATCAGCTGGTTCATGATGAGAACTCGACCCCTGTAAGACAGCACTCGGAGCAGTCTTGTCCAGCGTCTCAAGCAAGCGGTGACCTTGGTCTCCAGCTCCTGCCAGTTCGCCAGCTAGGATTCCTCTGCCAGGCAAAGATGGACTCCCAAATAGAGGAAGCTGGTCCTGCTCCAGGTGAAAGGCCTGAGCTCCTCCGGGAGGGGGTCCGTCTGCCACGGACCGACCAGGAGTCCGGAACATTCGGCCCAGTTGATCCTGGCAGAGGACGAGTCGGAGTACACAGCCTGGCACTCTCGCATCCTCTGCATGTCACCGGGGTCAGTGAACATGAGGAGCACGTCATCAGCAAAAGCCAAAAGGGCCACCCCAATGCATGGCCTGTGGAGAAGCAGTCCCGACAGCCACCTCCACAGGAGGCGCAGGAAAGGCTCCACGCAAATAGAATAAAGTTGATCAGACAAAGGACAGCCCTGACGCACTCCTCTCTCAAAGCGAAGGGGCGCCGTCAGGAACCCGTTAACTTTAACGAGACACTCAACGGCAGTGTTCAGAAGTTGGATTCGGGCGACAAATTGCATCCCGAACCCGAATGCTTGCAGAGTCCCGAATAAATATTTGTGGTCCACCCTGTTGACCGACTTCTCCTGATCAAGGGACAGGAAGGCGGTCGACATACCAGTCCTCTGTGAATGATGGACTAGGTCCCAGACGGATGTTGATGTGGATCGTACGGCCCGGGACCGTGTAGGACTGGTCAGGGTGGGTCATGTGGTCCAGCACGGTGCCAAGGCGCAAACCCATTGCTTTGGTGAAAATCTTGTAATCTGTGCTGAGTAGGGAGGCCGGACGCCAGTTTTTAAGGTGGCGGAGATCCCCCTTCTTGGGCAGCAAGGTAATGGTGACTCTCTCCGGTTGTGATACTTTCCCCCAGGACCCCCGCAGTCGCTCCCCAGGGTGTCCCAGAATACCCTGAAGAACTCCTGGGTCAGCCCGTCCAGCCCTGGGGTTTTGCCCCTGGACAGGCTGTCGAAGGTGCTGGTCAGCTCCCCCAGGCTTATAGGGGTATCAGACCTACGGGTGCCCTGCGGGCCGACCTACGGCAAGTTCTCCCACTAAACTCTGCAAGCATCCTCACTGGAGAGAAGAGAAACTTCGGATTTGGGCCCAAACCTCCTCTGAATCTGAGACGAGGGACCCATCGGCCAGCAGCGTAAGGAGCTGCTGACGGACCCCGCACCTTTTTTCCAGCGAGTAGAAGAAGGGGGAGCTGCGGTCCATGTCTGTAAGAATCTGGATCCACAACCTCACATACGGGTCCTGGGACCCGACAAGTTGCAGGTCCCACAGCGCACCCTTCTTCTCTCTGTACACTAGCCACAGGCCCGGGTCCTCATCGGGCTGATCGAGATGTGACTCCAGCTCGAGCACCTCTTTTTCCAACTCTTCGACCCTGGATTTCCAAGTCTTTGTCGACCTCCTCGCATACTCCTGACAGAAGGTACGCACGTGAGTCTTGCCCACGTCCCACCATAGCTTCAAGGGGGGGGGGGGGGGAAGCCTCCCCGCTTTCTTCTCCAGCCAGTCCAGAAGTGACAAAACGAGCCCAGAAACCGCTCGTCCTCCAGCAGGAGGTTGTTAAAATGCCAGTACGCGGACCGCGACTGAGCCCCACTCACACGAGACGGTGGTCCGAGCACGGCACCTGCTGCACAGAGGCCGTCGGGACACGGGGCAGATACGCCCTTGAAATGTAGAGGTGGTCGATTCTGGACACTCCAACCCCAGGCCTCACAAAAGTGAAAACACTAGAGTCAGGGTGGAGAGTTCGCCAGACGTTCACCAAGTCAAAGAACCCGACCAGGTTCCTTAACTTCACCACCGCACGAGAGCTGCACAGGGTGACAAGGCGGTCCTTTGTCCCGAGGGTGCAACTAAAATCCCCCTCCAAGGACGATGCACTCACCCGCGGCAATGGTGCCAAGGTGAGTGGACACTTGTTCAAAGAAAGTCGTCTGCTGCTGGCCAGCCTGGGGAGCGTAGACATTCACAAAGTGAAATCCCTCAACCCCCTCGTGGACCGTCAGGTTCAGCAACCGGCCTGTCACTGCCTCCTTGACCTCCAAAATCTCCGGCTGAAAATGTGGGGCCAACAAGATAGCCACCCCACCTGAATGTGAGGTTAGGTGACTCATGTAGACCCCCCTCCCCCGCCACTCCAGGAACCATGTGGCTTTGTCTCCCAGAGCGGCGTGGGTTTCTTGCAGGGAGCATGCTGCATACTTCCCGTCCCGGAGGACCGAGAAGTTCTGGAACCTGCGGGGCGCGTCCCTGCTGCCGTTAATGTTGAGGCTGGCTATGGTCACCTCCATGTCAGAAGTAAAGTGCTACTTTCACCTTTTCAGTGCTCAGAAGGAGCAGAGGCCCCTCTGTTCCCTCAGGAGTCCAGTGAGGAAAGATTTCTGCCAGCGCTGCTTAGAAGCGTCCACGTCTCCCGCCTCTTTAACGTAGGCGCGGGAAGACCGGATGATCAGCGCCAAGTCCGACCACTAGTCAAGGGCTAGCTGCACTCGGTTTCGGCGACCGCGGTTTACAAGCAGAAAATCCCGGAGTTCCCCTCGGGTGATGAGGGGTGACTAGGTGTCAGCAACGAGGGAGTCCACCGTCTCGCTGCAGATGGACCGAAAATCATCCCTCGTGCCCCCCACCAAGCAACCGTCCCCCTCCGGGTAGTCGCCGTTGGGGACCGAGTCCTCCGCCACATACGAGTGTGGCAGACGGCACGGTCCTACCAACCAGCCCTGGGTCTGCCTCGATTCCACCCCCGGGATCGTTGACAGAAGGGTTCCTCGCAGACTCCTCGGGATATCAGGCCAGAGGGAGGTGGCGGCTCAGATCTCCTCCCCTCTTGCGACGCTGGGCCACCAGATAGACCCGGGGACAGTTCCGGAATAAGCTCCGGGGTGGAGATGGGGACTGCCGACATCGGAGGCTGTGATGGAGAGGGGAGGCGCTCCTCGCCACCACCACCCAATGATCCTGAGGTCAGAGACCCGTCACAGCCCTCTGGCATTGTAAAAAGAAACGCCTTTGGGGTGCAAAATGGCACCGGGTGGAACGGGCCCTCGAGGATCTCGCTCCAAGGCATCCTGCTTAGAGGGCTGCGACAGCTCAGGGGTCGACAGATGATGGACTTTGTCTAATCTCTTCTGGGGGTAATGTCGAGGGGCATGGGAAGGGGCGCCACCCGCTCTGTTCCAGGGTGGGTCATGATGTTTCTCTCTCCCCCTCCAATGAGTGGCACTGCTTGTGGTGGAGGTGCCCTGCGCCAAAGAAATCTCCATTTTCGCAATGCCCCCCCCCCTCAACACTTTGCCCCTGGGTTCGAGATGTTGCCGTCTTCGGCGCCGGGCTGGGAGCGCGCACATCACCAGCCCCCACTTTGCTGACCCGCGCCAAAACGACGACGGGCCCGATACCCGACCCTGAGGTGTCAATGTACCTGGGATGAGCTGGAGTGTCCGCGGTGACCCCCAGGCCGGAGTTCTGGGCGCAGGGGTCTCTCGGCTGATGGGGTTGGGGGTATTTGCCGCTGATCCCCGCCCTGCCTTCTTTCCGGCCTTGCGGCCTGGTGGATGCCCTCCTTCCTCCATGCCGGCACCTGGCTAGCCGGTAGGCGCCGGCACGGTGTCCACCTGTAGGGTTGGGGTGGTAATGCCAATGGAGGGGGACGGGCTGGCGGTGCCACCCACAGCCGCCTTGGTGTCAGTGGTGGCTTTGGAAGCGGGCAGTTCTTCCCCACATGCCCCACCTTCTTGCAGACCAGAAAATGCGGAACGTCTCCCCCAGATGGGAGACCTCGAATCCCCCCTCCAATACATCCTTCCGGGCCAGGCGGATGAAAGCCTGGTGCCAGAAAGAATAGATGTGCCTGAGGGGGCGTCCTTCTGGCCGAGAGGGAGCGGCGTTACCTCAGAACGAACCTCCCCCAGTAGTTGGAGGTGGGGGGAGAGGAACTCAGTAGGGAGGTAGGGCGGGACATTGGACATTATGACCCTCTTGGCGGTGGCCTCAAGGGGGTCGACTGCCATGTAGGTCCCGCCCACCGGCGAGCCCCTTTTCAAGGCCGAGGTGAACCGCCCTCTTGGCCCTCATAAGAACACGACTTTCCCGTACATTCGAGAGGCGGCCACAATGGCCGAGGGGCCGACGATCCCAGTCATTGCGCGAACGCACGCCTCTATGGTGACGGTGGGGTTAGTGTAGCACTTTACACCCAGCTTTCGGGTCAGCAACCGGAAAGGTGGCGGGGCTGCGGGAGCAGTGGAGGTCGAGGAGGCTACGACCCCCACATAGGTGGCTCTGGTCTGCCCCTCCACCGGCGTAGGTGGAGTGGTCATCAGAGCAAGTGCCACGCCCACCCCAATGTGGGCTTTGTCGCGTTGGAATTTAATTGACAAAATAGATAGTGCGAAGGGTGGGGGGTGGGTGTTAGGGGAAGAACGAGGTGGAATGACCTACTCTTCCCCTAGGAAGGTATACAGGGGATCAAGGCAAGGAAGGGAAGTGAAGAAAGAACAAGGAGCACTGTTGGAGGAGGTCAAAAACACAGGACGGTGGGGCACCGTAGATGGAATGGTGCCCGAGGTGAGAGACTCCTGAGACTCCGGGTGAAGCTGGAGGGTGGGAGGATTGAGGATCTTCAGCCCAGGAGGGGGCCCAGCAAAAAAAACAAAACACAGTCCGCGCTCCCACCCTAGGTCACCACATTGAGGTAAGTGTCGCTGGTTTAAAGACGTCTTCGGCCCAAGTTTGGGCTCAGCAAAATACAGTCTGTGCTCCACCTTAGAACGACCACCCCAAGGAACCAAACTCTTCCCTGCTGGTGTAGGAGATCTTCAGCCTGGGAGGGGCCCAGCAACCACTCGATCACCCCGTGCGGGAACAAGCTCACCAGATGCAATGAGGAAGGCCTGACAGTTGGGAGAATTGGGCAGGGCCGGGCCCTCAGCCCAGGAGGGGCCAAGCAAACAAACAGTACAAAGGGGCTTACTCACACCTTGTTTTGCAGCCACCTTCCTGTTGTTGTTCCTTCCTTCCTGTCATAATATACACATCAGTATATGATGGTGCAGAGACACACACTGACTGATACACTGCAAGACCAATCAACACACTCAACACAGCAGACAATCACCAGTTAGGGCATGTTCACTATAAAGCCAGAGGGCACTTGTTTTCCCGCTCATTCGGGATGCAGCCTCTGAGACGGACAGAGCTCACAGCTAGTAGCACAAATCTTCACCTTGTGCTAACAGTTTAGACTGGTCAGGATAGGCATAGGTCTTCAGTTTAGTCTAACGTAGTGTCGACCCACAGTACAAGTATGTTCAACAGTCTTAGCTTAATAAAATAGTGTTGTACTATTACAAGTGTTGGTAGCCTGTCTATGTTACTGCTAAGGTAAACGCAGTCTCCACAGATCCAGAGTACCCAACACATCACTTCCCTCTCTCCTTCCGCGCTCCTCCTTCCCTCCTCCCTGCAGGCAAGTCAGCAACAGCCAGCACTCAGCAAGAGAGACAGAGAGCAATTGCAGCAACTGAATTGACCACGCTAAATTGCCCCTTAATTGTAAAAAATGAATTGGGTACTCTAAATTTATTGTAAAAATGTTACCACATTGGCGGGTAGATGCCAGTGTTGTAGCTTGGCTAGGGGCATGGCAAGGTCTGGAGCACAAGTACTATTGTCGGAATATTATCAGGGCTCATAGCCTTTTCAGTATCCAGTGCCTTCAGCCATTTCTTGATATCACGTGGAGTGAATCGAATTGGCTGAAGACTGACAACTGTGATGTGGGGACCTCCCGAGGAGACCGAGATAGATCATCCACCCAGCACCTCTAGCTGAAGATTGTTGCGAACGCGTCAGCCGTGTTTTTTGCAAAGATGTGCTGGGTTCCTCTGTCATTGAGGATGAGGATATTTGTGGAGCCACCTACTCAAATGAGTTGTTTAATTGTCCAGCGCCATTCATGGTTGGATGTATCAGGACTACAGAGCTTAGATCTGATCCATTGGTTGTGGAATTTTTTAGCTCCGTCTATTACTTGCTACTTGAAATGAAAATCGCTTATTGTCACAAGTAGGCTTCAAATGAAGTTACTGTGAAAAGCCCCTAGTCGCCACATTCCGGCGCCTGTTCGGGGAGGCTAGTACGGGAATTGAACCTTGCTGCTGGCCTGCTTTGGTCTCCTTTCAAAGCCAGCGATTTAGCCCTGTGCTAAACCAGCCCCTGTTATACTGTTTGGCATGCAAGTAGCCCGGTGTTGTCACTGCACCAGGTTGACACCTCATATTTAGGTATGCCAGGTGTTCTTCCTGGCATGCTGTCCTCCATCTTCATTGAACCAGGGTTGATCCCCTGACTTGGAAGTAATGATAGAGTGGGGTATGTTGGGTTACAGAGAGTGATCAAGTACAATTCTGCTGTTGCTGATGGCCCACAGTGCCTCATTCTTGAGTAGCTAGATCTGTTTGAAAACTATCCCATTTAACACAATGGTCGTGCCACACAGCATAATGGAAGGTATCCACAAGGACTCTGTAGTGGTCACTCCTACCAATTCAGTCATGGACAGATGCCTTTACAGTAAGCAGGCGGATGAGGAAGAGGTCAAGTATGTTTTTCCCTCTTGTTGGTCCCCTCACCATCTGTCACTGTCCCAGTCCAGCAGCTATGTCCTTTAGGACCCAGCCAGCTTAGTCATGTGGTGGTACTACTGAGTCACTCTTGTGCCAGACCTTCAAGTCCCCACTCAGAGTATATTCTGTGCCCTTGTCACCCTCAGCACTTCCTTCAAGTGGTGTTCAACACTGGGGTGTAATGATTCATTAGCTGAGCGGGCAACGATAGTAATCAGCAGAAAGTTTCCTTGCCTATGCCTGACCTGGTGCCATGAGATTTCATGGGGTCCAAAGTCAATGTTGAGGACTCCCAAGGCAACTCTCTCCCGATTGTATACCACTGTGCTGCCACCTCTGCTAGTGATGTCCGGGACAATACCTGTAAGGTATGATTCCGTGAGTATGACTATGTCAGGCTGTTGCTTGACTAGTTTGTGAGACAGCTCTCCCAACTTTGGCACAAGGAGGTTAGTGAAGTTAGTAAGGAGGACTTTGTAGGGTTGGACTTTTTGTTGATGTTTCCGGTGCTTAGGGCGATGCTAGGTGGACGGTCCTGTTTCATTCCTTTTTGCTTCCTTCATAGCGATTGAATCCAACTGATTAGCTAGCAGGGCTATTCCTGAATGCGTGTCGGAGTTGATCAAATTTCCATAGGTCTGGAGTCGCATTATAGACCAGAGCAGGTAAGGACAGCGGATTTCCTTCCCTAAAGGACTTTAGTGAACCAGATGGGTTTTTATGGTAATCGACAATGGTTTTGTGGTTATCAACAGACTTTTAACTTCACGATGTTTTATTGAGTTTAAATTCCACCATCTGCACTGGTGGGATTCAAGAGCATTACTTTGGGTGTCTGGATTACTAGTTCAGTGACAATCCCACTGCATCACTGCCTCCCACGACTGCCTCTAATTATTCTCAATTTAAAGCTGCAATCCCAAAATAATATAATAAACCTCAATTGCAACAGCCTGAGGATGCAACCTCACTTTTTTATGCCTCCGCTGGTGTTTGTCGTTATTTAAATTGACGATTAAAGGTCAGCAAGACGACATGTGGGGAAAATTAGCTCTTAAAAGTACAGTCATTTTTGTTAGCTGCTGTTTTATTACTCAAATTGGGGCATGCTCTCTTGTCTGAAGTTCTGCAATGAGTCACCAAAGTGACGGTGTTCAAGGGAAGTCAGCTGATACCAGATTAATTGTCCGATGCAACAGTTTTCCATTTGTCTATATGCCTCATGATGATCTTTAGTATGGTTAGCTCAATCTTTTAACTTTCTTTTTAAGATTTAGAGTTCAGTATTTTTCTTAATCCACAGAATTCACTCTATTGTATTCTCTCCTTCTTCCTCTTTTGTCTTGTCTTTTTCTAATGGATCTGTGTGGGTCTCTCAAATGCTTTTATAAATTTTGCTCTTGAGGTGTAAATCACTTTGACAGGCAGCATAGCTATCCATCACCCTGGGAATATTGAGAGACAACCAAAGTAATTTCCATATCCTGAGGATTTTGATCCACCTAAGGATCCTCTTGTTTCTCTTTTCTTCATTTTTAAAATTCATTCTCGTGATGCGGCTGTTGCTGTCTAGGCCAGCATTCGTTCATTGTCCATCCCTAATTTATCCTTGTGAAGGTTTCTTGAAACACTGAAGTCCATGTGGTGCAGTTGCACCTCAGTGCTATTACAGAGAGAGTTCCAGTTGAACCAGGAACAGTGAAGGAACAGCGATATATTTCCAAGTCAGGATGGTGTGTGGCTTGAAGAGGAACTTGCAGATGGTGGTGTTCCCATGTGTCTGTTTCCCTTGTCCTTCTCGATGATAGAGGTCATGGGTTTGGAAAGTGCTGCCTAAGCAGCCTTGGTGAGTTCCTGCAATGAAACTTGTAGAGGGTACACACTGCTACTTCTGTATAACGGTAGTGGAGGGATTGAATGTTTGTGGCTGGGATGGCAATATAGCGGGCTGGGTTGTCCTGGATAATGTCAAGCATGTTGAGTGTTGTTGGAGCTGCACTCATCCAGGCAACTGGAAAGTATTCTGTCGCATTACTGATTTGTGCCTTGTGGTGGTGGACAGGCTTTCGGGAATCAAGAGGTAAGTTATTCGCCACTGGATTCCTAGTCTCTGATCTGCTCTTTTTTAACTCTTCCTTCACTTCACACTTTTTCACTTTTCTCCTTTCCCTTGTTCTCTTCAAGCTTCGTCCCCTCCTTTCCACATACCAGGAATGTCAGATAAATCATGGGTCAGTTGGATGGCTGGGGACGCAACAGCACGGGTTCAATTCCCATACCGGCTGAGGTTATTCATGGTTATTCCCAACTTACCCCTTGCTTGAGGTGTGGTGACCCTCCAGGTTAAATCACCACCAGTCAGCTCTCTCTCAAAAAGGAAGACCAGTTTATGGTCTGTGGGATTGTAGCAACATTTACATTTTCATTAGGTTGGTAAACAGGGGCTGTTTAGCTCACAGGGCTAATCGCTGGCTTTGAAAGCAGACCAAGGCAAGCCAGCAGCATGGTTCGATTCCCGTAACAGCCTCCCCAAACAGACGCCGGAATGTGGCGACTAGGGGCTTTTCACAGGGGCTGTTTAGCACTGGGCTAAATCGCTGGCTTTGAAAGCAGGCCAGCAGCACAGTTCAATTCCCGTAACAGCCTCCCCGAACAGGCGCCGGAATGTGGCGACTAGGGGCTTTTCACAGTAACTTCATTTTGAAGCCTACTCGTGACAAAAAGCGATTTTCATTTCAAATACGCAATATACATGGCTGAAAACCATTCTGAATCAGTGATCATGTGTGCACGTGGGGCAGGAAGCACTTGGGATAGTGGTTAGGCACATAAAGGTAAGAGGTGAACAGCTATGCAAGGAAGCACCTGGGAGCATACAGGTAGACTGAAGACCTCAGTAACACGTGACAATTGTACACCTGGAAATATTCCAGGGGATGAGCAAATGGGTTAGCAAGTTGAACAAAGAACAATACAGCACCGGAACAAGCCCTTTGGCCCTCCAAGCCTGTACCGGTCATGATACCAACCTTTGCCAAACCCCTCAGCACTTCCTTGTGCCGTATCCCTCTATACCCATGTGTTTGTCAAGATGCCTTTTGAACGGCGTTAATGTATCTGCTTCCATAACCTCCCCAGGCAACGTGTTCCAGGAACTCATCACCCTCTAAGTAAAAAACCTGCATCACATCTCCTCTAAACTTTGCCCCACGGACCTTAAACCTATGCCCCCTGGAGACTGACCCCTCCACCCTGGGAAAGAGTGCCTGCCCATCCATTCTATCCATGTCCCTCATAATCTTATAGACCGCTATCAGGTCACCCCTCAACCTCTGTCTTTCTAATGAAAACAGTCCAAGTCTATTCAGCGTCTCAGCAGAGCTAACACCCTCCAGACCAGGCAACATCCTGGTAAACCTCCTCTGCACCCTCTCCAAAGCCTCCACATCCTTCTGGTAATGTAAAATACGTGGGGTAAATCCTATAGATGGGGATTTCAGGGAGCAGGTAAGGGCTAAAACTTTGCAACAGAACCATTCCCTCCCATCAATCTCAATGTGACAGAGTTATCAATTTTTGATAAAGTTTATTCAGAATCCAGTGGATCCCAGGGCTACTTGATCTGCGCCCAAAAAGCAGCGTGCCGCAGAAAATGATGTAAAACCCGCCCATTGTGGATGGGATCACATTTTCGCAAATCTGCATATTAAAGCAAGACGACTACTCTCACTTTAATATACAATTTTCAAAAGTACCCAAGGCATTCGGATCAGTCTCCTTCGCCTCAGATCTCGGGCGAGCGCCATTCAGTACTGGTCTCCACTAGTGAGGACCAGGTGGAACGGCACTCATTGAGGTCTCCAAGGGGACTGGAGGCCCCAAGGTGCGTGCCTTTTGGGCAGGATGGTACCCTGGCATTGATAATGCCACCCTTATTATCTAGCATGGCACCTTGGCACTGCCACCTGGGTACCAGCCTTGCATTTCCAAGGTGCTCAGGTGGCATTGCCAGCTGGCAGGGCACTGCTAGGCTGTCACTGCAAAGGTGCCAAGCTGGCATTTTTGCACAGTAGCGATCGGGCCAGGGCTGCCCCGTGTGGGTATTTTGGGGGGCGGGGACTTTCCCATAGTCCGTTGGGCTTGCAGCGGGGAGGGGGTTCGGGGGGATCCAGAATCTAGAGATATGGATGTCAATCTCCCACTATACATAGGAGTCCCGGTAAGCAGAGTTCCTCAGTGCAGTAAAGGGGCTATGCACAGTCTTAGCCCGCGTTCCCCGCTGAGGCCCCCTATCGAGCAGGAGTCCCGTTCAATAGTGTTGTGTTTCTCGGCACTGCGAGTGCTTGGAAACACATGGCTAAATGCACTCAATGGGACTTTGTTCCCATTTAGTTAAATCATGCCCATAGTGTCCCATACGTTACCTAGCTGTAACTAGGGGCTCTTGTAACATTAGTTGGGTTGTTGTCTCGGTATGTGTACATCCGGCCACTAATAACATATGAAGAAAACCTGAGAAATTAATCCATTCTATGCTGACTTCCAGGTAGCAGCCAAAAGATACTTTCAATTCTGTTGCCTCCGTATGTTCCCAGGCTCAGGGAGCAATAGAGATCAGCTGTTGAATTACAAGCTTCTACCACAGAATAACTACATTTACTGAATAGAAACCCTTCATTGTTCAAATTGCAATGTATTTTGCAAATCAGGTCAAATTTTCAATACGTTATATTAACACTTATGTGATGAGCTATGTCAGCCTCCCACCTCTATTTAATGAAGACAGCAAATGTCAAGATAGCATCTGGGAGACATGGAATACCTCTTAACGCTATGGTTCATCAACACGCTTCGACTGACTGAACCTACTTACTAACCTCCAACATTCTATACCTATAGATCGGTCTTTCAAACCTTCAATCAAACCTCACAATATCTCATCCAGAGATATCTCACCAAATCAAAATTAAAAAGTGGATCTAACCATGGGCATCACCAAAAATTGGAGTGAAGACATTGAAAAACACAAAAATAATTCAATGGATAGATTTAGTAATTTAGTGAAACACAGCATTTTCCAAATATGTTTAAAACTATTTTGTACACCAGAAGTTGTTACTCAAACAAAACAGTGAAAATTTCAGGAGGCATTTTGAGTAATTTATGGATGAAAAATGGCACAATGGTGTGACAGAGGACTATCACAGGTCAGTGATCAGATTAACACTGGAAATATTATTAGTGCCAAGCACAAGGGTGACAAGGAAATTAAATGGGCAGCTGCAACAGATATGAGTCGACATTTTTACATTAGAATATCCTGAAAGGGTAATATTTCAGTTTTCAATGCAGCTTATTAACCATATTAGAATTTTAATATTTTGATTAATACCATGTATGTCATTAAAATATTATCAGGATAATAAAAAATGCACACTCTTCAGTTTCCTCCAATGTATTAAGATGTAAATGTAAAGAAACCAAACTGAAAGATGTGAAATGAGAAAAAGCTGCATAAAACAAGATGGTTTCCTAATTTTAGATCAGTAGTACAAATGGAAAACACTGAGGAATAAACTGAGTAGCATGGCAGAAACATTTCACTTTGTGTCAATAAAAACTTGACAGAAAATTGTTCATTGGAAATGGAAATGAAAACAAGCTGAAACAGGATTTTTTTCCATTTTGTGAGTATTTTAAAATCTCAAGTTCAAGTTGCTGCAACAGCCGAACCATAAGTACAATTGTCAAAGCATTTCTATGGAGAACATTACTAAACTTTTGAACTAATTTAATTTGTTAATATGCCTGGAATTTATCAGAAAAGGACTCCAGGATAAAAATCTCCATAGCTTTAATAATGGAAACAATAGTCAGCTGAAATTATTGCTATATTACAAAAAAACGCTGCTTTCTGAAATTCTTGCAACTCAGCACTTCCCTACTCTTGGCACATCCTCCCATACACAAAAACACAGGTTTTGGTGCATGAAGGGAATATTTACCCACCTCAGCCTACATCTAATTATATTGCTCTTTGTTCACATTTCTGACCAGATATTTATTTAGCTCTTTCAGAAGGAGTTAATCAGTACAACATTAACCATTTTTGCAAAGAGCTTATTCCAAATATCCATAAATTTTGGAGGATTACTTGAAGCTTGTTAATTTTGAAGCTGTGTTCCTTGCGTTTGTGTTCACAGTCCAAATTAAATAACCTACCTATGCTGCTTATGTTTCTAAGTATTCTAAAACATGAATCACATCTCGTTATTATAATATATTCAAATGGCAGAGTACCCATCTTGTAGAAATGTGCGACAAACACTTGTTTTTAATAGTCAACAAGTGATAATATGAACACCAACAACAAACTTAAAACACTAACAAAGAGCTTACCTTTCACAAACTTAGGACAGCACAAAGTGCTCCATTGTCAACAAAGTAGAATCATCAAATCCCTACAGTGCAGAAGGAGGATATTCGGCCCATCGAGTCTGCACCTGGCAGGCAATTGGTGGTCAGCAAGGTCCAATGAACAGCAATGAATTATAACAACTAACACTTATGTTAAAGTGATATTTGTTATACTTCAGAAAGCCAGGTACTGGAGGCTAGAACTGGAACAATCTTCACACTTTTATAAGCTTTTATTTACAGGGATACATATGACAAATTTACATTTCCCTAGCCAACAACCACAGCTTCTCAGTCAGTTTCTAACTGTAGAAGCATAAGTGATCCCAGAGTCAATTCCCACCACCTGAATACAATTAAAACAAGTAATAACATTGGTTGAGGGAATAAATGTTAGCCAGGCTACCAGGGAGCACAGTTTTCTAGGGTTATATCCAGAATAAAGCGCCTCCGACAGTGTAGCACTGTATCAGCACTAAACTTGAGTATCAGATTTTTTAATGAGCTCAAATCTGTTGAGTGGGGATTGCACCTCATCCTTGCAGCCCAAAGGCTGGGGTGCCACAACTGAGCCAAGTCTGGAAAACAAACAACGATACAGATTCAAATGATCTGGAATACTAATAACGAGTTATATTTTGAAACAAAATAACAATGGACTGATGTAAAGAGCAACGATATTAACATCAGTTAATTATCATACCTGTAATCAGGATGAGAACTCATAATATCACAAAACTAAAATTAAGAACAGTTACAATTATTGCTACATTAACAAAAGAATCAAGAAAGTGGCCAAGTCCATGACGTTTCACAGGTTAATCTGATACAGCCAACAGATTATGTTCAAAATCCCTTCATTCTGTAACATTTTATGATATTACAACATGCTGAAGGCAGTTCAATTTGTCACTAAGGGTTATCTCATAGACAGCTATTAGGTGATAACCACACAACAGACTTCATGATTAATTAATGATCAATTATTTTTAATATAGCCTAGATAAAGGGAGAGGGACTTGGAGAAAGCATTAGAAGAGAGAGACAAGTTGCACAGAGGGACTGGTAGAGACAAACAGCATTGGAATAAAGAGTAGATCAGAAACAGGAGGGAACAGAGAGGGAGGATCTCCAAAACAAACCTGGGTGAATTTTGAGTGTATTATGCAAAGATAGAGAGCATGGTAAATAGGTTTGGTGACCTGTGGGTACAAATCATGGATCACAGTAACGTTAAATTGTTTCATAAATCAAAAGAAAAACCCTTTAAAATCAAAGAGTTTTGACATAGAAATTAGGGTTTTTTATTCCCCCAAACGTAAATCAATAAAGATTGACAGTTGGTTTATAATACTCATTAGTGCTTTATTTAATATTAAATGAGTCAAAGCAACTTTACAAAAATTACAGACTGGATGTTATGGCCCCTGACTGCAGATTTGCTGCCTACCTTCGCATCATGCAGTCATTTTACCAGCAACCGAGGGAGACTGTCATGTTCTTATGCTATGCCCGGGAGAAATCTTGCACAATAGAACATCTAGTTCTTGACTAGATAAAGTAATTTATTATAAAGCAAATCTGTGGTAAAGATAACTAGAATAAATATATTAAAAACTACTAATACTGATAAATTATCCTAGAGCTACTGCAAGTATGACTATCCACCAACACGACTAACTCCCAACTCCGAGGTACAGAGTCAGATGGTAGATTTACACTGCCACCTGCTGATCGGAGGTCATTTACATCACTATATATATGATTGCTTATGCATATCATCACATCCCCTTTCTTTTGGAAAAGTAATTATTTACATTCATGACTTTGTTTTACAATACAATATGATATGCATAATTCTTTCGAACATTTAATTATTTACAGTCCATCACAAATTCAGTCTCTCAGGTTTATGTTTTTGCCTTGTTGATCTTCTGAGCAGTGGTTGAATTTGTAACCTTGTTTCATCTTAATTTGTTGTTCTGGATGTTTCTTGTTGTTCTTCTTGCATTTGAGCATTTCTATTTTGTTCTGGCCATGTATGCTGAACTGTATCTTTTTCAACTAACTTAGGATTGCTCACAGATTCCTCTTGTGGATTCATTACAAAACTTTGTTGAACTTTCAGCAGAGCTCTTCTGTTCCCCCTTAAAACTGTTCCGTCATCAGTGATGATTAGACACGAATGAGGACCTGCCTTTTGCAGTACCTTCACATACTTTAACCATCCGTTCCCATTGGAATCTTCCAGCCTGACTGTCATCTGGTTGCAATGGTTGGAGTCTGTGCGCAGGTTTGTCGTAAAATCTCTTTTGCCTCCTTTTTTCAAAGATCAGTTCCCTCTCTAATCTTCGATTAATTGTTTTTTTTAGAATATAGGGCATGGTCATCATGAGTTGCCTATTCATCAGCAATTGAGCTGGTGAAAGCCCATTGATTTATGATGTGCGCGATAACTTGGGAGCGTAAGATAAGTGTCTATTCAGTTATCTAATGCTTTTCTTAGGTACTGTTTCACAATATGAATACAATTCTCCGCCTTTCTGTTAGACTGAGGATACAGAGGACTCAAAGTGACATGTTTGAAATCGTAATAACGTGCAAACTCTGCCCACTCTTAACATTGAAGCGGGGCCATTGCCACTCATGACTATGTTCGGTATCCCATGGTGCACAAAAATCTCATTAAAATGCTTTATTACACATCTAGCAGTGGAGTTTGCTAGCTGTGCCATTCCTGGATAATTGGAAAAGTAGTCAATGACTAGAAGGTATTCCTTTCCATTCAGGCAAAAGAGATCCATGCAAACCTTCTGCCACAGAGTTGTGATGATCTCACCCATCTGCATCGCCTCTTTGCTTTTACATTGAAATTTTTGACAGGGTTCGCAGTTATCAACCATTACTTCAATATTGTGGCTTAGACCTGGCCAATAAACTATATCCCTGGCCTACGCTTGCACTTTTCTATTGCCAAGTGCCTGAGAATGGAGTTTTTTTTAGAATCATCAACCTTAATGATTGTGGAATTACAGTCTTTTGTTGTTGAAGCAAAAACCCATTTGCATCACTTAACTCTGCCCTTTCATTGTAATAACTGGAGCAGGAACCATTAGGCCATCTCTTGTGGAGATATGTTATCACCTTTTGCAAGACTGTGGGCTGGATTTGCCGATTCTGAGGCTATGTCCTCACTCCGGCGTGGGAACGGTGACGTTTTACGTCCGCAAATTCGGCACAAAACGACCATTGATCCTCCATTTGACTGGGGGCTAGCATGCCAGCAGCGTAGAGCACAAGGCTCTAGCTGCCGATACGACCCGGAGAATTGCCAAGTCCTTGGCCGCGCATGCGCATGATGGCGGCCTGCAGCGACTGCACCGTGTAACATGGCGCTGGTCACACGCAGACCCGGCCTCCAAAATAGTGCCCTGCCCTTGGCCTGCTTGTGAGCCCCCGATTGCCCCCAAACAGTATCACCAGCCCTGACAAAGTCCCCCTTGCCCGCGGATCGGCTCTCCACAATTGTAGCGGTGCTGGACTGAGTCTGCAGCCGTCACGCCGAGGTCTCTATGGATGATAGCACACGCCGTCGGGAACTCGGCCGGTTGGGGGTGGAGCATCAGGGGTTGGGCCTCAGGCAACGTCCTGAGGCCGTCAATATGATGCACTCTGCGAGTACGCCATTTTGGAGGGGGTGGAGCATCGCTAAAGCGGCACCGTCCCTGATTTTGTCAGGAATGGGTTTTCGCCAGACGATCGGCGAAAGCAATTTTGGTGTCACCAATGGAGAATCCCATCCTGTGTCTTAGGTTGTTTCTTCCTTTATTAATCTTGATTTGTCATCAGATACCAGAAAAGACTCAGTGACAAGATTCACATGGACTTGAAAGTCATCATCCAACTGGTGTATCTCTTCTATTCCTGTGGCTCGGGATAGTGTATCAGCATCAATGACATGCTTACCCTGTGTATAGATAAGCTCTAAGTCATATAGTTGTAGCTTCATCATTGTGCACTGGTTCCGAGGTGACATCTCGTTCAGATTTTTTAAAATTATTGTGACCAGTATTCTGTGGTGGTTGAAAGACAATATACATAGTGATGGAACTTAGTAAGATTATTAATTAAACCAGGCATTCCTTTTCAATTTGCACATGCCTGTGTTCCGTATCTGACATTGATCTGGATGCATATGTTACTGGAAGCCAGTTTTATTCCACATCTTACTGTAATAAGACCACTCCAAAACCATCCTCCTTTGGGTCCATCGAAATTTCCGTCTTGTCGAAAGACGTCAGGACTGGCGCTGTTGCTAATGCTGCTTGTAATGCTTACCATTCCTGTTCATAGATTATCATAGAATTTACAGTGCAGAAGGAGGCCATTCGGCCCATCGAGTCTGCACCGGCTCTTGCAAAGAGCACCCTACCCAAGGTCAACACCTCCACCCTATCCCCATGACCCAACCCAACACTAAGGGCAATTTTGGACACTAAGGGCAATTTATCATGGCCAATCCACCTAACCTGCACATCTTTGTGACTGTGGGAGGAAACCGGAACACCCGGAGGAAACCCACGAACACACGGGGAGGATATACAGACTCCGCACAGACAGTGACCCAAGCCGGAATCGAACCTGGGACCCTGGAGCTGTGAAGCGATTGTGCTATCCACAATGCTACCATGCTGTTCATGTCAAGTAGACCATTGGAATATTGTATCTTTCATGATTGTTTCTCTGAGGTGTGAAGTTTTAGCTGCAAGATGGGAAATAAACTTTGCAACAAATTTTATCATTCCTAACATTCTTAGTTTATCTTTCTCATTATTGGGTCGTGGCATCTTCAAGATTGCCTTTATTTTCTCTTGATTCTGTTGAATGCCTTTTGCTGAGCTTATCTCCCAGAAAGTGATACTGACAACACCAACTTGACATTTGGTTTTGTTCAACTTTCAGCCATTCTTTTTAATGCTCATCAGGACCCTTAGAAGCCTTTTGTCATATGCTTCGCGAGTTGATCCCTGGATGATTATGTCATCAACATAAACTCTGACTCCTGGAATCCCTTCAATGTGTGCTCCATGGCACGATGGAAAATTTCTTATGCAGAAATTATGCCAAATGGCCTCCTTAAGAAACAATATCGTCGAAAAGGTGTGTTGAAAGTACACAGCTTTCATTATTCTTTGTCTAATATGAGCTACCAGAAGCCTTGTGAAGCATCTAATGTACTGACAAATGTTGCTCCTGCTATCTCACATGTTACTTCTGCCCTCTTGGGTGTCAGATAGCATTCTCTTTTAATGTTGAGGTTCAAATCTTTGGAGTCCATTAAGATTCATAGGTCATTATTTCTCTTCTTGACACAAACCATAGAGTTTATCAGACTGTAGGTTCTTCTATACATTTCATTACACCTAAAGCTGTCGTCCTTTCTAGCACAGCCTTTAATTTGCCTCTCAATGGAGCTGGTACATGTCTCGGTGCTGTATTACTGGTTTTGAGTTTTCCTTTAACTGGATTCGATATGCAAAAGGTAAAGTGCCAAAGCCTTCAAATATCCCAGGAAATTCCTTCGGTATAGAATCTATTGATGCATGCTGCCTGGTTGTAGCGCTGTCTGCACTGTAAACCTGCCTAACTGGCTCAAGTTAAGGGCGGTACGGTAGCACAGTGGTTAGCACTGTTGCTTCACAGCTCCAGGGTCCCAGGTTCAATTCCCGCTTGAGTCACTCTGTGTGGAGTCAGCATGTTCTCCCTGTGTCTGCGTGGGTTTCCTCCGGGTGCTCCGATTTCCCAAAAGACATGCTGTTAGGTAATTTGGATATTCTGAGTTCTCGCTCAGTGTACCCAAACAGGCACCAGAATGTGGTGACTAGGGCCTTTTCACTGTTGCTTAATTGCAGTGTTAATGTAAGTCTACTTGTGACAATAATAATTATTATTATTATGAAGTGTCTCACATGCTTCCACTCCTACGAGAGATTCGCATTCTGCCTCTACAATCGAAAATTTTACTGTGTGAATTCTGTTTTTCACATTTACATTGAGAACACATGCCTCTAGCATTGTAATTTCATTTCCATTGTAGTCTTTCAGTAGTACTGCTTTAACACTAGCGGTTTACTTCTCAGCTCTTTTAAAATCTGACAAACTGATAAGGTTGGCCCTCGCTACAGTGTCGAGTTTGAAATTAATTAGTGTGTCATTAATCATTAATGGAACTGTCCATTTGTCTTTTGGAGTATTTGCATTTGCTTCACTAGTGCTGCAAATCATCTGAAATTGTTGTCTTTCTGGATATCTGGACTATTCAAGGGGCTGGTTTAGCATAATGGACTAAATGAAATGAAATGAAATGAAAATGAAAATTGCTTATTGTCACGAGTAGGCTTCAATGAAGTTACTGTGAAAAGCCCCTAGTCGCCACATTCCGGCGCCTGGTACAGGAATCAAACTGTGCTGCTGGCCTGCTTGGTCTGTTTTAAAAGCCAGCGATTTAGCCTGGTGAGCTAAACCAGCTTGCAATGCAGATCAATGCCAGCAGTGCAGGTTCATTTCCCGTACTGGCCTCTCCGAACAGGCACTGGAATGTGGCGACTAGGGGCAATTCACAGTAACTTTATTGAAGCCTACTTGTGACAATAGGCAATTATTATTATTATCCTGGTCCTCACTAGAAATCATGTCGACGAAGAACGTGTCTCTGAGGCAAACTTTATCAAGTATGTTGATTTTATTTTGCCTGTTCCGCATTTTTACTGGAAAAGCATTGCCTAGCAAAGTGATTTTTGCTGTTACATTTGGAGCATATCTTTTCAAATGCTGGACATTGTCATGGCAAATGTCGCTTGCCGCATCGCTGGCATGAAATGGAGGATCCGGTTCGCAGCTTAAAATGGTTGCCTGAGCTGACAACCTGTATTTTACTAGAGTGCACCACGACACTAATGGCATCGGCTGCCTCTTCTCTCCACACCAATATGTCTGAGATTCAAAGTGCTAATCTGCTGTGCAGCTAGCTCGCTAGCAATTCAAATTTTGATACCATTATTAAGCTGAAGCTCATTTTCTCTGAACGCCTCTCGCGTACCTTGTCCTTATAAATCCCGAACATGATCTGATCGTGGATTATTGATGACTGTAGGGTAGCAAAATAACATATCTTTGCCTTCAATTGCAAATCGGTCAGAAAACTACCAAATTATTTGCCTGCTTTCTGCATGTGCATGCAAAGTATGTCGTGCTCAAATGTCTAATTTTTTTGGAGAGCAATGCCAATCAAATTACTTTAAAACTACCTCTAAGTTCTTGCTATCCGCCCCGCTATCATAAACAAATGTGTTAAATATTTCTATTGCTTGGGGACCTGTTACAGTGAACAACTACACGATGCGCCTCTTGTCAGGCTGAGCCTGCAGACCAAGGACTGCAACATTGAGTTTGAATTGCTGTCTGAACACACGCTAATTCTCATCTACATTACTGCTGACTCGAAGCTGGTGAGGTGCCTTCAGACCTTCCATCCTGAACTTCGAAGTCTTACAGTGCATTGAGTACTAGTTGCCAGTAGTTCATGAGGTTAGTAGAAAAATGTCTTTGTTTTTGTACCGTCTTCAAAGGTATCTTTAATTGTTCGGATCTTAAAAGAATGGGTTTTTTTCTTAGTAGAACTTCATGCCTGGTACATTGCCATGTTCTTGTGCTATGGCCGGTAGGATTGATGCACAATGGGACATCTAGTTCTTGACTAGTTAAATAATTTGTTACCAGCACGGTAGCATTGTAGATAGCACAATCGCTTTACAGCTCCAGGGTCCCAGGTTCGATTCCGGCTTAGGTCACTGTCTGTGCAGAGTCTGCACATCCTCCCTGTGTGTGCGTGGGTTCCTCCGGGTGCTCCGGTTTCCTCCCACAGTCTAAAGATGTGCAGGTTAGGTGGATTGGCCATGATAAATTGCCCTTAGTGTCCAAAATTGCCCTTAGTGTTGGGTGGGGTTACTGGGTTATGGGAATAGGGTGGAGGTGTTAACCTTGGGTAGGGTGCTCTTTCCAGGAGCCGGTGCAGACTCGATGGGCCGAATGGCCTCCTTGTAAATTCTATTACAAAACAAATGTGTGGTAAAGATAACTATAAGGAATATATTACATATCACTAATATGAATAAATTATCCTTGAGCTACTGCAAGCATGACTATCCACCAACATGACAAACTCCCAACTCCTCGAGATACAGTCACATGATAGATTTACACTGCCACCTGCTGGTTGCAGGTCGTGTTTATTGTTATATAAATGATTGCCCATTCATATCATCACAGGGACGTTGACAGACCCCTGCTCATGGGCTGTTAATTGGCCACTCAAGGGCCTCATCCTGCCACTGCAGGGATCGAAATCCTCTACAATACCTGTCTCCTAAAATCCACATCATCCTAATTCGGGGCATAAACATTAACCAGGGCCACTGGTATACCCTCCAGCTTCCCACTAACCCTAACATACCAACCTCCCGGATCAGCCAAAATGCTCCCCACCTCAAACGCCACCCTCTTATTGACCAACAGTAAGTTGGTCCCCTTGTCTTCATATCCAGCCCCGAGTAAAATGCCTGCCCCACCCATCCTTTCCTCAGCCTCGTCTGATCCCCCAGCTTCAGGTGTGTCTCCTGCAAAAACGCCCATGTCCGCCTTCAGACTCCTCAGGTGCGTGAATACACGCGACCGTTGAACTGGCCCATTCAATCCTCGCACGTCCCACATGACCAGCCTGGTGTGGGGGGGGGGGGTTTCACCATCCCCAGCCAATCAGCCATACCCCTTCTTGGGCCAGCTCCCGGCCACGTCACATGACCCTCCAGGCCCACACTCTGATGTCCACTGCCATCTCTCCCTTCCCAACTGTGCCACACCAACTACACCCATGTTAGCAACTCTCCCCTCCCCCCCCCCCACCACCAAAGAACCAACCCCATTTCTGCCCCCCCACCTTCCTCCTGAAGATTCCTCACTTCACTTAACTAGCCAGCCCAGCTAGCATGGTGCCCCCCAAGGCCTCAATCTTCCCGATCCCCCTCCAATCCACCAACAAACAAAAGAAGAACAAAAGGCACCCTCACCATCACTGCTCACCCATTGAACCCCCCCCCCCCCCCCCGAACTACCCACCCCAGACATAAACACAAAGTTCCTCTCCAAAGTTCAGCGTCTTCACACTCCTCTCAGTCCATGCTCTCTCATGAAGTCCATCATCTCCTCCGGTGAGTCAAAATTAAACCCCGCTTCTGATGAGTCACCCACCCATGGATTGGCCATGCTAAATTGCCCGTAGTGTAAGGTTAATGGGGGGATTGTTGGGTTACGGGTATACGGGTTACGTGGGTTTAAGTGGGGTGATCATTGCTCGGCACAACATCGAGGGCCGAAGGGCCTGTTCTGTGCTTTACTGTTCTATGTTCTATAAGAGGGCAGGGCACAAGATCCCAAATTTCACATCCTTCTGGAAAAGGCTGGTTGAACCCGGCTCTCCTCTTCACCAATTCCGTACCCAGTTCTTGGTAAACCCGCAGCTCACTGTCTTTCCAGGTACACCTCCTGGCCTGCCTTGCCCACTCCAAAGTATTTTCCTTGTCCAAGAAACAGTATAACCGCACCACCGTCACCCTCGGTGGCTCTCCCACTTGCGGCTTCCTCCTCAACGCCCGATGTGTCTGATCCACCTTGAGGGACTGTTCCAACATCCTTGCCACAAACGTAGAGGCCTCCGCTCCCTTGGCCATCCCGACTATCCTGGAATTCTGTTGCCTGGAGGGATTGTCCAGGTCCTCCAACATCTCTCCCAGCCTCTTCTGGCTGTCCACCACCACTCCCAACTCCACCGCCAGTGAGGCCACCCACTCCTCATGTTCCCCCACCGCCTCCTCCACCTTCTGTATTGCCAACCCCTCAGGATTCATAGGAATCATAGAATTTACAGTGCAGAAGGAGGCCATTTGACCCATCGAGTCTGCACCAGCCCTCAGAAAGGGCACTCTAATTAAGCTCACACCTCCACCCTATTGTCATAACCCAGTAACCCCACCGAACCTATTTTTGGACACTAAGGTTAATTTAGCATAGCCAATCTGAACCTCCAACCTCTGCCCCACTTTAAATTGTTGCTCTAACTGGCTCCACCACCATAGCGAGGTGTTCCGAGGCATCATTCCTCTGCTGCTGGAAATTATTTAAACTCCACCAGTTGTTCCACTGACCACTGTGCGGGCAGCACTTCCCCTTTTTTCCTCCGCCATCTTAACCTGTGGCACACCACAAAAACTGTCCTGCTCCAGCTGCTCTCTCTTTCTCGTAGCACTTCTAATCCTCTGATCCATGCATCAGACTCTGCAGAGGAATATTACTTTCCCTGGGCACTCACACCTTTCGCCTTCAATTGGGAAGGACCAACAAAATCCACCTTGAGAGGGCAGCACGGTGGCCTAGTGGTTAGCACAACTGCCTCACGGCGCTGAGGTCCCAGGTTCGATCCCGGCTCTGGGTCACTGTCCATGTGGAGTTTGCACATTCTCCCCGTGTCTGCGTGGGTTTCGCCCCCACAACCCAAAGATGTGCAGGCTAGGTAGATTGGACACGCTAAATTGCCCCTTAATTGGAAAAAATAATTGGGTAATCTAAATTTATTTTTTTTTTAAATCCACCTTGAGCGGGAGCCATAAATATGCGACCACTCACTCCATGGTCGCCACTGGAAGCCAACTAGGTTTATTCTACTCCTACTCCTCAATAAAATACTCTCTCACTCTCAACTACTCCTCAGGATTCATAGGAATCATAGAATTTACAGTATAGAAGGAGGCCAGTCGACCCATCGAGTCTGCACCGGCCCTCAGAAAGGTCACTCTAATTAAGCTCACACCTTCACCCTATCGCCATAACCTAGTAACCCCAGCTGGGCATCAGTGACCCAAGCCGGGAATCGAACCTGAGACCCTGGAGCGGTGAAGCAACTGTGCTAACCACTGTGCTACCGCGCCGCCCTTCCAACCTGATGCCTGGCCGGGGTTTATATCCTGTGAGGGATCCTCCAATTGGGAGGAAGTTCTGTATTCCAAGGTGTAGGAGGGGAATCTCATACAGTGCACGTGGAAGTTCCTTTGGAGGCTGGAACACCGTTCAAAAATCATTCTGAGCCACATTGAGTACATCACCCCAAATCGGACTGCACCTTTATACAGAGCCACTTTGGCCTTGTTAAACGTTGCCCACTTCTTTACCTGCTCTGCTCCAACATCTTAATAAAGCCTGATAGCGTTGCATTCCCGTTTATAGTCATGATTCTCCTTTGCCAATATAAGGACCCGTTCTTTTTCTTGAAGGATGTGAAACCTCACAATTACTGCTCACAATGGTTCTTTGGGATGTGGCTTCTGTCGGAGTCGTGGGTTCGATCCAGTTTGGCAGATCCAGCTTGGCAGAGGACATGAATTCACCATTTTCCCAAACACCTTCGCAAAACATTCTGTATGTAGGAGCTTGGCCTTCCATCCCCTCTGGCAGCCCAAACAATTTGAATATTTTACCTCTTGGATAATTCTCTAAAGCATCCATTTTGGTCTTCAGTGCTTTATTCACATCAGCCACCAGAGACATCTCCACTTCCAGAGAGGTGACTGGGTGCTATGCCTCAAAAGAGCCACCTCCACGCCTTATATCACAGCGCCATTCGCTTTTACTGCCTCCTTGGCCTCCAACACCGACCAAATGGGAGACAGGGCCTCTTCCATCAACTTGCAGATGTCCCACCACACAACTCACCTTTGCTTCTCAAGTTCCGCTGCCAAGGTGCCGGTAAGCACCTCGGCTGTTAGTGGAGTGGCCGGAGTCAAAGAAGCTGCCTCTGCCATTTCTCCACCGACGAGCCCGAGAACCTTCTGATTCAGTAGACAAACTTTTGTTTCAGCACCCCCCCCCCCCCCCGCCGCCGCCCCACCATCCTTTTCGGGTATTTCCCCTTCGTGAGCACCTTATTCCATTAATCAAGTGGGTTTTTAAACAAAATTACCCCCAGATACTGGGTGAGAACCAATAAAAATACAGTACCCTAGTGGGAGCCACCTCGTGTAAATCCTCCTCCTCCATATTCCCATCGGGAGTCTCAACCGCATAACTTTGATTCACTTATTGATTAAAAATCTTCTATCTCAGTGTTGAATGTACAGAACAACTCCGCCACTACAGCTAGCAGCATTAACCATCCCTTCCTCAAAGTTATTGATATAGATTGCAAATAGTTAAAGTCCTGGCCCTTTCCACCCCAGTAATTACAGTTTGCCCTCCTGAAAATGACCTTTTATCCTGATTCTGTTTAGCATATGTTTACCAATCCTCTGTCCAAGCTATTATTCTTGAACACCATGATCTCTTATCCTGTGCACTAATGTTCCTTGTGGCATCTTAACAAATGCCTTTTGGAAATACAATACCCTGCATCCACTGCACTTGCTATTTACTCAAAGAACTTGAATACATTTGTCAAACATGATTTCCCTTTGTATTATAATTTTCTAAATGTATGCTACCACTTCCTTTAAAATGGCTTGCGGGATTTTTCGACGGCAGATGTTCTGCTAACTGGTCTATTGTTATTTTTTCCATTCTGTTTCCCTCCTTTCTTGAGCAGAGGCGTTACATTTATGGTTTCCAGATCTGCTGGAACCTTTCCACAATCTAGGAATTTTGGAAAATTACAACCATTGCATTCAAGATCACTTTACAGCTTCTTTTAAGGCCACAGGATGCAGACCATCAGATCCAACGGATTTGTCAGCCTTTAATCCCATTATTTTTTCGCATACTTTTCTTCTATGGTGCCCCTTGCTTTTCTATCATTCTTGTGATGCTTTAATATTTTCTACCATGAAGAGAGATACAAAAATGTTGTTCAAAGACTCTTACTATTTTACTGTTTCCCATTATTAATTTCCCAGTCTCATCCTCAAAGGGACCGATGTTTACTTTAGCTCCTATTTTCCTTTTAATATATATATAGGTATAAGCTCTTACAGTCTGTTTTGTGTTCGTTAGTTCACTCTCAAACCATTTTCTCCCAGTAATGTTTAAGTCACCCTTTGTTGATTGCTCAAACTTTCCCAATTTCTGACCTGCCACTAATCTTCACAAAATTATGTACTTTTCTTCCAATTTGATACCATCCTTAACTTCCTTAGTTAGCAATGGGCGAGTCATCTTGCTTGTAGAGCCTTTTATCAATGGACGCTATCTTTGTTGATAATTATGAAATATCTCCCTAAATGTCTACCACTGCTTATCCACCTTTTTACATTATATTCACCTTTTAATCTATTTTCCCAGTCAATATTAGGCAATTCTGTTTTCATACCTATGTAATTGTGTGGTACTTAAAGGTTTGTGTCCAATACGTCTGAAGAATTGTAATTATGTTCACTTGATTAAAATTCCCCATTTGCTACAGGGCAACCTTTCAAAAATATTGATACTTAATATATTTTTTAAAATTTAAAATTAAAAAAATTTAATTCAATTAAAAAAGTTTACCAATTTCATGTTACATGGGAGAAGAATTAATGGATTAAAAATGGCATAATTCTTTGAATTAATGAAACAAAGATTAAATAAACATCAGTTAGCAAAACATGCACTTGTTCTACTTGGGTCATTGGATTGACCTTACTGAATTATGTATGGTTGGCCTCTCCCATTCATTTTAGTAGGTGACCTTGCACATGGAAAACTGGTGTAGGAACACAGGCAGTGTGATTTGCTGGGATTGGAAAACCTAGTGAAGCAGGAAGTCTTAAAAGGCTGCTGACCAACATTAACAGAGAGTGTTTTATGCCGCCTGATAAATGTATTTGATGGCCAGGTTAATAGAAGCAAGGGAAGAATATGAACAAGCATGAATGTTTGACAATGATGCCTTGAAAGTTTGTTGCTGGAACTGCAGCAAAGCATGGTGATGCTTATTTTCGGCAGACACATCCATCAGAGTGGAGGTAAAAGCTCCTTGTCCGAAGGAAAGCAAAATAATGTTTTTCTAAATCACACTGCTGAGTCTCCTTGACCATAGCTTCTGCCCTTTGCCCTCCTCCTGCTCTCCACCAGGAAGGGAGGAGTTAAAAACAAACCTACCACACTTCTCAGGGATGACACCATAATATTCTCTGTAAAAATTAGGCATCAGCTGGGCAGGCACAGAATTGCACTGGATGTCAGGGTTGCCAAGGAGTCAGTGCTTAATAGATGGCACTCATGTGGGTAACAGGACTCCTCATATCAGCCTTATTTCCTTTCAATGGAAAGAATTTACATTTAATTAATCACCAGTTGGCATCTAACAGAGAAACATAATAAGTTAAAGTAGCCATGATGCCTTCATCTGCAGCAGTCCGTGCTGTCTGCATTATTTGAAAGTTCAGACAGACTTGAAAGAATAGCTGCTGAGAGACCAGGGTTATTCTCTGTAGCCATGGCTAATGACTCCTGATAGCAGCAGAATATAATTGCAATAAGTCACACATCCCAACTACTGTAGTGCATATCACTGTGGCTCTAAAGCAAAGATTCTACAGTTTGGATTGTTCAGGTATGTTGCAAAGCTATCCAAAATAACCATGGTCTGCTGCATAACTTTCCACTATCTATGGTAAGGAGCAACAGAAACTTGGGTTGATTTTCACCATTTTGTTCCAGGAATACCAAAGACCAATTTGATGCATCAGCAACAATTCCCCATCCCAGTTCGGGTAACTAAACACAGACATGGGATTGAATCTTCAACCTTCTTGTTCAATATAACTCATTGTCAGGCCATACTGCACATAACAGCGGAATTAGTGTACATATAGTGTTGTCAAGGGGTGCATCACCACCCTGGGAATTATATTTTGGTTTAGTTAGTTAAGTTTTATTTGGCATTTTATTTTAGTCACAGTGCTCCACCAGGGGCTGTCACCTCCTCTCATTTGTTTAATTTATTGATCATTTGTTTGGTTAAAAGAGTATAGTTTTGTCAACAGGCATAATCGTTATACAAGTTAAAGTAATTTATATGACTTTAATTCTGGTAACCTGATCTGCCAGAAATAATCAAGTAAAGTTACCTAAAATTGACATCAACCTCAATCATCGAAATTGAAGGACGTTTGCTGGTATTTTCCTGTACACAGTAATAAAGACAGATAACGCTGATAGGAAGCATATATAGTAATTAACCGACATTGCAATTCCACCGTTTACAATTAAACTCTGATCGCATAGAAGGCGCATTGATGACATTTGAATCTCTAATCCCTCCGGATTCGCTTAAGCATACGGTTCCTCCCTAGCCCTTTCCCCTTCTTTGTTCGAAACTGCACTTGATTTTCCTTGGATATTGTTTCTCGGTTTAAACCAAATCCCCAGGTCAACAGAGAGCGTTACCGAGACACGAACTTCGCTATCAACATCCAACATCTTGTCATCTGTATATTGCCGAGGAATTTTGATGGGTAAATGTCACACTAATCGGCATTTTACGTCATGATGATATGTCAAACTTGGGTGTAACTGCAAATCGGTCCTCGCAGAATCCGTCGCGTGTTTGGAAGCTGAGAAACGGCAGTAGTATTCGACTGAGTATACAGAATAGTGTAAGAACTCCACAACTATCGAGCTGCACCTATAGTATTTACGGGGGGGGGGGGGGTGCATGAACAATCCTCCGAAGGATTGTTTAAAACACGGTTGCACTGCATTCTTGAGGTAGCGTTTACCCAACCCTTTCAAATCGACTTGCATCCACGTAGTTCATTCGCACCGGCGGCAGCGAGCAGCGGCTGTGTGACTGCCTCCCTGGGCCGGCCACCCGAGCAAGTTGCAAAGCGTCGACCTCGGTTTCGGATGAACGAAACCGGGATCTGAAAGAGTCAGTCAGCCTACCTACCGTCTGAGTCCTTGGAAGGAGGATGGCCAGGACATCCTGGACTTCTTGAGGCCGGGTCTGTCTCCGGTGTCCATGGCGTAGCTCTGCATGGCTCGGTGCAGCAGGTACTTGTCTGTGTCCGAGAAGCCGCGCTGCTTCACCTTGATGTGAGCTCTGGGCTGTCTCCACAAGTGTTTGGGAGGTTTGCTGGCGGCAGGCAGCACGCTGCAACCACTGCTTCCAGCTTCCATCATTCCCCTCCAACCCAACCCAATGCGGATTAGTCACTTGTTCGCCAGTCAACAATTATACGGAGACGAAAGAATGGTTATTTTTGTCCCCCTCTCTTGAGGATCGGTTTTGAAGAGAACGGTGATGCTGAAAGTTGGACAGCTCCCTTCCCTGCACTTGCGTCCTTTCCCTCCTTCCCCCGCCCTTCCAGCTGCCGCTGACAACAGTTGGAATTATTCACCCAATCTGGCGAACAAGTTTCCAGTCGATTTTCTGTCTGAATTTTCTATCTAAGTTTCCGCGCCGCTCTGGTGTTTTCTTTCCACTGACAGAAATGAAGTGAGCGCAACAAATCGAGCGGGAGGGGGGTACTTTCCACAACTTTGAGCGGCGGGGAAGGGGGAGGTTGCAATGCCGCCTGCTCCGAGTTGTTGTGCAGAGTGTTGCTCTGCAGTTTGAAGCCCCGCTGGCGTCTGGGGTGGAGGGGCAGTCCGACTCGCGCCTCTGGCTCTCTCTCTCTCTGTCTCTGTCTCTGCCTCACCTCGTGCTGCGCCCTCCTCCTGGCCACCGCCTCTTCCACTTCACGGCAATCCCATAGGCGGGCGGGAAACACTCCCCGCTTTGCAGGGGTCAATTTAAAAATAAACTTAATAACGTCGATCTGAACGTTGCAGAATTTTCTGCTGACGGGCCAGTTAGCCAATGCATTTCCGTTCTTGATTTAAGAAAAAACTTGCCATCATGTTTGGCTTCGCTTGTCCAAAGAGAGACAAAAATTCGGAGGTGAGGCGATAGGGGCTGGGTAATAAATGCTGGCCTGTCACCAAAGGACACTTTAATTGGCAATAGCCTTGCTTTCAACTTCCAGCAGTATAGCAGATTACAGAATTTCTCTGTGGGAGTTCCTTAGTGAGGGGCGCACTCGTGAGTACATTGGATGGCAAGGATCTACCTGTTGAGTCTTTTAACGTGGGGAGGTTGTTATGCTGCTGCCACTATCACATTGTTTGGGCTGACCAGAAGACTTGCTTGCTTATTATAAAGGTGTGCTCACACTGAAGTATTCTACACACAGACACTGGAAACTAATTCATAACCACAACAGGTATAAATAAACTTCAATTATGAGTCTATATTCACCTTTATTACCCATCTATTTCAAAGAGCCATTACTTAGTAAAGAATTAACACATTTCAACGTAATTAATTTGTTCTGTATGGATACTTAATTTAGATCGTTGTCACTCAAATTCTTACAAAGAAGCAGCAATGACAAATGTACTGTTTAAGGATTAACATATTAGGTGAATGCTGAATATATCATTTTAGCTACTGCTCCTCCAGTGATAGGATTGCCTGTCACTGTTAAATGTCAATTTTTAAGCATTTACTACATATTGTCAAAAATGACTTATTTGGATGCATTACCATTGATTACTTTTTTGTATTGCTTTCAAAATGTAAATTATTTTGTTGTATTTATTTTACATATCCTTTTCCTTTGATTAGGTTCCTATCGGACATACAACAATTCCTCAAACAGGCAAGCAAACAATCCCCTTCCAACACTCTGACAGTACTGCTGTTGAGTCAGCAACCAGGCTGGCTGGTGCAAGAGCAAAACACAGTGACTCAGCCAGCAATTTTCCATCCGCCCCTAACTTCCTATCCTTTCGTGGCACAGAGGGGTGACGATTTTGGATACTGCACTACTATTCAATATCCTTTATTTTGATTTACTATCCTTGTCCTTACTTGCGTTTGTGATAACTAAATACAGTTGTTAAGTTTCCAGAGTGTGCCCTGTGCGATCATTTTTATAGATTTCAGATATTTGTAGCATGTCTCTATTGATTGGTTACAGAGATACAACAATAATCAGCATTTACCAGCAATTGTTTGGACTCTTTGGGAAAATTGATTTTCCAAATTTATGATAGACACAAATCTATCTACAAATCTATCTACATGGTCCCAAACTATAGCTACTTAATTACTACCTAAATTAGGATAACGTTTAGTTCATGGGAGTACATGACTCACACTGAAACTGAAGATACTTATGCCTGGTATATATTTATGTACAAAGGTGCAGTATGTAGTTTTTTTTCATAAATTTAACGAAGATGCATTACATTTTAAATCCTTCTGGAATTCAGATTCAAATTTGAACTTCCAACATTCACAGCTTCCAAATGCAAATTTCAAAGAAAACAGGAAAAATGTAATTGCCTGAGAGAAATAACAGGAAATGTTTCTTTATACCAACAAGAAAACAGATGCTCTGGCCTGTCAGTAAAACTGACTGCTAAGATAAGTGCCTCCTCCCTGGAAATCACATTTATCACCCAAAAATGGGCGCTGCAGCTATCAAGTCAATTGGACAAAAAAATGTAATTCTCCAACATAGGCAATGCATTAAATAAGAGTTAAAATGCAGTAGATTTCAAAAAGGTTAGAGCACAATTGGGAAATATAAATGCACTTCAAAATGTATTTGCATACCTTTTTGTGTAATTATTTTTTACCAAAAGTAAAGCATTCAGTTTAAAATTGATCACTTCTGGTAAAGCATTCCACATTTCAGGAACTCACCATAAAACATTCCTTACAATCTTCCCCTTTGTGTATCTTGTGCTTACATAATAATGGAAATAAACTATGCTTACCTCTCCTATTTTTTCTAGCACTTATAATTCCTCCATCAAATCATCTTAATTCAGGAGAATGCAACCTAGTTTCTCTAGATTCTCCTTGTAGCTCTGATGCTGATACTTGGGAGAATCCAAATAAATATGTATTGGAATTTAATATTACATTAGTCCAACATTAGTGAGGAGTCTGATTTACATTGTAGTATCCAATTTTCAATTAGCCATGGCTCCCATCTGAATTAAGTGGGCACCTCAACTGCCTAAGGAAACAATGGTGTTAAAGTGGCCATTAGACATTGAAAGAGCAGTAAGTCCACAGTTTGGAATTTAAGTCCCAACCTGCTCAGTTTCTATTGGACAATTAAAATTTAAATTCTACTTACTGGGGCAGCACGGTAGCACAATGGATAGCATTGTGGCTTCACAGCGCCAGGGTCCAAGGTTCGATTCCCCGCTGCGTCACTGTGCCCGTGTTTTCGTGGGTTTCCTCCGGGTGCTCCGGTTTCCTCCCACAGTCCAAAGACGTGCAGGTTAGGTGGTTTGGCCATGCTAAATTGCCGTTAGTATCCAAAACGTTTAGGAGGGGTTATTGGGATAGGGTGGAAGTGAGGGCTTAAGTGGGTCGGTGCAGACTCGATGGGCCGAAGGCCTCCTTCTGCACTGTATGTTCTATGTTCTTAAATGTTTGAGAGACTTTCAGGCTGATCTAATTTTGTCCATTTCTCAAAACAGGAAATGAAAAGAACCAGTTCTCAGGCTTTGTGCTGGATTTTCCTTTTCCATTAGACAAAAGGTGTGGCAAAGGAGCTTGATGGGCAAAGGCGATGGGTATATCTAAGTGAACTTAGATATTAATAAGAGGAGAAAATGTTATATCGGTCATCTCATTGGAGTAGTAATCCAGGCACTAGTGACTCAGGTTCAAACCCCACAATGGCAGCTGGTAAAATTATATTCAATTAACGAATAAATCTGGAATATAAAACTAACCTCAGTAAAGGTGACCATGAAGCTATCACTGATTGTTATAAAAAATAGTGCCCTTTAGGGAAGGAAATTAAACTTCAGATCCACAGTAATGTGGTTGACTCTTCTCTGAATGGCCAAGTTAATAATTCAACACAAGGGCATTTAGGGATAGGCAACAAATGGCTAGTCTTGTCAGTGATGCTTGCACTCCATGAAAGTATAAATAAAAAATATATATATTTGGAAATTAGACAAGTGGAAAATTTAATTCAGTGTTGAGCAGCATGAAGTGCTTCACAAGGGGATAAAAATCTAAACTTCCATTGAAAGAAATATCATCCGTGGAAAAGGTTTGACAATACATCAGAACTATTGCAATAATACTCAGCAGCAGTGAATAAAGTAGATCAGATGCATCAAAAGGTCAATATTAAGCTGAAATGGTGAGGTAATCCTACTTCATAAGTCATTGATGCAACTGCAGTTGAACTGCTGTATTCAGTTCTGTTTACCACATTACAAAATGGATCTTCTAGTTATTGAAAGGAAAAGAACCAAAGTGCAACACTGAGGCTGATCATGCATGCACATGCCTGGCCTAGCTGCTGATAAGAAATCCTTAGGTAACATAAGACAATGCCATTTACCCTGGTGGATCAGAATAGGTAGTGATCCTTTTCCTGCATTGAACTCAAGGATTTTTGTAACCAAAATGATTGAAGATTTGAAGGAATTGGAATAAGGGGAGTGATTATATAAACTAGGCACATTTGACTGGAAAACTGAAGGTGGAGAGGTGACATAATTGCTGTTTTAGGATTCTAAAGATACAAGCAATGACAAACTAATTTAGCTTGTTCAGAGCACTACAGCCACAGAACATGAAGGTTGGGCTGGTAGTAAATTAGAAGTGAATCTACAAAAACAAGCGCCCAGAAACTGCTGCAACTAAGTGCAGAAACAATTCACAATGTGGCTGTAAATTAAATTTGTTCCTGCACCCTCCAGCTCAGAAAACCTTTACCCACAAAGTTGCTGGAAATATGAGCTGATAATGACATGGTTAAAGTGACAGGGCATTTGGTGAGCAGTGGAGCAAACACAGGGAATTTTATAAGGGGCTCAATGGTCCTGAAGGTAGAATTGGAGTGGATGCCACTTGTGTATCAGGAGCCAGCAAACACACAATTTAAAACGAAACATGAAGGGACAGTGGTGAGCATGTGAGACACATTCAATTACGGGTATTCAATGGTGGATCTTGCAATCAGGTAGTAATTCAACAGGTATGTAGCAGTTATAACAAAGCCTCCTGGACAAACAGGTAGGCTCTGCACCACAGTCACAACTTTCCTGTCCACATCCACTCTGTCAGTAATTTGTTACAAAGTTACTGAGTTCAGTGCAGGAAAAGGGTTAAGTGGCATTGTCGCATGTTAACTAACGGTTTTTTAGTAGCAGCAAGCCCAGGCCATGTGAATGCATGATCAGCCTCAGCATTATATGGCAATTCTGGCAAAAACGTGATACTTTTGTTTGTGTGAGTGGTTGCATTCAATCTTTCACTGGTGGGGCAGTATGTATGTTGTGGATGTCTGGAGACAGGCTGTCAGGTGTAGCTTGACATGCCACTAATCCTGCACATGCAGGGGGATAATGCAGAAGAAGCAGACCCACAACTCAAGGGAAAGGACCAGAGGAAATTGCCAAAATTATGCTGTACATCCCTGCCAAAGAAGATGCACTGCAAATAGCAAGAAATGAGAGAGACTGAGTGATCTCAGATGGTGAGGCTGAAATGCCCAGGCATAAGAGTGAGAATGCATCAAACCTGGTACTGGCATATGGGCACATACAAGACACGCAAGGAAATGTACTGTGCTCATAGACTGTGCAGACCCTTAATGTGGTTCATTTTGCTCTCTACTCCAGGCTACAGCCATGGCAGGACATTGAAGACTCCACCTCTGGGGCAATGACATCATTGACCCAGAAGATGTGCTATCACCTGCCTTGTCTACAATCTCCACCAATGCAGTGACACCTACATAGGTCATTGAGCAGCTGTTCCCAGAGCACAATCTGGTGAACACATTGCACACACATACCAGTATCTGAGGGTGACTGCGGAGGCCCCTGACACTTGGAGGATTATTGGAGATCAAGCCCCTCCTGAACCCCACGCTGATAAAAAGCCTCTGATCATTGCCATAAGAACCATGATGCTGATGCAGCAAAAGGCAGAGGAACAGATGGCAGCGATGCTAGTCGTAATATGCAGCTTTGCACGGGTGATGGAGGAGTCCGTGGAACCCATGCGTTTTGCCTTGCCTCAGGCATAAGAGCATATGACATGGAGACGTCGACAACCTCCATGAAGAACCAGGTCCAACAAATGACCCATTTACGTTATGACCTGCATCCATCCCATCATTCAACCTATCGGCCTCATAATGGAGTGGCTAGAGAAGAAGAGATGAGGCACCAGGACCTACCTAGGTGGCACTTCTAATGGAAACTTGGGGTGTGTCATCCTGAACAGGATTGGAGGAGGAATATGTGACAACTGCCCTGGAGGCTTCCTCTCAGGGCACCTCAAGGGTGAGCGGCTGCTCAATATTCTCCTCTGTCATTGACCCCATTGTCTCCATTAAGTGAGGGTGAGGAGGGTGCCCTTGCACCAGTGCAGGAAACCCCCAGTAGGCCAGAGCACTCAATACCTCAGGTCTCCAGAGAATGCCTGCCATGATTATTAAAGGCAATGGGACAATACACTGAGCAGATACACACTGCCTTCACCGCAGCTGCTGATTGTCAGGGTTTTACCAAGACATAGTGGCCATAAACAAAATCTTTAGACTCTATGAGACCACAAAAGTGTCATGGGTGTTGTAAAAAGATTCAATTTGTCACATATAAATATTGCACATTATATTGGTTTTACTTTATTCACATGCGCATTATTGTTGTTTGTTGGGCTGGCTTAGTCAGAGAGCTAAATTCACTGGCACAACACATGGTTGGCACACATTGATGGCTACAAGGGAGTTAAATATATTTCCTTTATTTTTGGATTTGGATTTATTGTCACATGTACCGAGGTACAATGAAATGTATAGTTCTGTGTACAGTCCAGAAATGAAATGAAAATCGCTTATTGTCACAAGTAGGCTTCAAATGAAGTTACTGTGAGAAGCCCCTAGTCGCCACATTCCGGTGCCTGTTCGGGGAGGCTGTACGGGAATTGAACCGTGCTGCTGGCATGCCTTGGTCTGCTTTAAAAGCCAGCGGTTTAGCCCTGTGCTAAACCAGATCATTCCATACATGAAGAATATAGGATATATAATAAATGCACAAAGTAAATACACAGACATAGACATCGGGTGAAGCATAGGGAGTGTAGTGCTACTCAGTAGAGAAATTGCGTGGAGAGATCAGTTCAGTCCATAAGAGAGTCATTCAGAGTCTCGTAACAGTGGGGAAGAAACTGCGGCAAAAATTGTGTGCTTGGCATTCACTCCTTATTGAATGTTCTTGTTAGTGTCCAGCTTTTTACTCATCAGTCTGTGGGACATGGCCACATGAAAGCATCGAATAACCCCTTGCACTCCAGGATAATGAGCCATGGCCCCAAATCCCTTGCCACCTTGTTGTCTTAATTTATGGAGAACTTGATTCAGTGATCAACAGGATGGAAAAGGACATTGCCCACCTCCTTTATGTACTTGCGAAAAGCCACACGTGTTATACGTAAAACCCTGGAATAACCACTGATGAAGATGTTGAACATCACAGTCACTTTGAGGGTCACTGCCAAGGAGTTCCCACCACATGGCTGCTGTATCCCACATATCTCTGTGACTGTCTCTCAGGACAACTTAAGCCATTTCTGGCATTACCTGTTCGACATTTGCAGGATGTTGCCAGTGGGAGGATTAGTTTACTACTAGTTCTCACCCTGGAGAAACGGTAATGCGCTAGTGCCCATCTTCCACGGTGCCTTCCGGAGATGCCTCAAAGAATATTGGATGTATCTTACCTATCAGCAATCCAGCTATTTGGCAGTGAAGATCGCAAGTATGGGCAATTCTGTGGACATGAATGTCATCCATACAGCTACTGAGCAATGAGATTTTTAAACCCTTCCATTGGCCACACCCTAAGATGTTCCCACACCCCAGTTGGCTTTCCTCCATTTGGATCTTGACTCCTCCCAGCTGACCAGATGTTTGGGCAAAATAGCCAGCATCAGAACCAAAATCACCCTCTGCCTGGAACATCCACCCTCCCTCTGTCATCTTCAAGTTTGATCCCATCTCTTACCCTTGGACCCTACACCACTCACTGCAGACATTGTTCCTCTGATTGTCCCTCCCCCTTCATTCTTGAAGTGTCCTCATAATCCCTTAACTCACCTCCTGAGACCTTCCATTATCCCTACCTGTAACTGGACCAGCGCTCGTACTGCATAAAACTCTTTATGTGACTGTGGACCTTCCCTATGACACACCGTTTCCTCGCTTCGAAATCCAGGATCCCGTCCTTTGGTTCCTTTATTTTTCATTTCCTGACGGTTCACCCCTGACCACACCCACGACACCATGCTCTTCCTGTGGCACACTTTATTGTCCTGAAACTACCCCTTCCTCAGAACCCTCTTGCTCCACTCATGGCTTGATCCAGCCACACTCCTTGCTCTGAGACCTGTGGTCTCTTTAGCTGCCCCTGACATAACACCTCTTACCCCCAAGTCATCCTTGCCCCTCCTGACCCTTCATCCAAGCTGCCAGTGTCCTGCTCCCTCCCTTCAACCACAGGTTTCCATAAAGCAACTGCTCACCTTTGATCCAAATGGACAAACTCAACTCATATATGCCACCATTAAATGAGAATGAAACCATTGCCACATTGGACAGATTCCACCTGGACAGGACAGGGACTGATGTTCATGGGGAATTATTTGCTCAAGTGGTTGGGGAGGGTTTGAACTAAAATGGCCGGGCCAAATGGCCTACTCCTGCTCCTGCTCCTATTTTCTATGTAATCATGAAGGCAGGATTTAGTAGGATTAGTAAGTTCGTGGATGACACCAAGGTTGGTGGAGTGGCAGATAGTGTTGAGGATCGTCAGAGGATACAGCAGGACATAGGTAGGTTGGCAACTTGGACAGAAAAATGGCAAATGGAATTTAATCCGGACAAATGTGAGGTAATGCATTTTCATAGCTCTAAAATAGAGGGGAAATATGCAGTAAATGGCAAAACTCTTAGGAATATAGAAAGTCAGAGAGCTCTGGGTGAACAAGTCCACAGATCTTTGAAAGTAGCAACACAAGTGCACAAGGTAGTCAAGAAAGCATCCAAAATGCTTGCCTTGATTGGATGGGGCATCGAGTATAAAAACTGCCAAGTCATGCTACAATTGTATAGAACTTTGGTAAGTCCACACTTGGAATATTGCGCACAATTCTGGTCGCCACACTACTAGAAGGATGTGGAGGCTTTGGAGAGGGTGCAGAGGAGGTTTACCAGGATGTTGCCTGGTCTGGAGTATGTTTGCGGAGAGGCTGAATAGACTCAGACTGTTTTCATTAGAACGATGGAGGTTGAGGGGCGACCTGATTGAAGTCTACAATATTATGAGGAGCATGGATAGAGTGGATGGGCAGGTGACCTTTCCCAGGGTGGAGGGTTCAGTTACTAGGGGGCATAGGTTTAAGGTCCGTGGGGCAAAGTTTAGACGAGATGTGCAAGACAGGTTTTTTATACAGAGGGTGGTAAGTGCCTGGAAAGAGCTGCCAGGTGAGGTTGTGGAAGCAGATACATTAACAGCATTCAAAAGGTATCTTGACAAATACATGGATAGGATGGGTATGGGAGGTGCTGAGGATTTGGGGCAAGGGTGATATCATGACCGGCACAGGCTTCGAGGGTCGAAGAGTCTGTTCCTGTGCTGCATTATTCTTTGTTCTTAAGTTGAACAAAATTAACATAAGGCGCATAAATGAACAAAATATATTGAAAATAGGAACCCGCCACCAGATATTGTAAAGCGTGACCCAATGTTAGAACTCCACTGACAAATCTCTACATCCTGCCCCACCATCGGTAAACTGAGAGTTCGACTCCTGCCGAATCAAGTCTCCCTGCCCACCATGTTTCTCACTCTTATGGGCCTCATTAAATACCACCTACAGTGTGCCGACTAAACCAATGAGACTAAAGAATTGAGAAGCATAGAGGAAGGACTAAAAAAAGGTTAATTTGATGGATCAATTAAATATTAGATAAGGTACAGAAAGAGAAGCAAAGAGAGGGAAAGTTAGATTAGATGACGAGGATATGGAAAAGGAAGAAAAAAAAGCTTTTAAAATTTGACATTTTAATTCTCTTGAGCAACAATTCACAAGCTGCACATTTTTAATCGTTCACTTTCTGCACAAGAGAGATTCAGTGGCAGTCATTAACAAGTGTCCTGTCATTAAGAGGGTACTTATGCTTTTAGTTTCTCGATTTTTGGGAGTGTGCATTCAGTAATAAACGGCAAAGTGCGAATAACTCTGCCCAATTGTTTGACCACTTGCTCTGCAGAGATTACCAAATCAGGATCATAGTAATTATTAATCATAGTGAGCTCCAGGGCAGCACGGTGGCCTAGTGGTTAGCACAACCGCCTCACGGCGCTGAGGTCCCAGGTTCGATCCCGGCTCTGGGTCACTGTCCGTGTGGAGTTTACACGTTCTCCCCGTGTCTGCGTGGGTTTCGCCCCCACAACCCAAAAAATGTGCAAAGTAGGTGGATTGGCCACGCTAAATTGCCCCTTAATTGGAAAAAAAAATAATTGGCTAATCTAAATTTATAAAAAAAAAATTAAAAAAAAAAAAATCATAGTGAGCTCCATGGGCGTGAGTAAAGCTGAGCACTTGTTGCTTGGGAAGATGGAAATTATGGTGGTTTGGCAAGATTTAAATTTCCTTTGGCATTAGCGCAAAGGTGAGATTATACTTTAAAGAGCCCACTCCTTAAAGGGTTCTCGGTAGAATGCTGCACTGCCAAACCATTTTTCCCCAGCTGCTAAAGTAGCTGCTGAAATAGCAGTCAGAATTTTGGATGTTTTGATGGAAATATTGATTGAGCAAGTGTACCAGAGGAGGATGCCCTCTCTGACACAGGCACACAGTGGACATTGCGTACTTCATGCGGAGGGGATGATGATACATGCAGTGTGGAATGGGGTGTTACACAGTCAGTGAATCTAGATTCAAGTCCAAAAGAAATTTGAAGATCGCAGCAGGTCAGTAACAGTTTGACAACTTGCCATGGATTTATCTTAATTAGCTGTCTGAAGTATGCACAGCACACATTTCCTTCCCACTCACATGATCTTGCAGTATTTTGAAAAGTTACTGTACAACAGTTCTGCAGGATTTTTCACCAGCAGCTTACATCTGGATGTATTCAGTCTGTCATATTTTTTAAGAAGATTCACCCACACCAGTGCCTCCAATGCGGCTACAATGATCCATGCACATGTTATCACAACCACTCTGGGCTACAGCCTGACGCTTAACACATAGCTCTTGTACTAACGATTCCAACTTTCCAACACAGCTTCTGACGGAAGGTAACGCAATACTGAAGGGAGAGAACTTGAATTGTTAGAAGGCTTTTGAACTTGTGGGCACTGAGCGATCATGTGGAGGTTGAACTCCCAATGCAGACGCAAGAGGCCCCACCTCCAGCTGCCAACCTGGGAAATAACAAAAGCTGACTAACAGCTTCAAAATGTTAATCAGACAGCAAGTGATGCCAACTCAAAAAAGGCCCAAAATGTGAAAACAAGTCATTTCATAGACTTTAACTTAAATTGTCGATATGCACAACATTCTTTTATGTTGGGGAAAAGCAAAGGCAGAACCCTCAATTTATGATGGGATTAGCCACTGAGAACCCTTTCACTAACCGGATTAATATTTCCATCAGTTAGGAGTTTAATTAATTAAATACAGCCATTAAGGTAATTTAGTAATAAATGCAGTTAGTAATTTAGTCATAAAATTCTTTAAGTACTGCACAGCAAATTAGATATACAATCAATGCATTCAGAGTAGATTTTACATACCTAAATCCTCAGCATTCACAATTCAGCACTTTTCCACATCTCAATTCTTCTAATATGCACAATTTAAAGCTCAATATCCATATCTATTAGGGATTTCAGTAGCTACCTCTGCGATTAAAATCTTACAGCCTACAGGCACTCATTGTGCCACACTTTTGAAAGTATGTTTCGCTTTCACGTAGGAAGGTTATCAATAATGTGACAGATCTGTTGAATAAAGATAATCATGGACTAGTCAAACAACCACATCCAGTGGCGGACTGGCCAGGGTGTCAGCTTGCCCGATGGCAAGTGGGCCCCTGATGAAGTGGGCCCCCTATATCAAATAAAAATGAAATAAAGAAACAAACACAGACAACTGTTTTAGTAATAAAAAGGATATAAGAAAAAAAAGAGAACAGGACACAAATAAGCAGTGCATGAAAAGGAACGAAGCAGGGGAAGTAGTGGAAGGATGTGGAATAGGGGGGCCCGGGTCGGGCATAATTAAGGAAATTCCATGTTTTCAGCAAGAGTGTGTGAATTTAAAGATAAAGTTACAATTCGTGATTTGAGATGGTCGGCAACTTCAAAGGATATCAAGCAGTAGTCTTGGTTCAGCCTGTACATCGGTCCGGGGCCCGGAGAGCCAAGAAGGGTAGCAGGGTAGCATGGTGGTTAGCATAAATGCTTCACAGCTCCAGGGTCCCAGGTTCGATTCCCGGCTGGGTCACTGTCTGTGTGGAGTCTGCACGTCCTCCCCCTGTGTGCGTGGGTTTCCTCCGGGTGCTCCGGTTTCCTCCCACAGTCCAAAGATGTGCGGGTTAGGTGGATTGGCCATGCTAAATTGCCCGTAGTGTCCTAATAAAAGTAAGGTTAAGGGGGGGGGTTGTTGGGTTATGGGTATAGGGTGGATACGTGGGTTTGTGTAGGGTGATCATGGCTCGGCACAACATTGAGGGCCGAAGGGCCTGTGCTGTGCTGTACTGTTCTATGTTCTAAGGGGCCCGTGAATCTCTGAAGGGCCCTTAAAAATTATAATTAATTAGATAAATAAATCTCTAACTTCTTTCCTGAGATTTGTATTCTAACTTAATAAAATATAATTGTTTTTAAAAAGAGCAATACCAAATAAAAATGCAATAAAGAAACAAACAAATAATCACTCAGTGTATGAAGGAACGAAGCAGTGTTAAACGGATGTGAAAAGGAGTGGAGGGGGGGGGGGGGGCTGGTTCACCCGGGTCGGACACAGTTTGGAAATCCACGTTTTCAGCAAGAGTGTGTGAATTTAAAGATAAAGTTACAGTTCGTGATTTGAGATGGTCGGCAACTTGAAAGGATATCAAGCAGTACATAGGGTCGTGAGGTCACCGAAAAGGAGAAGCGGTACCTTTGACCGTGAATCATGAGGTCAAAGATATTGAAGTGATAAGCCATGATCGGTAAACTCAAAGGGTTGCGACTTGTAACACTACACTGGTATCAAACTGGACATGTTAACTTTGGTCGTGGGACCATTCTTAATGTCTTACTATAGTCGGACCAAACTTCTAAGTTTCAACAGTTGTCTCAGTTGCTTGCTGGTGTGAACACTGGACAGTGGATTGTCTCCTCTTCTGAAGCTGCATAGGCCACAGTAGTATTGACTAATGAACATAGCCTATTGAAGTGTAAGTAAGTTATTTTATACTTTTTATCAAGTAGGGGTTTATCTGGCGTTCCTTCAAGTTATTCTTGCAATCATCAATATTAATTTTTCCCAATGTGGGCTATTTGAAATTAAGTTTTTATTTCAGGAATATTACCCCTACCAGCATGGAAAAGAAAAAGCCTAAATCTGGGTCACTAAAACGCAAAGAACAAAAAGAAGCAGAAAGGAAGGAATCAGCCAAGTGATGCAGGCCTATTACAGAGTTTATAATACCACAAGCACAATCCACATCAATATCCAGTTCTGCAACAAATAATCAAGAAGCAAGAAACAATGCTCATGGTGATGATGCAATGAGTTACAAGAACAGAGACGAGCTACTTTGAATGTAGAGACAAATACAAGTGCATCCATTACTAATCAACCCAGGCCCAATATTTCTTCTGGCTTCCTTGTTCCGGTATCTGTACTGCCTGTAGTTGCAACATCTGAACACATAGCTTCAACTAGTGACAGGGAATCAGATATTCCTTCAAGCATAAATGACTTGGTTTCTGAAGCACATCCTGTAAATGAACCTACACAAGAAAATGAAAGATCAATTACTGGAATCTTCCAATATCCATCACGAGCAAAGCTAAAACAGTTTTTTGCTGAACATCCACTTCAGCCACTTGATGATCTGCCATTTGATGCTCGTTTGTATGAGAGGAAAATTATGAATGACTCAGTCCCAAGAAAATGGCTAACATATAACAAAGAAAATAGATGCTTATATTGTTCATACTGCTTAGCCTTTTAGTTTCCCAACACTTGTAATCCATCACCCTTTGTCACCCTTTGTACGTGGCTTTAATGACTACAGCCGTATTAGCCAGAGCTTGACTTTACATGAATCAACAACTACACATGTCAGAAATGCTCAGCAATATATCAGTGTGGTTAATGATGGCACCTTAGATAACCTTTTTGCAGCATCACTAATTAAAAGAAAAGAAGAAGTATTGAAGCAGAGAAGTATTGTCATGAGGATCATAGACATCATAAAGATGTTAGGCAAGCAAGCACTTCCTTTTCGAGGTCACAGAAATGAATCGGCCTACACTCTAGATAATGAGGTTCTGAATCATGACAATTTTTTAGCTACAGTGCAGTTGATGGCAAAATATGACCCCATTATGGCCTCACGGTAGCATGGTGGTTAGCATCAATGCTTCACAGCTCCAGGGTCCCAGGTTCGATTCCCGGCTGGGTCACTGTCTGTGTGGAGTCTGCACGTCCTCCCCGTGTGTGCGTGGGTTTCCTCCGGGTGCTCCGGTTTCCTCCCACAGTCCAAAGATGTGCGGGTTAGGTGGATTGGCCATGCTAAATTGCCCGTAGTGTAAGGTTAATGGGGGGATTGTTGGGTTACGGGTATACATAGAACATAGAACATAGAATAGTACAGCACAGAACAGGCCCTTCGGCCCTCAATGTTGTGCCGAGCCATGATCACCCTACTCAAACCCACGTATCCACCCTATACCCGTAACCCAACAACCCCCCCCCTCCCCCTTAACCTTACTTTTATTAGGACACTACGGGCAATTTAGTATGGCCAATCCACCTAACCCGCACATCTTTGGACTGTGGGAGGAAACCGGAGCACCCGGAGGAAACCCACGCACACAGGGGGAGGACGTGCAGACTCCACACAGACAGTGACCCAGCCGGAAATCGAACCTGGGACCCTGGAGCTGTGAAGCATTTATGCTAACCACCATGCTACCCTGCTGCCCCGGGTTACGTGGGTTTAAAGTAGGGTGATCATTGTTCGGCACAACATCAAGGGCCGAAGGGCCTGTTCTGTGCTGTACTGTTCTATGTTCTAAGTGGTTTAGATATGTTTACTGCATGGAGTTTGGTAGATTCAGCTACAACAAAGTTGAAGGAACAGACAAGAACATTTGATAACATTCACAGCAAGGCTTTGGAATTTGTAAATAAATGTAATGACAGGATTTCACAGATGAATATGGTTGAAAATCAAACATTGGAAATTGATGCGTTGGAAACAGCATTGCCAGTTAAGAGGCAGAGGAAGAAGAAAAGAATGGCAGATGAGCTTATTGATGATGAAAGAAATTCCTCAGATTCTCTAGCTGATTTTCAAGTAAATGTGTTTAACCTAATAATGGATCGAATTGTCCACTAGAATCACGCTTTGTACAACACAAACAGTTGTATAAAGGTTTGTCCTGCTTGGACCCAGTAAAGTTTAAAACTATTGCAGAGAAGGGCCTTGAAGATGAAGCATTGGAAGGTATTATTAAGCTGTTTCCACAAATCAGCAAAGATCAAGTAATATTGGAATTGTTTTCTTTTGCTTCAAACTTTGATGTATTAAAGCTATTGCTTAATGATGGTGAGAATATGGATTCCAGTTGCAACAATTGTAAAATTTGCAGCACTTGCCCATCGTGTGTACTAAAAATTCTGGCATCCAACAGACTTCATGACAAGGCATATGATAACCTTTATGAGCTTTATAAAGTCATCTGCACATTATCAGTTACTCAAGTCCAATGTGAGAGGACATTTTCAAAGCTAAAGATCATAAAGACAAGGTTAAGAAATTCGCTGTCTGAGGAGAATTTTGAATCATACATGTTGCTATCCATTGAAAAGAAATTGTTAGATGAATTGGATGCAGAAACAATTATTGGCAGATTTGCACAATAATCTAGCGAACACAACCAATTGCTCTTAATATAGTGGACTGCATGCAATGCTCTATTGTGCTTTTGAACTATCTGTTAATGTGTAAATTGTGCAGTAAACTATTTAAAAATATCAACCAATTACTTAAAAAATTTTAAAAATTAAAAATTCAATTATAACATTCTGTATTTACAGTTGGTATCTACTGCCAGTAATATGTACAGTACATGCACACTGTAATTACTAAGAAATGCACATTTTTTCCACAAAAATTTTATTTGTACCCTTTTTTCCATATGTATTTTATTTATTCGTTATGAAAATTAAATGATAGCATTGTAGTTGTGGGTGGGCCCCCTTTGTCTCCTGGCAACCAATATTTTTAGACCCAGTCCGCCACTGACCACAACTATTAAATATCTAATCAAATAACTGGTAAAATTAGATTAATCAATAAGTAGCTAAAAATACAAGTGAGGAATACCAACAAGTGGAACACCAAGGGCGAAATTCTCCCAAAACGGGAGAAATCGTCAAACTGCCGTAAAACCCGGGCGGGTTTTACGGCATCGCGCCCCTTCCCGACGGGGGACCGATTCTGGTCCCCCGTCGGGGCTAGCAGCCCGACGTCGGAGGCCCCGACAAGTCGGGCTTAACGAAAATCGTTAAGCCCGCTTGTCGGACTTAGCGCCGGCTGACGCGTCATATGACGTCAGCCGCGCATGCGCAGGTGGGAAGACTCCACCCGCGCATGCGCGGGTGACGTCATCGCGTTTTTGCGCGAAACCCGCGCATGCGCGGTCCGGGTTGCCCCTCAGCCGCCCCGCGTATTGATACTGCGGGGCGGCGGAAGGACAAATAGTGCGCGGGCATCGGGCCCGCTGCCCGCGATCGGTGGGCACCGATCGCGGGCCCATGGCACCCTTGGCACGGCCGTGGTACTGCCGTGCCAATCGGTGCCATGGTTATTTTTTTCCAGGTGGTCACGACGTTTTTACGAATGGCAGGACCAGGTGTGTTTGCCGTTCGTAAAAAGGTCGTAAAGGGCTGGGACTTCGGCCCTTCTAACAGCTGTGAATCGCTGCCGGCCGTAAAAAAACGGCGGCAGCGATTCGTGTCGGGATTTCGGCGGGGGGGGGGGAGAATAGCGGGAGGGCGTCAAAAAAGTCGGGAAGGCCCTCCCGCTATTCTCCCACCCGTCGTGGGGGGGGGAGAATTTCGCCCCAAGCATTTAAATTCCTTAATAATTTTTCAAAGCTGCAACTCAGAAGTCAATAAATATCACAAAACCAATCTATCAGATAACTCATTATTTCTCCTCAGTCTTTGGCATTTTTTTCAAGGCATAATTTTACGGAGTGTGGCATCAAGGAGCCCTCGTGAAATTGAAGCCAATGGGAATTATGGGAGAAGCACCCCAGTGGTCCGATGCTTTCCTGCTATAAAGGAAGTTATGATGTGGAGACGCCGGCGTTGGACTGGGATGAGCACAGTAAGAAGTCTAACACCACCAGGTTAAAGTCCAACAGGTTTATTTCAAAACACTAGTTTTCGGAGCACTGCTCCTTCCTCAGGTGAGGCATTCACCTGAGGAAGGAACAGTGCTCCGAAAGCTAGTGTTTTGAAACAAACCTGTTGGGCTTTAACCTGGTGTCGTAAGACTTTTTACTACAAAGGAAGTTGATTGTGGTTGTTGGAGGCCGATCATCTCAGTCTCCAGCTTTCCCTTCAAGAGTTACTTGTGGTTGTGTCCTGGACCTAACCACCTTCAGCTACTTTTACTGTGTCCGTCCCTACACCATATGGTCAAAATTGTGGATGTTTGCTGGTGATTACACAGCGCTCAATATCTCAATCTTCTCAGATACTGCAGCAGTGTATGCCCACCTACGGCAAGGACTTCTCAACATTCAAGCTTGGCACCACACAAATTTTCAACATGAGAAAATGCAACCATCTCTCCCTGATGTTCAATGGCATTACTGTCACTGAGCATGATGAAATACTCTCCACTTGCCTCAATGAGTGTAGCTCCAACAACAAGCAAGGACTTCAATACCATCCAGGGCAAAGCTGTTCACTTGATCAGCACCCCGCCCACTCAGACTCTGGGCCAGTGCCCAGTGTGCACTATTTCTCCTTCTACGGCCGCCATGGCGGAAGCGGAAGAGAACCCCACATCGCGCATGCGCCGGCAGTGACGTCAGCTGCCGCTGACATCACTGCCAGCGCATGCGCCGACCGGCGAAAGCCTTTCGGCCATCCCCGCTGCCGGGGGCGCCGTTTTTTTGCGCCAGTCTTCTGGTGCCAACCGGTCCAACTGGCCCCCAAAGGTGGGGAGAAAGGTGGGAGAATTCCCCACCTTTGAGGAGGCCCGACCCCTGAGTGGTTGGCGCTACTCCCCTACGCAGGCACCCTCCGTAACGCCGGGTAGGGGAGAATGCTGCCCTTCAGGTACACTGAGGGAGAATTCAGAATCTGCAAATTACCTAACAGCATTTCTTTCGGGACTTGTGGGAGGAAACCGGAGCACCCGGAGGAAACTCACGCAAACACGGGGAGAACGTGCAGATTCCACACAGACAGTGACCAAGTCGGGAATCGAACCTGGGACCCTGGTGCTGTGAAAGAATAGTGCTAACCACTGTGTTACCATGCTGTCCTATGATGTGTGTAAGCACTGGATGATTTATCTCTCTGATGGAGCTGCAGTGTCATCTATCATAAGGTCAAGAGGTGCTCATGTGAAGCATCAATGAATCAGTGACCTTTGTAGCCATGCTAGCCTGCTGATTGCTGTAATGCCTGGAACAGTCTGGACTGTCTTCCTCCAAGACCCAGGCAAGGGTTTCTTCTTTCAGCCTCGTCTGAGGAAGAGTGGCGTCCCCGGCTCTCCTCTTCACCCAGCTCCAGGTCTTAGTACATGTGGTGAATTATATACCTAGTAATTCACACTGTTGTATTACATGTATTGTGTCCTTGTACTGGGCTCCACCCTTGGCTCCGCCCATGGCTCCGCCCATGGCTCCTCCCACTAACCGGAAGTATAAAGCACTGCAGTCGTAAGCCTGCTCTCAGTTCATCTCGTCGCAGGCAGGCTCAGTTGTAAGACTATTAAAACCACTGTTCACTTCCAATCACGTGTCTTGTGAATTGATGGTCACATCAGTACAGTGTTCAGCAAGCAACCAAAATACAAGCCACCCCACCTGGCTCTTACTGGAGGAAACCACCTGACTGGCAAGGCAGCAGAAGCGCATCTCCAAAGTGTCAATGGTCTGTTCAATGCAGGTTTGTGGTACTAGATGACATTGGTTCAAGAACAAAGAAAAGTACAGCACAGGGACAGGCCCTTCGGCCCTCCAAGCCTGTGCCGACCATGTTGCACGTCTAAACTAAAATCTTCTACGCTTCCAGGGTCCGTATCCCTCTATTCACATCCTATTCATGTATTTGTCAAGACGCCCCTTAAACGTCACTATCGTCGCTGCTTCCACCACCCCCTCCAGCAACAAGTTCCAGGCACCTACTACCCTCTGTGTAAAAAACGTGCCTCGTACATCTCCTCGAAACCTTGCCCCTCGAACCTTAAATCTATGTCCCCTAGTAATTGAACCCGCTACCCTGGAAAAAAGCCTCTGACTATCCATTCTGTCTATGCCCCTCATAATTTTGTAAACCCCCAACAAGTTGCCCCTCAGCCTCTGACGTTCCAGTGAGAACAAACCTAGTTTATTCAACCTCTCCTCATAGTTAATGCCCTCCATACCAGGCAATATCCTGGTAAATCTCTTCTGCACCCTCTCTAAAGCCTCCACATCCTTCTGGTAGTGTGGTGACCAGAATTGAACACTAAACTCCAAGTGTGGCCTAACAAAGATTCTATACAGCTGAAATATGACTTGCCAATTTTTATACTCAATGCCCCGGCCAATGAAGGCAAGCATGCCGTATGCCTTCTTGACTACCTTCTCCATCTGTATTGCCACTTTCAGTGACCTGTAGGCCTGTACACCTAGATCTCTCTGACTGTCAATACTCCTGAGTGTTCTACCATTCACTGTATATTCCCTACCTGCATTGGACCTTCCAAAATACATTACCTCACATTTGTCCAGATTAAATTCCAACTGCCATTTCTCCGCCCAAGTCTCCAAACGATCTAAATCCAGCTGTATCCTCTGACAGTCCTCATCGCTATCCGCAGTTCCACCAACCTTTGTGTCGTCTGCAAACTTACTAATCAGACCAGTTACATGAGGATGCTGGTCTGAAGAGGTGCAGAATTTGGTGCTCGTGCAGCATGAAGGAATCATTGCAGTTGTCCAGGAACTGAGCACAGACCTGCAAGGTGTGCTTCTGTGGTCACAGACTAACTGGACAGTCAATGCGTGGAAGTATTTTCTGTTCATGAATCTGACTGACCACCTGCTCTGTTAGTACACTGATTGCTACATGGGTGCAAAGATGACCCCCCTTAAACCTGATGGAATTCATCACTGGCGGAATTGAACACTATGGGCGGGATTCTCCGGGAATCGGCGGGCAGAAACGGCGCAGTGGAGTGGCGGGAAGCACTCCGGCATCGGGCCGCCCCAAAGGTGCGGAATCCTCTGCACCTTCAGGAGCTAGGTCGGCGCCAGAGTGGTTTGCGCCCCGCCAGTCGGCGTGGAAGGCCTTTGGCACCACGCCAGCCGGGGCCGAAGGGATTCCTCGGCCAGCGCGGGTCCGCGCATGCGTGGGAGCATCAGCGGCTGCTGACGTCAGCCCGGGCATGCACAGGGGGGCGTTCACCTTCGCGCAGGCCATCGTGGAGGCTTACACGGCCGGCGCATAGGAATAGAGTGCTCCCACAGTGGGCCCCGATCGGCAGGCCGCTGTGGGGGCACCCCCCAGGGCCAGATCGCCTGTGCCCCCCCCAGGACCCCAGAGCCCGCCCGCGCCGCCAGGTCCCGTCAGTAAGGGACTAGTCCAATTTACACCGGCGGGACCGGCATAGAACGAGCGGTACTTCGGCCCATCGCGGGCCGGAGAATTGCCGGCGGGCCGCTGCGAACGGCCGCCGACCGGCGCGGCACGATTCCCGTCCCCGCCAAATCCCCAGCGCCGGTGAATTCGGCAGCCGGCAGGGGTGGGATTCACGCCGCCCCCCAGCGATTCTCCGATCCGGCAGGGGGTCGGAGAATCCCGCCCTCTACTCCAAATGTGGCCTAACTAAGATTCTATACAGCTGCAGCATGGCTGCCAAATTTTACACTCAATGCCCCGGCCAATGAAGGTAAGCGTGCCTTTTCCCTCTTTGACTACCTTCTCCACCTGTGGACCTGTGCACTCAGATCCTTCTGCCTGTCAATATTCTCAATGATTCTGCCATTTACTGTATATTTCCCACCTGTATTAGACCTTCCAAAATGCATTGCCTCACATTTATCCGGATTCAACTGCATCTGTCATCTCTCTGCCCATGCCTCCAACCAATCTATATCCTGCTGTATACTCTGACAGTCCTCATCACTGTCCGCAATTCCACCAACCTTTGTGTCATCCACAAACTTACTAAACAGACCAGTTGCATTTATCTCCAAATCATTTATATATATTACGAACAGAAAAGATCCCAGCACTGATCCCTGCAGAACACCACTAATCACAGCCCTCCATTCAGAAAAGCACACTTCCATTACTACCTTCTGTCTTCTATGACCAAGCCAGTTCTGTATCCACCTTGCCAGCTCACCTCTGATGCCATGTGACTTCACCTTCTGTACCAATCTGCCATAAGGGACCTTGTCAAAAGCCTTATTGAAGTCCATGTAGACAACATCCACTGCCCTACCTTCATCAATCATCTTCGACACTTCCTTGGAAAATCTATCAAGTTAAGAGACATGAAAACTATCAAGTTAGTGAGACATGACCGCCCTTTCCCAAAACCATGCTGCCTCTCGCTAATATGTCCACTTGCTTCCAAATGGGAGTAAATCCTGTTTTGAAGAATCCTCTCCAATAATTTCCCTACCACTGTCGTAAAGCCCACAGCACTGTAATTTCCTGGATTATCCTTGCTACCCTTCTTAAACAAAGGAACAACATTAGCTATTCTGCAGTCCTCTGGGACCGCACCTGTAGCCAGTGAGGATACAAAGATTTCTCTCAAGGTCCCAGGAATTTCCTCCCTTGCCTCCCTCAGTATTCTGGGGAAAATCCAATCAGGCTCTGGGGACTTAATTACCTTAATGTTTTCAAGATGCCAAACCCCTCTTCCTTTTTGATCTCAATGTGACCCTGACCATCTACACATCCTTCCCCAGACTCATCATCCACCAAGTCCTTCTCTTTGAAAAAATGCTGATGCAAAGTATTCATTTAGTACCTCATCCAGTTCCTCTGGCTCCACACATAGATTCCCTCCCCTGTCCTTGAGAGGGCCAACCCTTTCCCTGACTACCCCCTTGCTCTTTATATATGTATAAAAGGTCTTGCGATCGTAGATTAGGGGGGTAGTTAGGCAGGTGCTTGTAGGAGGGGTGCTGGTTTTTGCACTATGTTGATTGTTCTTTGCACACTGTTTTGTATTGTTGTTTACTATGATAAAATGCCTCAATAAAATTGTTTATCAGAAAAAAAAGTCCTGAGATTTTCCTTAACCCTATTTGCCAATGACTTTTCATAACTCCTTTTAGTCCCCCCCTACTCCTTGCTTAAGTTCCTTCCTGTTTTCTTTATAGTCCTCACGGGCTTCATCTGTACCCACCCTTCTTGCCCTTACAAATGCTTCCTTTTTCTTTTGGATGAGGCTCATAATATCCCTCGATATCCAAGGTGGATGGGCATGCACTCTTTCCCAGGGTGGAGGGATCAGTCACCAAGGGTCATAGGTTTAATGTCTGTGGGGCAACGTTTAGAGGAGATTTGGGAGGCAGGTTTTTTTATATAAGTGTGGTGAGTGCCTGGAACGCGCTGCCAGGGGAGGTTGTGGAAGCAGATGCATTAACAGAATTCAAAAGGCATCTCGACAAATAAATGGATTGGATGGGTATGGAGGGATTCTGCACTAGGAAGTACTGAGGTTTTGGCCAAGGATGGTATCTTGACCGGTACGGGCTTGGAGGGCCAAAGGGCCTATTCCTGTACTGTATTGTTCTTTGTTCTCTGTTCCTGAAACTTTCCATACTTATCCTTCTTCCTCACAGGAACATGCTAAGTCCTGAATTCTTATCAACTGACGGTCATTGCAAACCAGAGAACAAATATTTGAGACCAACTGCCTGGACAGCTGAAACCTCCTAAAGCATTGACACTTTGTAGGGCTGGTTTAGCTCACTGGGCTAGACAGCTGTTTGTGATGCAGAACAAGGCCAGCAGCGCGGGTTCAATTCCCGTACCAGCTGAGAATTCTGAATTCTCCCTGTGTGTACCCGGCCAGGCGCCGGAATGTGGCGACTAGGGGCTTTTCACAAGCCTACTTGTGACAATAAAGATTATTTATTTACATTTGTCATTTGCAGACAGCTGAGGTAGGTGGGAGCTACATTGGTCGTATCTTCTTCCCGTGCAGCCCCTCGCTGTATTCCTCTGGCCTCCTCTTTACCAGGCGAATGCCTCTGCTAAAGGTCCTCCTCATTACACTGTCCAATGTCAGAGTAACCCACTCTCATTTCTACTCCCTCAGCTGTCAGTCGTTTGTTCACTGGGACTTTGTTTGCCAACCTCTCATATCTATTTTGTGGTAACTTATCGGATATATTCCACATTCAATTACATTGTGCTGGACCCAAGCCTTTATGGGGTGAATATGTTACAGCATTGTAAAGATCCGTCAACGAATTAAATTGTTTTAAAACATTATTTCACTGGATTTCACAGCATGAATGAATTGAACAATGATGAAAAAAGTGTTTTTCCAATTATCATGTGAAACTGGCCGTGTTGCGGCTATAATGTATGGTTCTGTCGGAGGACTCTTCTTTGTAGAGGTCCTGCACGTTCTTGAGTAAGATTTGTGCAAATATATACTTATTATAGAAACCTGTGGTATTACAACCAGAAACCATTTACTTTATTTTCCTATCGCTGAGAGGAGATCTGGCAGAGTTATTCATAACCAAGAAGGGTCTGGACAGAGTAGACAGGGAGAAACTGTTCCCACTTGTGAATGACAGCACAGATTTAAAGTAATTTGCAAAAGAAGCAAAAAAAAACGTGAGGAAAACCTTCACGCAGTGAGGGTTTAAGATCTGGAATGTACTGCCTGAACGTGTGGTGGAAGCAGGTTCAATCAAGGCATTGAAAAGGGAATTAGACTTCATTAAAATGCAAGATTGTGCAGGGCTATGAAGAGGAGAGAGGAGGATGGCACTGGGTGAATTGCTCATTCAGAGAGTTGGTGTAAACATGATGGGCCAAATGGCCTCGTTCTGCACCGTAACAAATCTGTGATTGTGATTTATGGATGTCACTGGCAAGGACATTTGTTGCCCACCCCGAACTCCCTTGAGAAGGTGGTGTTGGGCCACCTTCTTGAACTTGTCATGTGTAAACTTCAAGTCATTAGCCCTGAGGAATGGAAATTTAGGACATATCCTTGCCGGAAGGTTTGCTCATGTCAGATATTTTGTAGTTTGCTTCTAATAATAAAATCTGAGAGGCAGTTGGTGCTTTGATATTGGGCTTTTAGTGGACTGACTGACTTTTTAACTTAGTTGGCATGAACTAACAGTGATTTTTTAAAATTAGTTCTCGCTACCCGTTAAGCATTGGGATAGAAATGTGAAACCCTTCTCAGGTTTTTGCCAATGCCTCTCTGTTATTTATGCTGTTAGTTGAGTGGTACAGATTTAAAAACTGTCAAGTTTAACCCAAATGAAGGGAGCAGAAAAGAGACAGTTCCCTTTTCTAACTCAGCGTTGCTTGTCACAGTTTCCTGGGTCACTGGAAGATTTCTTAATTTGCTTAGTATTAGTAGGTGGCCGCATATTGTCCATGCCTCTGGGGTTAGAAGGTTTCTCACTAATAAGGGTGCCAGCTCCTCTTGAAAGCAAGCTGCAGCTTCTACTCCACTAACCCCCTAATGTTAGTCTAGATCCCCAAGCCCACAGTACAATTGCTGGTGGTCAGGAAGCTATACCTGGTCTGTCTAGGCTTACCTCAACTGATACTGTGCTCACAAAGTCCCTCTGAAGGCCTGGGCGTCAGGACCTCTGAACTTGGAGGAAATATTTGCTCCCTCACACCCCCAGCCAAGACAATTGCCTTGTTTGAGTTGTGTGTTTTTATTAACGTACGTAGCCTTATTTGACAAATGGAAATCCATTTTTTTTTAAAATAGAAGGTTCTAAAGAAAATCACCCAGAATTCCTAAAGGATGTCTCCTGCTCTCCCCTTGTTGAGCAGGAGACTTTCAAAATACCTGCAGGAATGAAATAGCAATGATGCTGTTTTCCAGCGTTTCTACCAAGGTTATGGTCGGAGATTGGGATGGCCCTCATGGAAACACTGCTTCGATACATCAAATGTCATCTTTTTGACTGCCGACACAATATTTTGCCTCGCGGCTTAGTAAATGATTCCGAGCACCAATGATTTTATTTTATCATTATGGCATTTATATGGCTTCCATGATATACAAAGGCTGTCCCTTTCTATAAAACTACTATCCTCCCACGGACTGATTAAAGAAAGAGAACATTATATCAAAGGAAATCCATCAGTGGAAGCATTACTCAGATGTGTTGCTTGTAACAGATTTAGACCAGACAGCCAAAACGAAGCTTTGCATAATTAATTATTTAAATAGTGATTTACCAACTGCTCTGAATCTTGCAGTAACAACTCTTCTTTTCCCCTCAATGAGGAACAAATCACATGGTTTCAAGAGTATTTGTGCGTGAGCGTAGGTGGCATTATCAATCATTTTCATTTTGTGTGCGCATAAAGCAAATAATGTAAACCATTACCATTTATCGGCCCTCCTGTTTACATTTTACAGATATTCTTGATAAAATATCATGGGGCGCAGCGTTCCTATCTTCTTCAATGTGTATATTTTAATGGATGACAAAGGCAGGATGATGTCATTTGGCAAAGTTATTTCCCTTTATTTGCAACCTAGCAACGTTGGATGTCAGGAAGTTTGGTGTGTTCCGAGCACCAGAATTGCTATGTGTTTCAGGGGTGGGGGTGGTTGATGGTGGAATGGCTTTAAGATTTGTATTGTTTCTTTAAGGCATATCATTGCATTGGCTACAGTGGGAATTTTGAAAACTTGAAAAGTTTAAAACTTGTCTTCATTTGGCAAAGCACATATTTTGCTGAGTCAATGTGACAATGTGATTTCTAATTTACATAAGGGGCGTATATTCACTTGGATCAGGTCACATGTTCCTTCCATAAGGTCTTGAAAATGAGAGGTTGGTGCACAGAGAGAGGCTATTATATTTGTAATGGAAAGGAGAGGAGTACATCAAGGAACTGTTAAATACAGCAGCCATATATAATTTAAAGAAGATCTGTATTTGAGTGACACAAATGCTTTGTTTAATGGCAATGGGTTGTTCTCTACGGTTCCCTGGGTCTCCTTTTGCTGATCTCTCTATTGTCAATATGGCTTTCATCCTTTTAAATGCAATGGCATGTAGCATGAATAACACCACAACAATTCTTGAGATCCACGTTAGGCTATATTGCAGGATGCCTCTGAGTGATCAATGCCAGTGCTGTGCTCAGTGATCAATCTGGTGGGACAATTTATTTTTTCATGGTCACAACGTGAGCATTGTTTACAAGGCCAGCATACATTGACAATCTTTAGTTATCCTTGACAAGGTGGTGAGTCTTCATCTTGAAATGCTGTAACCCCCATAGTGAAGGTACGGAGGTTCCATGTTCCAGCAATCACAAAGTACTGCCGATATATATTCGTCAGAATGGCGCCTGACTTGGAAGTTGTAGTTTTCCCATGCACTTGCTGCTCTTTTCCTTCCAGGTGCAGGTGGAGGTCAGAGGTTTTGGAGGTGCTATTGAAGAAACCTTGGTGAGTTTCTGCAGTGCATCCTGTTTATGGTACATCTGCAACTCCAGTATGCCACTGGGGGAAGGAGTGAATGTTTGAAGGTATGGATGAGCTCCAGGTTCAGTGGACTGCTTTAACCTGGATGATGCTAATTGTTTTCAGTGATGTTGACCTGCAGCCATGAAGGAAAGTGGAGAAAATTCCATGACATTCTTGAGACTTCTAGATGATGGAGAAGCTTTGGTGAGTCAGGAAATGAATCACTCGTACAGACAACCTAGCTTTAAGCCTTCTGTGAAAACCATGGCATTTATATGGTCGCTGTAATTGAATTTCTGACCAATAGCAAACCCCCAGGATATTGACATGGGTTGGAATTCACGGTGGTAATACAGAATGTCAAGGGGAGATGGTTAGCTTTCTCTTGTTGCAGATGATTGTTGCTTGGAATTTGAGTGATCCAAATATTACTTGCCACTTATGAAACCAAACCTGGATGCTGTCCATGTCTGCATGCAGCAAGACCTGCATCGCGTCATAATCTGTGCAATTATGATTGGAGTTTAGCACTGTGCAAAGATCTGTGAACAATTTGATTCTGGCCATGTCTTAGATGAAGGTCACCAATGAAGCAGTTGAAGATGGTTGAGGCGAGGATGCTGCCCTGAGGAAATCATGCCATGATGCTTTACGGCTGAGATAATTGCCTTCCAACCATAATATTTAATCTTCTTTGCACAGGTATTCCTCCAGCTTGTGCCTGACCAGTCAGCTGGAGGGAGATTTCAGCCAGAGTGCGGGTATTGAGAATTTGAAGCTGAGTGGGAATTCAGTGCTGAGGGGAAAGAGGTGCTTATCCTCTGGAGGATGGAGAGGCGGACCCACGAAGGAGACTCAAGGGCAAGTGAGAGGTAGAAAGAAATTGAACTGTGATATCACAACCAGCAGGTAAGTGATTGGCTGGTGACTGGTGAGGTGCCTGAAGATTGGAGGGTAGTAAATGCTGTGCCTTTGTCAAAGAAGTGCCACAGGGAAAAGCATGGGAACTACAGACCGGTGGGTCTAATGTCTGTGGTGGGTAAGTTGTTAGAAGGCATTCAGAGACTCAGGATCTACAGGCATTTAGAGAGGCAAGAACTGTTTAGGGACAGTCAGCATGGCTTTGTGAGTGGAAAATCATGTCTCACGAAGTTGATTGAGTTTTTTGAAGGGGTAAACAAGAAGGTAGATGAGGGCAGTGCAGTCAATGTTGTCTACATGGACTTTAGCAAGGCCTTTGACAAGGTACTGCATGGTAAGTTGTTATATAAGGTTAAATCTCACGGGATCCAGGTTGAGGTAGCCAAATGGATACAAAATTGGCTTAACGCCGGAAGACAAAGGGTGGGTGTAGAGGGTTGTGTTGTGTTCAGTTGCTTCCTTGATCATGAAGGTACACAAAGAACACAAAGATATGATCGCTACAAGTATTTATTCTTGATGGTAACTATGTATAATCGATTCTGTCTCAGCTATTGTAAAACCATGGAGGGAGATGCCTGTCCTCGTGTCCTTCCTACTACCAAGTGCCCGCCTGCTATCCTCCCCGATATATATATGTCTGTGTCGGTGTCTGGTTTCAACTGCTGGCGGGAGGTCATAATTATCCCAACATGTATCGGTCAGTGGCTATGTACAGTAGTTATTGATGCACTATCAATTACGATGAGACGAGAGTAGAATGTAATCAAGGCTTTATTACACAGAGATGTGTGGCCCCCTACAGCAGCTGGCGAAATGGCTGCTATTCGGAGAGCACACACATTTATACTCCGCCTAGTGGATCTACCCCCGGACCTGTAGTACAGGGGCCTGACCATAATACCAGTATATACAATATAATACAACAGTGGTGACTACCACAGTTATATTATATACAAATATGTACATTAGTACAACTATGTACAATTATACAAAAATATGCCTATACGCACATCACCACAGGCTGTTTTTCAAACTGGAGGCCTGTGACCAGAAGCGTGCCACGGATCAGTGGGATCAGTGCTGGGGCCACTGTTATTTATTATTTATATTAATTATTTGGATGAGAATTTAGGAGGCATGGTTATAAGTTTGCAGATGACACCAAGATTGGTGGCATAGTGTACAGTGAATAAGGTTGGCTGGGATTGCAATGCGATTTTGATCAATTGGGCCAGTGGGCAAATGAATGGCAGATGGAGTTAGAGTTATCAAATGTGAGTGATGCATTTTGTTAGATTGAATCGGGGCAGGGCCTACTCAGTTAATGGGAGGGTGTTGGGGAGAGTCATAGAACAAAGAGATCTAGGAGTACAGGTTCATAGCTCCTTGAAAGTGGAGTCACAGGTGGACAGGGTGGTGAAGAAGGCATTCGGCATACTTGGTTTCATTGGTCAGAACACTGAATACAGGAGTTGGGACGTCTTGCTGAAGTTGTACAAGACATTAGTAAAGTCACACTTGGAATACTGTACAATTCTGGTCACCCTATTATACAAAGGATATTGTTAAACTAGAAAGAGTGCAGAAAAGATTTACTAGGATGCTACCGGGACTTGATGGTTGGAGTTATAAGGAGAGGCTGGATAGACTGGGACTATTTTCCCTGGAGCCATAGGAGGCTTAGGGGTGATCTTATAGAGGTCTATAAAATAATGAAGGGCATAAACCCAGGTAGATAGTCAACGGGCGGCATTCTCCGCTCCCGATAAAAATCAGGGTGGCCGTCGTGAAATCGGCCAAGCTTCACGATGGCCTCGGGACCCGCTCCCCGCACCTAATTCACCCCCACCCGGGGGGCTAGGAGCGGGCCCCCGTCGTTCCCGGCTGCGACCTCGTCGCGCCGGAAATGACGCGGAAACGGCGCTTTTCTGATGTCATCCGCGCATGCGCGGGTTGCCGGTTCCAACCCGCGCATGCGTGGATGACATCAGCGCGCAGACGGCACGAACCTGCGCATGCGCGATGCCGTCTTTCTCCTCCGCCGCCCGGCAAGACGTGGCGGACCCACACAGCGGGCCGGCGCCAAAGAAGTAGCCCCCCTTCCCCCAGATCGCACACGCTCGCCGATCGGTGGCCCCCGATCGCGGGCCTGGCCATTGTGGAGGCCCCCCCCCCGGTGACGGATCCCCTGCCCCCCACCAGGACGGCCACCGCAGCCATGACACCGAGCTGCCGCTGGGTCGAACCATACGTGAACCATGCCGGCGGGAACTTGGCCGGTCGACCGCGGAGAATTGCCGCGGGGGCCTCTTTCAACAGCCCCCGACCGGCGCCGCGTCAACCACGTCGACCGCGCTCGCACAACTGGTGGCGATTCTCCAGTTGCTGGAGAATCGTTTTGAAGGCGTCGGACCCGTGATCGGGTCTGACACCCCATTCTCCGCCCCTGCGCCGTGCGTGATTGCGGTGCGGAGGCTCAGCTAATCCTAGCCCATCTCCTCCAGAGTCAGTCCTGGTGTCCCAGGAATTTAATGCCATCCCTCATGCACCATCTTTCTAACCATGCATTCATCTGACTTGTCTTTTTATTCCTACACTTACTTGCACGTGACATTCGGAGTTAATTCGGGGGTTAATATATTTGATGTCCTGCTTACAAATTTTCTACCTAGCTCCCTGAACTCTGATTGAAGGACCACACTTCCAATCCTACTTAAGTCATTGGTACCAATGTGAACCACAACCTCTTCGCCCTTCTCCAGAAAAATGTGCTGAGGCCACCGTGTGACATACTTGACCCTGGCACAGAGAGGCAACATATCATCCTGGAATCATAGCCACAGATGCAGAAATTACTGTCTGTTCCTCTGAGGAATCAGTTTCCAAAATGGAAAACCAATTTGTGAGCGGGATTCCAAGGAACTCCTGGTTCACTTGGACTGACTGGTGGTCACCCATTCCATCTCTGTCTCTGAGCTCCTAAACTGTGCGTGACCACCCCTCCGAACATGCTATCCACGTAGCTCTCAGCCTCGCAGATACACCACAGTGTGTGCGCTCTCCGAGGTAGCAGCTAAAGATTGCTTTAATGAGGTTAATTCTCATGACTAATTCATTGCAGGGTGCACTATTGACATTTTGATGACATGATCCAGGTGTCTGAATATGTCGGGGGAACAGAGTACGGAGATGCCATGTGAACTTGTAGTGTTGTCAACTCATCCATTGTGATGCAGGGAGTGCACTTCTCCAACTGAGTTACCACATGTAGCACATATTGGAAGACCATTTCCAGTGCCTGAAGATAATGAACAACTTGTATTTATGTAACCACTTTAATGCAGAAAGACTTCCCAAGGCACTTCACAGAAACATGATCAGATAAACATTAAGCCAGTCATCTTTGATACACATTGGTGGAATTCTCCATGTGGGAGACTATGGGCTGGATTCTCTGAGACATGCACCAAAATCGCGAAACGTGATCGGCCAGAGAATCGGCCCCTACGCCAAAATCGGGCTTGACGCCGGTCTCACGCCGATTTCAAATTCTTCGGACCCCCCAACGCGACGAAATCGCGGCACACGCCGCGTGGCCCAAAGAATCACCTCAAGGGCCCCGACGACCGATTCTCCAGGGCCTCAGCGATTCTGCGGCCCAGATGGGCCGGATTCCCGATGGCGTGGTTCTAACCACGTACAAAAAGTTGTGTAGCCGGCGTGCTGGCTGAGGCGGCTGCGGGAGGAGGTTGTGGGGGGACCGCAGGCTCCCGAAACAGTCACGGGCCGTGCTCTCTGCGGCGGAGGGGGGCGGGGGGGGGGGGGGAGAGACAGGCCAAGCAGTCGGGGAGCGCCCGCCATGACAGGGTGATGTCCATGCAACAATCCCCATTACCACGGTCGTCTTTTTGGCCACCCATCCCGGCCTCTGGGTGAATGCAGGGTTAACGGCTGTATGGGTGGGTACCACCCTCTCCCCGGCCACCCTACTCACCCGGCAACACCCATGGGGGGTACCACCCAGGGCTACACCAATGGCAGTCCCAGTGAGGGCAGTGCCATGAAACGGTCGCCCTGGCAGCAGAGATGGGCACCGGGAGCAGGGCACCGACAGGGTGGGGGTGGGGGACATGCGTGGTTGGAGCACATGGTGCCAACCAGGGCGACCATGTAGCCCAAGGCACCTGGTCGTGCACGGGTCCATGCGCCATGGTGACATTTTCTCCTCTCACCCCCTGCAGATCATAATGTTTGGAAACCACCGAGCGATGTTGGCCGCCGTGGCGGGGGCCGCCGCTCTGGATGCAGCCCTGTGGCAGCATCAGCAGAGGCGGCGCAGAGAGGAGGCAGAGACTGCAGCTGAGGAGCGGGCCGCAGAGGGGCAGGTGGCAGCTGCTCAGTCTGGAGGGCCGCCTGCCTGACAGGCCGAAGGGGATGTGGAGGATGAGGAGGTGGTGGTGATGCCAAGGAGATGCCAGACGAGGCCCCGTGTGTACCGTCGTTGCATGTCCTTTGAGGAACTACCGGCACGGGCATGCAGGAGGAGACTGTGGATGAGCCGGGAAACCGTCGGACACACCTACAACAAGATGGCACAACTGGCACCGCCTGGTAGTGGGGGAGGAGACCCACTCCCGGTTGCCGTCAAGGTGAATGGTCGCTCTGAACATCTATGCGTCGAGGTCATTCCGATCACCGAGTGGGGACCTGCCCGGCATCTCCCAGGCATTGGCGGACAGGCGCATCCATGCCATCACTGTTGCTATGTATGCCCTTGCAGACCGGTACATACAGTTCCCTGTGGACCGCGCCCACCAAGATGCCCGGGCAGTGGGGTCCGCTGCTGCCGCCAGGATGCCCGGGTTCAGGGGGTAATCGATGGTGTGCATGCCACCCTGTGGCCACCTGCAGATAACAGGCCACTGTTCACCAACTGAAAGGGATACCACTCCATGAACGTTCAGGTGGTCTCTGACCACCAGATGAGGATATTGCAGGTCTGCACCCGATAACCGGGCAGTATGCATGACCCATTCATGTTGGCCCAATCTGTGATCCCCAGCATGTTCGAGGGACACAAACACCTGGCTGCGGGCTGGTTGCTGGGTAACAGGGGTTACCCATTGCGGTCGTGGCTGATGATGCCTATGCAGAGGCCACAGAGCGACGCGAAGATCCGCTGCAATGATGCCCATTGTGCGACCAGGGGTGTGGTGGAGAGGTGCTTCAGGGTGCTGAAGATGAGCTTCAGGTGCCTGGACCACTCTGGAGGGGCCCTCTAGTACAAGGCAAGTAGGGTCGGTCGCATCGTTGTGGTCTGCTGCATCCTCCACAATATAGCCCAGCAGAGGGGCAATGTGCTGGAGGAGGGATGAGGAGCAAGGGCAGGCCTCTCCAGACGAGGAGGATGAGGGGAAGGGGCAAAATGGGCAGGACATGGGGGCTGGCCATGCATGGGAAGTTGCACTAGGCTATCGGCAGGGCCAGCGAGCACGAGACGCATTGTGGACATACATTTCACCAACTAGGGGGGAAGGGGGGAGGGCGTTCACCACCAGGCACCCTCGCCTCCCACACCACCAGACACCCTCACCTCCCACATCACCGAACCACCCGCATGCACACCCCGCTTCTGCTATATATACCTACGGCACAACGAGCTGGGGGCAATGGGTTGGCATTGACAGCTAGTCTGGTCCATGGGGTGGAGGATGATGACAGCCCGCTTTGCGATGAGCTCCATGCTCCACATGGTTAGACAATGTCTGACTCATGCCCACAGTAGCACCCTCAACCTGGGTGATCCTTGCATGCGGGCTGGCCAGTCCATCACATGGCCCTGTCGAATAGCTGGGGATGGACCTCACCCCTTACCTACAGTGGCCATCACTGACCGCCCCACTCCCACACCCATCAGACACCTATCAGACCGAGCTGTTCTTGAAAATACAGAAAAATGTGTCATTTGAAACATGGAAGTCTGGCAATATCTGGTTTGAGAGGATACAGGGAAATATCCCACAAAAGTTTAATAGCAGCTGCAAAGAGCAGGGTTATAAAATGCAGATTCTTGCTCACAAGCAGGTTTAGCAAACACAGGTTTCATGTAATAAGCTAAAACAATGGCTCACACCTTCATGGAATGTAACTATCTCAGGAAGCATCTGGAAAAGCATGGATGAGAGTTTCAATTGCATTAAGTGACGAATGTTTAAAACAGGCAAGTCTTTCAGGTCATAACCAAGTTAAATTTTAGCATACAGCTAAAAGCAAAGTTTCACACCTTAATTGAAATAAACTCTCTTAGTAAACAGCTGGAAAGGATCGATGATGCTCAGTCGAATTTGGTGTCAATTCTAAAGTGTAAAATTCTATGAACATCAAGTCAATTAAAAGAAAATTGGAGACGACCTGTCTACGAGAAACATAATTTATGTCAAAATCAAAAGGAAAGATATGAGCTGGGGACAATTGGAAAATTAAACGATTCGAAATCACAGAAATAAAAGTTAACTATTGAAACCAAAGCATTTTTAAATCAGATTTGAGAGGAGACGATATGCCCAAAATGAATAATTAATTGTAGTAAAATGTTTACATCAAAGATACTTTTAAACTATCAAAGTGAAATAAACTCATTTACAATAAAGTCGTTAAAACTTAATAACTCTTCGAAAGAGAATATAAACCGCCGGAAGAAAGGGTAAAGAGCAGAGCCAGAGCCAGCTCTCACAGCTCGGTGCATGGGAAGGACAGGACACAGCAACCGAGTTCACCAGCGAATACAACTCAAGAAGACCAGATTTTAAGAAGATTGATTGTCAAGGTGGGCCTGAAGGTCTGTACAACCAACCAGCAGCAGCCAGAAGCAAGATCTTTTTTCCTTTCTGTAAAGAAAGTGTTTGCAGCTTTTAAAAGAAAAAATATAATAATAAAATAACTTAACTTAACCTGAAAAAGTGGTTATTAGCCTACTTTACTTCCTTAACAACGCAGGACCCAGGACATCGATGCTACTAAGGGGTAAGTAGGTAAAACTCTTCGGTGAAGGTATGGGTTATACTAGGGGATAACTTGAAAATATAGTTTGACCTAAATAGCACCCACCGAAGCCTGCATCGGAGTCAGGGAGTGAGAATCCCTGTTCACCATTTAGAATATCGACCTTTTTTTTGGTATAGGGGGAATTCTAAGAATAGTGGTGAGTTTTAACTTCAGAGCACAATGCGGCGTTCAACTGTGTGAATATGTCTTTAATGTGAAGAGGTATATACAGTCCAAAGATGTGCAGGTCAGGTGGATTGGCCATGCTAAACTGCCCTTAGTGACCAAAAAAGGTTAGGAGGGGTTATTGGGTTACAGGAATGGGGTGGCAGTGAGGGCTTAAGTGGGTCGGTGCCGACTCAATGGGCCAAATGGCCTCCTTCTGAACTGTATGTTCTATATTCTATGTTCTATGTTCAGTCTGTGCCTTAGCCCCTGTGACTAAACTGTGCCCTAGTTTTCTGGCTTTATGAGCCTGAGCACTACGCCTTGGTGGTTCCCCAGACGGTGCAGCAGGAGTGAAGGTGGACTACTGAGACTCCTGCCTGGGATTAGGGTCCTCGTTGGCGCACGTTTCCAGCCTGGATGGGCCAGGCGCTCCTCGGACGTCCCGGGTGGCATGGCGCCGCCCTGTTCTGCCCACTGCCCACCTGATGCACCAGGGATTGGAGGGAGGCAGTCCGAGGTGCTGCGCTGTTCTGGCACCTACCCTGCAGGGGACTTGGAACGGGCCCCAGCACCTCCTCCTCCCTCAGGGTGCCCGATGGCCCCCGCGCTTCTCCATGGGACGGGGGTGCGAACAGAGCAAAACCACGAGGCCCCCCCTACATGCGGCTTCGCCAGTCCTGGATGCCGCTCCGATATTTACCAGGGTCTGTATGTTTGCGGCCATGGAGCACATGGAGTGGGGATCTGTGTCTGGACTGAGCCACCTCCCTCTGGGACTACGTCTGCAGGTGCTGGAAACCGGCTGTCATCCCCTCCTCTAGTCCCTGGGTCTCTGATTGCACCTGCACTATGGGTGGGAAAGATCTTCCTGGGCGGCAGCTGTTTGCTCGGGCTGGGCTGCCCTCTGACCATCCGGCCCCTCGGCTGCTCCTACCTCCACCTGTTGTACCGGAGTGGCTGTGTGGTGCGCACAAGTGAGTGTCCCAGAAGCTTCTCCACTAAATTGCCCAACCAAGGTAATAGTCTCTGAGATGGTGGGTGGTGTAGGATACAGCTGAGCCGGAACGTCAACGTGCTCATCGGGCCCGAAGTCTGGGGTCTCCTGGGTCGTTGGGTGCTGTGTGTCTGTCCACCATGTCTCTGTCCGGTAGGTCGTGGTGCCCTGTGGCTCTGTCCCCTGGGTCATGGTGCCCTGTGTCTCCGTCCCCTTGGTTGTGAAGCCCTGTGTCTCTGTCTCCTGGGTCATGGTGCCCTGTGGCTCTGTCCCCTGGGTCATGGTGCCCTGTGACTCTGTTCCCTTGGTCATGGTGCCCTGTGACTCTGTCCCCTGGGTCATGGTGCCCTGTGTCTCTGTCCCCTGGGTCATGGTGCCCTGTGGCTCTGTCCCCTGGGTCATGGTGCCCTGTGACTCTGTCCCCTGGGTCATGGTGCCCTGTGTCTCTGTCCCCTGGGTCATGGTGCCCTGTGTCTCTGTCCCCTTGGTTGTGATGCCCTGTGTCTCTATCTCCTGGGTCATGGTACCCTGTGTCTCTGTCCCCTGGGTCATGGTGCCCTGTGTCTCTGTCCCCTGGGTCATGGTGCCCTGTGTCTCTGTCCCCTGGGTTGTGATGCCCTGTGTCTCTGTCTCCTGGGTCATGGTGCCCTGTGTCTTTGTCCCCTGGGTCGTGGTGCTCTGTGTCTTTGTCCCCTGGGTCGTGGTGCCCTGTGTCTCTGTCCCCTGGGTCATGGTGCCCTGTGTCTTTGTCCCCTGGGTCGTGGTGGCCTGTGTCTTTGTCCCCTGGGTCGTGGTGCCCTGTGTCTCTGTCCCCTGGGTAGTGGTGCCCTGTGGCTCTGTCCCCTGGGGCATGGTGCCCTGCGACTCTGTCCCCTGGGTCATGGTGCCCTGTGACTCTGTCCCCTGGGTCATGGTGCCCTGTGTCTCTGTCCCCTGGGTCATGGTGCCCTGTGTCTCTGTCCCCTTGGTTGTGATGCCCTGTGTCTCTATCTCCTGGGTCATGGTACCCTGTGTCTCTGTCCCCTGGGTCATGGTGCTCTGTGTCTCTGTCCCCTGGGTCATGGTGCCCTGTGTCTCTGTCCCCTGGGTTGTGATGCCCTGTGTCTCTGTCTCCTGGGTCATGGTGCCCTGTGTCTTTGTCCCCTGGGTCGTGGTGCCCTGTGTCTCTGTCCCCTGGGTCATGGTGCCCTGTGTCTTTGTCCCCTGGGTCGTGGTGCCCTGTGTCTTTGTCCCCTGGGTCGTGGTGCCCTGTGTCTCTGTCCCCTGGGTCATGGTGCCCTGTGTCTCTGTCCCCTGGGTCATGGTGCCCTGTGTCTCTGTCCCCTGGGTCATGGTGTCCTGTGTCTCTGTCCCCTGGGTTGTGATGCCCTGTGTCTCTGTCCCCTGGGTCATGGTGCCCTGTGTCTCTGTCCCCTGGGTCATGGTGCCCTGTGTCTCTGTCCCCTGGGTCATGGTGCCCTGTGTCTTTGTCCCCTGGGTCATGGTGCCCTGTGTCTCTGTCCCCTGGGTTGTGGTGCCCTGTGTCTCTGTCCCCTGGGTTGTGGTGCCCTGTGCCTCTGTCCCCTGGGTCATGGTGCCCTGTGACTCTGTCCCCTGGGTCATGGTGCCCTGTGTCTCTGTCCCCTGGGTCATGGTGCCCTGTGTCTCTGTCCCCTTGGTTGTGATGCCCTGTGTCTCTATCTCCTGGGTCATGGTACCCTGTGTCTCTGTCCCCTGGGTCATGGTGCCCTGTGTCTCTGTCCCCTGGGTCATGGTGCCCTGTGTCTCTGTCCCCTGGGTTGTGATGCCCTGTGTCTCTGTCTCCTGGGTCATGGTGCCCTGTGTCTTTGTCCCCTGGGTCGTGGTGCTCTGTGTCTTTGTCCCCTGGGTCGTGGTGCCCTGTGTCTCTGTCCCCTGGGTCATGGTGCCCTGTGTCTTTGTCCCCTGGGTCGTGGTGGCCTGTGTCTTTGTCCCCTGGGTCGTGGTGCCCTGTGTCTCTGTCCCCTGGGTAGTGGTGCCCTGTGGCTCTGTCCCCTGGGGCATGGTGCCCTGCGACTCTGTCCCCTGGGTCATGGTGCCCTGTGTCTCTGTCCCCTGGGTCATGGTGCCCTGTGTCTCTGTCCCCTGGGTCATGGTGCCCTGTGTCTCTGTCCCCTTGGTTGTGATGCCCTGTGTCTCTATCTCCTGGGTCATGGTACCCTGTGTCTCTGTCCCCTGGGTCATGGTGTCCTGTGTCTCTGTCCCCTGGGTCATGGTGCCCTGTGTCTCTGTCCCCTGGGTCATGGTGCTCTGTGTCTCTGTCCCCTGGGTCATGGTGCCCTGTGTCTCTGTCCCCTGGGTTGTGATGCCCTGTGTCTCTGTCTCCTGGGTCATGGTGCCCTGTGTCTTTGTCCCCTGGGTCGTGGTGCCCTGTGTCTCTGTCCCCTGGGTCATGGTGCCCTGTGTCTTTGTCCCCTTGGTCGTGGTGCCCTGTGTCTTTGTCCCCTGGGTCGTGGTGCCCTGTGTCTCTGTCCCCTGGGTCATGGTGCCCTGTGTCTCTGTCCCCTGGGTCATGGTGCCCTGTGTCTCTGTCCCCTGGGTCATGGTGTCCTGTGTCTCTGTCCCCTGGGTTGTGATGCCCTGTGTCTCTGTCCCCTGGGTCATGGTGCCCTGTGTCTCTGTCCCCTGGGTCATGGTGCCCTGTGTCTCTGTCCCCTGGGTCATGGTGCCCTGTGTCTTTGTCCCCTGGGTCATGGTGCCCTGTGTCTCTGTCCCCTGGGTTGTGGTGCCCTGTGTCTCTGTCCCCTGGGTTGTGGTGCCCTGTGCCTCTGTCCCCCGGGTCATGGTGCCCTGTGTCTCTGTCCCCTGGGTCATGGTGCCCTGTGTATCTGTCCCCTGGGTCATGGTGCCCTGTGTCTCTGTCCCCTGGGTCATGGTGCCCTGTGTCTTTGTCCCCTGGGTCATGGTGCCCTGTGTCTCTGTCCCCTAGGTCATGGTGTCCTGTGTCTCTGTCCCCTGGGTCGTGATGCCCTGTGTCTCTGTCCCCTGGGTCATGGTGCCCTGTGTCTCTGTCCCCTGGGTCATGGTGCCCTGTGTCTCTGTCCCCTGGGTCATGGTGCCCTGTGTCTCTGTCCCCTGGGTCATGGTGCCCTGTGTCTTTGTCCCCTGGGTCATGGTGCCCTGTGTCTCTGTCCCCTAGGTCATGGTGTCCTGTGTCTCTGTCCCCTGGGTTGTGATGCCCTGTGTCTCTGTCCCCTGGGTCATGGTGTCCTGTGTCTCTGTCCCCTGGGTTGTGATGCCCTGTGTCTCGGTCCCCTGGGTCATGGTGCCCTGTGTCTTTGTCCCCTGGGTCATGGTGCCCTGTGTCTCTGTCCCCTGGGTTGTGGTGCCCTGTGTCTCTGTCCCCTGGGTCGTGGTGCCCTGTGTCTCTGTCCTCTGGGTCATGGTGCCCTGTGTCTCTGTCCCCTGGGTTGTCGGAGCACCGCGTTCAAGCGCCAATCCCAGTTTTACCCAGACACCCGAATCTCCGTCCCATTGGGAATGCGATCTGGGTCCTGCCCAATTATTGACTTTTCTCAGAGTGTCAGGGCAGCAGCATATTATTTATTACCCTCTCCCCTCCACCACTGGTAAGCTCACAATCACGGTCAGAATGGCCAGCAGGGATCCAACCAAAATATTTTCATGAATCTGATTCAAGGAACTTCCCAGCCTGTCACAGTTCTGCCAGTGACCACACTGGCAAGGAAAATTCCAGGCATCATCTCTGTGAGCTAGTCTTCAATTCTCACATTTGAGAACAAATTTCTTTTTTATCTATATATTCCTTCACGACATGTGGCCAACACTGGAAAACCAACACTTAATGCTCATGCGTAATTGCCTTTGAAAGATGGAGTTGAACCTCCTTTTTGGAAAAACTGCCATCTGTGCTATAAGGATACTCTCACAATGCTGTTTGACATGAAGTTCAGAAATTGGACCGAGCAATGATGTAGGAACAATGATATACCTCCAAGGCAGGGTGGTATGTGACTTGGAGGAGGATTTGGATGTAGGATTTATTGGACGGTAAGTTTTGCTGCCCTGCCACCCGAAGAGTCCATGGGGAATGCATCTACTTGGTATCACTGCCTCGCACCGTAAAGCTTTGATCTGACTCATTCGTCAAGGGCTAGCTTAGCCCTGTCTATAACATACTACTTATGCTGTTGTGGGCCATTAGGTCAACTTTCAGTCCCATTATTTTCTCCAGTAATATTTTCTTTACTAACAATATCCCTAAGTTCTTCATTTCCACTAGAACTTTGGTTCCCCATTACTCCCAGAAATTATTTTTGTATCTTCAATCGGATAGACAGAAATATGATTAACATCTCAGCCTTCTCCTTATTCCCCATTCGAATTTCTCAAAGCTCTGTCTGTGAGGGATACACGTTTACTTTTGCTCATCTTTTCCTTTTCATATTCCTGGAGGAACTTCTACAACCTGTTTTTTGTCTCTTGTCATGTTCAGTGCCTAGGTTGATGCCCGGCGGTCTGTCCAGCTCTACCCTTGTTATTTTGCGTAGCAGTTTGTTACAACTGAGTGGCTTGTTAGGTTGCACCAGAGGACAGTTAAAAGTCAACCACATGCTGTGGGTCCTGAATCACATGTAATCCAGACTGAGTAAGGAAGTCTGATTTCATTCCTGAAGGAACATTAAGTGAACCAGATGGGTTTTTCCAACATCCCTTTAGTTTCCCAGTCACCAGTACTGCTACCTTCTCTTTATTCCAGATTTTCATTTAATTAACTGAATTTAAATACCCAGCTGCTGCATTGGGATTTGAACTCATACCTTTGGATCATTTAGTTCCGGCTTCTGGATTACTAGTCAATAACATAGCCACTCTGCTCATTTACCTGCACTTCTATGTTATGAGGTGGGGGGGGGGGGGGGGGGGGGGGGTGCACAGTTTCACCTGAAACACATTGCAAAGTGTGCATCAATTTATTTCGCACTTAAAATAAAATTCACTTCTCACCATAACCATTTTAATTTTAATTGTCTGAGGTGTATTGTAAACAGATCAGAGGAATACAATTTGGAACCCAATTATAGTATTAGCTCTAGCCCACTCATTTGTCAGCCCACTCCTAGAATATAAATCATACCCCATAATTCTTCAGCGTGTGTCATCCTGATTGCAAAGCAAAGGGAATCTGTTATTTTCAACAGTGAAATGTTCGATGTACGATTCAGCTCTACTACAGGAAGCTGTTACCTGCTGCTAATCTTTGAGTGATTCACTAAACTTAGTCACCGCACCTTCTGTTCCAAACATACTTGGTGAGGATTTTTTTTGGATTTCCATTGAAATTAATACCACTATTGAAAGTCATTCCAGTAACACGCAATGCAGTAATGTTTGACAGACCCTTGCTGTGGTGCAAAATAAATTAAACTTACAACCTTCAGCACCGTGCAACAATTGTTAATCCTACCAAGTTTCTATTCTTTAAGATACCTGAATATGAATTATTTGTTTTTGTTTATGAAATTTTAAGTTTCTCCTAACTATTGTTATAATTACTGGATCATCATTTTATTGTGTCTTTCAGTGTCCCTAATGAAGTCTTGCAGCAGCAGCGTGTTAGCATGAGTTCATTCAAAACATCTGAAGGTGACAATTCAATGCTATTTTAAAACATATGACGGTAGTTAGTCTGTGAAGATAAAAACTCTCCATTTTCAGTTTACTGAAATTGTAATGCTGCGCTGCCACAGATTACAAACATAAGGACGTTGAAGGTTGCTATTCTCATGCTTACACCAGACTTTCAACTGATGGTGCCTTCCAATACTGACCCACACAGGACAGCAGGTGCTGTGGAAGGGCACCTCATTTTCGTGGGTTAAGCAAGCACAGGCACTACACTTGTGCATCTCTGGTGCCTGTTCATACATTCTAGAAAGATGGGCATCGGCCCACCGGACAGGATTGCTCAACCTTCCCCCTATCCTGCCACTCAATGTTGGCACTGGTCCGAGGTGAGTTCATATTCAAATTTTGGGGGTCTCTGGTCTGCTTCCTCCAATGGAGTCCACCTACACCCCTATGGAAAACAGTACACTTCCACTCACTCAGAGTAATGACATCACTACAACATTCAGTCCTAAATGTGAAAGAACACCAAACAGATCATCCCTTCATCAAAAAAGAAATTACTTGCATTTATTTAGTGCAGTTCATGTCTTAGGACAGCCCTAACCACTTCCAAGGAAGTACTTTTGAGGTGGAGTCATTTGTAATGTAGTAAGTAAAGGCAGCCCATTTTCACAAGGCAAAGTCCCACAAACAATAATGGGATAAATTAGCAGATAAACTATTTCATAAAGATGTTAATTGAGATAAATATTGATTTGGATATCAGAGAAAGTACTACGCTCTTCTTTGAATAGTGCCAAGGATATTTTGTATCCAAGCTGGGAACATTTGGAAGCCTCATTTCAGCATCTCATCAATAAGCAGTAATCCTGACAGGGCAGCACTCCCTCAATACTGGACTTAATTATCAGGCTAGTACGGTCAATCATTTGAAGTTGGACTTGAACTCATGATCGTCCAACTGAAACGTAAGAATAGCATCACTGAGCCAAGGATGATGGGCGCAATTCTCCGAAAATCCGGCGTGCCATGAAGGCTGGCGTGAAACTGGTTCGTGTTTCACGCCTGCCTCGGAGCGCCGTCCCGGGACCCGATTCTCCACCCCCCCCCCCGGGCGGGGCTAGTATCGGGGCCGGGGGAATCACGGCGATGCGGAGTTAGCGAACGTTGCTAACTCCGCCTGCCAAGAGTCACGGCGGCTGACGCGCACGATGATGTCAGCCGCGCATGCGTGGGTTGGACGGCTCCAACCCGCGCATGTGCATGATGTCATCACGCAGATGCGTCAAACCCGCGCATGCGCGGGCCGTCACGCCCCTCAGCCGCCCCGCGGACTGATCCTGCGGGGCGGCGGAAGAACAAATAGTGCGCGGGTATCGGACCCGCTGCCCATGATCGGTGCCCACCGGTCGCAGGCCCATGCCACCCTTAGCACAGCCGTGGTGCGGCCGTGCCAATCGGTGCCATGGTTGTCCGGGACTGGCACTTTGCGGCCGTTTTCACGAACGCTGAAAGCAGATGTGAACGCGGCCGTGAAAACGGCCGTAAACTCCGCGGTATTCGGCCCATCGGCCTGCGGAGAAAACGGCGAGCAGAGATTCGTGTCTGGGGGCGGCCAGAGGGGGGAGAATAGCGGGAGGCCATGAAAATTGTCAGGAAGGCCCTCCCGCTATTCTCCGACCCGCCGTGGGCAGCGCAGAATCGCGCCCGATGTGTCAGTGAGCCCCAGAATCAGAGGTCACACAGCACAACATGGTCACCATCATTTGCCAGCAGGTTCGGTCGGAATTATACTTACAAAGTTCTAACAGGATTAGACATGGTAGATTCAGAAAGAATGTTCCCGATGGTGAGGGAATCCAGAACTAGGGGTTATAGTTTGAAGGTTAGGGGTGAGGAGAAATTTCTTCACCCAGAGAGTGGTGAACCTGTGGAAATCTGAGCCAAAGGGATCAAAAGATATGGGGGGGTAGGTGGGATCAGGGTATTGAACATGATGATCAGCCATGATCATAGCCATGATCATAATGAATGGTGGAGCAGGCTCGAAGGGCCGAATGGTCTCCTCCTGCTTCTATTTTCTACATTTCTATCTTTCTATAACAGGAGACCAGTGGATTCCCTGAGGAACCTTGGGTCAAATTTATGCAGGATTTACTGTTCCTGAAGAACATCATATACATTTAGAGGAGGGGAGGGAGTTCCTGAAATAAAAACAGAAAATGCTGGATAAACTCAGCAGGTCTGGCAGCATATGTGGAGAGAGAAAAACAGTTAACGTTCGAGTCGATATACATAGAAACATACATCGAAAATAGAAGCTGGAGTAGGACAATCGGCCCTTCAAGCCTGCTCTGCCATTCATTATGATAATGGCTGATCATCAAGTTCAATACCCTGATCCCGTCTTCCTCCCATATCCTTTGATCCCTTTAGACCCAAGAGCTATCTAATTCCTTCTTGAAATCACACAAAAATTTGGCCTCAACTACTATGTCTGGTAGCAAATTCTGGAGATTCGCCACTCTCTGGGTGAAGAAAGTTCTCCTCAGTTTTTTGAGGAGATGACAACATTAATTGATGAGGGAACGACTATTGATGTCATCTACATGGACTTTAGTTAGGTGTTTGACAAGGTCCCTCATGGCAGACTGGTACAAAAGGTAAAATCACAAAGGATTCAGGATGTGCCAGCTAGATGGATAAAGAACTGGCTTAGCAACTGGAGACAGAGAGTAGAAGTGGGAGGGAGTTTTTCAGAATGGAGATCTGTAACTAGTGGTGTTCCACAGAGATCAATGTTCGTACCACTGTTGTTTGTAATATATATAAATGATCTGGAGGAAAATGTAAATGGTCTGATTTGCAAGTTTTCAGATGACACTAAGATAGGTGGAGTTGAAGATAGTGAAGGGGACTGTCAGAGAATGCAGCAGAATATAGATAGATTCTGAGTTGGGCAGAGAAATGGCTGATGGAGTTCAATCCGGTCAAATGGGAGGTGATGTCTTTTTGAAAATCAAATTCAAATATGTATTATATAGTAAATGGCAGAACCCTTAGGAGCATTGACAGACAGGGGGATCTGGGCATTCAGATCCACAGTTCCAAGAAAGTGGCAATTTAGGTGGATAAGATGTTCAGGAAGGCATTCGGCCAGGGCATTGAGTACAAGAGTTGGTAGATTATTTTACAGTTGTATAAAACTTTAGTTCGGCCACATTGGGAATATTGTGTGCAGTTCTGGTTTCCACACTACCAGAAGGATGTGGATGCATTGGAGATAGTGCAGAGAAGATTTACCAGGATGTTGCCTGGTCTGGAGGGTATTAGCTATGAGGCAAAGTTGAATAGGTTTGGATTGTTTTCGTTGTAAAGATGGAGGCTGAGGGGAGACCTGATTGAGGTCTACAAAATTACGAGAGGTATTGACAGGGTGAATGGTCAGAAGCTTTTTCCCAGGGTGGAAGACTCAATTACAAGGGGGCACAAGTTCAAGGTGAGAAGGGGAAAGTTTAGGGGAGATGTGCGGGGAAAGTTTTTCACACAGAGGATAGTGGGTACCTGGAACGCATTGCCGGTGGAGCTGGTGGAGGCAGGCCCGCTGGCAATATTTAAGATTTCAGAAAGTTAGGAGGCATGGGATACAGGGAAATTTGGCAGTCTGGATACAGAATTGGCTGGCCGAAAGAAGACAGCGAGTGGTAGTGGATGGAAAGTATTCGCTTGGAGGTCAGTGACCAGCGGTGTCCCGTGGTGATCTCTTCTGGGACCTCTGCTCTTTGTGGTTTTTATAAATGACTTGGATGAGGAAGTGGAAGGGTGGGTTAGTAAGTTTGCCAATGACACGAAGGTTGGTGGAATTGTAGATAGTGTCGAGGGCTGTTGCAAGTTACAACAGGACATTGACAGGATGCAGAGCTGGGCTGAGAAGTAGCAGATGGAGTTCAACCGAGATAAATGTGAAGTGATTCATTTTGTAAGTTCAAATTTGAATGCTGAATACAGGGTTAAAGGCAGGATTCTTGGAAGTGTGGAGGAACAGAGGGATCTTGGGGTCCACGTACGTAGATCCCTCAAAGTTGCCACCCAGGTCGATAGGGTTGTTAAGAAGGCGTATGGTGTGTTGGCTTTCATTAACAGGGGGATTGAGTTTAAGGCGAGGTTTTGCTGCAGCTTTATAAAACCCTGGTTAGAGCACACTTGGAATATTGTGTCCAGTTCAAGTCACCTCATTATAGGAAGGATGTGGATGCTTTGGAGAGGGTGCAGAGGAGATTTAGCAGGATGCTGCCTGGACTGGAAGGCCTGCCTTATGAAGAAAGGTTGAGGGAGCTAGGGCTTTTCTCACTGGAGCGAAGAAAGAAGAGAGGTGACTTGATAGAGGTGTACAAGGTGATGAGAGGCATGGATTGAGTGGATAGCCAGAGACTTTTCCCCAGGGTGGAAATGGCTGACACAAGGGGAAATAATTTTAAGGTGATTTGAGGAAGGTATAGGGGAGATGTCAGAGGTCGGTTCTTTACACAGAAAGTGGTGGGTGTGTGCAATGCACTGCCAGCAGAGGTGGTGGAGTCAGAGTCATGAGGGACATTTGAGCGACTCTTGGACAGGCACATGGACAGCAGTAACTTGATGGGGTGTAGGTTAGGTTGATCTCAGATTAGGATAAATGGTTGGCACAACATCGTGGACCAAAGGGCCTGTACTGTGCTGTACTGTTCTATGGTCTATGTTCTATGTATCTTGATAGACACATGAACAGGCGGGGAATGGAGAGATACAGATCATTTGGGCAATAAGTAGGAGTTCTAAATAAGGAGCTCTGGATCGGCGCAGGCTTGGTGGGCCAAAGGGCCTGTTCCTGTGTTGTCATGTTCATTGTTCTTTGTAAAACTGCACACAGTACTCAGGTGTGGCCTCACCAATGCCCCATACAATTGCAGTAAAACATCCCTATTCCTATACTCAAATCCTCTCACTATGAAGGTCAAAATACCATTTGCCTTCTTTACTGTCCACTGTACCTGGCGCTTACTTTTAGTGACTAGGACACGAGGACACCAAGGACTTTGAGTATCCACCTCTCTCAATTTACAACCATTCAAATAATAATCTACCTTCCTATTTTTGCTACCAAAGCGGATAACCTCACATTTATCCACATTATACTGCACCTGTCACGCATATGCCCACTCACTCAGCCTGTCCATATCCCACTGAAGCATCTCTGCATCCTCCTCGCAGCTCATCCTCCCACCCAACTTTGCATTATCTGCAGATTTGGAGATAATATATTTAGTTCCTTCGTACAAATCATTATATAATGTGAACAGTTGGGATCCTAGCACAGATCCCTATGGTGCCCCACTAGTCACTGTCTGCCAATCAGAAAAATACCCATTTATTCCAACTTTTTGCTTCCTGTCTGCTAACCAGCTTTCTGTCCATCTCAAGACACTACCCTCAATCCCATGCACTTTAACTTTACATAGTAATCTGCTATGTGAGACCATATCAAAAGTCTTCTGAAAGTCTAAATAAACCACATCCACTGGTTCGCCCTGGTCAACTCGACTAGTTACAACTTCAAAGAATTCTAGTAGATTTGTCAAGCATGATTTCCCTTTCATAAATCCATGCTGATTTGTCTAATTATACCACTGCTTTCCAAATGCAGTGCTATGATATCGTTGATAATGGTGAGGAAATGAACAGAAAGGCATAATGGGTAGTTAGGCCAAGTTAGGAGTAAAATTTTACTGCAGTAGAATAAGGAGTTATGTTAGCGGACTTTTAAACATCAACTGGGATTCAAGGCAGGAAGAGGGGGATGGGCAGTCACTAGGACCATTTCTTTGTTGCCAGGGATACTGGGAAAAGGGGCCTCAGGCCAGGTTAAGGAATGTGGAGAAAGCCTATGGGAGCTTTGCATTTGCACCGTTGCCTTATTTGGTCGTAAGTATGTGAAACTTGATGCAACTTGAATGTATATGAAATGAGATGTTTTTTCCCTTTGTCTGCACTCTGGCTGTGGAAGATCCAGGAGACTTGGTTGTGTCCTGCTCTCCCAATAGAGTGAGTCACCCAGCTAGCTGGTTAAAATAAACAATAATTGATACCTGCAAATCCGTCTCAAATTTTATTGAGCCCAGACTGGCAGCAAAAGAATCAGGATTTCAATGGACTCTAGCAGCTTCCCTACTACCGACGTTCGGCTCACTGATCTATAATTATTTTTTCTCTCTTCTTCCATTTTTGAATACCGGGATTATATTAACTACCCTCCAATCTGTGGGAACTATTCCAGGGTCCAAAGAATTTTGGAAAATGACTACCAGTGGATCTACTATTTCAAGGGTGACCTCCTTACGTACTCTGGAATGAAGATCATCAGGCCATAGAGATTTATCCGTCTTCAATCCCATTAATTTCACCAAAACCATTTATTTACTTATACTAATTTCCTTTAGCTCCTCACTGAAACTTGTGTTTCTCAGACATTCCAGTACATTATTCATGTCTTCCTTTCTGAAGACATAAGCAAAGTACAAATTTAGTTCTTCAGCCTTGGGCATTGTTCCGCTTGCTGAAATCCCCATTTCTGACTGTTAGGGCCTTCGTTCGTTTTTATGAATCTGTTTCTCTTTACATGCCTATAGAAATTTTTACAGTCAGTTTTTATGTTCCCCACTAGCTTACTTTCATATTGTATTTTCCTCTTCTTAATCAATCCCTTGGTCCACCATTGCTGAATTTTAAACTGTTCCCAATCCTCAGGTCTATTGTTTTTTTCTTGCTAATTTATTTGCCTCTTCTTTGAATCTAATACTATCTCTAATTTCCCTTGTAAGCTTATTGTTTTGCCACAGTTCCCTTTATACTCTTGTGCCAAATAGGAATAAACAACTTTTGGAGTTCAGCTGTTCATTCCTTGAATGCCTATCATGGCCTGTCCACTGACTTTCCTTTCAGTATTGTTTCCCAGTCCATTATAGCCAGCTCATGCCTCATACCATCATAGTTACCTTTATTGAGGTTCAAGACCCAGGTCTCAGAATCTATCTACCTGGGTAAAGAATTCTATCATATTATGTTCCCTCATCTCCAAGAGTTCTCTCACAACTCGATTGCCAGCTAATCATTTCTTGCTGCACAACACCCAGTCAAAATGACCTGCTCATTTTAACAGATGTCCTAAATATTCTGGTCCAGGAAACCATCCCGTATACACTCCAGAAATTCCTCCTCTATTGTACTGTGACTAATTTGACTCATCCAATCTATATGCAGATTAAAGTCACCCAGAATCCCAGATATTCCTTTATCAGATGCATCTCTGATTTCCTGTCTAATCCTGGCAATTCCCAACATTACCACTGCAGCTTGGTGGTCTGTATACTATCCCTACAAATGTTTTTTGCCCCTTGGTGTTTCTTAACTCAACTCTTACAGATTCCAAATCATCTGTGCAAATACCTTGCCTCAATATTGTATCAATATCCTGTTTAATCAGCAATACAACTCCACCACCTTTTCCTTTCTGTCTGTCCTTCCTAAAATCTGAATAGCCCTCAATGTTTAGTTCCCATCCTTGGTCACCTTGGAGCCATGTCTCCATAATCCCAACCATATCATACTCCTTTACATCTATCTGCACAACTAATTCATCCATTTTATTTTGAATGCTCCTTCTAAATGACCCTTCCACAGAATGGAATTCCCTGAATTTGTCAACAACCATAACTAAAAGAAAAACTAAGGAGAAATTTAATGAGCAAGTTAACATCTCCCAATTCACAAATGAAGTTGATCTCTGCAGTAGTCAGCATGCATCTACATTTCTGATTCAAAGCTGATAGAATTAGCAATTAGAGCTCAAAGGGGAATGAAAACACTTACTGGTTCTCCTAGTGGAAAAGAAGACATTAGCCGAGAACTAGTTTGAAATATTAATGGATATATGCTTAATTTTGTTTAAATACTTTAACACTTTAACACAATCCATTTATTTTGGACAATTCAATAGCTCTGCTAAAATAGAGAAGAGGAATATTACAAGTGTGCATTAAAAAAAAGTTTGTTAATGTCACCAACAGTAATTCCTATACTTAAAGATAATAAAGCTGCTGTACATTTCCTTGCTGCTTAACATTACCTCTATGAGCATTATTCCCTCAATGGGAGTTACAACACTTATATTACTGAATTGTTCTTCAAATGTTATCCTGATCAAACATTAACTTAAAAGAATGAGAACAGAATTACTATTTACAAGCAGTTCAAGGACAGAGTCATGGTTCTGCTATGCATTAAAATATCTAATAATCATAAAGACCATGCATTATGCATTGATAAGTTCCAAAATTTGTCATGTGTGAAATATTTCAGTCTAGAGTTTTGAATTTAAATTATGGCCGTAATCAAAATGCCTGAATGACAAATCATTTTAAAAGATGAGACACATATCCAGTTCAGTGTATATTTCCATTGTTACAGTTAAAATGTCAAAACATTCTTATTCCTCAGTAACTTTTCTGTTTATTTTGCCATTGATGGCACTACAATCATAGATTGATTCAATTGCACAGGTTGTAATAAAGATATGAGCATGCTTTTCACCCTCACCCTGCACCACTCTCTCCACTTTCCCCAATGGGGAGGAGTACAGAGATGGGCAGGCGTGTGATTCACACCATTGGTTTATTTGCTGGCATTATCCTGGCCATTTTCCCAGGGGGGGAGACATGTTCAGCAGAACCAACTTCTGCATGTGTCGGTAGCCATTTCAGGAAGGCCTATTAAGGTTTAATGTAAGAGGTTGAATTGAATTTTCCAATCATCCCCAAGGTCTCCAAAGGCTGAAGGCCTCCTATCAGCCTGCCAGCTTAAAGAATCTGCCCACAGATCTTAACTGGATGGAAAGCCCATCTTCTCCACTCACTGATTGGCCAATTCAGGGAAATTCACTGACAGGTACCCCACAAAGCAGAGGTTTCTGACCCACATTTGACTGGACTTTGGTGCCCCGTTCGGAAACCAAAATTATGCCCATGGTGTGGCTTAGAGGAAATGGGGCAAGGCTGTGTCAAAAAATTGAGGAGAGTAAACCTTGTAGGAAGCATTCCTTTGAAGCAAACTTATTCACCAGTCTGTGAATGTCAAAATGCCCTTTTTGAGAAACTTGAATCGTTCAATCCTGACATGGAGCAGTGGTGGCTATATGTTGAACGCCTGTGCTATTTTTTAATGCTAATGAATTTGCGAGGGAAGGCAAGCAGTGGGTAATCTTATTAACAGCCTGTGGGGCCCTGACCTATAACCTCATTAGGTGTCTGGCATCTCCAGATGCCACCACACCACAACTTTTGAGGAGCTTGTGGAATTAGTCAGGGGCCATTATCATCCAAAGCCTTTGGTGATAATACAAAGTTAATTCAATGACAAGAGCCCTGTGGAGTCGATAGCTACATTCGTGGCATGCCTAAAACAAATGGCTGAGGATAGCGAGCTCGGGACTGCACTCAATGACTGTTGAGGGACAGGCTAGCCTGTGGTGTTAACAAGGCGGCCATGCAAAGAAATTGTCAGCAGAGGTGGAGATTACCTTAAAGATGGTATTAGAGGTCACCCAGGCTATGGAAAGTGCCGAAAGGGGGTCAATGGAACTGCAGAGTATGCAAGCAGGTGAGGTCTACCGTGTTTGGTGGGAAGCTGCTGGCAGCTGTGGTGCTAGGGTTGAAGGTGCAGAAAGTAATGAGCAAAGAGGCTCGGATGAAAAGAAAATGCAGAGATATAGGGAATTTGGTCCACAGACCAGGAGCTATGAAGAATGCTGCAAGTGTGGAGAGGTCACCCCCCAGGAGAGATATAAATTAAGGGAAGCTGTATGTTATGCCTGCTATAGGAGGCACATTAGGAGGAAGTACAAGACTAGGCAGAGCCTCAGGGGGCCAACAAAAAAAAAATCCTACTCCACTACACAATGTTGAGAATAACTCTGAAAAGGTACCTGAAGTAAACAGTTTAAACAACATTAAGATGGGAAAGACAGCCCCAATTACAATTGTGTTGATGTCAAACAGTCAGCCACTTAGATTTAAAAAAAATATATTCATTCATGGGATGTGGGTGTCGCTGGCTGGGCCATGCTGGACCATCCCTAAGGGCAGTGAAGAGTCAACCTCATTGCTGAGGATCCGGAGTCACATGAAGGTCAGACCAGGTAAGGATCACAGATTTCCTTCTCTAAAGGACATTAGCGAACCAGATGGGTTTTGACTACAATTGACAATGGTTTCATGGTAGTCTTTAGACTTATAATCCCAGATATTTTTTTATTGAATTCAAATTTCACCATCTGCCATGGCGGGATTTGAACCAGAGTCCCTGGAGCATGACTCTGGGTCTCTGGATTACTGGTCCAGGGATAATACTACTACGCCACTGCCTCCCCATGAAAATGGAGGTGGACATGGGTGCTTCCGCTACAGCTATAGGTGAGCAAACGTTTTGTTATTTACAAGGGGGGGTGGGTTCCAGCCTCTTAAATTAAGAAGCACATTGGTCAGGCCAGCCATATACACTGGGGAAGCTTTAAATATCCTGGGAACAACCAAAATGTCCGTGATATACCGGAACCAGACAGCTCAACTGCCTCGAATAGAAGTGGGGAGCCAAGGGTCAAGTCTAATGGGCTGTGATAGGTTTCACGAAATAGATTAAATTGACTAGAAATCTTCAAAATTAATGAAGAAGAGCTTTCTAAGGTGAGTTAGGTAAGGTACAAGGCCTGAAAGCAAAAGTTTTACGTGGATCTTGAGCCATGCCCAAGTTTTACAAAGCCTAACTCAAGCCCTATGCAACAGGCGATTAAGAAGACAAATTTGTCCTTCATTGCTCGAGGGATGGAGTTTAAGTCTAGGGAGGTTATGCTGCAACTGTATAAGGTGTTAGTGAGGCCACACTGGAATATTGTGTTCAGTTTTGGTCTCCTTACCTGAGAAAGGACGGTATTGGCGCTGGAGGGTATGCAGAGGAGATTCATAAGGTTAATCCCAGAGTTGAGGGGGTTGGATTACGAGGAAAGGTTGAGTAGACTGGGGCTGTACACATTGGAATTTAGAAAGGTGCAGGGGGATCTTATAGAAACATATAAAATTATAAAGGGAATAGATAGGATAGATGCGGGCAGGTTGTTTCCACTGGCGGGTGAAAGCAGAACCAGGGGGCACAGCCTCAAAATAAGGGAAAATAGATTTAGGACTGAGTTTAGGAGGAACTTCTTCACCCAAAGGGTTGTGAATCTATGGAATTGCCTGCCCAGTGAAGCAATTGAGGCTCCTTCATTGAATGTTTTCAAGATAAAGATAGATCGTTTTTTGAAGAATAAAGGAATAACGGATTATGGTGTTCGGGCAGGAAAGTGCAGCTGGGTACACAAAAGATGAGCCATGATCTAATTGAATGGCAGAGCAGGTTCGAAGGGCCAGATGGCCTACTCCTGCTCCTAGTTCTTAGGTTCTTACATGAAAAGTTTGAGTCTGAACTCAAGCGGCTAAAAGAATTAGGCATCATCAAGCCTGTAAAGAGTTCGGTGTGAACAGCTCCCAGTGTGCCAGTGATTAAGTAAGCTGGATTAATTAAGATGTGTGGGACTGTTGTCTCTTTTGGCACCTCTCAGGGTACTTCAGATGAAGGCACCAGCTCCTCCACCCCTCTTGCAGTGGCTTCGGCATCTGACGATGCTGTGACAACTGAGGAGTGCCTAGCCATCGGGCTGAATGCACCCTCCCAGGCATAGCCAAGTCAGGCCCTACTGGCCAGAGGATTACAGCCAAGGTCATCATGGCCACCAGGACAGCAAAGTCAGCAGGTTGCCTCCAATGCCACTGCCAGTGAGGGGGGGGGCACCAAAACTCAACCCCCACAGACATAAGGTGAAGGCACCTTGAATGCAGCGGGGTGTGTCACAGATGACATTATTAGCATTCATTAATTTAAAATTTGTGTCAGGAATGATAACTTTGTTTGTTCTCGTTCATTCATGTACAGCAACATAAACATTTATTTTGCTTTAATGGGCTGAGTTCGCTTGATGGTTGCTATAAGTGCCAGATGGGGCATAGGTTTGTAACTGTATGGCATTGTGTGCTGCTGGAGCTTTGGGTTGGGTTATCATATAATGATTGTTTGTGAAGAAGACAGTGCAATTGACATGAGGAAGCATCGATGCCTTAGATTCCTGGCTGAAGGTTCACATGTTCAAAGCATCCTGGTTGTCCATTCTTCCCTGAAGGTTCCTTGACTTTCTCGCCCTGTCCCCAGGCTCTCCCTCGGACACATCACTGGAATCTTCCTTCTTGGCCCTTGGAGCTACTTTACTTCCTCAGTCGCCTTTGGATATCCCCTTGCCAGAGGCAGGTTGTGCAGAGCGAGCATGCCACGACTATGAGAGAGTCACGCTCTGGAGGATACAATAACGCTCCCCTTGATCAGTCCACGTACTTGAAGTGCATCTTCAGCAGGCCGATGGTCCTCTCCATCATCACACCTGTGGAGGCATAACTCCTGTTGGATCTATCCTTGGTCTCTATTCTTGGGTGATGGAGTGGGGTCATGAATCAACTTTTCAAGCAATAGCCCTTGTCACCCATCTATCCAATCACGCAGGAGCCATGAACAGCCTTGGTACTGTGAATGCTGTAAGATGGAAGCATCATGTGTGCTGCTGGGGTAATAGGCACAAACTTGGAGAATCTGTGTCCTGTCACCATAGACGATCTGAACATTCATTGAGTGGAAGCCCTTTCAGTTCACAAAGGCTCCCAGCTGACCTGCTGACACCTTGAAGGCCATGTGCATGCAATCTATTACATCCTGGATGCGAGGGAACCCAGCCAACGCTGCAAAGCCTGTGGCTCTCTCCGCCTGGTCGCCCCCTATGTCCAGTAGTGCTCTGCTATTTAAAAAGATCATGGCTGATCTTGGCCTTCATCGCCATTTCCCCGCCCACTCCCCATATCACTTGATTCCCCCAGAGATCAAAACATTCTGTCTATCCCAGCTTTAAATATATTCAACTAAGAGACATCCACAACTCCCTGGGGTAGGGAATTCCAAATATTCACAACCCTTTTGAGTAATGTAATTTTGCCTCATCTCACCCCTAAATGGTCACCCTTGTCACCACATAACCATGCCCCATTACAGCTACCCTAGTAATCCAGACACCCAGGGTAATGCTCTTGGGATTTCAGGTTCGAATCTCACCAGGACAGATGGTGAACATAGAACATAGAACATAGAACGATACAGCGCAGTACAGGCCCTTCGGCCCTCGATGTTGCACCGACATGGAAAAAAACTAAAGGCCATCTAACCTACACTATGCCCTTATCATCCATATGCTTATCCAATAAACTTTTAAATGCCCTCAATGTTGGCGAGTTCACTACTGTTGCAGGTAGGGCATTCCACGGCCTCACCACTCTTTGCGTAAAAAACACACCTCTGACCTCTGTCCTATATCTATTACCCCTCAATTTAAGGCTATGTCCCCTCATGCTAGCCACCTCCATCCGCGGGAGAAGGCTCTCGCTGTCCACCCTATCTAACCCTCTGATCATTTTGTATGCCTCTATTAAGTCACCTCTTAACCTTCTTCTCTCTAACGAAAACAACCTCAAGTCCATCAGCCTTTCCTCATAAGATTTTCCCTCCATACCAGGCAACATCCTGGTAAATCTCCTCTGCACCCGTTCCAAGGCTTCCACGTCCTTCCTATAATGAGGCGACCAGAACTGTACGCAATACTCCAAATGCGGCCGTACTAGAGTTTTGTACAACTGCAACATGACCTCATGGCTCCGGAACTCAATCCCTCTACCAATAAAGGCCAACACACCATAGGCCTTCTTCACAACCCTATCAACCTGGGTGGCAACTTTCAGGGATCTATGTACATGGACACCGAGATCCCTCTGCTCATCCACACTACCAAGAATTTTACCATTAGCCAAATATTCCGCATTCCTGTTATTCTTTCCAAAGTGAATCACCTCACACTTCTCCACATTAAACTCCATTTGCCACCTCTCAGCCCAGCTCTGCAGCTTATCTATGTCCCTCTGTAACCTGCAACATCCTTCCGCAGTGTCTACAACTCCACCGACTTTAGTGTCGTCTGCAAATTTACTCACCCATCCTTCTGCGCCCTCCTTAGGTCATTTATAAAAATGACAAACAGCAACGGCCCCAGAACAGATCCTTGTGGTACGCCACTCGTAACTGAACTCCATTCTGAACATTTGCCATCAACTACCACTCTCTGTCTTCTTTCAACTAGCCAATTTCTGATCCACATCTCTAAATCACCCTCAATCCCCAGCCTCCGTATTTTCTGCAATAGCCGACTGTGGGGAACCTTATCAAACGCTTTACTGAAATCCATATACACCACATCAACTGCTCTACCCTCGTCTACCTGTTCAGTCACCTTCTCAAAGAACTCGATAAGGTTTGTGAGGCATGACCTACCCTTCACAAAACCATGCTGACTATCCCTAATCATATTATTCCTATCTAGATGATTATAAATCGTATCTTTTATAATCCTCTCCAAGACCTTACCCACCACAGACGTTAGGCTCACCGGCCTATAGTTACCGGGGTTATCTCTACTCCCCTTCTTGAACAAAGGGACCACATTTGCTATCCTCCAGTCCTCTGGCACTATTCCTGTAGCCAATGATGACCTAAAAATCAAAGCCAAAGGCTCAGCAATCTCTTCCCTGGCTTCCCAGAGAATCCTAGGATAAATCCCATCCGGCCCCGGGGACTTATCTATTTTCACCTTGTCCAGAATTGCCAACACTTCTTCCCTACGCACCTCAATGCCATCTATTCTAATAGCCTGGGTCTCAGCATTCTCCTCCACAATATTATCTTTTTCTTGAGTGAATACTGACGAAAAGTATTCATTTAGTATCTCGCTTATCTCCTCAGCCTCCACACACAACTTCCCACCACTGTCCTTGACTGGCCCTACTCTTACCCTAGTCATTCTTTTATTCCTGACATACCTATAGAAAGCTTTTGGGTTTTCCTTGATCCTACCTGCCAAAGACTTCTCATGTCCCCTCCTTGCTCGTCTCAGCTCTCTCTTTAGATCCTTCCTCGCTTCCTTGTAACTATCAGATGCCCCAACTGAAACTTCATGCCTCATCTTCACATAGGCCTCCTTCTTCCTCTTAACAAGAGATTCCACTTCTTTGGTAAACCACGGTTCCCTCGCTCGACCCCTTCCTCCCTGCCTGACTGGTACGTACTTATCAAGAACATGCAATAGCTGTTCCTTGAACAAGCTCCACATATCCAGTGTGCCCAACCCTTGCAGCCTACTTCTCCAACCAACACATCCTAAGTCATGTCTAATGGCATCATAATTGCCCTTCCCCCAGCTATAACTCTTGCCCTGCGGGGTATACTTATCCCTTTCCATCACTAACGTAAAGGTCACCGAATTGTGGTCACTGTTTCCAAAGTGCTCACCTACCTCCAGATCTAACACCTGGCCTGGTTCATTACCCAAAACCAAATCCAATGTGGCCTCGCCTCTTGTTGGCCTGTCAACATATTGTGTCAGGAAACCCTCCTGCACACATTGTACAAAGAATGACCCATCTAATGTACTCGAACTATATCTTTTCCAGTCAATATTTGGAAAGTTAAAGTCTCCCATAACAACTACCCTGTTACTTTCGCTCTTTTCCAGAATCATCTTCGCCATCCTTTCCTCTACATCCCTAGAACTATTAGGTGGCCTATAGAAAACTCCCAACAGGGTGACCTCTCCTTTCCTGTTTCTAACCTCAGCCCATACTACCTCAGAAATTTGAATTCAATAAAAATCTGGAATTAAAAGTCTAATGGTAACCATGAAACCATTGTTGATTGTCATAAAAACCCATTTGGTTCACTAATATCCTTCAGGAAAGGAAATCTGCCGTCCTAACCCGGTCTGCCCTACATGCGACTCCAGACCCACACAGCGATGCGGGTTTGACCAGAAACTGAACTGGACCAGCCATATAAATACTGTGGTTACAAGAGCATGTTAGAGGCTACCCATATCTCAAAGCCTGTCCCCATCTACAAGGTAAAAGTCAGGAGTGTGACAGAATACTCTCCATTAGCCTGGATGCGTGCAGATCCAAAAACACTCAAGAAGCGCGTCATCACCAAGCCATAGCAGCCCACGTGATAGGTATGAATACCTTAAGTATTCATTCCCTCCTACATCAATGCTCAGTGAAAGCAGTGTTTATTTTTTATATTCATTGATGAGATGAAGGTGACACTGGTTGGGCCAGCTTTTATTGCCCATCCCTATTTGTCCTTGGGAATTTGGCCTTCTTGAACCACAGCAGTCTATGAGGTGCAGGAACACCCACGGTGCTGTTAGAGAGGAAATCCCAGGCTTTGTTTCAGCGACAATGAAAGAACGTGTGACGTGTGTACCATTTCCAGGATGCATGAAGCAACTTAACAAGACTCCTTTGACAGCACCATCCAAACCCATGACCCCGATTGTTGAGATGGACAAGGACAACTGATGCAATGGGAACACCACCATGTATAAGTTCCCTTCCAAATAAAACACCATCCTGGCTTGGAATTATATTGCAATTTCTTCATTGCCATTGGTTGAAAATCCTGAAACTTCCCAACAACATTGCCACTGTACCTACATCACATGGACTGCAGCGGTTCAAGAAGGCGGCTTACTGCTACCTTCTGAAGGGCAATGGGGAATGCGCAACAAACGTTGGTCTAGCCAGCGATGTCTACGTCTTGTGAAAATATACTCATAGCACATAACAAGGCCACACTTACATATTACCCTTATAACCAAACACATAGTCAACTTTATAAAGGGACATGACATTAATACACTTCAGGTAACCAGACTCATCTTGCGCGGGACGAGTGGAAGCTGTCAAGATTCCACTGTATGCAAGTTACCCAATGAGTTCTGTCATAATCTGGGGTTAAGCAGGTTATGGGACACTAATAAAACATTAAGCAAGTCATGTGACTGGGGGATTGATATTCCCAAAGGGAAATACACACTCCCCCACTGAGGGGCACCCGTTTCTACATCCAGGGTCATGAACTGTAAGCTGGTTCCTCAAGTAGAGTAACTGCTCTGTACTCGTGTTCTGTTATGAAACCTTTTTCCTTTGACTCAACATGTTCGGCTCGGTGTGGACTCCTTTCCGGACCATATAATAAGTTATTTACTTGTAAGTGTACTAACAGTAATCTTATAAGTGTTATGTGTATTAGGTTGTATTAGCTTATGCATTAATGAAGAGTACTATTCAGAGGCCTTTACATTTCCTGATCCATTAACCAGAATTGAGGTAATGGATATAGATTATTGTGAGTCATTCAATATATTCAAGGCTGATTTAGACAGATTTTTGATTAACAAAGTCATGCATTATGGGGGCTGGTGGGAAAGTGGAATTAAGGGACCATTCAGATCATTCCTGAACTTACTGAAAGGCGGAACAGACACGTGGGGCCATTTAGGCTATTCCTGGACCTATTTCTTCTGATTTTTTGATCTTATGATCCTAAAGACCTGATACTAAGCAGGATGTAAACTGTACAAAAAGCAGACATTTAGTGGCTCCACTGTTGCATGCAGCCTCAGTAGCCACAAGCACAGGGGGAAGGTAGGCTACAATATTGTTGCACTGTGCTCACATCAACCGAGGCTTTACACTGAATCACTGAATATCGACAGTGCAGAAGGAGGCCATTCAGCCCATCAAGTCTGCACCTGCCCTCTGAAAGAGCATCGCACGCAGGCTCACACCCTCACCCCTTCCTCTAATCCCACCCAACCTTGGGGCAATTTAGCATGGCCAATCCAACTAACCTGCACATCTTTGGACTGTTGGAGGAAACCAGAGTACCCGGAGGAAACCCGCGCAGACACGCGGGAGAATGTGCAAACTCTACACATACACGGGGCAGCACGGTAGCATAGTGGTTAGCATCAATGCTTCACAGCTCCAGGGTCCCAGGTTCGGTTCCCGGCTGGGTCACTGTCTGTGCGGAGTCTGCACGTCCTCCCTGTGTGTGCGTGGGTTTCCTCCGGGTGCTCCGGTTTCCTCCCACAGTCCAAAGATGTGCGGGTTAGGTGGATTGGCCATGCTAAATTGCCCGTTGTGTCCTAAAAAGTAAGGTTAAGGGGGAGTTGTTGGGTTACGGGTATAGGGTGGATACGTGGGTTTGAGTAGGGTGATCATTGCTCGGCACAACATCGAGGGCCGAAGGGCCTGTTCTGTGCTGTACTGTAAAATAAAAATAAATAAAAAATACAGTCACCCAAGGCTGGAATTGAACCCGGGAACCTGGCACTGTGAGGCAGCAGTGCTAACCACTGTGCTGTGGTACCACCCTGAAAGCAGAATTTCTGCCGTTGAATTTATTAAAATATTTAAGGTTCTTTAGGGGACTTCCAGTGGTGGCCATGAAGTGAGCAGTCACATATAAGGTGGCTTCCGTTGGGGATTTGGTATTTGGCCTTTTTTTTTGCCCATTTAACATGTGTTGGTCAGGTGGAAAAGTGGTGTAGTTGGAGAGTTTGGATTCCTCCTCCAGCGTGGGATCTCTGGAGGTTACAATATGACGAATAAGTCGACTAAAGAGTCCTCACCTGACTCAAAAGGCCGTCATATCGCAGGAGGGAGAAAATGGCGGAGATCCCAGCATCGGCTTTGCCCCTTCAGTGCACCACTGAGAGGCTGTTAGAATTTCTCGCGGAGGCGTTTAGGGAGCAGAGGCAGGTGGCCGCAGATGATCTGGCAAAGGTGACTGAGCCAATTCGGGAAGCTCTGGACAGAGTGGGACAACAGTTGGAGGTGCAGGGCTCGACGATCCAGAAGGTGGAGGAGGAGGCCACGGAGTATGATGATCGGAACCCCTTCTTGGAGCCAGAGATGGCTATGTTGGCAGAGCGGCAAAATTTATTGAAGGCCAAGGTCGTCAACCTGGAGAATCATCCCAGACACCAAAACCGGAGGATTGTTGGGCTGCTAGAGGGCATAGAAGGTGCAAATGCTGCGCACTATACGGCAAAGATGTCTGGGAAGCTGGTGGGGTAGGAGTTTTGGCAAACCCAAAGTGGACCGGACCCACCGGTCGTTGCCACAGAAGCCCAGATCTGGGGAGCTGCCATGGGTGATCATTTTCCACATGTACTTGGACAAGAAAAGTATCCTGAGGTGAGCAAAGGAAACGCGAGAATGCAGATGGGAGAGCCACCTCAGAATTTACCAGGACGTTGGGAGCAGAACTGGTGAAAAGGCGAGCAGGGTTCAATAAGGCCAAGGCGACTCTTTATAAGCACACCACTTTCGGCGTGGTGCACCCGGCTCGCCTGCCAGTCACTTTTGCAGACAACGAGCATTATTTTGATACGCCGGAGGAGGCAAGTGACTTTATTCAGAAACATGGGCTGGGATTCTCCGACCCTGTGCCGGGTCGGAGAATCCCCGGGGGGAGGCCGAATGCTGCCCTGCCGCCCCGGCGCCAGCTGCCCTATTCTCCGGCACTGTTTTTTGGGGCCGGCGGGATTCCCGCCACGCTGGTTCGGGGCTGTTGACAGCAGGCGCACCCAGTGATTCTCCGGGCCCCGATGGGCCGAGTGGCCTTCCAGTTTTGCCCAGTCCCGCCGGTGTGAATTACTCACCTCACATACTTTTTTATAAATGTTTTTATTTCAGTTTTCATGTTTTATATTGAACAAATTACAAATTGTTAGAGAGAGAAAAAAAAAACACGCAAAAATTAACATATATATTTACAGGTGAGCATCTTCGTAGTAATAACTGTGGCCTCCCCCTCTTCGCTCTCACCTCACATACGGCGGGACCTGGCAGGTAAGTGTGTGGGGGCAGTCCTGGGGATGGGCGCGGGAGCATCCGACCCCGGGGGGTCCCCCACGGTGGCCTGGCCCGTGATCAGGGCCTACTGATCTGCGGGTGGGCTGGTTCTGTGGGGGACCTTCTTTCCCCCTGTAGGGCTCCGCAATATTGCCCAGGTGCCGGCATGGATAAGGGAACCCCCGCACATGCGCGTAAATACGCTGGCCAGTCTGCGCAAGTGCGGAAATACACCGGCCGGTCCGCGCATGTATCAGGTCACGCCGGCCATTCCGCGTACGCGCGAACACGTGCCGGTACTTCACTGCCAGTTGGAGCGGTGCCAACCACTCCGGCGTCAACCTAGCCCCCAAAAAATTGGAGAATTCCTCACTTTTGTGGACTGTTGACGCCGGAGTGGTTGGCGCCGGTTTTCCCGCTGGCGTGGGGACATAGCCCCATTTTCAGAGAATTCTACCCATGGACTGGGGGAAGTTTGAACTGAATAGTTGGTTTCACCTGAATGGTGGGGTTTTGTTATTTTACTTGCTTTTTGTATTCTGCATGTTTCTGTTATGTCTTTAATCTTGTGTCCGGGATATAGTTTTCTTGGTTTATCACAACATTGTTGGAAATGGTTGGAAATGTTGGAGGGGGAGGTGAGTAATGCGGATGGATTTGTATAATGTTCAATATTAAACTTGGGTTCAAAAAGGGGGGTTGGTTGTGTATTTATTGAATAGCGTGCATTCTTCCCCTGCTGGGGGTCACCCTGCAAACAGAGATGCTAGTTAATGGGAGTGAAATAGGGGAGGGAGTTGTGGCTGGTTACCGGGCCAGGGGGTGGGGTTGTTTGTTTTTGTTCATTGAGTTAATGAACCTAAGGTAGGTGAGTTTTCTTTGTTTGGGATGGGGGAGGGATGGGGATTGATGAGAGAGGGGAGGATTGTCTGTTTGGTGTTCAGGGGAGAGGGTGGGGTTAGGGGGAGAGGGACGGACTGCTGAAGATGAAGGTATCTTTGTTGAGAGACTGGTTTGAGGAAGGTGACGGTGGCCATCTTGGGTGGGCCTGGAGCCTAGATGAGGTGGGGTCCTGTTGGATTTCCTTGCACGTGGGATATGGCTGATCAATGTAGAGAAGGGACCCGACCAGGCTATTTACATGGAACATAAGAGGGTTAAATGGGCCAGTTAAAAGATCTCGGGTGCAGGAGACACATTTGAGAGTTTGGTTTGGGACTAGACGAGATTGAGGAAGGGGTGGATGGGACATGTGTTCCATTTGAGCTTTGGCACGAGAGCAAAGGGGACCGCGGTGCTGATTAATAGATTAATAGATTAATAGCTGGCTTTTTTGGTGGATGATATTGTGGAGGATTCAGGGGGGAGATATGTGTTAGTGAGAGAGGTGTCGGCTTGGGCTCCAGTGGTTTTGATGAATGTATACGTGCCGAACTGGAAGTTTACAGATTTTATCAAGATGGTGTCGGTGACCAACCCCGACCTGGACTTACATCAGTTCATCATGGAGGGTCTTTAACTGTGTGCTTGATCCCAGACTAGATAGGTCGTGCCACAAATCCCTTACGACATCGGGGGCAGTGAAGGAGCTGCTCGTGTTTGTGGAACAGATGGGGGGAGTGAACCCGTGAAGATTCAGATATCTGAGGGAAAAGGAATTTTCCTTCTTTTCATATGTACACTGATCTACTCCCATATTGACTCATCATCCTCCCCGTGTGTGCGTGGGTTTCCTCCGGGTGCTCCGGTTTCCTCCCACAGTCCAAAGATGTGCAGGTTAGGTGGATTGGCCATGATAAATTGCCCTCAGTGTCCAAAATTGCCCTTAGTGTTGCGTTGGGTTATGGGGATAGGGTGGAGGTGTTGCCCTTGGGTAGGGTGCTCTTTCCAAGAGCCGGTGCAGACTCGATGGGCCGAATGGCCTCCTTTTGCACTGTAAATTCTATGATTCTATGACTTATTTGTAGTGGGTAAGTCGTTACTCCCCGGGGTGGTGAGAGAGGAGTATTTGGCGATTGTCATATCTGACCACGAACCTCATTATATTAATCTGTGCTTGGAGCAAGACTGGGCTCAGTGACCCCTGTGGAGGCTGGATACAATGTTGGTTGCAGACAAGGAAGTATGTGAGAGGATAGAATCAGGAAAGATAAACAGGGTATTTGAAACCTTTTCCGGGGGCTATACAGGTCTGAGCCTCTGGAGGAAGACTTGATTATGGTACAGTCCTTGGGTGGATTGGTTTTCCCGATGGTGGAGAGGGAAAGAGGACAGGAGCAACCACGTGGCCATCAAATAAATCCATATTATTCTTTTGTTACCACCAATTTTGTGACTTATTAACTGAATTTCATCCTACAGTAGCTCCTCAAGCACACTAACTGAAAACTCATGGACATGTGTATTTATCGGGCAGCACGGTAGCACAAGTGGATAGCATTGTAGCTTCACAACACCAGGGTCCCAGGTTCGATTCCCCCTGAGTCACTGTCTGTGCGGAGTTTGCATGTTCTCCCCATGTTTGAGTGGGTTTCCTCTGGGTGCTCCGGTTTCCTCCCACAGTCCAAAGACGTGCAGGTTAGGTGGATTGCCCATGCTAAATTGCCCGTAGTGTCCTAAAAAGGTTAGGAGGGGTTATTGGGTTATGGGGATAGGGTGGAAGTGAGGATTTAAGAGGGTCGGTGCAGACTCGATGGGCCGAATGGCTTTGCTCTGCACTGTATGTTCTATGTTCTGTGTGCTGCTACTTAAAACTATTCTTTGTTCTGGACCATTGACAATGCAATCAGACATATCT